>NC_089220.1:127714585-128399456 GCF_963924675.1 Phocoena phocoena | reverse complement strand
TTATGCTGCTTACAGGGAGACTCACTTCCAGAGGCTAAAGATACACACACAGACTGAAAGTAAGGGGATGGAGAAAGATATTTCATGAAAATGGAAATGATAAGAAAGCAGAGGTAAATATTCATGTCAGGCAAGATGGACTTTAAGCAATGTCTATAACAAAAGACAAAGAATGGCATTATATAATGACAAAGGGATCAATACAAGAAGAGGGTATTACACTCTTTATTATATATGCACCCAATCCAGGAGCACCTAAATATATAAAGCAAGTATCAACAGAGATAAATTTAAAAAATGACAATGACTCAATATAATAATAGGGAACTTATTTTACCCTTTCTGGTTCTCTTTATTCCTACCTTTTTACTTGAGTTACTGTCTAGTACCATTTCTTCACTTCAATGCAGCTTTATTCACATCCACTTTTTTTCCCTTTATTGTCAAATATATTACATTTCTACATGTTATTGTCTCAACAATATAATTGTTTACATATTGTTTTACTAATTTATTTTTAAATGAGTTAAGAGAAGAAAGGAGAAAATAGGCAATTATCCTGTCTTTTGTAATACTTTTTAGTGCTCTTTGTTTTCTTCCTGTGGATTTGAATTTCTGACTGCTGAAACTTGCTTTCAGTCTGAAGAATTTCCTTCAGTATTTCTTGTAAAGCAGGGGTTCTAGAAACAAATTTCTTGGGTTTTGTTTAGCTTAGAGGTATTTATTTCACCTTTTCTTTAGAGGTAATTTTGTTGGCTATATGACACTGGTTGACAATTATTTTCACTTTCAGCTCTTTGAATATATCACTGCACTGTTTCTGACCTCCACTGTTTCTGATAGAAAGTTAGTCATTAATCTTTGTATAATTTCCTTGTATATGTGTCATTTGTCTTACTGTTTTCAAAATTTTATTTTTATAATATTTTTGGCTTTTAACATTTTGACTATGATGTGTCTCAGTGTTAATATATATCCTTGCTTTTATCTTACTTAGAGTTCATTGATCTTTTGTGATGTTTAAAGCTTTCATCTAATTTTGGCAGTTTTCATTCATATTTCTTTGAATATTTCCCCTGCCTCTTTCAGTCCTTTACTTCTCATATTCCCATTATGTGAATTTTTAGTGCATTTATTGATGTCCCACATTTCTCTGAGGCTCTGCTTTTGTTTTTGGTTTTTTTTCATCCCTTTTTCTCTATTCTTCAGATTGTAAGATCTCTATTGAATTAATATTCAGGTTTCTCATTCTTTATTTCTGCTTTGTAGGGCCCTGCTAGTAAATTTTTTATTTGGTTATTGCACTTTTTGTTTGTTTCTTTGTTTGTTTTTTGCGTACGCGGGCCTCTCACTGTTGTGGCCTCTCCCGTTGCAGAGCACAGGCTCCGGATGCGCAGGCTTAGCGGCCATGGCTCACGGGCCCAGCCGCTCCATGGCACGTGGGATCCTCCCAGACTGGGGCACGAACCCGTGTCCCCTGCATCGGCAGGCGGACTCTCAACCACTGTGCCACCAAGGAAGCCCTGGTTATTGCACTTTTAATGTCAGAATTTCCATTTGATTATTATTTCCAATCATTTCTATATCTTATATTGATATACATTATTTAATAAGATATTATACTTTCCTTTAATTATTGAAACATATTTCACTATAGTATTTGAACAGATTTATAATTATTGCTTTGAAGTGTTTGTCTGCTAAGTTCAACAATTGGACCTCTTCGAAAACTGTTTCCACTGTGTGCTTTTTTTGCTCCTTGATTCACACTTTCCTTTTTCCTTTGTAGGTCTCAATTTGTTGTTGTTGTTTGAAAACTGAAATTTTTCTTTGTGTGTTTTAGCAACTCCATAAAATGTTTCCCCTCACCCACACATGACAGAGGTTATTATTACTTTTTGCCTGGTTGTTTGCTTACTTGTTTAATGACCTTGCTGAACTAATTTTGCCAAATCTATTTCCCCTATAATTTGAAACTTTGATGTCCCTGCTCAGATTATAACCCTTGTTTTTATTTTGTTGCCTGGCTAGTTAGGCATTGGCCCTGTATCAGCATAAACAACTTATTCATCAAAGGCTATATTTAAACCCACTTAGCCAGATCAATTTTAACTTTTATCATTGGATGTACATGTGGTTTGAAGGTGGCTACCACAGTTTAGGGAGTTTAGTTATTTGTTTGTCTGTTTGTTTATCTATCTATTTATTTACTTAACATATGTTCAGCCTTTGACTAGTCACTTAGAAATATCATCTTTGATTTATCCTGAAAGGGCACAACGTTGAACATGCACACAGTTTTCCAGATTACCAGGGATGACTGTGGTATAATTTTTATGTTTGGATTCCTGGGAGCTACACTTAGGTAAGAATAGGTTATTATAGAGTCATTGTTGGGTCAAAAGTTGTATTTCAGACTGTTGTTCCAGTGAAGCTCCATGCTGATGATTCTGTAGGAGGTTTGGGCAATACTTTCAAAGAATAGTTCATCTTCTTGGTCACACTGGTCCAAAGTAGAGCACTTGCAGTAACCATTCTCCAATATTGAGCTTGGGGAGGGAAGAGGGGTTAAGGGAGCAGGTAGAGGCTTCAACAACACAGATTGTCACTGTTATTACTGAGTTTTAGCAGATTTCTTGAACAAATATTTCTCAGTCTGTGTATGCCCTTAGGATACTTTTCATAAACTACAAAAAATTGTTTTCTTATCATTTTCACCCATTAAATTGCTGTTTTACTGGGGAGAGGGTCCTACAAGCTTCCACTCCACCATTCTGGAAGTCCTAATCACTAATCAATTTTTAGTATAGAATCGGTCTCTGAATTTAGCTTCAGGGGACATCCATGAGCTCCATTTGAAGACATATGCACTGAATCCTTGCACACTTTTTTGCATTGCTAATTTATTGAACATGCTACAAGAAAACTCCAGGAGAACTGTATCAACCATGGCCATTGCTAACTTATAAGAAGAGCCCAAACGAGTACTTCATTGAGTCATTAATTTCTTAAACTCCATGTATCAGGAGAAACCAAACCTTCCACCTAGAGACTGGTACATAAGTACCCTAAGGTGATTTGGTCTGAATTATTGATGACAAGGGTACTCCTTTTGTCATAGTGACAAAGCTATCAATCAAATTAGTCATTTGAAGAAGTAATAGTGTTGGGGAAAGGACGAAAAGACAGATCATTTGAACTTAGTTTCTAATCTGAAAGATACTAAACTACTTTTTTACTGAGTCATTTTCCCACTTCGTGATGCCTCCAGTACCCCTAGTTCTTTATAGTGTAATCCAGAGTACAAGACAGCACTACTTCTGAAATTACATCTTAATGTATCATTGCAATAAATACCTATTAACAAAGGCAATCTGTGTGTGCCTTTCTTAGAACCTTGAAGAGCCAGGCTATATATCTTGCATTTTCTACAGAGAATTATCCCCAAACACCTACATTCGTTTACACAAAATGAAGTTTCCATTCTAACCACAAATGAATTTGTTTTTTTCAGATTGTATAGCTAACTTATGTTTCCCTGACTCTCGCTTTTGTGGGGTTTTCTGTTTAATAGGAAATCCAATTTTTATGTAAATATAAACATAGTATAATTACCACAAACTAGTGAGCATAACAATGAACTGGTGAAGCTTCTGGAGTAAAAGGAACCCATGATTTATGAGTGTCTCTCAGGTATGATTGATACAGACTGTTTTAACCATTTCCACCTAACATAATGTTAATGTTTTCACTTTCTAATCATCCAATTTGGTGCATGTCAATGAATAAAAGTTGCTTTGGGGGCTTCCCTGGTGCCGCAGTGGTTGAGAGTCTGCCTGCCGATGCAAGGGATG
Source organism: Phocoena phocoena (assembly GCF_963924675.1). Classification (NCBI taxonomy): domain Eukaryota; kingdom Metazoa; phylum Chordata; class Mammalia; order Artiodactyla; family Phocoenidae; genus Phocoena; species Phocoena phocoena. The sequence continues at coordinate 128,395,602 of NC_089220.1, read as the reverse complement.
CAGGTCCAGGAAGATCCCACATGCCGCGGAGCAGCTGGGCCTGTGAGCCATGGCCGCTGAGCCTGTGCATCCGGAGCCTGTGCTCCGCAGCGGGAGAGGCCACAGCAGTGAGAGGCCCATATACCACAAAAAAAAAAAGAAAAGTTGCTTTGGGAGGGAAGGTATCACAAATTAATTTCCCTTCTTTTTCAAACTTATTAAAGACAAGAAGCTACAAACGTCATTATTTTAAATACTTGCCTTTAAAATATTCCCAGCAGATGTTTATGTAGAGGAAATGCTGGATCTCTCTTGGCAAGACAGAGAAGTGACATTTCTTGAGGGTTCTAGTTGAAAATTTTGTCTTTGGCATCATGTCTTTAAACACCTGCAAAAACAAAATAATCTTTATTATCCTGCTAACTTGGAGAAAAGCAAAGTACACAGTCCCCTAACCTTTGAAACACTTTGATAGAGTGACAAATAAAAAGTTTCCAACATTATTTTTCCTTCAGTAGAATTTCTCTGTGACTTCTGAATGCCAGTCAGAGTACTCTCTTCTTTAAACATTAATAACTTACTTGATTAATGAGAAAAAAGCTAGCAAACACAAACCTAAAATTTGTTTCCTCTCTAAGTTCTGATTTTCTACTTTTTTCCCTCTATGCATACTATAATTTTGAGTCCAACACCCATTGCAAGATTAAAATACAGTGAAAAAAATTCTACTACACTAGTTGAGGGAAACATGTGCCATATTTTCTAATACTCAGGGTGTAATTTTGTTTTCATTTGAATTTTTTCTTCATTCTTTGTAACTTCAAAGACTTTGTTTTTCTTTTTTTAAAGCAATATCAATGAATAGTAAATCCAGTTTCTGAGAACTCAGCTGAGTTAATTGAGTGCTAACTAAACAAGAACTAGGCAAATTGGTCAAAGCTCAAAATGATTTGTTGCTTCTTATAAAATAATCTTTTAAACAAATAATCCCAGCTATCAAGAAATTCTTTTCTATTTGTTTTTATTATTTTTCCCTTTCTGGTGTTATATTCAAAGTTTGTCAAGGTTTCACTCTACACTCTCCCCTTTCTCCTATATTTTTCCCTCCATGACTTCCTCTAGGAAGAGTTTTCTGGACTGACATCCACTAGTGGAATAATTCCCAACTCTGCAGTTTGACCCAAGGACTTCAAGGTGCTTCTTAGGTAAGGTAAGGTGAGATCCAAGGTTTCTTTATGAAACCTTGAATTTTCCTACACTTTTAAAGTCTTCTTATAGTCTTAAAGTCTGAATCAATTGCGAGGAACTATAAGCAGAGTAAACTTTACTAGAACTCATAAATAGATAGTATAAGGTTTAGTATGTAAATCCCTTTACTAACTATCCTATTTAATTCTATGTTTGGCATCAAAAGACAGAAGATAAATGCTTCATTTGTTTAATCGAAGTGTGTGTCAAAGTAAAATTTCTAAATTTTTGATTCATTATCTCAATGGGCAATATTAATAGTAAAACAATTTTTTCAGTGCTTTCATTTAGAAATCTGTGTCTGTCTGTCTGTGTCTGCATCTGTGTTTAACTTATAAAGCTAATGGAAAAGACACTACATTAAATTTGGAAAATAGAGAAAAGATAAAGAATAAATTTTTCTTCTCTCATCAACCAGAGGTAACTGCTGTTAATAGGTTAACATGCCTCCATCTAACGTTTCAAAGCGTATATAAATAAAACGGTATCATGATCTCAATTTTGCATTATATACATATGAAAAATCAAGATCATGATGGCTCTTTATTTAAAACTATATTAGGATAATTTTTGGTATCAGAAAAATATTCCTTAAAAAGATCTGTCTTTCTTTGTTACATGAAACTAATCATACTTTTCTACATGTAAATTGCTAACAATATTTTGCTCTTATAAGATTGACACCATAATAAACATTCTATGTACAAAGTTTGTAAACATACTGCTTATCTCTAGAAGGTAGATTTATAGAAATGAAATTAATAAATGAAAATGCATATATATTCTTGACTCTTGACAATAGTTTGACAAATTGCTTTCAAGATGTTTCTGATATTTACACTTTCACCTATAGAGAATGACACAATTCATCAGAACCAAATCTGGCCAAATTTAATTGAATAGTTTTATTAATTGTTAGGCCAAAAAACAAACCCCAATATTGCACTATTCTTTTTTGTTTTAAAGATTTTATTTATTATTTATTTATTTAATTTATTTATTTTTGGTTGCTTTGGGTATTAGTTCAAGCATACGGGATCTTTGTTGAGGTGTATGCTATCTTTCATTGCAGTGCACAGGCTTCGCTCTAGTTGTGGCATGCAGGTTTTCTCTTCTCTAGTTGTGGCACGCAGGCTCTAGGGCATGTGAGCCCTGTATTTGTGGCACTCAGGCTCTCTAGTTAAGGTGCTCAAGCTCAGTAGTTGTGGTGCATGGGCTTAGTTGCCCTGTGGCATGTGGGATCTTAGTTCCCTGACCGGGGATCCAACCCACATCCGTCCACTGCATTGTAAGGCAGATTCTTTAGCCCTGGACCATCAGGGAAGTCCCGTTAAATTTTCTCTTTATTGTTAGGGTGAAAGTATCTTCATTCAATGTTTGTGTATTGAAGAGTTATGGTCTTGCCTATATAAATTTTTGTTAAATTTTTTGTATATTTAAATGGAATGGTGAATGTCTTACTTATTGGTTTTTAAGTCTTTAAGCATAAATGATAATAATTCTTTGTCTTTTTTTTTTCAATACAAGAAAACTTAAATTTGTTTGGTTTAATTTCTTAAAACTACTAAGACAAAGCACTAGCTTGTATTTTTATTTACAGCATACTCCATACTGCTAGGTAATCTATCCCAAATCCAAAAAATGAAGCTGTCCAAAACCAAAGGTTCTGCAAAATCATGATTTAACAGTGTGCTCAGCTTGTTTTCAAGCTAAAATGAAGCCTGAAAGGATAAAAGCATTGTAACTCCCAGAATAAGGGAACTCTGCAAGCCCAATAATATCCAAAAGCATTTATGAAAAGAGGAAAAAATAAAAAGACTTGCATACATACACAATAGTGATTTCTTCAGCCGAATACAAATGGCAGCAAATTGCTACTTAAAGATGAAACAGATAAGCCAATTTTTTTTTTGAAGGAGGTAGATCTAGAGTCAATCATATCTTGCCAGTATCATTTTCAAGCCCTCACTTGTCTATTTCCACTGTTGCCCATAAGTATCCTGATAAAATTCCTGGTTGTCATTATTGTAACCATAGTTACCAGAATAGTCACCACTTTGCTGAAGCGGCTGTTGAGCGATGGGCTGGGAACCCCAGTTCTGTTGGTTGTTGGTCTGACGGCACTTGGAATCAGGCTGGTTGTACCCATCTGCCTTTCTCTTGCCCCCACGGTTGCCCCGAGATCCACGGGAAACACGGCATCTCCGCTATTGTGCAGGACTCCCTCTGCCACCCCTAGAGCCTCTTGGTGGTCCCAAAAGTGGTCCCCTTTGTGAATAGCCAGCTCTACCTCTTGGAGGTGGTGCTCTCCGCCCCCTTGGTGGTGCTGGAGCACCTCGTCCTCCCCTTCCTCCTCCTCTTCCTCTTACTGCACAGCCATCATCACAGCCATCGTAGGGATCTTCATAGCCTCCACTATAGTCGTGATAATCATAGCCATAGTAATCATCATAGTAATCTTCATAGTCATAGTAATCTGGAGGGTAGCCATATCCACCTGTCCCCCCACCATGACCCCGACCTCTAATTGGAGGTGGCATACAAGGAGGAGGGTGATATTAATAAGCTTCATAACGCAGTGCTTCTGGAGGCTTGTCTAGCAGCTTGGCGCTCTTTCCTTTTCTTGTCTGGTGGCTTGGCTAAGACTCAATTTCTTCCCCTTCTATTTCTTTGCTATTCATTTCATCCATGGCCTTAACAGCTGCTCCTCTGTCTTTGAAATGAACAAATGTATAATCTTTCAACTTCTTTACTCTTTCAAGTTTTCCGAATTCAGAAAACGACTTTTCCAATATTTCTTCTGTCACTGTAGTAGCCAAGTTTCTCACAAATAAAACTTTCACCTTAGCCATGACTTCTGGATCTGGTTCTTCCACAGGGTCAGCCCATTCAACTGTAACTATATTTCCCCATACTTTTACTTTTCCACTCATCAGCCGGCGTCTGGCTTGTGCTGCTGACTTGTGATCCTCATACTCAAGGAAGCAGAACCCCCGATTATTTTTGTTATCAGGTTGATGATAGAGAATAACGTCCACCAAACCCTCTGTAACTTTACTGAATTCTTCCAGAATGTTTTCTTTAGTTTTATTCTTCGGAATTGATCCAACAAAAAGCCTGTTGTTTGCCACAGAAATGCACGCTCCAAGGTGTTTACCAGGGCGAATTTCATAGCTGTCACACAGTTTAACAGGTTCCTGTGCAGCTTCCTTTCCACAGAAGGTGATAAATGCATACCCTCTGTTCTGACCAGACAGTGGATCCATCATCGTAAGATGTAGATCCCAAATGGGACCAGCCTTTTCAAAAAGTGGCACCAACTCATCCTCATATAAATCTCTTGGTATTTTACCTACAAAGACTTCTGTTCCAATTCCAGGTTGCATGCCAGAGTACACACTGTCTGGTGGAGGACCACGGTAATTCCTCTGTCCTGTGGTTACATCCAGGGTATAACCAGTCCTCTCAAGCAAGGCCTTGATCTTTGCTTCATTGGGTCCCTTTGTAGACTCTTGCACCTTGCTCCCCTGTTTCTCCCTTTGCCTGTAGGTCTTCATAACTCCACATAAAAATGAACTTTTGTTCTGAACATGTGAAAAGTCACTTTCCTTGAACTGCTGTAGTACAGACAGAGGTCCTTCTTCATTAAATTTCCTGAGAGCATCAATGGCTCTTTCATCAAGATCGACATAAGCTACCAATCCTGTCTGAAATATTTCATCAAGTCTTTCTGCCACCTTCTGTGGGAGTCCTGCATCTATCAGTGTCTTGTAGTGCTCTGTGTGAGTTACACTGGAAGTATCCATTGGTTCTTCCTTTTCTTTTAACTGTACCGCATTACCATTCACCTGATTAGCCATTTTATTATGCTGCAGGGCAGAGCTGGGGCCAGTGGCTGGGCCTGTGAGAATCAGCACGAGGCGCTTTGAAAACGACTAGAAATGGCGCGCACGCCACCCCCTTCCCCCCTCATGGACAGAGACTCGATCCCCTCTTTGTCTTTTTAATTTGTTGTAAATATATTTCCAATTTTTTTTTTTTTCTTGCGGTACACGGGCCTCTCACTGCTGTGGCCTCTCCCACTGCGGAGCACAGGCTCCGGACGCGCAGGCTCAGCGGCCATGGCTCATGGGCCCAGCCACTCTGCGGCATGTGGGATCTTCCCAGACTGGGCACGAACCCGTGTCCCCTGCATCGGCAGGTGGACTCTCAACCACTGTGCCACCAGGGAAGCCCTCCAATTTTTTTCTATTTTTAGCTTTTCCTTAGGGTTACATGAAGTATAAAAATCTTATATATTGATATCTAACTGTACTTTTCCCATTACTTTTATACCTTAGCAATTCCTTCTCCATCCTGGGATTAAGTAACATAATTGCATAATTGTCCTGAGTTTAATGGAAAAATTATTTTATGCATGACTATAATACAAATATTTAACTTACTTTTTAAAAAAGGTAGTTGATTTTCACATGATGATTTATTGAACCATTGATCACTTTCCATGTCTTTGAAATGCTTTCATTATCATATTGTTGGTTGAAACACAAACACACTGAAAAACATTTACTTTAGAATCATAAATGTTTTTTCTTTAATAATTCCATAAGTATATCCCCAAGTAACTTCCATTTTTAATTATTGTAGCTTTATGTTTTAATATAATTATAAAGTAAGTACGCCTCGACTAATGCATATTTTCAAGTATGTCTTACTATTCTCATCTATTTATTCTTCTAGATTAATCTTAGAAAAATTTTACAAGTTTTAGAGCATTTCATTGGAATTTGTACTAACCACATAAACTAATTTGAAGGAATTGCTATCTCTTCCAGTTATTATACACCTTCCAGGAACAAAGGGACACAGGAATATTAATATATGCATATGTATTTATATATTTTATACAAAATTTATTGAGTGCTTCTTTTACCTTCCTCTGTAAGTTTCTGTGGTTTAATCATAAGTTTACATAGGTTCTAAGAATTTAATGTGTTTTGGACTGCTGTGGAATCATATTCTTTTCTTTATTAATAGGTTTAATAGGTTCTGGATTCTTATTGATAACTTATAGGAAAGCTATTGATTTTTCTGTACTTATCAGCTATTCTGTCATTTTGTAAAATGCCATTAGTTCTCAATATGTCAGTGATTTCCATGGAATTACTAGGTATATTATCACATTATTTTCAAATGACAGAGTTTTTTTGTCTCATTCTACCTGATAAATATTATCTCCATTTAATGGATTAATACATTGACTAGAAGTTACAAAAATATTGAACAATTAACAAATGGTAGGTATTGTAGTCATGTTTCTGTCTCTAATAGGAATTGTTAAAATTTTTTCTCCATTTATTATTTAACTATAACTGGAATTTTTATCATTTTTTGTTAAGAGAGCAATATTTTTCTTAGTTTACTGGGTCCTGAATACTGATTTTGCTTGTTTGGATATTGATTTTTGTTTAATTACTCAGCCATAAAAAGGGACAAAATTGAATTATTTGTAGTGAGGTGGATGGACCTAGAATCTGTCACACAAAGTGAAGTAAGTCAGAAACAAACAAATACCATATGCTAACATATATATATATATGGAATCTAAAAAAAAAAAAAAATGGTTCTGAAGAACCTAGGGGCAGGACAGGAATAAAGACACAGATGTAGAGAATGGATTTGAGGACACGGGGAGGGGGAAGGGTAAGCCGGGATGAAGTGAGAGAGTGACATGGACATATATACACTACCAAATGTAAAATCCATAGCTAGTGGGAAGCAGCCACATAGCACAGGGAGATCAGCTCGGTGCTTTGTGACCACCTAGAGGGGTGGGATAGGGAGGGTGGGAGGGAGATGCAAGAGGGAGGAGATATGGGGATATATGTATATGTAAGGCTGATTCACTTTGTTATAAAGCAGAAACTAACACACCATCGTAGAGCAATTATACTCTAATAAAGATGTCTAAAAAAGTAAATGTAATAAAAAGAAAACAAAATACAATAGAAAGATGAATAAATATTCAAACAATTAAAATAAATGGATGGGTTTGGATTCTGAGATACTGGTAGCTTTTGTTTGTTCTTTAGGTGTATTTGTGTTTCCTAATATGAAACCTCCTATATATTCCTGGGGTACACACTATTTGGGAGTCAAGGATGATTATTTTAAGATATTATTATTTAATAGATTTAGAGTTTGACAAGTCTGTGGGAACATCTCACCCTGCCACTTGTTAGCTTTGTAACTCTGAATAATTTATTTAACTTTTCTAAGCCTTAGTTCTGTCATTGATAAAGTGGGACTTTTAAAGCTGCAAGGATTACCTGAGTTGATGCTTCTTAGCCCAGTGCCTAACGTATAACAATTGCACAATAAATAATGTAATAATGATAGTGGTAATAGTTGTGGAATTAGCATTTTTCTTAGAACTTTTGTGGCTAAGATACAAGAATGCGTGGTTTTTTGTGTGTGTATGTGTGTGTCATCTCCCTCAGGTTTTGATAGCAGGATTGAGCTAGTTTCAGAAAAAGGATTTGCAGCATTTTGAATTTTTCCATATCTAGTATGGAATAACTTATTTTAAAATTTATATTATTGAAGTATAGTTGATTTACAATGCTGTGTTAATTTCTGCTGTACAGCAAAGTGATTCAGTTTACATATATATATATATATATATATACACACACACACAAACATTCTCTTTCATAATCTTTTCCATTATGGTTTATCACAGGATATTTAATACAGTTCCCTGTGCTATACAGTAGGATCTTGTTGTTTATCCATTACATATATATAATAGTTTTCATCTACTAATCCCAAACTCCAAACTCCCAGTCCATCCCTTCCCTACCACACCCCTCCCCAACAATCACAAATCTGTTCTCTATGTCTATGAGTCAGTTTCTGTTTTGTAGATAATTTATTTGTGTCATATTTTAGATTCCAGATATAAGTGATATCACATGGTATTTGTCTTTCTTTCTCTGACTTACTTCATTTAGTATGATAATCTCTATCTCCTTCCATGTTGCTGCAAATGGCATTATTTCATTCTTTTTTAATGGCTGAATAATATTTCATTGTATATATGTACCACATTTTCTTTATCCATTCATCTTTCGATGGACAGTTAGGTTGTTTCCATATCTTGGTTATTGTAAATAGTGCTGCAATGAACATTGGGGTGCTTGTATCTTTTTGAATTATAGTTTTTTCCAAATATATGCCCAGGAGTGGGATTGCTGGATCATATGGCAACTCTATTTTTAGTTTTTTTGAGGAACCTCCATACTGTTTTCCATAGTGGCTGCACCAATTTACATTCCCATAGTATGGAATAACTTACATGGTATGGAAATTATAGATTCCATGGAAGCTTGACAGAACTCACTGGTTCTGTCAAGAATCATGGTTCCAGGACTTGATTTAGGTAATATTTATTTTTTAAAAAAATTGTAATGCTTATCTTCCATCCATCAATGCTGATCAAATTTTTCTTGTGATGCCATCTCTTTGGTTCTGCCTCTTCTGCCTCGCTTTTCCCTATCTAAGGCCACTTCTGATTACATTGGGCCCAGGCAGAAAAACCAGGATAATCTTTTCTTTTTTTTTTCAGGATAATCTTATTTTTAGGTCAGCTGATTAGCAACCATAATTCCATCTGCTACCTTAATTCCCTTTTGCAATGTTATAAAACATATTCACAGGTTCTGGAGAGTAGGGTGTGGACATCTTTGGAGAACTTAGGAGGGCATTATTCTGCCTACTCCACACAGGAAGAGTCAAGTATTCAAAAGGCAGCTGTTGAACACAGGAAGAACATGCAGAAGGATTACATGTGAAATAAGTCTAAGAATAAGCAGGAGCTTCTGAGATAAAGAAGGCATGGGGGCTTCCCTGGTGGCGCAGTGGTTGAGAGTCCGCCTGCCGATGCGGGGGACACGGGTTCATGCCCCGGTCTGGGAAAATCCCACATGCCAGCGGAGCGGCTGAGCCATGGCCGCTGAGCCTGTGCGTCCGGAGCCTGTGCTCCGCAACGGGAGAGGCCACAGCAGTGAGAGGCCCGCGTACCGCAAAACAAAACAAAACAAAACAAAACAAAAAACAACAACAACAAAAAAGAAGGCATGGAAGAATATTTCTAACAAAGGGAAAATTATATGCAAAAGAATGAAGCAAAGTGAAGACAGCGAGTATGATTACTTGACTGAGCACTGAATGATTACACAGCTCTGAAATATTGTTTCTCTAGTAGCAAGTTTCTCCAGAATTAAGCCTGTGAACATGTAGATTTTATCCTTGGTACTGCTTAGACTCCTGTGTTGCATTCCATTCCCTTTCTTTCTGCCACATGAGAACTTCTCAATTAGTGTTTCAAGAGGACAGGCCCTGGAGTCTCATGTTGTTGAAAATAAGGCCATACAGGAAAAGGCTTGAGATTGCATTTACATACAGACCTTTGGGGGTTTCTGTCACCTTGACCGTGGCTACGGTGTGTATATTCTTGTCACATGTCCATACTATGCAAAGGCAGTGATGACAGAAAATAACAAGTATGAGAGGAAGTCACTGAGGTGGTAATAAAAAGACACACACACACACACAAATGTATACAGATATCTAATAGAGCTTATGACAAAGCAAATATAATCTGCTGCAGGACTTTCAAGTCCATGTGACACCTGTGTGTTTCACTGCCACCTAAGTGCATTAAGAAACTCAAACTGCGAACTCTACCGTACACATAATCCTAAACTTGATTTGTAAGATTATAATACCCATCAGCGCTCTTACATTAAGAAATTCTGAAAATGAAGAGCAAACAGACAATGTAAAAACTATGAGAAAATTTAAAGAAACAAGAAATGCTTTTATTGGTTGCATTAGTTACAGTGCCTGATGGAAGCAAAGCTATCTGTGTCACATATATATATATATATATATATATATATATATATATATATATATATATCTGAAACAAAAATGAAATGGTACTAGGGAGGTAGGGCTGGGCCCCTGGGAATCAACATTTTGGTTAACTCAGATGTGTCCTGGGGGTTTGCTCTTTGTTTTCTTATGACCATGAATTTTCTATGTTAATTGAGCCTTGAGTTCTATTGTACTTGAATCCAGTTTTCACGATGACTCATCACCATCCTTCACCTACCTAAGTCTGTTCTAACTCCCTATCCATGCCAAAGCCAAAATGTCCACCATGTGGTAAGGGGATTTTAAACAGTTTTTCCAAGTATTTTATATGTGAATCTCCTATGAATAAAATAAAGAGTTTATTCTTAATTAATCTGTGCTGTTAAACGTTGCCTCTCGCACATGACACAGCTCTGAGACTGACTCCACAGATCTATGAATGTATAGAAGATAAAACTAAGACAAATATCTCCATCACCATCATTTCTGCTCCTTGTGTGGGACTGGCAATAAGCCCCTACATAGCTCCAGCATGTGGGACTCCAGTTCAACTAAATGTCAAGAGCTCAGATAAAATAAAACTTCCTGGCATTGAATTGACCTTCTACCATATTCCCAGTTATTTTGTAATCAACCATGTTTAACCATCCATTTAGCCACCTGAAGGACTTAAAAATACTTATGTCCATGTTAAAGTCATGTCATTGTAGATTCACCCAAAAAGTAGATGCTTGTCATGTTAAACTTTCTTTTGGAAAATTTCCACGTAAAGACATTGAAAAAATTAATAAACTAACCCAGCTTTCCTTTTCACTTGCTCTAGCCTTCCTTTTTCTCGTCTTCCCTCTTGGCCCCATTGTCAAAGGTCTACTGTGTCCCAGGCACTGTGGTGTGCACTAAGGATCTACACAAAGACTGATGACATACATAACGTTATTGTCAGGATTCTGCGCTTTGAATTTTTATGATGCAGAATCTCAAGACCTAAGAAAGCAAAGAACCAAAAACACTGTGGAGAGGTGAGGAAATCACTTAGGACAGTAAGACGTAAAGTTATGATAGTTTGCCAGAGGAGAAATACAGAGAAAAAGGAATTATGTTTGATGGAGAACGTGAAAAAAAATAAGGAAGAAAATTTTGGAGCAAAGAGGTGCTAGAGTTAACTCTGGAGTCTAAAGCACATCAATAGTTGAGGAAAGGGGATTTTTAAAAGTGTTTTCAAGTACTTCATATGTGGATCCCTTGTGAATGAAATAAGGTGTTTCTTTTTCATTAATTTGAACTTTTAAACTTTGCCTCTTGTACATGATTTTATAGGTCTATAGAAGATATAACTAAAGTAAAAGTATCTGGATGGTCTATGACATATGCTATCTATTATACTTTAAAAGTCTTTTTGAACAAATATAGCAACAGCAAATAATATCACTTATCATCATTAATTGCTTGAAATATTTGTAGGGTCTAACTTTACTTATTTTTAACAAAATGCTTATAAATTTTGTTTGCCCTGTTGAACCTAATATGGACAAAGGTATTTTTGAGATTTATTCCTCCCAACTTTGTGTGTGTGTGTGTATGTGTGTTTGGGATTATGGTCTCAGAATCAAGAAATAGCTTGAGTATTTAACCAACTCAGAATACAAGATTATATGGATTCAATTCTACTCATGATAGCTTTATGACAAAGTACTTTGCATCAGCCCATGATAGGTATGCATGTGTCAGCTCCCTTCTCAACAGACAGTAGTGTTAAGATCCAAGTTTTCTCCCCTTGGCATTATTTTTCCTAAGGCTTACTTGAAAAAAACAAAATAAAACACAAACAAAAAACATCTGGCTTCACCTCAGCTGTCTATTTCTCTGCTTCTCCCATTTTCTATTACCAATTTTCATTTTCCTTTTTATAGCTAGCCAACAGGAATGGATATAAGGAGTGATATTCTTATGGGTAAAAGTGAGGTATACAAATACAAACTCACACGTGATGGGTATCCAATATCCCTTGAATACAGGCAATAGGAATTTCCCCTGTCACACCATTTCTGCCTCCTCTGGGTGAAAAGGAACTACTGTTCATTTCAGGGAGTTTATTTCTGTCCTGCACCATTAAAGATGGAGTCTGCTTGACCTAGATGGGACTCAACACAGTCTCAGAGGGTGGGCGAGATTTCCCACACTGGGACAGCTCCACACAGAAAACTGACACCTTCCTTCCTGGGAGGAGGGGTAGGGAACACTTTCCTGAGAACAATTGTGCTTTTCAAAGGTGCAAAGGTCTGGCAGGGGGAGAAAATGGGAGCGCAGGGGTGGGTGATATTGAAAACAATGTATTTTTCCTTTCCTGTCAATCACTTTGCCCTGAGGTTTCTCACCCATTGGATCAATGGCATTAATTGTTTCATGGGGACAGCAAATGCCATCTAGGACAAAGAAGTCATTGGTCAGCTTGAATTTCACACTAACTTTTTTTTTTTAAGTCCATGGTCTTAAAAGACTAGCTTTGTCGAGCAAATAAAAGATTTCTAAATTCCAAAAACTTCCTTCTACATATCCCTAGCAGAGCTTGGGGGTTTGATCACAGAGGTTCACTATAAGCCATCAAAACCTAAAGGAAGTCCCCGATAAACAGAAAGAGAGAGGCTCCCAGGCCTGAGGAACTTGGAGTAATTAAGGGAGCACAAATCTAAGGCTTGTATATTACTTGAGTCCTTTCAGGAACAGGATCCTACGTTCCAGGCGTTAGGTCCTGAGTCTGCAGAAGCAAGAAAATAGAAATTCCAGATACGACGATGAGGCAACTAAAACCAGAAGTGGCAGGTAACTCACTTCTCCTTTGGAGCTCAGGAGTTTGTCTCTGTTCCTCTAGTCCACGCAAAGGGTAAGGAGACCCTAAACTAGGATTGGGAGAGGAAAATGCCTTTGATAGCTAAATGTAGAGGATGAGGGAGAGACAGGAGTCTAAGGTATTGCATGCCAGGTTGGATACAACAATCACTCAGTGAATACAAGGGGAAAAACCACCTTGGCTTGTGTTGCATGTGAAGAGTCTGAGTGACATCCAGACATAAACACTTAAGCAGTTAGACAGCCATGCCTGAGGCTGAAGGGACAGCTTAGAGCTGAAAACACAGATGACTTTTACAATCTCTGGCAGCCTATATGGTGCTAGTGGGTTACAACCTAGAGTCCCAGATCTAGCATCACCTGGAAAAGTTGTGAAAATACAGGTTACTGGGCCCAACCTCTAGTGATTCTCTCTCAGCAGAGCAGTGTGATGACCAGGAATCTGCATGGTTAGAAAGCACTGTGAGGAATTATTCTGATGTGTGCCTAGTTTTGAAAAACAATGGATTGGATCACATTGGCAGGTGTGGAGAGTGAGAAAAACAAATGGCTAAGCACTGATCTTGGTGGAACCCAGCACAGGAGAGAGAGAAAGAGCTTCCAGACAGAGGAGCCTGTGAAGGAGACTATAAAAGAACGATCAGACAGGTTGATGGGGAAGCAACAGAGAGAGATGTCAGAGAGTGAAGCTTTTTATTCTCCTTTTGTACCACGAGTCCCCACTACATTATCATTTCCCCAGTATTATCTTCTCAAAGATAAAAATGTTCCTTTTCTATAGACTACTTCTCTATAGACTATTTTTTTACGGTATCCTACTGAGTGAAAAAAAAAAAAGCATTTTATTAAAAGCAGTAATTTGTTACTGCTCTAAATGATCTTTTAGAGTTTCTAAAATACAGTGTCTTCTTGATAAAGCTGGTCTAAGAGTGAATTATTAGGCTGCTGGAAGTCCTGGCCAATGAACAAAGACATAAAACGTAATGTGCCTAAGTTGGCTAATGCAAAGTGCTGGGGTGTATTTGCTAATTAGCATGCTGCTGTTAGCAACCTTCCATTTCTTTGTTTCTTTTGGTGGTTTCTGTTACAAAGAAAAAATTATGCATTACTTGCAAAAACATTTTTTGAGGCTCAAAACAAAGCACATACCTTTGTGCAGGCAGAATTTATACTATGATGTGCTGAGATACCTCTGTGCATCACCAGCAAGGTAATGTTCATTGAATGACCCCTAGGCGAAAGTCTCAGGCAGAATCAGAGTGCACGAATGATAAGGCATTTTATTTTTACTCTTTCCCACTTTCTCAGGCCATGCCTAGGCTTTTCCAGCTAATGTGATCTGAAAGAGAGGAAATGAAGGCATTGGCCATAAACCCACAGCTGCCTCCACACCTGGGTTTGCACACACCTGACTGAGGCTCTCACCTACCTCTGTCCTTCCTGTTAAAGACATATGAGAGAAACCTTGGAGGACCACAGAAGCATCCAATACGTTGTCATTGAAAAGCTGTTACGGATTCCACAGCTGACAGTGGTGAATTTAATTACTGAAATATTAAACGGAAGGCCCCTCTCCTAATAAAGCAAGAAGATAAATTCATGTGAAAAGCAGAGGTACAATTAGGTCACCTTGCTCACTTCTGCAATCAATTTGAAATACTCAAACTCAGGGGGCAAGGAAACTTAATTGCCTCGGGTACCTGCTTTAAGTTGAACCTGAAATATGAAGCCAACTGTGTTTTCTGTTCCTGCACTAGTTGCTGGGAACAACAGTCTCAGCCTTCTGCTATTTTGCATTTTTGTTTCAGGCCCAAAGGTTTTTTTTCTGAAATTAGACTGTCAACCTACAAAAGCATATCTGAGAGATTTCTGAAGGGGAAATAAATATGGGGCAGGGGAGCAGGGGATCGTTTAGATGACTAGGAGGGCTACATTTTGAGACCTGCAGTTTTCTGCATGAATTTTTTTTAGTTTTGGAACCAGGTTGTAGAAATTTCCTCTCTCAGCTTGGTCAGAAAGAAGACCAGCAGCTGGCATATTTTCTGTTTTTGTGTTTATGTCCTCAAAAGGCATTTCAATTTGACCACAATAATAATAAAATAATAAATGCAACTTATAGAGCTTTCACTGTTTGTCAGGCATTATACTTAAACACTTAATTTTCTTCCTATTTTATCTCCATAATATATCTATGAGATAGATACCACTTTAGAGAAGGGAAAACTGAGTCACAGATAAGTAATTCACATTCTCCAAATAACATGGCTAGAAAGTGGGTGAGCCAGGCTAAAAACCAAGAAAAACACTTATCCTGAAACTATATACATATATATTTCTTAATTGGTCATTTCACTCTTATAAAAGATTTTATAAAAGGAGATAAAAAGGTTGGTAACTTTATCTGCCTTTTTCTATTTTTATATTTATAGGATGTCCCTATTTTGTTAATTGAACAGAATGAGAAAAATCAACTTTTGGCAACATCTCCCTGCCAAGCACTTTCACTTTCTTTTGCAGAGAACATCCCACCTGAACCATGTTACCTGTCTATGCATTTGCTCCTTCTGCTAAAGGAGGCAGAGAAAGGGAAGGGGTCCTTTTTCATTTGCCCTTTTATACTTAGTGTATTAATCAGGTTTCTCCAGAGAGACAGAACCAATAGGATATTAAAGGATATTTTGTATGAGAAATTAGATCATGTGATCATGGAGGTTGGGAAGTCCCACAGTCTGCTGTCTACAAGCTAAAGACCCAGGAGATTGGTGGTGTAATCCAGTCTGAGTCTGAAGGCCTGAGAACCAGGGAGCAAATGCTGTAAATCTCAATCTAAGGGCAAGAGAAGGTGAGGTGAGTTGTCCCATTCAAGCAGTGAGGCAGGAAAATGGGAGCAAAGTCCTCCTTCTGCTACCTTCTGTTCTACTCAGGCCCTCAACAGATTTTATGTGTCCACATTAGGGAGGGTGATTTATTTTACTGAGTCCACCAATTCAAATGCTCATCTCATCAGGAAACACCCTCACAATCACCCCCAGAAGTAATATTTAATCTGGGCATCCTGTGGGCCATTCAAGTTGACACATAAAATTAACCATCACACCCAGATTGGTAACTTTTTTTCAGTTCCTACTCAATAAATATTTCTGAAACTGAATCCAAATCCTTCAGCTGCAAAGGATGGATTCTAATAATGTTTGACTTTGTTTTATGCTGCTTGTGATTGGCTGAAGATATTTACCCATGTGGATACCAAGCACATGGCTCTGGGTCAGTCAGGAAGACTTATCCTGAGGAATGTTTATGATGGGGACCTGCCTCTACAGAATCAATTCAGAAGCACCCAGTTCTTTTATTCTTCCTGGATCTCTGTTATGGAAAAAACTGATCTTGAAGGTAAGCTTCTCGAAAGAGATGATAAAGACCCATTTGTTCAGATTAAGGCTATAGGACTCTTTCCATATTTCCCATATACTGTTGAATTCTATGTATGTGTTATATACATACATATATAAAACATACATCTATATATAGAAAGATACATAAAACATATATCGCCAAATGGTCTCACTTCTTCAAAATGGCATTTAACGTTCTTCCATGTATAAACCAAGCAATTAACCCAGGCTCTAGAACCAGAATGGCATAGTGGTTAGTAATAGTCCCTAGATTCAAATTTCCTAGGTCTAGATATCAGTTCTGCCATATACTAGCTGTGTGAATTGTGCACCTCAGTTTCCCAGTCTGCACACAGATAATATATCCAAAAGTCACATACTCACTAATCCATAGAGCTGAGATTTAAACCATTTGTCTTTACTAATTACATGAAGTGTCAATTTTTTTGTCAGTTCATCTACTTGAAGACCTGGACTTGATCTTATTTTTCTTTTAAGTCTCAGAACCTGGCACATAGTAATTGCTCAGTAAATTTATGTTGAATAGATTTTGATTACTGTCAAAAGTTTGGCCTATCATGGGAAAAAATTCTAAAGAAATAGTATTATGGGAAAAAAATCTAAAGAAATAGTGTCTTATGGTCCTATAGGCCAAGATAGTTTCCAAGATAAAGCAACCATCAAAGTTTAGTTATTGAAAATTATATTTTCTTCCAATATAACTAAAGAAAAGTGTACAATGGTATGTTGAGGTTAATTTGAAGGCCAGAAGACTACAAACATGTGAAAAATGTTAACATGACATTTTTAGGCTTATTAGAAACAGTCTAAATAATTACAGCAGTCAAATTACTGGTGGCTTTTGGCTCCTATCCAGGATAAAGGTCATGACCCAACATACCAGGACCCTGCCGTGATACAAGTGATTGACAGAAAGAGGAAATAGATTGATACCTTTCACGTGGGAATCACAGCTTGTTGCAAGTATAAGCAAAACACATATCTGGATTTTATGAGAAAAGTTCATTGTGTCCTCATTCAAGTTCTTTGTTCCCAAAGTTGTTTAATTGTGATTTATTTATGTGTGTGTGATAAAACAGCTGAGTACCATAATAAAATACAGGTCACTCACTGCTGTTTAAAATAATCACTGGATATGTCTTTGCTTTCTTTTCATTAAGTATCTGTTGGATATTTGGCTCCAGGCAAAGAGGAAGCTGTTTCTCAAATGGACTTTTTTTCCAAGCTCTACATAGGAAATTATTAATATTTGAGTCTGTAGATAATTATTTACAGTCCATCCATGGGTCCACTGGTGTACCAATTACCCAACACGCTGGGAGTAAGAAAAGGGGTAGTTTTATTTAGTGGGGTTTTATTCAGAAGCAGATGACATACTTCTCAGCTTCAATTCCATGACTCAGGAAAAAAATTAGGTATTCACAAGAAGCTAAGGACTCATTTATCAGCAAAGTTCACTTTGTTTTCAGGCGTAGTATATATAACATTTGGAAGCTATTTTGTTGTAAGGTAGAACTTAGTAACCTGCACATTAAATTCACCTGGAGAGCTTTGAAAAGCTCACCACTCCTCCAACCAGCTGGGTGGGGCCAAGGCATCAGTATTTTATCTGGCCCTCAGGTGATTCCAATGTCAGCTGGTGCTGAGCACCATTGTTAGGTCATAATCGTTATACAGACTTATATTTCGTATACTTTATGCATTATTGATGTTCTTTATCATCATCATCTTTAGACTTTTTGAAAACAAAATTTATATTGCTCCACTTGCTATTAAAGACTAAAGAGATTATTCTTAACTTGAAGTATATAATCTGAATCAATTTCCATTTCAAATTTCCTTTGAATACAGAAAAAAACTGATCATATTCATATTTTGAAATATTTTCATTCAATATATTCTCATACTAAATGAGAGAAAACTCTTTGAGGAGCCCATCAGAATATAAGATACTGGGTGTTCTTATTCACTTTTATCAAGTAAATAGTTTTTGAGTTCCTGTTACATTCCTAGTAATAAGATGCCTGAATAGTGCGTCACAATCAGTGGGAAAACCAGTGTGTGTACAATAACTATACTACTTGAGATAATTGCACTATTCAAGTGCTATGAGGTATGATCAAAGTGTAATGACAAAGTCTCTAGAGAGGAATCAACCTTGTGCTAGAGCATGGAGGGTACTCAGAAGGATCCCATGTGGGCAAGCAGCTGAGCTTATGAACAAGACCAAGTTCCTAGACAAGTGAAATTTACATTGTTTGGGGGCTTAGGACACAGTCTGGTAGGGCTATATCACTACGGTGTTTTACCACTAGCCCTACTGTGAAAGAAGGGCTTATCTTTCCAGTGGCTCAAAAGAAGTGGGCATGAGACACATGAATTTAATTTTTTTTAAAGATTTTCCAGTGAAAGTAATGAAGACTGACCAAATTCGGAATTATTTCTGGCTATTTATATTAATATATTTTCTTTATTTTATAAAATATGGCAAAATTTTTTTCAAATCATTGATACTTCAGGGCATTTTTCTATAATTTTATGAACATGTAATGATACTTACTATAGTTAGATTTTCTTAAAATAATACATTACACAAAGGCTAATAGTTCCAGAGGACATGTACTAATGCAGTACTCATTAGACCATAAAGACCAAGTGGAAACAATTTTTTTCATAAGTTTATATTTTATTGAATCCACAGGCTTTCTTGTTTTGAAGAGGAAACTTTAGGTAAAAATGTGATTAATTTTCATGCCATCCCAGGATGCCAGATGAAGAGAAGTTTTCCCCAATTTTAAAGGGAATGGAGCACAAAGATGTTTAGGTCATGGTGACAGAAAGAAAGTATTCCTGACCTGCTCTAGGTTACTTTTCTCCAGATTGTCAAAATGGCTTCTCAAAGGATTCCAGGGTGGCACCAATCCAGAGCATTCCTCTCTATTTATATGCAGACCTGGTCCTGTAGACAGACTCCATATTCTCTTATTGTGTCACAGAAAACTCTATCCTAGCTATGTTACTGAGAAGACTCCTGGAATAATTTAGGAGTGTTTACTTGGAACCCAGAAGGGAGATTCAGTTAATCTGCCAAACACAAATAATCTACAATGAAGTCTCCAAACAATAAGTTACACACTTCATACAAAGGAAAGAAACATCTTGGATGAGGGGAGTAAACTTCGAACTAGAAACCAAGAAGCAAGCATTGAGGTCCTGCCACATACTAGCTAGATGACCCAAGGAAGTCACTCGGTGTGAATGACACACTTAAAACTCATGCTCCTTAGCTCAAGATAAAGAAAGTAATGCTTTCTTTTTCATACTCACAGGATTAGAAGAACAAAATCAAAGCAGAAGGATCTTAAAGCCTGAAATATGTTGACAAAGGTGAACCACAGACATTCTGTTGCTATTGTTATTGTTTGGATTTACAGTTTGTCAAAGGAAACTCTCCTTAAGGTGGAAATGTTAGAACCAGTAGAAAAATACAGGTAAGCAAAAGGAAATTCCTAGAGAGAATTCATGTAAAATTTTAGGTTAAATCTCTCTGAATTACCTTTTATATAATGAGGTGATGAATTACACATAATTTTATATCTGGAGATTCTAGTTTTCAAAATAATTTTGCTATGTTGTTAAATAGTTTCCATAAATATAAAGACTGCATGTTATTTCAATTTATAGATGCCTCATTTATAATTTTTAGCTTTATGCATAAAACTTTGTCTGGATTTCAAAAATTTTAATCAGTGATATGTAAGAATGTCATTATTGGATCAAAATATATAAAAACCGTCAAAGCTTTTGATTCATAATTCCAAGCTAATTTCTTAAAATCTGCACTAATTTATAACCCCATCATCAATGTGTGAGTGGATCTGTTTCAGCATTCTTTGTTAACATTGCATATTTAGATGTTTAAAAATTAATGTTCTCATTTTTTTCCTTTGCAATTATTCAGTAACTTATGAATCTGGTTGTATTTTAGTTATTTCTATTCTTCTCCTTTGACTAGTCTCTTCATTCCATTTCCCATTTATTTATTCATTCATTTCTAAAGATTTGTATAGCTTATTAAAATAGTAAGACCACTAACGTTTTAGATATTTTACTTGCACATAATAATTTCTTCCAGTTTTATAAGGTCTTTTAATTAGCTTTGTGCTATTTTTCACTATAGAGAAAAATTTTCTCTTCATTTTGTCAAAATGATAGCACTTTTCCTTTATGAGCTCTCCCATTGGAAAGCAATGTTATTACTCTTTGGAACTGAAATAAAGCTTACACTATCCACACACACAATTCTGCCCAAACTTCATTCAGTCAACAGATAGTCATTGAAAGACCCATATAGGCCAGGCAAATAAGTTAAATCCTGGCTGACCTAAACACAAATAATGTATTTTGAAGCAAATGTTACCTTCTGGTTGGAAAGGAAGGCAGATTTAAGGCTAGAGTTGGATTTCTTCATTTATAAAGTCCTCATTATGTCCAGCACTCTCCAAGCAAAGATTTTCTTTCACTATGTAAAATAACGATTACAATTAGATGAGAAACTTAAAGTCAAACTGATAGATTCAAAATGAGTCTTACAAATAGATTTTTATTTTATTATTTCTGAAGCATGTTGCAGAGATAATAATCATAAAAGTGAAGCCACTGGATTTTCTAAATCTAGAATTTTAAGAATATAAAATATTTTTTTTAAATCTAGGATTTTAAGAAACTAGGTGAGAATGTCTAATATGGCAATATTTTATTTATCCAGAACCCACACACATCCTCTTTTTAATAAAAACACAAAGTATATTACTTTGGAATTGCAATTGCCCATACCCAACAGATAAGGCATGGTTGACCAGAGCCAGTAATTACAATATCATTCTTTTTTGGCAAACAATGTTTATTTCTCAGTTTCCCTTGAAGTGAGAGTGCACATGCCACCATTTCTGGCCTGTGAAGTATAAGAGAAGAAGATGTTTCTGGGAAGGAGAAACCTTTCTGTTCCAATTCCATCCTTCCCTGATTAAGGTACTGGTGACAAGATGGAATACCTAGATTGTGGCAGCCACATTGGCATCAGGAAAAAGAGGCCAAGAAAACAGCAGAAGCACATAAAGTCACTGGAGGTTGCATCAATGGTGGGATTGCCTACCGCCAAGGGTATGTCCATCTCTTCATGTTTTTAAGATGCTGAGTTGATTCATAAAAATCAATAAAGAAGATATAAACAAGATATATGAAATTAACTAATAAACTAGGTATGAAAAAATGATAATACAAAAATTTGAAAAACAATGGAGAAATCACAGTGAACACAAAGCTATGAGGCATCACATAAAGAAGAAAGTAGGCAACAAGCCATAGTGGGAAGCTAAGCTTTCCACATCAGGGGAAATTGCCGTTGACCAGGAAATATGCAGAAGAAGTCTGTCACAGAAGCTGAATACAGAATCAGAGTTCGTGAAACATTTGAGAAAGGCTGTTTACATGAAAGAGAAAGAGCAAATCCAAAGATAAGAAAAATTTATTCCCAGGATAACAAAGGTAATGGAGCAAATACACCCCCAAAAAATCCTTAAATTAGGAGCTGTAAAGTGTGGGATGACTGTCATTAAAAGAAAAAAGTATGTGATGAAGCAAATGATGTTAAAAAGAATAAAATAGAGATTTTGCAAATAAAAAATATGTTCTATAATGATTACTATCTATAATTGTATAAATAATCATGTCTAAATAATTATTTATATGAACTGAATAGCAAGTATAGTATTGAACAGCAAATCAAAAAGATCTAAAGCCAAACTGGGAAACGTTTGTGGATTACAGAACAAACAGACAAAATAGAAACAGAAATGTGAACTAAAATCTAAATGTTTTAAAGATAGATATAAAATTTCTAACATCCTTCTAAAAATGTTTGTATGTTGAGTAAAGAGAGAATGATGAAGAAGACTATTTGAAATATCCCAGAACTGTTACACAAATAATAATATATATTTTGATAGAGAATCGGGAATATTGATCAAATTAAATTTAACTACATTGCTTTAGTTATTAAAAGGGAGATGGATTCATGCATTTTAATAAAAATTAATAAAAATTGAAAGCAGGGTATATGCATGATAAGAAAGAAGAAGAAAAAAAAACTGCATCATCCATAATCCCTTTGTAACCAAGCAGGACCCTATGAGGCCTTCCCAGGCCTGACCCCCCCACCACCACCACCGCCATGCCCTCCACCTTCCTCTTATCTGTAGAAAATCTTTAGCCAAAGAATAAATTTAATCAGAGAAATGAGAAACTCCAGAAACAAAAGAAAATAATTCAGACAAAATTATAATAGTTTAGCCATGAAACAAAGTCAAGGACCTTTATTTCCTCCTCAAGGGCTATAGATAATATTCTGAGCCATGTCTTTTGAACTGTTTACAGATACTGAAACTTCCTCCAGGTGGAAGAAGTTAACTACGTGATAACCAGACAGTAACCATGACATAAGCTGCTTCTGCATGAACAATTCTAAGAACTGGCCTCAAGAAAATGAGAACAAACCAACCCTGAAACTAAAGATTAACTGTACTTAAAACAATCAAGAAGATGCTAATCAGGAAACCCATGACTAATTTCAAGATGATTGTCAGAGCTGACTGTGCTGTTCTGCACGTAGCCCTCTCCCTTTGCCTATACACCCCTGAAATTCCCCTTTGAAAGCTCTTGCCCCTGATAGGCAGTGAGGAGTTGGTTCTTTGGGGCATGAGTCTACCTTCTCCCCAGGATGACTGGATTTCTCAATAAAGCTACCTTTCCATTCATCCAACACTTGTCTCTCAGTGTTGGATTCTTGAGTGACGAGCTGCCGAACCTGAGTTCGGTAACACATCCATAAAATTAAAAAAAACACCCCTGATACTTGGGATGTATTTTCTTCCAGGGTCTTTGTATAGTTTCATCTAACTGTGATCAGAATGACTGAAAAAATGTTGCCAGACTTTTCTGTTTATCATTATAATATTAAGTTGTATTTCCATACCACCTACTTTTACCATAGAAATTTTCTATTTTATTAGTGGGCATCATCCCTTGAATCTCAAAACTCATCAATTTAGCCAACCATACAAGTTGCAGAAACTCCACATTTTTACTAGTACAAAATCCTGTTGGGCTGGTACCCTCTGCTTCAGTTCAAACATGTCTCAGTCACCAACAACTCAAGTTCTGGGCCTCAGTCTTACCAGATGGCTTCACAGCATTTGATGTAATGACTCCAGATTTTATTCTCTAGCCCTATCTCTGAACTGAACTTGCATATATACAGCTTCCTCCTCTGAATCTCCACTTGAGCATCTGTTAATAATATCGAACATAATATATTTTAAAGTCAGCCTTTTGATTTCCAGCCCAATAAACCAATCTCCCTTAGATTCACCTACCTCAGTAAATGGCTCAACTCCATTAACCCAATTGCTCAGGACAAAAGCCTCATAGTTCTGACGATTCCTCTCTCTCACACCCCTATCCTGAATCACATGATCCAGGATGCCACAATAAACACCCAATCCAAGCCCCTGTCATCACTCGTCTGGTAGGCTGCAAGAGTGTCGACCTTGTTTCCCAGCTTCTATTTCTGTCTCCCGTCAATCGTCAATCTATGTTCCATGCAACACAGTGTTCCTCTTAATATAAAAATGTTATCATGTCACCCCCTCCTTCTGCTAAAAATTCTCAAATGGCTTTTAAGACCCCAATCCAAAACCTTTCTCTTGGCTCTAAGCCCATGTATGACATGACCCTCTCACTCACTGCTTTTGAGCCATACCTGTTGGTTTACTGTCCCTTGATCATACCAAGCAAGTTCTCCTTAGGGAAATCACACACATTTGTTATCCTCTGTGTCTGGAATGCTCTTTTCCCAGATAATTTCATGGCTCATTCCATCACTCTTTTTGACCTCTCCTCCAAATGTCACATCCTCACAGAGTTCTTTCCTGACTCCTAAGTCTAACACTAACCACCAATACCCTCTGTTCCCTTACTTTTATTTTTATTTATAATGACTATTACTCTGAACATTATGTTATTTCCCTATGTATTCCCTCAAACCTAAACTGTTATTTATTTTACAGGTCAGGAAACTGAGGCTTTGCAGTGACAATGGAGACTATGAAGTCTGAGGCTGAAACCCAAGGTTTTGAAGTCAACAGAGGCTCTTTTCATTGGACTATGAGGTTGTGGGTAAGGAAGAGAGAGAAGGAGAAACAAAGGAAAGAAACAAGAGAGTAGAGAGTTTAGGAGTAATTTATTTTTAATATTTGAGAGTGGAGGACAAAGAACTCTCTTAATTGTAAATCATGGTTCTGTCCAGTAAAGAAGGAAAGGTTTGAATGTTGCTTAGCAGCTGGTGCCAGGAATTGACCACAGCTTGGTGACACTGTTTTAAATGGCTGCAGGTGTGACTTAAAGGCACCAGAGAAGCCAGGACAGGGTGGAGGTCACCCTTTGGTTGCCATAGGCTATTAAGGTAATTTGGGAGCTGAGTCAAGGAAGATGTGGTTTGTTGAACCACAAATCCAAAGGGAAAGGGAAAGCCTTTGAAAATGGGTGAGGGTAAGTATTCCTTTGTCCTATTCAGGGAAAGGGCAAAGTACACCCAGCTGGACACAATTAAGTCTTCAAAAGGTCCAGAGGGTCAGGGGCAAGAAAGAGGAACAGGTAAAAACTGACCTCTACACCAACTCTGACACAAATCAGTGAGGGCAAAGAATGTGTTATAAATTTGCATATTTCCAGAAGAGGAGGAGGTGGCTATACTATTCACACCAATGTTAACTGAGCCATAAGCTGAGAGTATCACCTGAAATAAAATATAAACCTCATTGAAGGCACTGTAAAAGGACTGGTATTACATACAGTAGGGAGATTTCAGTTCTTACCGGGCCCACCAAAGCTTACTCCAAAGTTTGAACTGAGTATCCCGCTTCTCTGCTCTCCAACCTCCTCCTCACATCTCCTTCATACCAATCATTATGCTCTCTTTATCTCTGCTCATATTAATTTCTTCCCAACACTATTATGGACTTCTCTCCAGGGCAGAAATCTGACTCTTTTCTCCATATCCCTACATCCTTGCATCAATTCTGGCATATAAAGTGTTCAAAAGATATTGGTCAAGTGACAGTGAATGAATGAAAAAATCCCACTTCTCACTCTTTGAATCAAATATTTGGCTCTGTTCATTTGAATGAGACCTAAATACAATCCATAGAGAACAGCACACCCAGGATTATATCATGACCATATTCCATCTGTTCATGACAAGGTCTCTATCAATCAGATGATTTGGATAACCATAACTCACATGCCCAAGACTGGATAATAGATGTGTTCATAAAAGACAATATGCAAGAGGAAATGGGAGTCTC
The DNA here is from genome assembly GCF_963924675.1 of Phocoena phocoena. Taxonomy (NCBI): domain Eukaryota; kingdom Metazoa; phylum Chordata; class Mammalia; order Artiodactyla; family Phocoenidae; genus Phocoena; species Phocoena phocoena. The sequence goes on along the minus strand of NC_089220.1, from coordinate 128,369,753 downwards.
ACCTTTGAAACCCAAAGAGCTCCTTTGCAGGTCTACAAATGAGATAGAAAAGCTTTGAGTTAGAGGATTAATGACAAAGAGATTTCTTTTTAAACTATATTACTTTAATTCCTTTATTAGATAATGAATATTCATGTGGGAAAAGTGGGAGGAGGAGGAAATTATAAAAAATATTAGAGTCACATCCAGAGATAAGAACTGTTAACAGGTTACTATGTTCCCCACAACTAAGCTGAACAATAGGAAAATATTATATTTGACGTGCACCTGCGTGTGTGTATGTGGGTATACACAAAGCTCTACCTATCCATCTATCAGACAAAACCTGATTTTGAATCCATGAGTAATGAAAGTTACTTTTACTCAATCATCGTCTACCTGGGTGACCCCCAATTCTATAATGAAGATAATAATAGTAACCATTTTATTTTGTATTTATAATAATTAAACAAGATAATTGATTTAAAAGATTCAACACAATGTTTGAAGATGCAGTCTCCAAAATATTAGCTATTTTCATGATAAAATCGGGAATATATTACAAATTGTTTTTTAACCTATATTTTTCTGTAAAATCTTGTCATTAAAAGTGTTTCAAAATATGGTACTTTTAAATCATTGCATAAGATTTCATAATCTGGATGTGCTAAAATACAGGTAACTATGTTCATATCTTTGAAATTTTACACTATCTTCAATGTTTTACTATTGCAAATAACACTGTAATGGAAAACTTTCATTTGGTCCATGTTGGTGGAACAGTTGTCATGTGTGGAGTGATATACTGGACACTGGAATGAGTTATATAGATACAATCACTACTCTTATAGCATTTGTGGAAATAGGAGCATCTATTGAGAAATGGGGGTCAAGAAGTCTTTTGGGAAGAAATAACATTTATATAGAAATTTATAGGATGAATAGAAATCTTTCAAATGGACAGAGATGGAAGAGAAGAGCTTGTGGTGTTTCAAGCAAAGAGAATATCAGATGAGAGGGCCAAGAGATACAAGAGTGTGTAGGCTAGTCCAGAACTGACAGTGGTTCCTATGGGCAAAGAACACAACAGAGTGAGCTGGTGGCAGGCAAGAGCAGCAGGACGTAGGTGGTCAGGTTTCTTTAAATTCATCCTAAAAGGAATCCTTGGACATGTTTTAAAAAGTGAATCAATATAATGGGTTCAATTCCTAGACCTAACTCTTGCCAGTTTGACTTAATTTGTCTGAGCCAGAGTTATGCCATTTGTAAAAGAAGTATGATGGCTGCATGCCAGGTTTGTGGTTGGATAAAAAGTGAGGACACAAATTTCTCATGCAAAATAATTTTCCTTCACTTTTTCCTTATTTCTCTAGTATATCTTAGAAAAACTAGAAAAGTGATCATGCTCAGCAGACATTTTCCATCTGCAAAATTTAATTCAGAAAACATATTTGGAACACCTGCACAGTCAAGGTGTTCTTTTCTACTAGGATGCTGTGATTAGCTAGACACTATACTTGCCCTCATGGAAGGATGCAGGAAAGTAATATTAAATGATGTGTGTGAGTGCTGGATATTTTATTGGGCATTTTATGCACAATTTTCCAAATCAATTTATTCTTTACAAAATTTATCATTTTATGACTGTGAAAACTGACTCCAACAAGTTCTATGTCCACAGTGGAAGAGCTAGTGAGTGGCAGAACCAAGATTCAAGCCCAGGCTCTTTCTACAATGGTAAACAACATATAATCTAGAATGTTTACTAGATTTTATTCTGTAAATGTTTAGAGGGCATGTTAAGGTAAAGCACTCAACAAAATTTTCTAAATAACAAAGAATGAATTGGTAGAATTTAGGGAAAAAATGTTTCAATTTTATAAGTAATTAAATTATAATGTATATTTATAAGTAATGCTTTCAATCGACTTTGTCCATCTGTATTTATACTGCCATGACTTTATAAAAATGACATTAGAGGAAATAACAAATGCAACTAGATAAGAGAAAGCACTCAGAGACATAATAATTGGAAATAGAAAGGTAAATAATCTTTATTTAGGATGATTGTATATCTGTAAAAATTCAAGAAAATCAATACAAATATTATTATATACAATAATGGAATAAAATACCACATTTAAAAACAGACAAACAAACATGATAAATTTCTTTAGGGATACATTTATACAAAGGATATGCAAAACCTGTACAAAGAGTTTTATAACACTATGGAAAGACACACAAAAGTTGACAAGAACAAATTGAGAAAGATATCATGTTTTGGAATAGAAAGATGTCATGAACATAATATCCTCCAGGAAAATGTGTTTATTTAACACAATCTCAATAATAATATCAAAAGATATCTTCTTCTTGAAGTTAAAACATTGCTAATAAATTTCAATTGAAAGCAGTAAATAAGCAAGAATAACCAGATTAACACTTAAAAAGGGGAGTGTACGGGCATAAAGCCACTTTAATCACATCAAAGAGTATTAGCACGTGTATAGCCAGTCCAATGAAACAGAATAGAAAACCCAGAAATATATTCAAGTGTCATGAGAATTTAGTATGTGATAAATATGGCACCTCAAATCAGATACATTTTTAACAAATCATGCTGGGACAACTGCATAGCCATATAATAGCTATATATGTAAAGATATAATAGTCTAGGTCATATAGTAAGCCAGGATAAAATCCAAATAAATCAAAGATCTAAATGTGAAAATGTGAAATCAGATGAGTAAAAGAAAGTATAGGTGAGTACATTTCTATTTTGTGAGTGGAGGAGAAAATGTCTTCCTAACAATTACTCAAAATCAAGAAGCTATTATATTGAAAGGACTGTTAAGTTCAACTAATTTTTTTCCAAAAAGTATTTGCATGGAAAACAAACAAACAAAAACAAAGTCAAAGACAAATGACACAGGAAAAAAATATTTGCAATTTATATCAAAGAGAGAGTCAGAGAGAAGAGACCACAAAAATCCCCAAATAAGGTCAACAAGCTGATAGAAAATTGGAAAGGTAATATGAAAAGTTATTTCAAAGTAGAAGAAATATAAATGGCCAGGAAACATATAATAAATGTCCATTCTCATTTATAATAGGAGAAATGCAAATTTAAAGTAGATTGCATCTCACCAAAGCTTTGACACCATCTCAATTGGAAGAATAGTGAGCCAACTGACACCTTCTTGCATTGATGGTGGGAATGCAAAATGGTACATACACATATGGAAAAATATTGATCATATCTAGCAAAATCACATACACAATTTCTTTTTGACTGAATAACCTCAGTTTTAGAAATCTATCCCAATTTTACCTGGCAAAAGTAAGATATTACTTATAAGATTATTCTTTGTGAAACTATTTTTAAAAGCAAGATATACAGAACACTCCAAATAACCTTCAATAAAGCACTGATTGAATAAACTATGGTACATTAATATAATATCAACTAAAGTGATATTTTGGAGAAAATCTATAGTATTTAAATATAATCTGGGTCCTAGATGATGTCAATTATTTACTATAATAATAATACAACACATTGTACAATAATAATACAACAAATGCAGTAATGAATTCTGTAAGATTAGAACTATGACATAATTGTTAACTAAGAAAAGTCCTTTTTTAAAAAAACACAGATGCTTATTGATATAGGCAGGGATGAAATGACATGATATCTGTGATTTGACGAAAAAACATTATGGTGGACCAAAAATTTAACGATGGTTTTATGTAAGAGTTGTGACAATCAGTGATCTACCTACTTGTGAGTAGTATATACGAATTTGTTTCAGAGTATACAATACGTCAACTAGTGAAAATATTATGGCTATTTGAAAAATATTAAAAGATTATGTATGAATATTGAATAAATTGTTAAAGAGCTGTCAATTCAAACTAACAAAACATTGTAAAGCAACTATACTCCAATAAAAATTTTAAAAAAAAAGAATATTCTGTCAATTCAAATTTTAAAAAGCTAAGGCATGAATCAACACAGATAGTGCAAGTTTCGCTCATGTAACTAGAATCATAGTATTCTATCCTGGAAAGATCTTTAAGCATTAGTGCCCATGCTCCCTTCTGATGCCTGAGTCAAGTAATTATACAACCTCTGTTTGCACACATCTAGCAACAGGGAATTCACTACATTATGAGGTGGCTTATTCCACCCTTGAACAATTCTGTTGGATAGTATCTTCCTTTTAGTAGCCCAAAGAACGTTTCCATGAAAGTTTTAGGTTAACCTTTTCTCTCTCTAGAGATGCAAGTATCATATACCTTGAGAGAGAGGAGAAAGTCTCAAGAAAGGAGTAAGGTGGGCAATGGTGAGCCCAAATAAGGATGCCATCCCAGGGACTTAGTCCCCAACACATGGAGGTTAGTCACTTTCAAGTTCAGCAAAATGACTCTGATTCTGGCCATGAAATTCTGGTTCCAGTGACATATTTCTGGTAACATACTATTGAATGCTTGTCTTGCCTCCAAATCTAGATCAACTGCCTGGTTTCTGTTCCTCTCGGTTCTCACAGGCTCAGGAAAGAGGATGGGTGTGAGAGAGAGGGAGGGCATAGGGTGGAGAGTGACCATAACGAAAGAGTTAGTGTCAACTTCAAGGCAGATTAGGATTTTCTTTGGGTCCCTGCTCTGAGCTCCCACTCCATGCCAACATGGAAGTACTTGAGGAAACAATACTATTCTGAATCATACTTTCACTAACATTCATTGGGTATTTATTATGTGTAGAGTTCTTTAACATACTTACAATACTCACAAGAACATTATGGGTGATGTCTTCTTACCCTCATTTTTCAGACAAAGAAACAAAGAGGAATTGAGTGGTTTGCCCAAGAAAACATAGAACTAAAGAATCAGGACTCAAGTCCTGGTCTAACAGACTCTAGAGTTTATAAAATGTATAAAATAGATTCCAAATTCCAGATATGATAGAAACATTTGATAGGTCTAAGCAGCTCTCTCATTACTTAAGATAGATTCTATACTTCTTTGAAACAGCTGAAGTCCAAATCAGAAGTCTGGCAAGCAGATCACTGTCTTGCCTCCTCATGCATGAAGCTAGGGTCACCTAAGTAGGGTTCTACACAATCACTCCATACCCCTCCTGGGCTTGTGCTATGAATTTTGGGGGTCCAAGTTTTGGTCACTACCCTGTTCCGCATTAAATTTTGTCTAATTTTACTCAGCCTAACGATTAGCTGGTCATGATCTTTCAAGGCCCTGAGTCTGTTATGAAATGTTTTCTATTTTGCCCCAATTTGTGAACTCTGCAGTTTTGATTTCTTTTCAAAGAAATTTTTTTCAATGTTTTCAATGCAGATTTTTTTCAATGTTTCCATTTAATGTTGAATAGCACAGGTGCAGCTGAGGACAGATCCCTGTAACACACGACTGGAAATCACATTTCAGTTTGACCTCAAATTCACCATTCAACAACTCATGATGCAATAATTCAGTCTCCTAACTGCAACAATACCCATACATGTCCCCCTTTTTGTTTATAGGTTTTTCCAGAGAAGATGTGTATATACCTTATTGAAACCCATCTGTATTATGGCTGCTATATTACATTTGTGTAGGGAAAAAAGAAAACAGAAACAGACAGAGTCCTTATGTGACTGTACTTAGGGTTTTATATTGACTCTCTTCAACAATTAGTTCCAGAACCTTAGTCAGAATCAGTATCAGTTTTCCCATTCTCTCCTTTGTGGAGTTCTCCTCCACCCTTTTAAAGGGAGGAACAACTAGTGTGTGTTTGCCTTCCAACCTGTTTCCTGGTCCCCCAAAGACAAGGGAATAAGATACTCATCACAGTATCATTTCAAACTTGTCTCAAAGACGTTCACACCTTCAGCTATTTCATTTTATCCTCCTGGAAACATTCAAGTCATTTCCCCTTCAGTAAGGAAATTTTTCCCCTTCATTGTCACTCACTGTGCACAAGTTGAATCCAGAGCTCTTCATAGTGAGTACAGGTGTGAAACAGGAGTTGACAGTGTCTACATTTTCTTTGCACCCACTGAGGACATCACAGTGTAAACAGCGGCCCCATTTTCCATCTCTGAATGGAACCAAATCAGGGAGCCGGGGGACAGACTGTTTTGATTATCTTTATCATGTACTCTTGTCCCTGAGCTCCTTTGGAGTTTCAGCTATCCAGGCATTAGCCTGTCATATTTCTGTCACCCTCATTTTTTGCTTATTCCACTACTGCATTTTCTTTTTTTCTTTTTTTGAAGTCTGCTTGAAAACCTGCATTTTTCAGATTGATTTTTCTGTCACTCTTCTATTAGGTCTGTGCTCCCATCTTTCTTCCCTCACAAGATAGTGGACTTCTCAGCTTCTCCCTGTCAATAGGATAAAAACAAGTTATGTACTACCAGATAAAGATCATATTTATGATATCTTTATTAAAATTCTTGTTTACCACGAAAAAGATAACTTATCCATATTCAGATACATTGATACCTTGATGGCACTGGAGATGCAATAATAAACGCCACGGGCTCTGTCCTCAGTGAGTGACCCTCCTGGTCTCTGAGCGCCTACTGTTAAAAATTATAAGATGGACAAAGACTGAATATAAATGATACTAAACAGAAACAAGGGATTGAAAGTAGCATATTAGAGAATTTTTCTGTTAATCAGAAATGTACAGTTCCTTCCTGATATTTCAATTCTCTGTCAGAAAACCAGCATAGCAATTCAGATGATCAGCTTTGAAATTGTTTGCCATTCAAATGCTTCTACTTACTACCTCTGTGGTCGTGGGGAAGCTCATAACCTCTCTGATCCTCAGTCGCTTTGCTGCTGAAGATCCCATAAGCATATTGTGAGGCTTTAACAGGATGAAGCTTCTGCAGTGCCTGCATAGGGAAGCATCAACAATTGCATCTGCAATCCTGAGGTAGGAGATAGACCTCAGGTTGAGCAGTTGCAACTGGTTTCCTGCTGACACTTTGAGATGATTGCCTGGAGACAACCTGGAAAACTGCACTCATATAAGCAACCTAAGCCACCCCTATTGTGTGCAACTCACTCTGCGTTCACCCATGTGCTCTTCTACACATACTCTGCTTCCAATAAATGCTGTCTCTATTTCACAGTCTTGGTCTCTTTGCTGAATTCTTTCCTTATAGAAGACAAGGACTGAGGTCCTTCTTCCAGCCGTTCCACCACCGGAATCAATACTAGGCACCACACGATTGACTGAGTACTTACCTGCCACACATGCAACACTATTCTACATGGGTGACAGGCTTTACGTGTACTTACTCATGTCTTCCTCACAACTACCTTTAAGTTAGTGCATTCCTGCTCCCCATGTTCCAGATTGCTGTGCTGAGATCACTCTCAGGGTACGTGGTGATGTCAGGGCGCTAACTCAAACTGTCTGACTCCAGAGTCCTTGGATTAACCATATAGCTCTATGAAGAGTAGCTTTAATCAGTTATGGTAAAAGCAAAAAATAAAATGCAGCATGAGTCCCCCTACTCCTCCCTCATCCATTCCTCTCATAAACAACTTTATCCCGGCAGCTAATGGGGAGTTTTGGCCTCACAAGTAAGTGGTTTCAGTCCCTTTGGTGTACGATGCTGGTTCAAGGGACTCAGGTCCCCCATGACCCCAAATAATCACTGTTCTGGTTGATGCTTGGAGCTCAGGACTATTGGAAGTAACAGAGCTTAGAAAGTACTTTTGCTTGTCATACCTCCTGCTGGAAGCTTGCACAGCCACTGTTGTCCAAAACCCAAGACAGCTGACTAGCCTGCATGGACTCCTACGGTTTCATCAGAGAAGCTTGCTACAATGCCCTTGACTCCACCTTCACAAGTAACTTGACTCAGAAAGAAAAAATAAAAATTACTTATTCTCCTTGCCCCTGATTCATAATCAACCTGAGCTTATGATTGCCACGTATTTTGATGACAGTTCCCAAACTCTCTAATGAGTGGACCACAGAATACCTTTGGTTGGTGTGATGGTTAGTTTTATGGGTCATCTTGGCTAGGCTACAGTACACAGTTAAGCAATTAAACACTAAACTAGGGTACTTTGTGGAAGTGATGAATATCTACAATCAACTAATTTTAAGCAAAGGAGATTATCCTCAATAATCAGAGTAGGTCTCATCCAGTCAATTGAAATGTCTTAAGAACAAAACTGGGGTTTCCCTAAGAAAGAAGAAATGCAGCCTGTGAGCTATAACATCAGCTCCTGCTGGAGAAAGTCCAACCTTTATTAGATACAGATGACAGATTTGCCTCATCAGTCCCCACAATCAAGTACACCAACTTCTTGCACTAAAATCTCTGCCTCTGTCTCTCTCCTTATCTATCTATCTATCTATCTATCTATCTATCTATCTATCTATCTATCTATAGATATATAGGTTCTGTTTCTCTGGTAGAACCCTGGCTGATACAGTTGGTATCTATAAGCATCACACTTTCTCACCAAGGTTACATGCCTGTAACCAGTTTGTAAAGACTTTTCACCCACTGTGATCTTCCACAATTAATTCACACCACAGAATACAAGAGTGATAAGAACTTTCAAAAGAAAGTTCTGGAGTCTGAGGCGCCCCATCACATTTCACTTGTGGATTAGTCAGTTGCCACAGAAACCTGCTGTAGGTCTCCCACAACCTGCAGCTGCAGGTCCCAAACCCTGACTTTATTGTAACAGGCAGGGAGAAGGGAGCCTGCATTGTTAGTGTTACTGCTGATGTGGAGTTTCAGTGCTGAGGAAACTGAAAAGTGGAGATAAATAGAGGAAGGTGGTCAGGAACTAAGGAATTTAGGACACCATTTTTTTAGCAACTTTGTTTAATGTTGTTGTTTTCTGGTGGCTCCTAAGAGAGGATCAAAGGACAGAATTAAATAGTGACTAGGTACCCACTAGCATTGCCTGCCGTCAGCTAGCTGTGCTTCTGATGTCCTCCAGAGTGTTTATATCTCTTGAGTATTTGTTATCATGCCTGTATATATACACAGCAACATTTCAAATTTCTAATCAGATTGAAATCCACTCTAAGAAATATGACCTGAGATGTTTTATTAATGATTGGACATAGTCCTTTCGTCCATTCCTTACTTTTCACAAGGAAATGAATTATCCAAATTGATCCCCACCTCCAAAAGAAAAATAAATTTCTGTCTCTGACTTTGTATAGAGAAAGTATTGTACAATAATTTCACAACTACAAATGTGTGTCTCACTATGTATAAAGTGTATATATCAATATAATGTATGTATATATATATATTATATTCATGCTTAATTGTTTGACATTTAGGTAGTTTTTAATACATATTTATGCTAAGTGAAATTAGGTATTCATTTACAAATTTAATAAACAGTTGGTAGAGAGGCACAGGATTGAGAAAAGAAACTTCATTTATTCCTAAAATTTGTCTTGGTGTAGGCCTGAATCTCAAGATGTATTAAGCATTGAAACCATTTTTATTCCTATGTATTTCATCAACTATGTTTGTTCAACTCCTTTTAATTTTATATTTTTAAAGACCAATGTTTTACATTTAATAGCTTAATACTATTTGAGAATTATACTTTTAAAACCTCACTTAAATGTTTTACTTTCTGGAAAATGAACATAGCTTTCTACAACTAAAACATAAATCTTCTTTCAAGTTTCAAAAGCATGTTTACTGGCATTGAAAACCATGTAAGAAATGAAATTAGATACCATAGTCTTATAAACATGATTCAACCATTTCTAAAATTCTAAGCCATATCAAGATAAAAATGACCATATCTAGATATATTTTAATTATGCTGTATATCATGCATATAACTTTTCACTTAAGGAAATAAAAATATAATATATATTATATATGTATATATATAAAAGCAAAAGTCTCATGCATCTATTATGCACCAGATGCAGAATCAGATATTTTGCACATTGATCAGCTAAACCTTACAGTAGATATGGAAGCCCCTAATTATTTAATTAATATTAGACCTTTTCCATTGGAAGTACTCAAAGTTGCTTTCAGTGATATATAAAAATGCATTTAAATAGCCAATTAAGATGTTGGGACTTTTGTTTTCAGCACTGAGTGATTATTTATAAGCGATCATATGTTAAATCACAAATACTATCTCTCTCTCTATATATATATATATTTTTTTTTTTTTTTTTTTTTTTTTTTTTGCGGTATGCGGGCCTCTCACTGTTGTGGCCTCTCCCGTTGCGGAGCACAGGCTCCGGACGCGCAGGCTCAGCGGCCATGGCTCACGGGCCCAGCCGCTCCGCGGCATGTGGGATCTTCCCGTACTGGGGCATGAACCCGTGTCCCCACCCGTGTCCTCTGCATCGGCAGGCGGACTCTCAACCACTGCGCCACCAGGGAAGCCCTCAATATTTTTTAAGCCTTATAACAAATAATACCTGCAAGGTTTCTTTATCTAATTACTGTTTCACATTATCTCAGAAAGAATTTAATGTGGGTTATGGACTGTGTGACCTTAAGTTCCAGTTTGCCCAGCATACCCCAGTTTAGCTTGCTGTCTAGAGATAATTATTAACAGCTCCCCTTTCATTCTCAGAATGTACCCATTAGGATGATAAATTAACTGGCTTCCTTACTTACAGGACTTCATAACATATAGCAAGATAACAAAAATAAGAAGGGTGGTAGGAAGGATGGTTTGAATTTCTATTGCTGTTGTAGTTAACTCAGTTGTTGCTTTCATAGAACCCGTAGATATTTACAAAAATTGTTACAGTCCAAAAATAAAATCTTAACAAATTGTCCAAAGTAGAATGTGCAGTATTCACATTCACAGAATGCAATACAAATACAATACAAACTAGAAACTAATATCAAAATTTTAAGTAAAAGCCCCATCCACTAGAAGTTAGTAGGTAGTCTTTAAAAATATAATTTATGGATCACAGTGGAAATCAAAATAGTAGTTAGAAAATAATAATAACATGCAGAGTAATAAACAGATGTTTAAAGGCAGATGCAGTGCCATATCCTAAATGTTTTCACTATTAAGCAAAAATAAACAATCAAGCAGAGCATCTGGTTATAACATTTTACTGAGAGCAACTAGATGTCCAAGGAAAGCAAGAGGAAATATATAAGGTTAAAATAAGAATTAGAAAAAAAAAATTCAAATGACAAATTCAAGAGATACTTTGTCTTCTCCTTTTAAAATACCAAAGGACATAGTTTGCCCAAGGAAAATTAAGTAAAAAGAGATAACTTAGGGCTTCCCTGGTGGCGCAGTGGTTGAGAATCTGCCTGCCAATGCACGGGATCCGGGTTCGAGCCCTGGTCTGGGAGGATCCCACATGCTGCGGAGCAGCTGGGCCCGTCAGCCACAACTACTGAGCCTGCGCGTCTGGAGCCTGTGCTCCGCTACAAGAGAGGCCGCGCGACAGTGAGAGGCCCGCGCACCGTGATGAAGAGTGGCCCCCGCTTGCCACAACTAGAGAGAGCCCTCGCACAGAAACGAAGACCCAACACAGCCAAAAATAAATAAATAAATTTATAAAAAAAAAAAAAAAAAGAGATAACTTATAATATTAATAAGAAATGGAAAATCCCCGCAGTTACTGAGATCATTTTACAGTAAGAGACAACTGTGTGCAATTCTGTCCTAAAAAATAAAGCAATGTGAACGTAACAAAATGTTTTGTGGAGAAAAATAAATGTTAAGATCTGACTAAAAAGAAAAAAAGAAACGTGAATAAGCCAATAACTATAAAAAAACTGAAAATATCAAGGCTCCAAATCTAAAGCTCAGACTCAGATTTTTTTTCACGCTTCAAAAGTTTAAATTCTTAGACTTCAGATCATGGTCATGGTCATGCCCCTATGAACTTGTCCAGAGCACAGAAAAAATTAAAACTCCCCATTTCTTTTTCCAAAGCAAACACAACGCTGATCTCAAAGATAACACAAGCCCCCCACAAAAAATTCTAAAACAATTTAGTTCTTCTAATCAGTACACCCTAGTAAATACTAGTACCCTAGTAAATAGGGTTTACTAGATAAATGTGAAGATGTTTCAAAATTACAGATCCAAGTTAAATAATTCATTATGTCAGAGAAGAAATTCCATGTAGGAATCTTGACTTAAGCCACAGACAATAGGTAGCTTGATCAAGGTCAGGCAACTACCAAAGGTCAAAAGCAACATTCATAATGAATTCTGTCTGTCAAACTTTTAATTCTTTAATATTTTAAACTCCAATTCTCTTTTTTTTTTTTTTTTTTTTTTTTGCGGTACGCGGGCCTCTTACTGCTGTGGCCTCTCCCGTTGTGGAGCACAGGCTCCGGACGCGCAGGCTCAGCAGCCATGGCTCACGGGCCCAGCCACTCTGGGGCATGTGGGATCCTCCCGGACCGGGGCACGAACCCGTGTCTCCTGCATCGGCAGACGGACTCTCAACCACTGCGCCACCAGGGAAGCCCTCCAATTCTCTTGATCACTCTGTCACCTGACTGCTCTATGGTTTAATCTTGGTCTGGCTCCTTCTCAAGCCCCAGCTGCCACCACCACACCCCTGCTCCCTTCTCATGTAAGATGTGGGGACATGCATCATTTAAAACAAGTCCCAGGTATAAGTGAAGATCTTAAGGCAGAATGGGTGGTACACAGAGCAGCCGGCTTTCATCTCTGTTATAAAACAGAGTTTCCATGCCAGCCTATTTCCCTTCAACTCTCTTCACCAATCGGACACTTTAACAAACTAATTTCAAGCCCTGGTACATGGAGATGTAAAATGGAAATGGTGACACAGCTGTGAGGGCAGAGGCACTGGCGTTCCACCATCATGAATTAGTAAAGCATTTTGGGGAGGGCGTTCTCTGCCCATCTGACCTCAGCCATGCCAGCCGTGCCCCTGGCACAGAGAACAAAACTTCGCCTTATGTTCTCCTTTTATCGACAATGTTTTCCTTTACTTTGACGTCAGCTCCTAGATTGCTTGCTGTGATGTGTTACACCTTTCATATTTCCTTTCCAGTCATAATATTGCTTCAGTCATAACCTCGGCACTTTGAGGAATAATTGTCCCTGACAAGAGGGTGAATCACTGACAGAGAGTTGATAAGCATTACATACAGATGACAGAAGTCAGGACATATCGGATTACTGCTGTGAATATAATAAAAGAGAGACTAAACACTTTGGCAGCTCAAAGACAAGCCATTTCATAACTCTCTAGTGGGGCTATTATCTTCCATTTACTGCCACTGATAACCAGGTTGTGACTGTCTCTCCACGATCTAGTTTCAATTCACTTAACACATTGCTGACCAGACACAGTAGAAGAGGCAGAGACGATAATTGGGATTTTTTTGGCATTTATTTTTAAAGTTTATCTTCTGCACCGCCCCCCCTTCCAGCCTGATAAGATCCTACGTGAGGGTGCTTTAAGCCTTCTTGGAGAAGGCTGAGTGTGGCCTTTAATCTATGCCTCTGTTTCCTTTGAAGCCATCCTGTCCAGCCAGGAAAGTGACAATCCACTTTCCCCACTCCTCTGATATACCTGGGTCTAAAAGCCTGGTGCAATAAACGGCCAGGCTATTTTTACATTTCGAGGCTCTGAGGAGATAAGATTATGATTTTTTTCTTAGCTAGTCTGAGCCACCTGAAGGAACAGATCAAGAATCATGTTGTCTGTCAGTATAGACAGCCAGCATGCACCTTCAGAATTGGAATGCAGATGGCATTTATAAGACCTGGGAGAGATTGTGTTTCTAAATATGTAGGCAATAAATGTAATATATTAGAATTTTGGATTAAAAAGTTTGGACAAAGAAGAAAAACAATAAAGAGGGAAAGAGACCCTCGATTGGGAGTTATTCTGTCCCTGAAGGTAACTTTGCTGGTGTCAGAGCTGAATAGAAGGTTATAATCTGCAAAGTTCTCCTTTTTTATTTCTGATCTGAGAAGCTCCATTTGTTTTTTGTTTTTCTGGTTTTGTTTTTTAGTATTTTTAAAAATTTTATTGGAGTATGGTTGATTTACAATGTTGTGTTAATTTCTGCTGTACAGCATAGTGATTCAGTTGTATGTATACATATTTTCATCCTTTTTCAGATTTTTCTCCTATATAGGTTATTACAGAATATTGAGCAGAGTTCCTTGTGCTATACAGTAGGTCCTTGTTGGTTATCTATTTTAAATATAGCAGTGTGTACATGTCCATCCCAAATTTCCAATCTATTCCTCCCCCCACGCACCATTCTCCCCTGGTAGCCATAAATTCATTCTCTAAATCTGTGAGTCTGTTTCTGTTTTGTAAATAAGTTCATTTGTATCATTTTTCTTTTAGATTCTATATATAAGCAATATCATATGACATTTGTCTTTCTCTGTCTGACTCACTTCACTTAGTATGATAATCTCCAGGTTTATCCATGTTGTTGCAAATGGCATTATTTCATTCTTTTTAATGGCTGAGTAATATTCCATTTTATATATGTACCACATCTTTATCCACTCCTCTGTCGATGGACATTTAGGTTGCTTCCATTTCTTGGCTATTGTAAATAGTGCTGCAGTGAATACTGGGCTGCATGTGTCTTTTCAAATTATGGTTTCCTCCTGATATATGCCAAGGGTATAGTCTGCAAAGTGCTTCTTCTGAAATGATGTTGCTCAGCTTGTTGCAGTTTCGTGTGCACAAAGCATTTTTCAGATCTGAGAAATCTCAGACCTCTTCTTTGAAAGGATGCACGATTGAATGATACATTTATTGTCTTTATGTTAATGAAAACACAACTTTATTTGTAATCCACAGTGTCAGATCCACTAGATAAATTCAAGATTGTGGGTCTCATGAGAGGAGCAGACTCAAGAATTAGGCAGGCTGGCATTACAGTAAGGCAGATCTGAGAAAAGCAGGAAACCACCTGGATGGAACAGATATGAGTGTGAGAAAATAGAGCTGGCACATGAAAAATGGACAGAGAGTTTGAAAAATTCAGGTAGAGTTTAAGAAAGTATTGGTATCAGGGAGTAAATATGTGAGTCCTGATCAGGAAGTGGAGGGTCATTCAAAAAATCCTTGAAAACCACCACTTCTGTTGGGTACCAGACATTGGGTTAGAGCCCAGTAGCCCACCATGTACCATTGGGCAAGTTGTGCACTGCCCAATTCCAGGGAGCCTCATTCACAAAAGAGTCTATGTGAACATCATACACTTGTATATTGACCATCTATCTGAACAACTGTTCTCAGTGACTCTGGATGTGGATACAAAAGAAAAAAGCTGTGCTTTTGCACTCTGTGTTCTCCAGGAATATTTTTAAGAATTCATATAGCAATGCAAATTATTATACATAAAATGGATAAACAACAAGGTCCTACTGTATAGCATAGAGAATTCCAATCACTATCCTGTAATAAACCTTTGTGGAAAAGAGTATGAAAAATAATATATATGTATGTATAACTGAATCACTTTTCTGTATACCAGAAACTAATACAACATTGTAAATCAGCTATACTTCAATAAAATAAATTTTAAATACTTTTTAAAATGTAAAAAATAATTCACATAGCCTACAAGTTCAGAGAATTGAATCTAAAGCCCAGTTGACAAGTGACCTCCAGGATATAGCAGGGTTAAATTGCAGCATGGAGATTTCAGGTCAACCTTGGCATGGCAATCATAAGTTTGTATCTGAAATCCAAAAATGGTGATGCTGAGTTTGCTGATAAACTTCCTGCTCCAATTCTAATGGTTCAGAAATTGGAGAAAGTACTCCTAGGCTGATGGGTGTGGTTTTCTCAGTTAGTACACCTGCAGGCAAGATAAATGAGACCAAGACTAACAACAATCAGATCCAGTTGACATGCGGTGGGAGATGTTCTGTTTTGTAACCACACAGCAACCTCTCTAAACTTGCTCACATGTTTCCTCGAAGCCTGACTCGATGGGAAGTGGACACTGCATAGTCAGCACAGAGTTTTTACCAACCAACACTTGGAGCTACAGTTCAGGCCACAGAATTCTGAAAAGAAGAAGAAAT
The DNA here is from genome assembly GCF_963924675.1 of Phocoena phocoena. Classification (NCBI taxonomy): domain Eukaryota; kingdom Metazoa; phylum Chordata; class Mammalia; order Artiodactyla; family Phocoenidae; genus Phocoena; species Phocoena phocoena. The sequence continues at coordinate 128,353,706 of NC_089220.1, read as the reverse complement.
CTATGAATGATTTGCTTCTTTCATTTTGGCTTTCCACATTGATAGTTGCATTCAGATGAGTCTTATGAGCAAGCGTACGGCATGAACTTTTACAGCCTGTGCTTCTAGATTCCAAATCCCAGGGCTAGGCTGTAGTTAGCTCATAATCGCTTATCTCCTTAGTGGAGGGGTTTTAATCTGTAATAGTGCCTGAGAGTTCAGTTACCAATGGGTGGCTTCAGACCATGAGATCCAGAAAACTGGAGGAAAAAGATGAGAAGCACCAAGATGGGGATATCCACCATGTGCTAATCACCAAACATGTCAACCTCAAAGCAGCCCTCAGAGGTAAGAATTATTATCTCCGTTTTAAGGATGAAGTAACTCAGATTCAGAGTTTGCCAAGGTCCCTCAGAAAATAAGTGGCAGATCCAGGTTTGAGCTCATGCATCTGACCAAAGCCATGTTCCTTGGATTCCTCTCAGCATAACCTCATTATAAGAACTGGAGTCAATCAGCTCACTCTCACCCATCCCTCCATCTTCCAGCTATAAAACTAAAGAGAAAAATCCATCCAAAGCAGCAGAATATAGGACCAGGAATATAGCCAGATTACAAAGAGAAGTTATTATATTATCAACATCACCTCTTCAGACAACATGCAAACATTTATGCAAGCAGTCCAGAAGCAGCAATTAGAGACGTTTGGCAACAGGCAAGTTCTAGGCCTTAGACCCAAGAGCACAGTTCCATTTCTCTGGAAGAGAAAGCACAGTATGAGAGTGCAGAGTTGCTGTCTTGTATAAACAAAGTTCTTGGAAAGCCCTCTGGATAGAAACTCAGCATTTGGGATATATCAGTAGGATCCTTCTTTCCTGGGACTGAGGTTCATAGCGGGGTGAAAGTGGGGGAGACAAAGAAGGTCTGAGTAAGATTGCCAGGAAGTGGATTTATTGCTGAACCTCCTGCACAATTGACTTTGTGTTTCTGCTGTCCCTCCCATGGACCATCAGCCCCAGCATTTGGGTTGTACCTGGAGGCAAAGGCCCTTTGAAAGTAAAAGGAAGTTTATAGACACAAGGTGTCAGGAAGGCTGATAGAAAGTGTTTCTGGAGATCTTCCCCTAGCCTTCCATATGCTTTCTATGCATTCCACCTTTTATAAATAATCAATAGGCAAACTAGTATTTGAAGGTGTTATGGATTTCCTGCTAAGAGTGTCACCTATGAAAGGTATTTCTGTTATCTTTAGGTATGATAACCTTATCTTTAAAGCCATTTACCCAAAGAATTGTAAAACAGCTTCTGTAACAGACAGCCAGGCAGTGTGATGTGTGGTCCAAAAACATCACCTCTAAATTGAAACAGTCTTACCTCACTAGTGACTCGGCCACCTACTGCCCAAGGACTTGGTGGAGTAATTTAAGATTCTCCTTAACAGTTTCCTCTCATACACAATTGGGATAATGACAGCATTTTTACGAAATCAAATTAGTCATTTAAAGTCAGTTCATAGTAAACTTAGTAAACATAAGTTATTATGATGATCGCTACCATTATTATAGTTAGTTTGAATACCCAAGCATGAAATTTCTGAGGCTTCCTCCATAGATTTTAGAGTCAATGAGATGAATGTTTGGAATGGACTCAAAAAACACAGAATGAAGCTATAGGAACTGAATCTCAAGATTTCCCATCTATTTATAAATGTACTTTTAAACCATGCAGGAAACTAGTGTCCTATGAGGTCTGTGCTTTATGGATTATCTCTTTAATCATGGCCTTGTGCACACGCTGTGGAGCAAGTTGTTATCAGCTGATACACTCCCATATAAGTTACAGTGAGTAAAATCACCCAATAAAATTGTTTAATTTTTGATCATTAGAAAAACATTCTCTTTTGGTTGATTCCAGAAAGATAAAATTTGTGGGACTAGTTTCTGAACCATAAAACCATTGAGCTAGGATTTTACAAAATAAAATAATTTTATGGTCATACAAATAACCAGTTCTTCTGTCTTCAAAAATATTCCTTTGTATAAGTCAAAATAGAAATGGGTTCTGTTTGAAATAAAGGAGGCCAAGAGTGAATTACAAGACTTCAGAGGATTATTTTTAGAAATCTTACTTACTAACTTTGGAATCAAGTTCTATCAATCAAACATAAATGGATCGGGGTGGAAATAGTTAATAAGCTGGTCATTATGCCCATAATTGTGATAGGGTTCTGCACTCTGAAAACCATTTTCTTAATTATTTTAGGTTAACACTTGTGTCCAAAGCAGGGGGAGGGAAGGGACATGTGTAATCTGAAACTTCAGTTATGTGCCTGGCCTGAATTGAGATAACATTAAAGATTTTATTGCTGATACATTATAAATTATTTCTATTACTGTGGTCCTGAGGGTATTGCATTGTCAGTGCACTTTGCCTATTACCTCACTTAATGTTATTAACACACTTTGGGGTATAAAATTACAGTTTTATCATGGAAACCTTAAACACTTACATCCAAAGTACTGAATCAAGTTATTATCTTTACTGACCAGACCTGTTTTATTGTCATTTTATCACTAATAAAATCTGAGATTCAATTTGATTTAGCTATTAAGTAAAACTTGGTCTACATGAGTTTAAATCCAACTGTAATATTAATATATTAATATATAAGATGACTTCATTTTATTAAAGGTGAGGTAACTTAGAAAACTTCTTTTAATGTATTTCTGCAGTGAAGAAATTTAACCTGACCTGTCTCTACTTCTGTTTCACCAACATCGACAAAAATTTAAGATAATCTTCTTGGAGGATGTTGAGCACCATGTCTCACCTGTTTCTGGCCTTTATTAAATAGCTGCAACACATTGATCAGCCACAAAATGGCATTACTCATCAAAGTGTCAAGAGGCATCATCCAATTTTAAAACAAAAAGCATTAAGAATGCATAATGTTAAAGAAACATGGTCCACACTTAAGAAATTTAAAGCAAAAACTGAGCATATCATGTCAATAGCTTCTAAAATAAGAGAATGGGGATGGGCTCCCCAAATCAGTCCATCACTCAGAAAATAGAACACTACAGACAAGAGCATGGATTGTGTAAAAGTTTTTCTTACAGGGACGCTTTCTGGTCTTGGCTCTATGTCTACAGGTTAGAAAGAAATTGTTGGGCAGATTTCATTGAGAAAAACAATGCTTATCTTGTTATGTTAAATGCCATCTTTATATTGGTCAAAGAAATGTTTTAAGTGATATTCAAAATGTGCTACAGTCCATGGTAAGAAACCATACAAGAGAAAGTTGTTTATTTAAAGCTAGAGCCTTGCTCTCTCCTAAGTGTTAAGAACAAGGGCTCCGCTACTGGGAATTATCGTTTTGAGAGCAACTGCAACTTTATAGCTCTGAAGAGGGAGGATGGAGCAGAAAGTTTGGTGGGCCAAATGCCTAGCATTCTGACCTTTAATTTCAGTACCTCTAAAGAAGAAATAACACCTACCTCCCCAAGCTGCCAAGGACTTTCATTATGAAAGTGTCTGACACGTAGAAGGTACTCAGTAAGCAATCACTCAATCATTTTCTCTATTCCTGTAGAATCATATCAACATGAAATATGATCTTAAAAGGTAGCATGCCATTACACCTCTACACCTAGAATCATAAATAGATGGAAAGATAGCCAAAGGGCAAGAGGGGCCCTAATGCATAGTTTAGCATATGAGAAGCAATAGAGTTTAGTTTCTGAGCATTGGAAAAGCATCACGCACTGTTAGCTGTGTTTTTTTAAACAGACATCTTCCATTGGAGAAATTCTCAAGTTACATGAGGTAAAACTTTTCATCAGCACAGAATCTTAAGGAAAATGCTTGACACTTATCTAAGAAGAGTCAGCCTTGAACAACATGGATTGCCTAGTAAAGTAAGAAAGCAGAAAATGTCCTAAAATTGGAAGAAAGCATAATGGCAGCCATATCAAAGCAGCTTCACAGGTGGGTAAAACTTTATGAAAAATAACAGCTGGAGGAGCGGCTGAGCTTCACTGGACATGAATGGATAAAGCTAGAATGGACTTCAGAGATTGTCAAATTCAACTCCTACATTTATAGGCAAGGAAATGGGAGCTTAGCAGGGGATAGAAATTTGCCCAAAGTCACACACCTATTTGATGGGAAGACCAAACCCAACAGCCATGCTTCCTGACCCCCTGTAATGTATCTTCCCCTGCACTGTGATGGTCCCTCGCTGGAAGGAGGCCACCAGTCCCACAGCAAGCTATGAATCAATGGAGGCTGTCTTCAGAGCTTCAGCCTTCTTCTGGTTTTTGTACTCTTCCTGTAATAAGCAGTGACTTATCCCCTGCTAGATGGCAGGTTTTATACTGAGTGCCATGGTGAAGCACCAACTAAGACTTGTGCTTATCTGGTCTTGTAGGAAAGGCCAGGTAAAACTAGTGGATTCCTTTTCTTTTGTGTATTATCTGTTGTGTGTTAAGAGTATGTATATATATATATATATATATATATATATATATATATATATATATATATATTCTCCCTCCTGTTCTTTTTTTCTGGAATTGGGTGAGCCCCTAAAGTGGGCGGCTCTGTCTTTTCTTAACCATGGGGAATATTCCCTCACTGTTGCTTCAAGTACTTCCTCCCTCCATCCAATAGTTTCTACCTGCTCCTTTTGAACTCTTTGTTAAAGGAAGTGAAGATTTCTAAGGATTTCTTAAACTTTCTTCAATATTTTTTGCATTGCTTTATTCTTTTGCACTGTGTTCTACTAGAAACACCTCAGAATGAACTTTGAGCTCATTCATTTCTCTTCATTTGTGCCCTTTTGTCATTTACCTATTTATTTATTTAATGTTTTAAGTAATAAGAAAATGTGAAATTTCTCAGACTTTTGGATGGTTGTGTTTTTATGGGTGTATCATTCCCATGTCTCTCCAAGAATATTGATTTAATATAAAATAATATATAATGCATATTTATACACTTAATATAATAATTATAATTAATGTTTATAGTATTCTAAATTATAATAATTAATTATATTAAAATCCTGTTTATTTAATTAGCTCTACCTTCTCCTAGTTTCTCCCTTTCCCTTCTGTTCCATGATATTGTCCCTAGAGGTGATTCCATCCTTTTACAAGGCTGCAAAATAAATATGATTAAAGAAGACTAACTACCTCTCCTATCCCCTCACCTTACTCTATCCCTCCTCTAGCTCTAAGCATATTTTTTCCTCTTTTTGGTTTTAATTTACCCTTCATCTTCCTTAGGTACTACAATGTCTAAGATATAAATGCTATAAACACTTTGTCCCAATTTTCTTTCTTTCCTTAACCTCACAATGATGAACTACACAAGATCAGCCACACAAGGATGTGAAAATAATGTCTCCTTTCTTGTTATAGTTGTATAGCATTCCACTGTGTGGATATACTTCAGCCTATTTAATCAATCCCCTACAATTTAAATCCTGTCTGTGACCTTGGGTGAGTGATTGAACCTTTATGAACCCAGTTCACAGAACTGTGCCTGGTTGATAGTAGTTACTCAATAATCCTTAGTAAGTAGATGAAGAAATCCTGGCTGGAAAACTTTATCAGAATTAAAAAAGAAGGAAATGTAAATTCACATAAAGAGCTTAGAACAATCTCTGGAATATAATGAGTGCTCAATAAATGATAACTTTTGGCATTATTTAATTTATTTTTTTACCTATAGTCCTTAATCAATAGCAAAAGAGTGCTTGTAGTGAGTGAATCAACATGTGTGTGATTATATTTTCCTATTACTGGGAAATTTCATGATTAGTGTGATTATATTTTCCTATTACTGGGAAATTTCATGATTCATTTATAAGAAATCACTCAACTTGGCACAAGCACTTATGTGGTTGGAAAAGTCTACCTGGTTATCAGCTATGAGATCTTAGAGGCTCTTACTCTCCAGAGGGGTAACTTTACCCCTAGGTGAGAGGTGACAGGGAATTTTAAAATAAATAGGTAAATGCAAACATCACACACACACACACACACACACACACACACACACACACACACACATCTAGATATTATGTGTTTCCTGATAGTAATGCATGGTAGTATCTATGAAATATTTTTTGCTAAATAATTGAACCTGAATCTGATCATTCACTGATCCAACAACCTATGAACAGGAAATACAGACATGAGAGAACAAAGATAAAATTAGCAAAGTTCTCAATGTGGAAAATTTTATAGGAAAAAAATAGCGGGGTCATCAAAGGTAAGTTGCAAGGAAAAAATACATGGAGAGAAATCTATAGATTGAAATAGACTGTACAATTCCCCTTTTCTCCTCCCCCCTTACTATTTCTTAATAGTAAGAAATTATTATTGATTTCTTTAGGTTTTATAATGGTATTTTGTTAAGTGTTTTTGAAGAATTCTTCACTTTTAAAAATGTACACTAAAGTTGGTTAATGATAAATTGAGTCAGTTGTTTCACTGAGGTGATGATTGGGCTTATTTCCAATTCTAACACTTTTTTTCCACAAATTTTGAGGCTTGTTTGCAGCTTTGCTGAAGTTGAATTCCCTGAGACAGGCCATCAGAATGGTAAGGAGAAGAGATTTTCATTTAATTGGCAGGTTCTGAGCATCCTCCTGAATCTAGCACAGCAGCAGAATTGTGGAGCTACTAACTGAATCATTCTCCAGTTGCTAAAATGGTAACTGTGCTCCTTTCAAACCTCAACAAATATTGTTAAATAACCCACAAATTCAATCAGGTTTTGAATTATATTTCCTCAGGAACAGGTATGCTAACCAGCTTTAGAATGACCTAGTAACTTCCAGCTAACTCATTCCTGAGTCTTAGGCTCCCTTGCTTTTTTGATGCCACTGGTTTTACAGTCCTTTCTGGTAAAACTAGGTCAAACCCATAATTGTATCTCTCTGTTCAGGCACATGATAAAGTGAGTTACAGAAGAGAGCTAAAGCCAAATGTAAGCACCAATAACTTAGAAGGACCTTGACTTCTAGGAACCTCAGAATTAGATACATTACTTAGTCACAATAAACACACCAGCAGACTTTGCATTTGGCAAGTCTCGTTCCTTTCAATTTCCTTGACTGTAAGCCTTCTACTTCTGTTCAAATTATATGATCATACACATACATACCTTATCTTCTAAACTACCTCTACATTCTAATGGAAGCAGAGAGCACAAATAATAAATAAATAATAATATTCCAACTTTACCCTTGTCTGGCTATGCAACCCTAAACAAGTCACTGATCTTCTTTGGGTTTCAGCTTCCCATTTTTAAAAAGCAGGTTGTGGACTCCTGCTTGGTGAATACAATAGCATTTGTATTAGGTCACTTTCCTCACTCTTGACCGACACTACTAATCAATCACCTCACTCTCCCAGCTGACTCTGAATGCAATCTAACAACCTACAAGTTAGCACTACAGGAAGCCACCACTTATTCTGAGATGAAATTTATGTCCTTGTTGAAGGAGCAACTACCATCTGGAGCACTGCTGCATACCATGGCAAATAAAAAGGACTAAAGAATCAATCACTGGGTTTTAAATCTTCTGCCCAGAAGTGACGTGTCCTGCTTTGGCTCGCATTCTATTGGCCATAGTAAGCTACAGGACAATCTTTAACTTCTCAGTACGTGGCTGGAAGGAGAGGAGACAGGAAATATAAGATATGACATTATATTTATATAGGACTTTACACTATACAGACAGTATTTACACACATTCTTTCTTCCGATTTCCTAATTCCATAAAGTAAGGAAACAATAGGATCATTCCCATTTTACAGAAGAGAAGACTTGAAACTTGGATATTTAGCTCATCATCACAGATTGACAAGTGGACCTGGGAACCAACCAAGTCCAACTTAGCTCAAGTTATTGTTCCTGTTTCTATTATCTTCAAATGCACTTTAGTGCTTTGAAGGAGAATAGGACAGAATTAAATTCATAAGTGAATTTAGTATATTTAAAGATGATTACAATAGAGGGATTTTGGCTAATAACATTTGTTTACCTATAGTTATATCTCTAGTTAGGCAGAGATATTTTAAACTAATCACTTTTCTTAATGGTTATATACTTGGTAGGCAAGAACAGACGTAAAGACACAGATGACATAGAACTAACTAAAGTACAAAAGTATTATGAACAAATAACAAAATAGTGTGGTTGAAAAAAACTGTATTAGCCAGGAAAAACTATAGGTTTTTCTTCTCGAACAAACAGTCACAGAATCGGGCCTTATCACAGCAAAGGTTGATTTCTCACTCACAGTCCCATGTACATTCAGGAAACTTAGTCCTAGCCATGGTCTATCAATAACCAGTGTAGGGAAAGCCATTTGTTCATAAAACACTTACAGACATAAGATTTGTTCCAATCATAAAATTATATTAGGTCTTCAAGTGCTTTGAAACTGAAAGGAAACTACAAAAAGCAAGAAGGCTGTTTTTAAATGGCCAAGGTAAAGGCTGAGAAGCCTGGAACAATGTTAGTGACTATAGCCACAAAGAAAAGTAGGAAAGTATGGAAGGTACCCCTACAACCTCTTCTCTAACTTCACACAATGAATGTTTACTAAGCATTTGTTTTATGCAAGACAACATAGGATGTATAAAGAAGCATAAGGCATAACTCCTGCTCTCAATGAGATGGCAAGTCAGTCACAAAAAGATGTCAAGTATAAAGTCTATCAGTTCTATCTCCCAGTATTTTATCTGAGGCTTTACCTTGGTTGCTTTGTTCAGCTGAAGGACAGAACAGACCAGCTCTCAGATACTAAATCTGCACCCTCAAAACCCAGTGAGACTCACTGTACTGTGGGATGGGAAAGAGATATACTTGTGTCAGTTTTGAAATGTGTTGTGGGACCTGGGGATTAAAAAAGCCCAGGCTAAAGGAAAAAGTTTACCCTTTCATGAATGTAGCAGTTTGCTACTTTCTGGATTTTACAAGTCTAGATGAAGGGGCAAGAGCTTGAGGGTGAGGAGAGAATTACTCACCATTTCAAAGAAGCTGAAAGGCTGGGTTATAACACAAAGTTCATTCAACAAATTCATTCATTCAGCAAAGATCTTTTCTAACAGATCTTCTGGTATACCAGACTTTGTGCCAAGAGCTGAATCAATTAAGTTTAGCTCTTGAATTATATCTATTCTCAGGGAGGTCTGTTGCTGTAGGGTAACACTGCACACATGGAGTGAGGGCTGTCATCCACTGTGCTCTGAAATATGTGTACTTGCTTTACTATAGGTACCTTTGAACTATGCTGTGCTCAGTTATACTAGGGAAACCAAGGCATCATAGCAGACTCAGTGCATCTCAAAACACCAACAAGATTCTTAAGTTTTGGATTCTCTTTGTCCTGTAAGTCTCATCTGATACATGAGATCTTCTTCAGTTTCATATAAAGAAATCTTGAGCTCCCAACTACGAGCAGATTTAATAAAGAAGACAGAACCCCTTTCAGAACCCTACTAGGTTAACGATATTAACAGAGATTCTGTATAACAGCATTAGCAATGGGATGAGTATATTAAAGTAACCAGTCCTACACTGGCACAGACACACAACTCCCATAGCAACAGAGATGACAGCTTGGTAACAGCAGCTGCTGCTTAATTGAAAACATTAGAAAAATATTACATTATATCTGTATTCCTTGTTTTTATGTTTATTTTCATCACAAGTGAGAAAATAACCCAGGAAAAATACAAAAGAAACAGGAAACAAAGTTTCAAGTCTAATAATGGTAATGGATGAACTGTTGCTTGAAGTGTAATTTTTGGGTGATTTCGTTCCACTTTTCATGTGAATGAGCAGTCTTTTTTGTGTTCTAAGGGCCAGTCATTTCTCCCATGATGTTGAATTTACTTCCTAGTCAACCCTTTAAATTTGATTAACTTGGAGGAGAAATGGCATACCTGTGGGTCTTTGTGTATGTCTGTGTTTGTGTGTTGGGGAAGAGGTATTCAGATGTAAAGTGCCTCTACATACACAGAGATAGATTTGAGACCCATAATCACATTACTGTAAAGCTAGGAGTGCATGTTTTCGAATGACAATACAAGTTCAGATTAGCAGAGTGGCCTATTCACACCAAAACAAGCACCAATGTACGGGGTGTAGCAGTAAGAATAAAGCAGTATGCCTGCAGGTTTATGCAAGCAAAATACATTAAACAATGGACAATTATGGGGGCATTCATATCTCTAAATATGAAGCAAGAAGGGACCCTGGAGTTCGTCCAGATCAGACACTTAAAACTTTTCGTTGGTGACTCAGAAAGCCAGATAAAGGCAAGAAGTGAGGTTTATTCTTGGACAAGGACTTTTTCTTCCCCTAAAATCATGCCAGAAGTAATAGTCCTAATGAATTTCATGGGGCCTAAACATTATTTGGCATGTAGTCAGGATCCATCTGGACACTGGAAATCAGGCGGCCACAGCTGCAAATGAGATTTCCAAATGCAGGCAATGCATTGAAGATTCTCATTGCAAACTAAATATCAAATGTTCTATTTGATAACAATGGACTCACAAAAGAAACAGGTTGCAAACTCATGAGTCCAGAGACTCTACCCCACAATTACAGGTGCTATTTTTTTTGCAGTAGAATTCAGGTTGTTTTCAAGATTGACTATACCCTATTAAAGAAAAATAAATGTTATTCTGTAAGCTCCTTGAGGCCAAGAAATGTGTCTCATTTATTCTTATATCCACTCTGGCACATAGTGAAAAGCCTTTCATGCAGTAGATGTTCTACAAATAAACATGGTCATGAATTGAAAGTAAAATTGATATGATATTGAAAGATAAAATGAAATGGTACATAAGACATTTTCTAACTAATCAGGAATTCCAAAACATGCTTTAATTGATTAATTTATATCTTTATTCAATTAATATGAAATGAGGGGCTATTCTGGGTCAACCAAAATGCTAAACTTACGCTGTGATTTCTACCCAATTTTCATTGTTCTCTTAGCTGAAAGAGGTGGGGAAAACATTCTTCCTGTATCAGTGGCTTCAGTTGCTCAACTTACTTTTCAATAAACAAGTTAATTTTTATGTCAAAGGTTTTAGGTAAACTTGGCTAACATTGGTAAACAGCATTTCAAAGAACCACTGAAAGCAGCTTTTTTGCCCCCTTCCCATTTGCACATTTCTATTCCCTTCTAACATTGAAAGAACCTAATTATAGGAATGAGATCACTAGGCAACTTAACGTAACTCCTGACGTGTGCCCTCCTGAACGCACACCATGCCTTGTCTAACCTGTTTATTCTTTTCCTAATAAAAAGAAGTAAGAATGAAGAATTAAGCAGTTTAAAAAAAATGACTAGCTCCCCACACCCAACAGCACCGTTAAGCAATCCTGCAGGCAGATCGCTCGGGCAATATAACATCTGAAGAGAGAGTCAGGCAGCCTGCACACAAGAGAGAATGAAGCAGAACCCAGCCCCCTGCCTAGATGACTCACTGAGACCCTTCCTCTCCCCCCACCATTTTCCCTTTTGAAAACTGTCATGGCTGAACAGAATCTTTGGAGTTGGTCTCATGACACAAGTCCAACGTCTCCCCAGGTTGCCAAATTTTCTGATTACAGCACCTTTCCTTTCTACCGATACTTGCCTCTCAAATTACTGGCTTGAGTGGGAGCAGCCAAACCTGGGTTCAGTAACAACTTGAGGTTTTCTTTTGGTTTTAGTTTGTTTGTTTTGTTTGTTTGTTTGTTTTTCCTCTCCTAAAGTAACACTGCCTTTACTCCTTCAGTCTGTGAAGAGTGGAGACAAAAAGGCCTTTTAGTGTTTGCTAGCTAGCAACCCAGGCAAAATTATAGTAGTGGTCTCAACTTTTTAAATCAAATTAGAACTATCAGTCCAGAGATAGTGTCAGTCTAGTTGATGTGAAGTAACTTGCTAGAGAGACTATAGCCCTTCCTCCAATCATTAATGTCATCATATTAAATATTTTTAAATTACTTTGTCATATTTTTATGAGGTGATTTCTGAACAAGAAAATTGAAAGAGGTATTTTCCTCATTTGGCTTTTCACATTGAAGCAAAATGCTCAAGTTTTGAAAAGTGGATTGAGTAACTTCCAAGAAAAATGAGCAACAAAATTACAAAATGACTAATTAAAATCCACTAATGAAGTCAGTTGATAAGCATGTATTATTAGGTTGATGATAGCTCAAGGGTATATTCAAAGGACATATTCTAATACACGCCTCATTGTTGGTAGAAATTCATCATTGAATTGACATATGCCATTTCTATGATACAAAGATAATGATTAAAGAACAAATCTCAGAATTAAATTGAAAGAAATAAAGACAGACTAAAAAGGATCTCTTTAATGGGTTTATTATTGATTTACTGTCGGAGATGATTCACTGTAGGAGAAGTTTGTTCCGCCTTCATTCAGAGTCTTTTAGTGCTTCCAAGTCAGACAAATATATGGAGACTAAAATTTTTAAGCATCTAAACTACTACTGGAAATTCAAGTCAGTAACATAAAAATTCCACTGAATCATTGGGAAATGTTTTATGAAATATATAAATGCAAGTTTTATTAAAGGATTAATGAAAGAAAAGTATAAACGTACCTTCCTATAGACTTACAGTCATAGAGTTGGAAGGATCTCAGAAGCTATCTAAGTCTAAATTTGTCACCTCCTTTTTTGGTTCAGAAATCACTTCTCTGCTATTCCTGATAGGTAGTCACATAACTTTTCATCACATATGTCTAGAAACAATGAATAACTATCACTAGACCAGTTATTGTACGTTGTAAAAAGATTATGTTCATGTCTTGCATCCTCAGGGGTTTAGCAAGAAAATGTATACTAGAGCCATCAAAGCCTCAAAAACAAAATCCTGGAGGGACAAAAAGTACACAGGCTTAATCTGAAAAGGCTACATACTATATGATTACAACTGTATGACATTATAGAAAAGGCAAAACTATGGAGACAGTAAAAAGATCAGTGATTGCCAGGCGTTGGGGAGTGGGGGAGGGGTAAAAAGGTGGAGCACAGAGAATTGTTAGGGCAGTGAAAACACTCTGTATAATATTATAATGATGGAAACGTGTCATTATATATTTGTCCAAACCTATAAATGTACAATACCAAGAGTGAACCCTAATGTAAACTACCAACTTTCAGTGATTATGATGTATCAATGTAGGTCCATCAATTGTAACAAACATACTGCTCTGGTGAGAGATGATGATAGTAGTGGAGGCGAGGCATATGTAGGGACAGGGGAATATGGGGAATCTCTGTGCTTTCTGCTCAGTTTTGCTGTGAAACTAAGACTAATCTAAAAACAATAAATAAATAAAGGCTTAAAAATTGTACAGGCTTTAGAAAGCTTCAAGTTTGATTAAAAGTAAATTAATATGTATACATAAAGTTGAGAATTGCTAGAGCTCTAGACTTTTGTACTGTGCTGAGTTGGGACAGTAATGATGGCCAATTATTCCAAAGAAAATAAGAAAGGAATTATGTTGAGAAGTATGAAAAACTAGGTGTGGTGATCAGGAAGCCAGGTCTGTTGCCCACCTCTGCCAGCCAGCCATATGCATATTTTTTTTCATTGAAGGCAAGTTTCTTAAAGTCTCTGAAGTAGAGTTTAAATACTTACAAAATGGGATTTGTAGTACTTACTTTCCATGGGGAGTGATTGTGAAGAATACGTGAGGTAAAATTTGTGACAGTGCTTAGAATGATCAATGATTGAAACTCCAAAATTTCTCAGTTGAATGTAACTTCTTAGTTAAAAATCTCATTTTTGTTATCCAGTATGGATAGAATTAACTGAAAAGAAATTACTTGTTAATATGGAAATTTTAATTGGATATGATAAAATATCTCTATAAACAATGAGACATGGGAAAATTAATTAATGTTTATGAACGTTTCTTTTCCAGTGATATTCATAATTTTTATCTGCAGAGCATGATTAAGTTATATTTCTGAGATCAAATGAAAGATTCTTTAAGTTTCCATCAATTGCTCACTCTAAATCCATAATTGTCTAATATGAGTCAACAATATAATTAAAATATATAATAGCCGATAAAATAAATATCTACTCATATATGATAAAAATTGAAAAGCTTAAAAATAAATTTTAAAATGCATATTGTGGGCTTCCCTGGTGGCGCAGTGGTTGAGAGTCTGCCTGCCAATGCAGGGGACAGGGGTTCGTGCCCCGGTCTGGGAAGATCCCACATGCCGTGGAACGGCTGGGCCCGTGAGCCATGGCTGCTGAGCCTGCACATCCGGAGCCTGTGCTCTGCAACGCGAGAGGCCACAACAGTGAGAGGCCCGCGTACCGAAAAAAAAAAAAAGTGTATTGTTAAGACATATAAGTTTATATTAATTACTTGCTAATCACATTATATAAATAATTGTTATATAGCAAGTGAGAAAATTCTAGTGGAAATCAAGGTAATTCCAGCATATACCTCATATTACTGTGCCATATTATAATGTAGTATAGTTAGTATAGTATATAGTATAGTATAATATTACATTACATCGTATTACATTCATCACATTGTTTTTGGCACAAATTTGCATTGAAAATCAAAACTGTAAGACACTACAACTTGATACACTGACCAAAACTGTACTTTTGTTTTTATATCTTTTGATAACTGAGCAAAACTGTATTTTATAACTCTCTTATAACCTAGAGAGAAAATTGATTCATTAATCACTAGATTTAAATTAATTTTCAGTTGATAATAGATAGAAACACTGCAAAATTTTGCAGCAAAATAAGGTTGTTAAAGGTTTTATATGCTAAATTATATTTTATGGGTTTTAAAAACCTACCAAGATTATACTGAAAATTAGAACTTCTCTTAATCCTATGATTAAAATTTCTCCTATCCAAATATATAAAAAAATAATCCTACATTAAGATATTAAACCTCTTTCAGATAAATTATGCATGGGAAATATGATCAGATATAATAGGAATGAAGAATGTTTGATTATCCTGTAATCTTTACATATTCATTTCTAATAAGGGGTAATTCCATTTAATGTAGTGATCCTTTTCCAGTTGGAGATTTGAGTTTGATGTGGTGTCAGGGTTGGCTGCTGCAGGGGGCTCTTACAACAAACCAAAAAAAAAACAGGCTACGGACATGATAATAAATATTGTTACTAACTTTGTCATTAAAACATGCTGTTTCCCTTTCTGTTGGAGGTTAGAGACAAAAGGACATTTGTTATACAACAGAAACTAACGCACCATTGTAAAGCAATTATACTCCAATAAAGATGTTAAAAAAACATAAGAAGACAAGACCCATTCCTGTAAACATATTAACATTCGGAGAGCCCACCTGGAGATTTTAGAGGATTGCATGTTAAGAGGAGGTTAAATTAACCTGAAAAGCTTTGATAAACTTTAGATTGTTTACAATTCACTGTAGTTTTGGCAAGTTGAACAAAAGTGTTTTTGGAGTTAGCATCCTAACAATTCTGACCAATTTGCTGTCTTTAGCATTTTAGAGCTGTGACTCGAGCCTTTTCCAAAGGTGGTGAGAAAAAGGCAAGAAAGGGGAAAGATCAAGGAGGGGTGGGATGGATGGTGGGGGAGAGAAGGCATAGGAACCAGGAGGAGGAAACATCTCTTTGCTAATCACATATCAAAAGCAATGAAATTTCTCAGGCTAGCAGCCCACCAGGTGCATTTCAAAGAGAAGTGTTGGAGGGAGTAAGTGTCACTCAAGGCAGATATTTATGAAAGATGACAGTTTGCAAATATCTCAATCTCAGACAAGCCTGCACTGGTGACATGGAAGAATGCAGCAAAATTGGAAGAGTCAGCAGCCAACATTTATTTCATCAGGACCTGTCCAATCTCCACTGATGGTTTGATAGTCCAGGGAGAGCAGGCAGCAGTGGGGCTCATTCTGCTGGTTACTCTCAGCCAGTTTGCATGGAGCGGTCCAAAATGGTCTAATAAATATGTAAAGAAGGATTAAAAAGAAGAATTGAGAAAAGCTTTGTTTGCAGAGCTAGCACAGGACTGGATTTTAGCTATGTCAAAGAGGAAGCATAGTAATTACAGAAATATTGATTACTGCTCTTGCTGGTTGACAGTGAGATAGGAATGTGTCTTGCCAGTGTGGAGACCTGCATCCTGGTACAAATATCCTTTTGGTCCAGAGGACTGAAGAAGTCATCCCATTAGATGTCCTTCCCCATGACAGCTGCCCTGCAAACCCTGATATGCTGAGCATAGTGAACTTTGTTAGAAATAGAAGTCTATATTTCTTCCCCAGGGGATGAAATACTAGACATGAGCCTGAACAAATGTAAAATAAATACCAAAGGGGAGTTTTCTATAGTATTTCTATCAAGCTGGCAGACAGCAGGGATGTCAGAAACAGACTGTTGGGGAAAGCAGACTGGTTTTGATGTTATAATGTATCAGAGGCTGCCACCTGGTCACACTCAGCCAGCAGATGTGTTTGGTTTGGTATTCAAAATACTTTGAATGTACATATTTTAAATGTCAATGTTAAAAACCAGAAGATTTTATGTAAAATTTAATATTAGTCTTTTCTGGGAAAAACAAATCAGATCAGGCAACATTAGGTGCAAAATACTTTTGACTACAATCTGGAAGAGTGGAGGAAGATTTAGAAGATACTGTCTTTAGAAGATGCATTTTTCCCCACACTCTCTAATTTTCCCCAGAATCAATGCTGAGGATCTGTTGCCTTTTCCATCACATTTGTACTTTTTGTCATTTACTGGTCTTTTTTCACTTATTTATATTATCTATCTGACTTCTTTAAGCATTTCAGTTTTGACCTCAGAAAAGAAATGTACTAGCTCTGTCATTGGACAAGTTGAAATTGCTCAGGTTCCTGGTCTTAAAATAAAAGTACTGTTGATTGATTCATATGATTGCTGGTGAGGAGTAGAGATATTAAAGTGAGAATCCTTAGGACAAATTTGGGAACATATCAGACTTGAATACATGCAAGTTTCATTCACCCTTCCCTTCCATTTCTCAATCCTTTTAGGAGAAAAAAAATAACATCTTATTTTGAGAGGCAAGTGTAGATAAGCAGATATTTTACTGATATAGGTATGATATTTTGAAAGCTGTCCATACATTCTAGTGAGTTCCATATCATCATAGCTTTTCTCCAATAAGCATTATACAGCTGCAGTGGTTCTCAGAACCACTGAGAACCACTGTGTGCATCAGAATTAACTGGAGGCCTCTGCAATGCAGAAATGCCCCTGGGGTTTCTGATTAAGTACATCCAAGCTGGAGCCCCTGAAGGTGCATTTCTAATGGGTTCCCATGTGACGCTGATGTGTTGAGAAGTACCATGCTACCTTATTTGGACTGAAATCATGGAAGCTGGAGAGAAGTGTTGTGTTATATCCATCAGCGCAAGCAAAAAAAAGTTAGGGACAGTTATTTTGTTGTTGGTTTGTTTTGAACATTTGTAACAAAATCAAATTACTTGATCCTAAAATTTTTTCTTTCTCAAAAAGAAAGTTCCTAAAGTCCATAACATGAGATTATGTGAACTAGATAAATGTACATCTAGGGATAGTGGCTACCAGAAGACAAGATATCAGACTCTACTAAGTTAGTAGCATGATTATCAACATCCTCAAGAATGGCCACAGTGAGCACACACTGTTTTTGGTTTTGTTTTTTAATTGGGGTATAGTTGCCTTACAGTGTTGTGTTAGTTTCTGCTGTACAATGAAGTGACTCAGCTATATGTATACATATATACCTTCCTTCCTGGACCTCCTTCCCCCTCCATCCAACCCATCTAGGTCACCACAGAGCACCGAGCTGAATTCTCTGTGCTATACAGCAGGTTCCCACTAGCTATCTGTTTTACACATGGTAGTGTGTATATGTCAATCCCAATCTCCCAATTTATCCCACCTCCCTTTCCCCACACCAGCCATGTCCACACGTCCATTCTCTGCATCGGCATCTCTATTCCTGCCCTGCAAATAGGTTCATCTGTACCATTTTTCTAGATTCCACATATATGCGTGTTACACGATATTTGTTTTTCTCTTTCTGACCTACTTCACTCTGTATGACAGACTCTAGGTCTATCCACACTCTTAAATGTCAGGTGATGAGTTCCCCTTGTTAGTGTCAGCATTTGTTATTGTTTTGATTGAGATGATCCTCAGTTTCTTTCTGTTGGTAACTGTTTTTCTGCAGCTGTTAGCATGGGCCACATGAACTGTGTTTTTCAGATTCCAGTGTGATTAGTTATTCAGCTCAACACAGTGTCAAAGCAGCTCACTGCACCTATGGACAGGCAGGCTACTGATGTCAGCTGTCACTGCATATCACCTGCAGCAAAGTCAGTTACAAATGGAGGTGGGTTACCATTTTTTTTAACAGCTTTATTGGAGTATAATTGCTTTACAATGGTGTGTTAGTTTGTGCTTTATAACAAAGAGAATCAGTTACACACATATATATGTTCCCATTACCTTTACAAAATACACAAAGCCCTGCTGTGATTTAGGCTTTCTGCAGTGCTATTCAAATAAATGCTGAATTCCATTAAATACCATGTTCTTCCTTCATGTGTACTTTGCATTTCTCAGAATTTTGAAAAATTAAAATTAAATGTTCTGCAGTGAAGTTCTTGTTTCAATTATGTAAAATTTGGTTTCATTTTTCATCCCTTTTGAACAATTTGTAGGCATCTCTGAATGCATGCAATTAAGCTAGAAGTGGGTTGCAAGAGTTCTCCCAGGGGCTCCTAGGCAGAGGCACAGATGCAGACAGGTGTAAGAGCTCCACAGCCATTTTTCTCCTCAGCAGTTCTGGGTGAGGAGGAATCTGGGCCTTTCTCTTTTTTTAAATTGTTGCTTTCCACCTGGTGACCCTCTAGCACAAACCCCACCTCCCCCATGAAATAAATGTGGCCTCTGTGGCTTCTGGATACGATGTTAGAGACAATAGTAAAATATGTATAAATCTGACTATATTAACAAAACTGAAATGTAATTATTTTGCATTAGTTGTTGAATGAGCAGAAAAAAAACCCTGAAATGCTCAAAAGTCTGAAAAAGAGAACATTAAATCTTAACATTTGTTAGTCATTAACAAGACTAACAGACTTGTGGAGTGTCCTTAGATCATATTCTCTTTTCTTAACATTAATAAAAGTTTAACCAAACTTCCTTCTTCCTGCTCCCATAGCCAAGTCAAAAGAGTATAAGACAGGAAGAAGTTCTCTCTCCACTTAACGTTCAGTCTTCAAAATCAATTACTTAGCACTTGTGACCTTTGGTATAAGTAATTTTAATTCCTTAAAACTCAGTTTTCTAATATGTAAAATGGGGTAATACTCACATTACACCACTATCAGAAGAAATCCTTGAAATAGTGCAGGTGAAGTCTGGCCCATCAGATAATCTTTACATGTAATAATATCAGTATAACAGTAGTGGTAATAATATTTATTACATTAGTTGATCACAGTCTCTCCTGAAATTTTAGCTTCTCTTGCCTCTGTTAAACAATTATCACATCATGTAATAATCTGTCTTACCTAACTGGACCATAAGCTTCTTGAAGTCCAGGACATGTCTCAGTTAGCTTCTCCAGTCCCATTTCCTAGCACACTTTCTGGAATATGCTAAATGTCTACTATGTACTTGTTGAATCAATTAATAATGCCAAAATAAGTCCATTCTTCCATAAAAAGTTTCAGAAATATCCTTCGCTTGGTCCCAGCTGATATCCTACTGCTCTGATGTACTCTGTTGATTTCTCATTTTCATACCTCATATGGTGGTTTTTGACATTTGGAGCCTGAAATTTTTGTTGGCTGCTTCTGATAGTCCTTGAATTACCAGTACAGTTCCATAATTAATACAGGTGGTTATTTTCTTTTTTTTTTTTCACTAAATGAGATGGAATTTTGACTAAAATTATCATCTAATGTATTGTTTTGGCTTTCTTGGGTATGAAATCATTATTTCTACCCAAAACCTCACTTTATCTCTTTAAATCCAGTGAATTTCTATCCAGCGTTAACTATTGTTAACCCATTAAACTAACTTCTTCTTTTTTTTTTTTTTTGCGGTACGCAGGCCTCTCACTGTTGTGGCCTCTCCCGCTGAAGAGCACAGGCCCCGGACGCACAGGCTCAGCGGCCATGGCTCACGGGCCCTGCCGCTCCACGGCACGTGGGATCCTCCTGGACCGGGGCACGAACCCGTGTCCCCTGCATCGGCAAGCGGAATCCCAACCACTGCGCCACCAGGGAATCCCCAAACTAACTTCTTTACCTAAGGAGTAAGGAACAAGGAAGAAAAGGAGAAAAGAGAGAGATGCCAACCTAGATTGTAATTGCCTAGAGGTAAACCAGACCATATAAATTGTCATCCAAACCTAAGCTCTTTTTTAGAATGAAAAGGGCATTATTAATAACTACACAGGGAAAACAGGCCTAGGACAACCAGTATATATGTCCCACACCCTACTTATAGTAAGGCAGAGGAAGGAAGAGAATGAAATGATAAGAATCTGACCTGAGTTACTGGTGAAAAAACTCCACTGTTGAATATGGAACATCTTTCTCTCAAGAAACTCTAAAAGAAAAGAAAATAGTTCCAAGGTCAACACATGTGGGAAACACTCTACAAGATCTCTTCCATAGGAATTCTTAATGCATGTTAGTAAAGACTCTGAAATGTTCATACAAAATGAATCTGAAATCCCCAAAGAGCACACATTACATATGTTTACACACATCACACCTATTGGTGAGTCTTGCTTGTTTGGTTCAATGCTGGCAAGGGCTATTTAAACAGAATTTTTCCAAATGAGGTGAAGTAACTAGACACAATATGCTGTATATAATGTTCTCCCCATCAACCAGTTATATAAGTATCTATAACTCTCATTTTGTTCAGGAGCTCCATTCCCTTTGTCATTAAAAGGTCATCTTCCCATAGTAGAACAGGGGGGCATAATTCATTTGGATGAGGCCAGGCTAATGTAATAAAAAGAGCTCACACTAGTGCAGAGTATTCAGGGATTTATCTATCTCACATATCATTCCCAGGTGAGCATCTCAGGTGAGAAGGTGGTGCTGCTTCCTGTGAAGATCCAAGGTCTAAGGCCCCTTTTTCCCTATTCCCCTGTTGCTTAAGGACTTGCTGTCATCTTCATAGTTGAACCCAGTCACCGTGGATTTACAATTGAAGGAAAACCCTCAGATGCCTTATGCCTTAGACCTTGAAGCAGTACAAATCTCTTCCACTCATTTTCCATGGGAAATAGCACAATCAGATGACACATCTAACTACAAGGGAGGTTCAAATGTGTCAACAAACTAAGGAGCCATATGCATGGCTAGAATGATATTTCTGCAGAAGGATGGAAAATGAATTTTGCAAACAGTTAGCTGTCTCTTCTTTTTTTTAACATCTTTATTGGAGTCTAATTGCTTTACAACGGTGTGTTACTGTCTGCTTTATAACAAAGTGAATCAGTTATATATATATATATATATATATATATATATATATATATATATATTCCCATATCTCTTCCCTCTTGCATCCCCCTCCCACCCACCCTCCCTATCTCACCCTTCTAATTGGTTACAGAGCACTGAGCTGATCTCCCTGTGCTATGCAGCTGCTTTCCACTAGCTATCTATTTTACATTTGGTAGTGTACATATGTCCATGCCACTCTCTCATTTTGTCCCAGCTTACCCTTCCCCCTCCCCATATCCTCAAGTCCATTCTCTAGTAGGTCTGAGTCTTTTTTCCCATCTTACCCCTACGTTCTTCATGACCATTTTTTTTCTTAGATTCCATATATATATGTGTTAGCACACAGCATTTGTTTTTCTCTTTCTGACTTACTTCACTCTGTATGACAGACTCTAGGTTCATCCACCTCACTACAAATAACTCAATTTCATTTCTTTTTATGGCTGAGTAATATTCCACTGTATATACGTGCCACATCTTTATCCATTCATCTGTTGATGGACACTTAGGTGGCTTCCATATCCTGGCTATTGTAAATAGAGCTGCAATGAACATTGTGGTACATGACTCTTTTTGAATTATGGTTTTCTCAGGGTATATACCCTGTAGTGGGATTGCTGGGTTGTATGGTAGTTCTATTTGTAGTTTTTTTAAGGAACATCCATACTGTTCTCCATAGTGGCTGTATCAATTTACATTTCCACCAACACTGCAAGAGGATTCCCCTTTCTCCACAACCTCTCCAGCATTTATTGGTTGTAGATTTTTGATGATGGCCATTTTGATCAGTGTGAGATGACATCTCATTATAGTTTTGATTTGCATTTCTCTAATGATTAATGATGTTGAGCATTCTTTCATGTGTTTGTTGGCAGTCTGTATATCTTCTTTGGAGAAAGGTCTGCCCATTTTTGGATTGGGTTGTTTGTTTTTTTTTATTGAGCTGCATGAGTTGCTTGTATGTTTTGGAGATTAATCCTTTGTCAGTTGCTTCATTTGCAAATATTAACTCCCATTCTGAGGGTTGTCTTTTCATCTTGTTTATGATTTCCTTTGCTGTGCAAAAGCTTTGAAGTATCATTAGGTCCCATTTGTTTATTTTTGTTTTTATTTCCATTTCTCTAGGAGGTGGGTCAAAAAGGATCTTGCTGTGATTTGTGTCATGGAGTGTTCTGCCTGTTTTCCTCTAAGAGTTTAATAGTGTCTGACTTTACATTTAGGTCTTTAATCCATTTTGAGTTTATTATTGTGTATGGTGTTAGGGAGTGTTCTAATTTCATTCTTTTACATGTAGCTGTCCAGTTTTCCCAGCACCACTTATTGAAGAGGCTCTCTTTTCTCCATTGTATATTCTTGCCTCCTTTATCAAAGACAATATGACCGTATGTGCATGGGTTTATCTCTGGGCTTTCTATCCTGTTCCATTGATCTATATTTCTGTTTTTGTGCCAGTACCATACTGTCTTGATTACTGTAGCTTTGTAGTATAGTCTGAAGTCAAGAAGCCTGATTCCTCCAGCTCCATTTTTCTTTCTCATGATTTCTTTGGCTATTCGGGGTCTTTTGTGTTTCCATACAAATTGTGAGATATTTTTGTTATAGTTCTGTGAAAAATGCCATTGGCAGTTTGATAGGGATTGCATTGAATCTGTAGATTGTTTTGGGTAGTATAGTGTGTCTCTTCTTTACAGATGGGTAGGCTTGAGGATCAGTGACATCTTAATGACCAAACTGAGATGGGACAATGTTATAAAGATGACACTAGCTTTGGCAGTGAGGCTGAGGCTATTGACATTTCCATCCCCAAGACTGTTTTTTACTCTTTAAGATCAACATCAGCATAAAGCAGCCCTCCACGTGTTATGATGTAAGGCATTTTTTACTCTTTCTACTTTCTTTCCTGATTTTTTTTTTTTTTTTTTTTTTTTTAGAATTCTGGCCATTCTCTTCCATTCTTACAGCCACCCAGTTCTCTGGGGTCTGAATTATTTGAGCATGGAATTTTCCAGTGTCCAGTATCCACAACACTATTTGCAATATTTTCTACACACCACCAGTGTGTAGGAAGGTGAAAGATAATGATTGGTGTCAGTATCCTCCTTTTAAAGTCTTGCTTTTCATCATGTCTACACCTTACTCAAACTGTCCCAATGAACCGGTGTTTATAAAATAACAAGCCAAAGTCTACATCTCTGCTTTTAAAGTCAAAAAAAAAAGAAAAATTCTGTGTTCAACAAACTTTTCAAGCTCTATTTTCAATCTTTCTATACTATGTTCCATTCACATTATACCATTACTATAGATCAAAGAAAGTTGTGCTTTGTGGGGATCGTTTCTCACACATGAAAAGCCAGCTTCTTGTTCTTCTTGTTCCTTAAGGCCTAATCCAAATATCATACCCTTAAACTCTTCCTTCATTACTCAAGCCAGGAATTACTTACTCCTTAATGTTTCCTTTCTATTTTATTATATATCTATAACTTTCACTTATGCTCACAGTTACCAATACATCAATAAATTTATCAACAAATTCTCAATAAAGTGCAGTGATTCAGAGCTCTGAAGAAGCTAGAATTAGAAGAGCCTGGGTTCAATTCCAATTCCACCCCTTATTAGCTGTGCATCCTTGGGCAATTTATTCCTTTTCTTGGTCTCATTCCCCCTGTTGAGAAAGGAAGATAAAGATAATACCTATCTCATAGTGTAGCTGTAGGGATTGTTGAAATTATGCATTAATCCTTGATTAGTAGTAAATTCAATAAATCTGGTTAGTTTTTATATTGCACTTGTCATCCATTACTCTCTCCTTACATATAATTATATATAAAATTTTGTTTGACCACAGAAGTAGCTTGTTCTTTCATTTTTATCTTATTGAGTAGGATGAGATCTTAAAAATTATTGATCAAAATAACCAAAATTCTAGGATATCCTCTACAATGTCATCCAATGGCTATACACACCATCAAGATGAGGATGCTTCTTAAGAAAACTCATCTTTCCATTTTACTGTGTTTGGTGAAACAATTTTATATCACAGTTCACCTCTCCAAGTCCTAATCCTTATCTCTGGAGTTACCCAGAAGAAATATGACATTGTTCTATGTTGTAGTAACTGAGGTCTTGAACTATGATCGTGTCAACATTTCTTTTACTCAGGCTTGATTACCTTATATCTATTACACAAGGTATATTTTCCCAAGTCGATTCACCATGGTGATTGTGCCCATTGGATAAATTCAAATTCATTGACATTTCCCAAAATACAAAGAATATAACCCAACCCAACATTTCAAGTGGACACAGGATATTTGCTAAATAGAATGAATTGATTTGTTTCATTACTGTGAACGTTATTAGTTTTGACTTTAAGCCATTTCCAGTTTTACTTTTGCTATTGATTTCTGACTTTATTCCATTATGGTTGGAGAAGATACTTTGTATGATATCTATTTTTTTGTGTGTGTAGCCTAACATATGGTTTATCCTGGAAAATATCGCCTATTCATCACTTGAGAAGAATGTTTATGATGTTGTTTTGGGTAGAGTGTTCTCTATATGTCTGTTTGAGTTAGTTGGTTTATGTGTTGAGTCCTCTACTTGCTTACTTATCTTCTGTCTGGTTTTTCTATACATTATTGAGCGTGCAATACTGCAGTCTCCAACTGTGATTGTAGAACTATCTATCCCTTCAATTCTCAGGTTTTTTCTTCATATATATATATATATATATATATATATTTTTTTTTTTTTTAAATGTTCGGTCTTCGTTGCTGCACACAGGCTTTCTCTAGTTGCAGTGAGCAGGGGCTACTCTTCTTTGCAGTGTGAGAGCTTCTCACTGCAGTGGCTTCTCTTGTTATGGAGCACGGGCTCTAGACATGCAGGTTTCAGTAGGTGTGGCACGCGGGCTCAGTAGTTGCAGCTCGTGGGCTCTAGAGCGCAGGCTCAGTAGTTGTGGATCACAGGCTTAGTTGCTCCATGACATGTGGGATCTTCCCGGACCAGGGCTTGAACCTATATCCCCTACATTGGCAGGCAGATTGTTAACCACCGTGCCACCAGGGAAGTCCCTTCATATATTTTTATGGTGTGTAATTAGGTGTGTAAATGTTTATAATTGTTATATCTTCTTGCTGTAGAAAACCTTTTATTAATATATGATGTCTTTCTTTGTCTTTTGTAAATTTTTAAAATTTAAAGTCTAATTCATTTGATAGTATAGTCATCCCTGCTCTCTTTTGATTACTATTTGTATGAAATATCTGTTTTCATCCTTTCATTTACAATCTACTTGTGCCTTTGGATCTAAAGTAAGTCTCTCCTTTTTTTATTCATTATGTCAAAATCTGTCTTTTAATTGGAGAGTTTAATCCAGATATATTATCCTTTTTATTTGAGGCATACAAGTTGAATTTAAATTTAATTTAAATTAGTTAATATTGTGTTTAAAATTTTTGTGTCTATGTTTCTGTGACATTTACGTCCCTAGTTTTCTTTTATCTTTATTGTAATGTCTTTGTCTAGATTTGGTATCAAGGATACATTGTTCTCATAGAACAAGTTGATAAGTATTGCCTCATCTTTAATTTTCTGGAAGAATTTGTGTAGAATTGGTATTATTTCTTCCCTAAAAGTTTAGTAGATTTTGCCATATTTCTGAAGTCACCTTGGCCTGAGCTTTCTTTTTAGGAAGTTTTATTTTTGCTACAAATTGTATTTCTTTGTCCAATATAGGAAGATATAGGGTATGTATTTCTGTTTGAATGAGCTTTGTTTTTTTGTGTATTTCAAAGAATTGGTCCATTTCATTTAAGTCTTTAATTTGAGCATGAAGTTATTCATAATAATCTCTTATTCATTTGCTATCTGCAAACTACATAGTATTTGTGACTTCTTTTTCTCTTAATAATGCTTAGTTGTGTCTTCTTGCTATTTTCTTGATCAATCTAGGTAGAGATTAATCAAACCAATTTTTTTATTACACTTAATTTTCTCTGTTGTTTTCTTTTCTATTTTATTGATTTATATTCTGATCTGTATTATTTTCTTCCCTCTTTTTTTTATTTCTTAAGGTTAAAGTTAATGTCATTAATTTGAGAACTTTTTTTTTTTAACAAAGGTGTTTAGGGCTATAATTTTTTTCTAAGTATCAGTTTAACATCAATCCAGAAATTTTTATATTTTCTGTTTTCATTCTGATAAGATATTTTCTAATTTCTCTTTTAATTTCTTCTTTAGAAGAATATTATTTAGCTTCCCAAAGCTAAATAATTTATTTAGCTTTTTCTTTTTAATTTATCCTTCTGTTATTGAGTTCTCATTTAATTATATTATGCTCAGAAAACATATATGGTATGATATGAATCCAGAGTATGATCTATCTTGGCAACTGTTCCATGTGTACTCCAAAAAAATGCATTCTGCTGTTGAATGGAGTAATCTATAAATATTAATTAGGTATATTTGGTTGATTTTGTTGTTCAAATCTTCAGTATCATTACTGATGTCTTATCTACTTGTTACTGTGCTGACAATATTTGCAAATTTCTATACTTCTCTTTGTTGTTCTAACAGTATTCTTTCACTTATTTTGAAGCTCTGTTATTAGATACGTAATTGTTTAGGAATGTTACATCCCCTTCATGAACTGACAGCTTTTTTTATCATAAAATTAGCTTTTTATGCCTGGCAATATTCTTTGCTCTGAAATCCACATCTCCTAATATTAACATAAACACTCCAGCTTTATTTTTAACCACACAGCACATTCTTTAAAAAAAAAAACCAGCTTTATTGAGATGTAATTCACAAACCGTAAAATGTACCATTTTAAAGTGTACCATTCAGTGGTTTTCACTCGTACTTGTGCAAACCTCATCACATCTAGTTTTAGATCATTTTGATCACCAAAAAAGAAACCCCATACCCATTATAAGTCACTCTACCCCTTCTCCCTCCAGCCCTTGGCTACCACTGATCTCCCTGTGGGAGTGTTGCTATTTTCACTCTAATCCTTTCAGTCTTCTTTCCCCAGCCTTGCTAATCAGTACTCAGCTGAATCAAATAGGAAGGAACCTCTGAGGACACGAAGGAAAATACCTACCTCCAACCACGGTGGGACTAGATGAATCCAGTTTGTAATTACCCACTAAGCAAGGACACAAGTGGAACATTCTACCTTGCTACTCAAATCCTGTTCTTTTCAACCACCCAGAAGTGACAAGTGTCACTTGTAACCTCGTAAGTTAGCAGGAGTCCTAGTTCCCTGGTACAGCATTCCAGAGGTACTGAAATTTGTCACCTTTCTCTCCAAACCCCTAACAATTCATCCAAGTCCACAGCTTCAGAAAGCCAGGAGTTTTGTCTCTTCAATCAGTCTACTCTTCTGGTTCCAGATTTTTCTTTCAAGGAAGGGTGGTCAAAATATTTCAAACAAGAACAAAACCACAGTGGAGGCTTCCAGCTCAGGTTTCTAAAATGGACCAAGGGAAGAACTCCACTGACTCCAAAGAAATGGACATGGTTGATATGGATTACTTCTTTACAGCCTTGTGGAGAGGGAAAATAATGTCCTGCAGAACAAAATTGACTACAAAGATTTACAAATGAGGATCCATTTGACAGATGAGAGTCCCTTGTTAAATGCAGGCTCCAGCTCCTAAAAATGGGAGAGGCCTGACTAGACAGCCTGGATCATAAAAGGAATCTGCCACATGTGAAGAAAAACATCTGAAGAATAGCTCCTCTATTTTGAGGTTTGATAAAATACTTGGGGTGGGAAAAGAGAGGAACAAGCCCCAACAGATGGGAAAATGCGGACATTGGAGTGGTATAAAAAAATTTCAGCTGAGTTTTTAGTGGTGGTGGCTACTTTAGCTTCTTCCCTATTCTGTTGTAGGGCCATAAACCTCAACCAAGCATAGAATAGTAGAAAAAGGCTTGAAAGGAAGAGGGGCTTGAAGATGATAGATTTTGACTCCTGATTTTACTATTCAATTTCTCTTTTCTATTTCAAGTAGTCTTCGGTGTCTGGGAAGCCTGGCATCCCAAGACCAGAGTCAGTTGGAGCTGGTTGTTGTTGGAAGGGGGCTGGGTTGGGGGACTGGGATGAGGACAGGAAGACCCCACTCTCCTGGAGGTCATAGATGGAGAAGAGGAATTGCACTTCACAGAGCCTGGGCTGTGGTGGGAAGTGGATGAGGCAGGAGTGGCAATCTGGGGGGACCCACCTCAGTCCCCAGCTTCATTCTCATCCATCAAAAATGTCTGGAACTTTAAATGTCACAATTTTAAAAAACAAAACAAACAAAAACTGTCCAGATCCTATCAAAAAACAATTAATATGAGGCAAGGGAATCAGGAAGAAGAGAACAATTGTTTTCAACACAAGTGATTTCAAGAACTTGTTAGAGATCTTCATTCAAGTAATCAGTACTTGTTTAGGTACAGAGAGAGACCCCTAGAATATCCAGTTCTCACACATGTTAGCTATCACCACCCCCATTCTGACTTTAAAAAGTTTAGATCTATGAAGGGATTTGTTGCCTGGCACATATGTGGCCCTTTGCCTCACTCCTACTTTGCCTCTCTTTTCCGATGATGACAAATCCATCTCTTAGAAAGTCACAGAGGTAAAATCAGATTTACTGGAAGGGAGGGTCTCCCTCAACCACTATTTAGCTTTCCCTTCACCCATTTTTCTCACCTTCTTATTGAACTATCTTGGTCTATATGTAAATGTCCACAAGGCTTCATAAATTCCTTGTCATTTAATAACACCTGGGCTGTGTCATCTTATTTTCTCTTGTGCTCCCTTTGAAGCATATATCACAAACCTCTGCGTTGAAATGTCCTAAATGACATGCAATGATTTGTATCCCTTACCTATATTCACTTAATAAATCCATAATCAAAGACTTTTTGTCTCAACTTACTGGCTCTGAAAATTACACTAGCCCATAATCAGAGACATTACATGGTATCATGAAAGGCTTAGTTTCTCTGTAATATACCTATATGTTGACTATTTCGTGTATCTTACCATTGTACTTTCAATTCATCTTCATCTTTAGCTCTCAATTCCTTTCAAGGGGTTCTTTTTAGAATGCCTCATTGGCATGTTGAGTTGAAAAAAAGAGTTTCCTTTTAAATAGAAAGCATAATAGTTTAATCATTCCTGTGTATGCTATGCTGTAACACTCTTAAGTGGTTGATTATTTTGCATTATATATACCATATTATCTGGTTGGTATATGTAAGACAACTGGAATGCTGATTGGTATCCAAGTAGCCACTTAAGACCCATTTTCTGGTCTTGGCTCCTCATGTGTTAATAAACTTTAAGCTATCTTTTTGTGTATATCAAATAAAAATATCTGAGATGTATGCAGATATTGGTGCCATTTGTGTTGTATTAATATGTAAGAAAACCTTTAAAAAATAAATAACTTTCCACTTAGTCACTTGGATTTAATTTAATCCAATTAAATTGATTTAATTATTACCAATGACAAATTAGTCATATATACAAAATTGGGTTGATTCTTGTATTTACATGCTTAAAGACTTATTTGAGATAGAAGAGACCCTAGTTGGGTTATTAAATGATTTTGCTTTCCAGAAGAGATAAAAGATGTTGATAAAAGAGGTCTAAAGATATTGAGTAACTTGCCCAAGAGCACAAAGGTAGTTCATTTAAGAGCTAGGTATGTTTGAGCTCAAGGAACTAAAATGCAAGAATATATATCGTCAGTATGTAATTTCAACCAGATATTTGAAAGTGCTCATAAATGTATGCACAAACTCACTGAAATATTTATTTTTAAGTGTTCATTAATATGTTAAACTATTTTAAAAGGAAAAAAAAGTACCTGTAAATGATACATTGCCCTCAGAGTAATGTATTATTTCAAAGCCGAAGCAATCAACTCTCCAAAATATAAGTGAATCATCAGAAAGGGAGGGCCATCCATCAGGCAAAATGCTGGGAACTACAGTATTCAAGGACTCCTGAATTAATCCATAAAACAGCTGTACAGTCTCTTTGGAGCTAATGAAAAAAGGGCATACCCTGAAAGTAAACATGTGGCATATTCTGCAAAATTGTTCTAATTATCAGAAAACTAAATAACACAAAAGAAATGTTCGGAACAGTAATAAATGTAACATTTTGCATGCTACTTCTTTTAGTTACATTTTTTCCTGATTAACCACAAAAGTGTTTGTTTGGCTGAATGGGGTCAACAAGTTTGGAAACTGAGCTGAGTTGCTTGGGCAGACAAAAGAAGCTCAAATGGCAACCTTCTGGACTATGCATGTACAGAAGGGACAGCAACCAAATTTACAAGCATAGTATGTACATATAGGCATTAATATTTGACAAGGTAATGGAAAGTTAGGTGAGTGTCTAGTTATAGCTTAAATGGAATGATACTACACTCTTTTCTCTAAGACATGTTTATTTTATTTTAAGATATGGCTTGGTTTATTTTTATGTTAAAAATTTCCATATCTGCCTCATACTTTTTGTCAGTTGCAGGATATTCCACAAAACTGTGTCATTATTTATTGAAGAATTCTGCCATTGATGCTCTTCAGATTGCTTGCAAATTCTATTACAAACAAAGCTGTATGTATTCATTTAGGACAATTTCTCTGAAGTAGAATGACTTAGTCCAAGAGTACACAAGTTGACATATTTAATAGATAAAGTTAAATTGTCTTTAAAATATTAAATAGTTTTAATCCAATTGCTAGTCTCCCCACAATACTGCAACACTTGTGAGCATTTCTTTCCTTTTTTCCTGTTGGTATGCGTGTGTGTGTGTGTGTGTGTGTGTGTGTGTGTGTGTGTGTGTGTTTCTCTTACTGACTTGTAGGAATTTTATTTTTTAACATCTTTTTTGGAGTATAATTGCTTCACAGTGTTGTGTTTCTGCTGTATAATAAAGTGAATCATCTATACGTATACATATATCCCCATATCCCCTCCCTCTTGAAACTCTGTCCCATTCCATCTATCCCACCCCTCTATACCTGTGCATCTTTATTCCTGTCCTACCCCTAGGCTCTTCAGAGCCATTTTTTTCTTTTAGATTCCACATATATGGGTTAGCATACACCATCTGTTTTTTTCTTTCTGACTTACTTCACTCTGTATGACAGAATCTAGGTCCATCCACCTCACTACCAATAACTCAATTTCATTGCATTTTATGGCAGAGTAATATTCCATTGTATATATGTGCCACATTTTCTTTATCCATTCATTTGTCAATGGACACTTAGGTTGCTTCCATGGCCTGGCAATCATAAATAGTGCTGCAATCAACATTGTGATACATGATTCTTTTTGAATTATAGTTTTCTCAGGGTATATGCCCAATAGTGGGATTGCTGGGTCATACGGTAGTCCTATTTTTGTTTTTTAAGGAACCTCCATACTGTTCTCCATAGTGGCTGTATCAATTTACATTCCCACCAGCAGTGCAAGAGGGTTCCCTTTTCTCCACACCATCTCCAGCATTTATTGTTTTAGATTTTTTGATGATGGTCATTCTGACCGGTGTGAGGTGATACCACATTGTAGTTTTGATTTACATTTCTCTAATGATTAGTGATGTTGAGCATCTTTTCATGTGTTTATTAGCAATCTGTATATCTTCTTTGGGGACATGTCTATTTAGGTCCTCTGCCGATTTCTGGATTGGGCTGTTTGTATTTTTGATATTGAAATGTATGAGCTGCTTATATATTTTGGAGATTAATCCTTTGTCAGTTGCTTCATTTGCAAATATTAACTCCCATTCTGAGGGTTGTCTTTTCATCTTTTTTATAGTTTCCTGGGCTATGCAAAAGCTTTGAAGTTTCATTAGGTCCCATTTGTTCATTTTTGTTTTTATTTCCATTTCTCTAGGAGGTGGGTCAAAAAGGAACTTGCTGTGAATTATGTCATAGAATGTTCTGCCTATGTTTTCCTCTAAGAGTTTGATAGGGTCTGACCTTACATTTAGGTCTTTAATCCATTTTGAGCTTATTTTTGTGTATGATGTTAGGAAGGGTTCTAATTTCATTCTTTTATAGGTAGCTGTCCAGTTTTCCCAGCATCACTTATTAAAGAGGCTGTCTTTTCACCTTTGTATACTCTTTCCTCCTTTATCAAAGATAAGGTGACCATATGTGCATAGGTTTATCTCTGGACTTTCTATCCTGTTCCATTGATCTTTATTTCTGTTTTTGTGCCAGTACCATACTGTCTTGATTACTGTAGCTTTGTAGTATAGTCTGAAGTCTCAGAGTCTGATTCCTCCAGATCCGTTTTTCTTTCTCAAGATTGCTTTGACTATTCAGGGTCTTTTGTGTTTCCATGAAAAATATGAATTTTTTTTTCTAGTTCTGTGAAAAATGCATTGGTAGTTTGATAAGGATTGCAATGAATCTGTAGATTGCTTTGGGTATTGTAGTCATTTTCACAATGTCGATACTTCCAATCCAAAAACATGGTATATTTGTATAATCTCTAATTTCTTTCATCAGTGTCTTATAGTTTTCTGCATACAAGTCTTTTGTCTCCTTAAGTAGGTTTATTCCTAGGTATTTTATTCTTTTTGTTGCAATGGTAAATGGGAGTGTTTCCTTAAATTCTCTTTCAGATTTTTCATCATTTGTGCATAGGAATGCAAGAGATTATGTGCATTAATTTTGTATCCTGCTACTTTACCAAATTCATTGATTAGGTCTACTGGTTTTCTCATAGCATCTTTAGGATTCTCTATGTATAGTATCATGTCATCTGCAAACAGTCACAGTTTTACTTCTTTTTTTTTCCAATTTGGATTCCTTTTATTTCTTTTTCTTCTCTGATGCTGTTGCTAAAACTTCTAAAACTATGTTGAATATTAGTGGTGAGAGTGAGCAACCTTATCTTGCTCCTGATCTTAGAGGACATGGTATCAGTTTTTCACCATTGAGAAAAATGTTGACTATGGGTTTGTCATGTAAGGCCTTTATTATGTTGAGGTAGGTTCCCTCTATGCCTACTTTCTGGATGTTTTTTATCATAA
Organism: Phocoena phocoena; assembly: GCF_963924675.1. Classification (NCBI taxonomy): domain Eukaryota; kingdom Metazoa; phylum Chordata; class Mammalia; order Artiodactyla; family Phocoenidae; genus Phocoena; species Phocoena phocoena. The sequence goes on along the minus strand of NC_089220.1, from coordinate 128,320,064 downwards.
ATTGGTGTTGAATTGTGTCAAAAGATTTTTCTGCATCTATTAAGATTATCATATGGTTTTTATCCTTCAATTTGTTAATATGGTGTATCACATTGATTGATTTGCATATATTGAAGAATGCTTGCATTCCTGGGATAAACCTCACTTAATCATGATATATGATCCTTTTAATGTGCTGTTGGATTCTGTTTGCTAGTATTTTGTTGACGGTTTTTACATCTATGTTCATCAGAGATATTGGCCTATAGGTTTCTTTCTTTGTGACACCTTTTTCTAGTTTTGGTATTAGGGTGATGTTGGCCTCATAGAATGATTTTGGAAGTGTTCCTCCCTCTGCTAAATTCTGGAAGAGTTTGAGAAGGATATGTGTTAGCTCTTCTCTAAATGTTTGATAGAATTCACCTGTGAAGCCATCTAGTCCTGGGCTTTTGTTTGTTGGAAGATTTTTAATCACAGTTTCAATTTCAGTGCTTGTTATTGGTCTGTTTATATTTTCTATTTATTCCGGGTTCACTCTCAGAAGGTTGTGCTTTTCTAAGAACTTGTCCATTTCTTCAAGGTTGGCATATAGTTGCTTGTAGTAATCTCTCATGATCCTTTGTATTTCTGCAGTGTCACTTGTTACTTCTTTTTCCTTTCTAATTCTGTTGATTTGTGTCTTCTCCCTTTTTTTCTTGATGAGCCTGGCTAATGGCTTATCAATTTTGTTTATCTTCTCAAAGAACCAGCTTTTAGTTTTATTGATCTTTGCTATTGTTTCCTTTAGTTCTTTTTCATTTATTTCTGAACTGATCTTTATGATTTATTTCATTCTGATAACTTTGGGTATTTTTTGTTCTTCCTTCTTTAATTGCTTTAGGTGTAAGGTTAGGTTGTTTATTTGAGATGTTTCTTGTTTCTTGAGGTAGGATTGTATTGCTGTAAACTTCCCTCTTAGAACTGCTTTTGTTGCATCCCATATGTTTTAGCTTAATGTGTTTTCTTTGTCATTTGTTTCTAGGTATCTTTAAATTCCTTCTTTGATTTCTTCAGCGATCTCTTGGTTATTTAGTAGCGTATTGTTTTGCCTCCATGTGTTTGTATTTCTTACAGTGTTTTTCCTGTAGTTGATATTTAGGCTCATAGCGGTGTGGTTGGAAAAGATGCTTGATACGATTTCAAATTTTTAATTTACCAAGGTTTGATTTGTGACCCAAGATATGGTCTATCCTGGAGAATGTTACATGAGCACTTGAGAGGAAAGTGTATTCTGTTGTTTTTGGATAGAATGTCCTATAAATATCAATTAAGTCCATCTTGTTTAATGTGTCATTTAAAGCTTGTGTTTCCTTATTTATTTTCATTTTGGATGATCTGTCCACTGGTAAAGTGAGGTGTTAAGGTCTCCTACTATGATTGTGTTACTGTCGATTTCCCCATTTATGGCTGTTAGCATTTGCCTCATGTATCGAGGTGCTCCTATGTTGTGTGCATAAATATTTACAATTGTTCTATCTTCTTCTCGGAGTGATCCCTTGATCATTATGTAGTGTCTTTCTTTGTCTCTTGTGTTAGTCTTTATTTTAAAGTCTATTTTATCTGACATGAGAATTGCTACACCAGTTTTCTTTTGATTTCCATTTGCATGGAATATTTTTTTCCATCCCCTCTCTTTCAGTCAGTATGTGTCCCTAGGTCTGAAGTGGGTCTCTTGTAGACAACATATATATGGGTCTTGTTTTTGTATCCATTCAGCCACTCTATGACTTTTGGTTGGAGCAGTTAATCCATTTACATTTAAGGTAATTAACGATATGTATGTCCCTATTATCATTTTCTTAATTATTTTGGGTTTATTTTTTTAGGTCTTTTCCTTCTCTTTTTTTTCCTGCCTAGAGGAGCTCCTTTAGCATTTGTTGTAAAGCTGGTTTGGTGGTGATGAATTCTCTTAGCTTTTGCTTATTTGTAAAGGTTTTAATTTATCTGTTGAATCCGAATGACATCCTTGCTGGATAGAGTAATCTTGATTGTAGGTTTTTCCCTTTTATCACTTTAAATATGTCTTGCCACTCCCTTCTGGCTTGCAGAGTTCCTGCTGAAAAATTAGCTGTTAACCTTATGGGGATTCCCTTGTATGTTATGTGTTGCTTTTCCCTTGGTGCTTTTAATACTTTTTCTTTCTATTTAATATTTGATAGTTTGATTAATATGTGTCTCAGTGTGTTTCTCTTCAGGTTTATCCTCTATGGTACTCTCTGTGTTTCCTGGAGTTGATTGACTATTTCCTTTCCCATATTAGGGAAGTTTTCAACTATAATCTCTTCAAATATTTTCTCACACCCTTTATTTTGCTCTTCTTTTGGAACCCCTATAATTCGAATGTTGGTGTGTCTAATGTCCCAGAGGCCTATGAGACTGTTCTCAATTCTTTTCATTCTATTTTTTTATTCTGCTCCCTAGCAGTTATTTCCACCATTTTATCTTCCAGCTCACTTATCCATTCTTCTTCCTCAGTTATTGTGTTATTGATTACTTCTACAGATTTTTTTTCTTCTTTTTTTTGTGGTACACGGGCCCCGCCCGCTGCAGAGCACAGGCTCCAGACATGCAGGCTCAGTGGCCATGGCTCATGGGCCCAGCCGCTCCATGGCACCTGCGATCCTCCAGGACTGGGGCACGAACTAGTGTCCCCTGCATCAACAGGCAGACTCTCAACCACTGCGCCACCAGGGAAGCCCCTAAAGCATTTTTAATTTCAGTAATTCTGTTGTTCATCACTGTTTGTTTGCACTTTAGTTCTTCTAGATCCTTGTTAAATGTTTCTTTTATTTTTTCCATTCTGTTTCCGGGATTTTGGATCATCTTTACTATAATTACTGTGAATTATTTTTCAGGCAGTTTGCCTATTTTGTCTTCATTTATTTGGTCTTGTAGGTTTTTACCTTGCTCCTTCGTCTGTAACATATATTTTTGTCATTTCATTTTTTTTTTTTTTCATGGGTGGTGTTGTATTCCTGTGTTACTGTTTGTTTGGCCTGAGACGTCCAGCACTGGACTTTGCAGGCAGTTGGATAGAGCTGGGTTTTGGTACTGAGATGAGGACTTCCAGGAGGCCTCACTCCGATTGATATTCTCCAGGGTCTGAGGTTCTCTGTTAGTCCAGCAGTTTGGATTCAGAGCTCCCACCACAGGAGCTCAGGCATGACCTCCAGCCTGCGAACCAAGATCTTGCAAACTTTTTTCTTTCTTTTCCATTTTGCTTAGTCTTGTTTCACTTGCTCACAGGGTACCATGTGGGGAGGCCTCACACCAGGCACTTCACAAGCAGAGTCCCTTGTGCAGAATGGCTGCGCCGACACCTCAGTTCAAAATGGCAGCAGCAGGCCACATGCAGAGATCCTGCACCCATACTGTGATCTCAGGAATTTTTTGCATATTTAGAATATGTTATCAAATTACTAGATGTCAAATATTTTCCCCATTTGTTGCTTGATTTTGAGCTTGAAGTATCTTTTTCATGAAGTTTTTCACTGAATATCATCATAATTATGTGGGGGAGGATTTTAGATTTTATGTCCTTAGAAAGATCTTTCTTATTATTGAACTATGTAACTATTTTATTCCAACACTATAATTATTCAGGTTTAGTTCTTTGATTTGTGTGGAATCTATTTTGCATACATTTTGTGGTATGGATCTGAGGTTATTTCACAGAGATAGAAACTGCCACAATATCAATTATGAATAATCCATCTATTCTTACTCTTGGGTAGACCAAAAACTAAATTTCCTATTTTCTCCCTTTCAGAAAATTCTTTATTATATTCCAATATCATCTGTTTGACTAAATATATATATATATATTTTTTTTTTTAAATTTTGTATTGATTTGCTTTTTGCTTCACAACAGTTCTATATGTATTTGAGCAATTTTTTTTTAAGATAGATATTAAATTTGGTTCCATTTTCTAAATAGACATCAGTTAATCTGCAAAGATTTTTTTTCCTCTTTCTAATATGTTAACATCAACTTTTTTTCCTTTACCTGTTTTATCATCTAAGGTATTCATAATTGTATTGAATAAGAGTGGAGGTAGCGGGGCTTCCCTGGTGGCACAGTGGTTGGGAGTCCGCCTGCCAATGCAGGGGACACGGGTTCGTGCCCCATTCTGGGAAGATCCCACATGCCGTGTAGCGGCTGGGCCCGTGAGCCATGGCCACTGAGCCTGCGCATCAGGAGCCTGTGCTCTGCAACAGGAGAGGCCACAACAGTGAGAGGCCCACGTAACGCAAAAAAAAAAAAAAAAAAAAAGAGTGGAGGTAGCAAACATCCTTATCTTATTCCTGATTCTATGGACTACCTTCATGTTTACATTGTCTTTAAATATATATGGTCAAGTTACTGAAACAAAACATCACGTAAAACTTAAAGATTACTTTCAAATTATAAATCTAATACATGCTTATTGTAGAAGAAAAAAATAATATTTCATAAATTACTTCTAATTCCAGTGTTCAAAATAAGCATTTTTGTGTCCTTTCATTCAGTTATTATCTATATATTATCTATACATGTTGCTTTTAAAATAGTTTATTTCATAGTCTTTATTTAAAATTTGTATTTTCTTGAAAGTTGAAGTATCAGGAATATATTACTCACTCTCAATAAAAAGACCAAAAACAGAGACCAATTCTGATATGATCCAAATGTTGGAATTGTCAGATAAAGAATTTAGAACAGTTTTCATTACTATGCTCAATGAGATAAAGGAAAATTCACTCATGATAATGAAAAGCTAGGAAAACCAACAAAAGCAGAGAGAGAAAAAGAAAATGTAAGAAAGAACCACACTGATATTCTAGAAGTAAAAGATGCAATATCTAAAATTTTAAAATCACTGAAGGGGCTTAATAGCAGAATGGAGAAAATGGAGAAGAAAATCAATTGACCTGAAGATAAATCAATAGAAATGATAAAATCTGAAGAGAGAGAGAAAAGCACCAAAGTAATAAACTAAGCCTCAGAGACAGATAGATTAAGATTAATTTATCTACAATGCATGCAAGTGGAGTTGAACAAGGGACTATTGGAGTGGGGAGGGGAAAGGATAATGATATTTTTAAAAATAATTGCCAACGTTTCTCAACTTTGATAGATGGTGTAGATGTATAAACTCAAGAATCTCAGTAAACTCTAAAGATGGCAAATTTGATGAGGAGTATACCAAGGCACATCATTGCCAAACGGCTGAAAACCAAAAATACAGATAAAATCTTAAAAGCAGCCAGAGAAAAATGACACTTTATGACAGATGCACAATAATTTCAATGACATGTACTCCTCCTCAGAAGTAATGTCTGAATACTACAAAATCATATTTGAGATGCTAAAAGGAAAAGCAAAACAAAACAAAAGCCTAATTCAGAATTCTATATGTGAAGAAAATATCCTTCGAGAAACATTTTTTTAATAAAAGAAATCTAAAGGGACTTCTGAGCTACACATGTCACTATAAGGAATAGTAGACAAACTTCTTTAGGCTGAAGGGTAATGATACCAGAGTAAAAACTCATATCTTCTGAAGAAATAAGAATTAAAAATGGTAAATATCTGAATAAATATAAATGACTGATATTTTGCTTTTGTCCTCTTCATTTCTTTTTAAAAAATATAGCTGCTTAGTATCTATCTTTATCTTTATTTTATCTTTGTCTTATAGGGTATATTATTCTGTTGGTGGACTTCACTTGATAAATAACAAAAACAAAAATTAGTTCTTTGAAAGGTAAATAAACTTGTAAACCCTTAACTAGACTGTGCAAGGAAAAAGAGAACAAGAATTCACCAATGTCAGGAGTGAAACCAGTGTTATCACCACAGAGTCAGACATTAATAAGATAATATAATAGCCCCATTATCTAAACAAACAATTTAGATGAAATGGACACATTCCTTGAAAACCACAAGATGAAACAGAAAATCTAAATAGCCCAAAACTTATAAATAAATTAAATTTGATATCAAGATTTTTCCACCAAGAAAGTGTTTTCAGTGGTAAATTCTATCAAACACTCAAGTTAGATATAATTTATATTACACAAAAGCTTTCAGAAAACAGAAGAAGAGGGGATCCTCCTCAAATCTGACAAGTGCATTACCCAAATGAATAAAACCATTTATGGACACAGATGCAAAAATTGTAGCAAACTATTAGTAAACTGAATCTAAAAGATATATATATATATATATATATATATATATATATATATATATATATGATAGATAATAGAGCATGACCAAATAATGTTTATCCAGTTACAAAAGATTGTTTTAACATTCAAAAATGAATCAATGTAATAACATAGCACTGGGTAATTTTGGTCAGTCTGCATTGACCACAGGCTTATAGCCAGAGCTACAGATTCTCAGCCAATGCTATGAAACCTATTCATTAAACCTCAATAATATTCTGTAAACATCTGTACATGAGTTGTTTCAGAGCAGACTTTATCAGCTTGCCAACATTGCTTATTAATAATTAGATTTATAAATTGCACCAGGTTTCAGTAGAGCCTAGCTGGGTTGGGGGACGATGTAGCACCTCAAAGATTAAAGCTGGGCACATGGTTAGAATGTGCCTACATGATCAGGAGCAGCCTTGGGGGCTTCCTGTTACTGAAATACTTCACTTGCATGCCAGTAGTGGTGTGAGAGCTGAAGGCAACACAGCAGTGGGAGAGCCAAGACACTGTGCCTGAGATCCTGGACCTCTATCAATATGTATCCTACTTCATCTGTTGCTTCACGCTATCGTTTGTCTATAATTAATCTGGTCCATGAGTATAAAGTGTCTGAGTCTCCAATTAGTGTCATAATTTGCCATAGTTATAGAATATAAGAGAAAAACACATGATAATTTCAATTGGTATAGAAAAAAGCATTTGACAGATCTCAACACAAATTACAATGATGAAAATGTTCATAAATTCCATAATTAGAAGGGATGTTTCTCAACCTGATAATGATCATCTGCAAACAACTTACAATAATATCATACTTAAAGGTGAAATATTTAATGCTTTAAAATAATGGGAAGAATAGAATAAGGATTCCCACACTTACCATTTTTGTTAAGCATTATATTAGAGATCCTAATTATTGAAATAAGGCCAAAACAAGAAATAAAATGTATAAAGAGTAGAAAGGAAGAAATAAAACTCTCACTATTTGAAGATGACATGATTGTTTACATAATAAATTCTAAGAAATCTACAAAACAACTACTGGAACTAAAAATGTGAATTCGGAAAGGTCTCAGATTCAAGGTAAATACACAAAATCAAATATATTTTTGTATACTAGCACCAAACAATTAGAAACTGAAATAAATCATCAAAAAACATAAAATACTTAGAAAAATTAAAAAGAGATATGTAAATCATTTACACTGAGAACTATAAATTATTGCTGAGGGATATTAAAGATGACCTAAATGAATATATTATTGAGAATGTATTATTTTCTTGAAGTAAAAACCTCAGTGTTGGGCTTCCCTGGTGACTCAGTGGTTAAGAATCTGCCTGCCAATGCAGGGGACACAGATTCGAGCCCTGCTCTGGGAAGATCTCACATGCCATGGAGCAACTAAGCCCGTGCACCACAACTACAGAGGCTGCGCTCTAGAGTCCATGAGCCACAACTACTGAGCCCGAGTGCCACAACTACTGAAGCCCACACACCTAGAGCCCATGCTCTGCAACAAGAGAAGCCACCCAATGACAAGCCCATGCACCGCAATGAAGAATAGCCCCTGCTCACCGCAACTAGAGAAAAGCCCATGTGCGGCAACAAAGACCCAAGGCAGCCAAAAATAAAAATAAATAAATTTATATAAAAAAAAACCTCAGTGTTTTCCTCCAAATTGAGCTAAATGTTCAATCTAATCCAAATCAAAATTGTATCAGATTTTTTTTCTAAGAAAAATAAAAAAGTTTAGACTTTGATAACCTGGTACTAAAATGTATATAGAAGTTCAAACCAGATAGAAGCGTTTTATTTTAAAAAGAAGAATTAAGATGTAACATTTATACTACCCGATTTGAAGGTTACGTGGCATTGGTGAGAGAACAGAAATTCACATAAATAGATCAGAAGAGAATCTAGAAAGGCTCACACATATATGACCAATTGATTCTTGACAATAGGGAATAAGAATTCTATACTGCAAATCATGATGAAACAACTGGATATCTCTATGGGGAGAAAAGTGACCCTTACATCACAAAATAAACAGCATTTACTAGAAAAAAAGCATAGATATAATTGTCAAAGGTGAAAATCTTAAAAGGTGGGGGAACATTTACGACTTTAGCTGAAGATTTCTTAGCTTGGACACAGCACACAAATCACTGAAAATGATTATAACTGCATTGAAATAAAAGTTGTTTTTGTTTATTTAAGAAAATAAAAAACAAAGCACAGAATGATTTTAAAATGTTTGTAATACATATATCTGATGAAGAATTTCTACCTAGAATATATACAGAACTCATATAACTCAATAACATAAAAAAGAAACGATGTTTTAAAAAGCAAAAACTTAAACAGACTGTTCCCAAAAGAAGATACATCACCAAAAGATACTAGTACATATTCATTATAATAGTCAAAATTAAAAAGATTGTCAATGCTGAGTGTTGGTGAAGATATGGAACAATGGAACTCTGGTGGAATGTAAAATGGTACAGTTACTTCAGAAAACTCTTTGCAGTTTCTTAAAAATTTCAACATACACCTCTTTCTAAGTATTTATATAAGAAAACACTTATGCCCCCAAGTATTTACCTAAGAAAAGTGAAAGTATATGTCCACAAAAACACTTGTCTGTTACAGTTTTAACCTGGAAGCCACCCAAAAGTCCATCAACAGGTGAATGGAAAATTAAATGTAGTTTACAGGTAACAAGAAATTATTATTATTAATTATTATTATATTACCCATATGTTATCATGGATAATATTAAAAAAGCAATCTACTGACACAATATGTATCCTAAAATAATTATGGTAAGTAAAAGAAGTGAGATATAGAAGAGAAACACAGCATGTTTCCATTTACACTAAATTCTAAAAAAATATACAAACTAATCTACATTGACAAAAAGCAAATCATCAGCTCTCTAGGGTAAGAGGAAGGAACAGACTGCAAAGGGGCAGCAGGAAATTTGCTGATGTTGGATATTATTGGCATGACTGTAGCAGTGGTTTCACAACAGAATATGTTTGTCAAATGCATTGAATTATCTGTCTAAATGGATGAAGTTAATTGCATGTAAATTATATCTCAAAATTTGATTAAAAATATTCTTCTGCAGCAATAAGAGGGAACATGTCTTACCAGATATTAAAATGTTATAAATTATCAGTAAAGAAAACAGTGTTTTGGTACATGCATAAATTAACAGATGAATAAAATAATAACAAAATGCAGAAATAGTGCAATTGGGGCTTCCCTGGTGGCGCAGTGGTTGAGAGTCCGCCTGCCGATGCAGGGGACACAGGTTCGTGCCCCGGTCCAGGAGGATCCCACATGCTGCGGAGCGGCTGGGCCCGTGAGCCATGGCCACTGGGCTTGTGCGTCCGGAGCCTGTGCTCCACAACGGTAGAGGCCACAACAGTGAGAGGCCCGCGCACAGCAAAAAAAAAAAAAAAAAAAAAAAAAAAGAAATAGTGCAATTGGAAATTTGGCATATATAAAAGTGACATCTCCACTATCCACACCTCCCTTCCGGGGATCCTGTGCAGCCCGCCACTGCCAAGGTCCCGGGATCCAGGGACAATTTCCCCAGGAGAACGCACGGCTCACCTCAAGCTGCTACAACGTCACGCCAGCCTCTGCCGCCGCAGGCTCGCCCCGCACTCCGTACCCCTCTCACCCCCCGGCCTGAGTGAGCCAGAGTCCCCGAAGCAGCTGCCCCTTTAACCCCGTCCTGTCTGAGCGAAGAACACACACCCTCTGGCTACCTACATGCAGAGGCGGGGCCAAATCTAAAGCTGAGTCCCGGGAGCTGTGAGAACAAAGAAGAGAAAGGGAAATCTCTCCCAGCAGCCTCAGAACCAGTGGATTAAAGCTCCACAATCAACTTGACGTACCCTGCATCTGTGGAATACATGAATAGACAACGACTCACCCCACACTGAGGAGGTGGACTTTGAGAGCAAGATTTATTTTTTTTTCCCCTTTTCCTTTTTTTGTGAGTGTGTATGTGTATGCTTCTGTGTGAGATTTTGTCTGTATAGCTTTGCTTCCACCATTTGTCCTAGGGTCATAGCCATCTGTGTTTTTTTGTTTTGTTTTCTTGGTTTTTGTTTGTTTTTCTTTTTAAAAATTTTTTCTTAATAATTATTTTCTATTTTAATAACTTTGTTTTACTTTATCTTTATTTTATTTTATCTTCTTTCTTTCTTTCCTTCCTTGCCTCCTTCCTTCCTCCCTCCCTCCCTCCTTTCTTCCTTCCTTCCTTCCTTCCTTCCTTTCTTTCTTTCTTTCTTTCTTTCTTTCTTTCTTTCTTTCCTTCTTTCTTTCTTTCTACATTTTCTCCCTTTTATTCTGAGCTGTGTGGATGAAAGGCTCTTGGTGTTCCAGTCAGGAGTCAGGGCTCTGCCTCTGAGGTGGGAGAGCCAACTTCAGAACACTGGTCCACAAGAGACCTCCCAGCTCCACATAATATCAAATGGCGAAAATCTCCCAGATATCTCCATCTCAACACCAGCACCCAGCTTCACTCAATGACCAACAAGCTACAGTGCTGGACACCCTATGCCAAATAACTAGCAAGACAGGAACACAACCCCACCCATTAGCAGAGAGGCTGCCTAAAATCATAATAAGTCCACAGACACCCCAAAACACACCACCAGACTTGGACCTGCCCACTAGAAAGACAAGATCCAGCCTTATCCACCAGAACACAGGCACTAGTACCCTCCACCAGGAAGCCTACACAACCCACTGAAACAACTTTAGCCACTGGGGACAGACACCAAAAACAATGGGAACTACAAACCTGCAGCCTGCAAAAAGGAGACCCCAAACACAGTAAGATAAGCAAAATGAGAAGACAGAGAAACCCACAGCAGACGAAGGAGCAAGATAAAAACCCACCAGACCTAACAAATGAAGAGGAAATAGGCAGTCTACCTGAAAAAGAATTCAGAATTATGACAGTAAAGATGATCCAAAATCTTGGAAATAGAATAGACAAAATGCAGGAAACATTTATCAAGGACCTAGAAGAACTAAAGATGAAACAAGCAATGATGAACAACACAATAAATGAAATTAAAAATACTCTAGATGGGATCAATAGCAGAATAACTGAGGCAGAAGAATGGATAAGTGACCTGGAAGATAAAATAGTGAAAGTAACTACTGCAGAGCAGAATAAAGAAGAAAGAATGAAAAGAAATGAGGACAGTCTCAGAGACCTCTGGGACAATATAAAATGCACCAACATTCGAATTATAGGGGTTCCAGAAGAAGAAGAGAAAAAGAAAGGAACTGAGAAAATATTTGAACAGATTACAGTTGAAAACTTCGCTAATATGGGAAACGAAACAGTTAATCAAGTCCAGGAAGCACAGAAAGTACAATACAGGATAAATCCGAGGAGAAATAAATCAAGACAAATATTAATCAAACTGTCAAAAATTAAATAAAAAGAAAATATATTAAAAGCAGCAAGGGAAAAACAAATAACACACAAGGGAATCCCCATAAGGTTAACAGCTGATCTCTCAGCAGAAACCCTACAAGCCAGAAGGGAGTGGCAGGACATACTGAAAGTGATGAAGGAGAAAAACCTGCAACCAAGATTACTCTACCCAGCAAGGATCTCATTCAGATTTGATGGAGAAATTAAAACATTTACAGACAAGCAGAAGCTGAGAGAGTTCAGCACCACCAAACCAGCGTTACAACAAATGCTAAAGGAACTTCTCTAGGCAAGAAACACAAGAGAAGGAAAGACCTACAATAACGAACCCAAAACAATTAAGAAAATGGGAATAGGAACACACATATCGATAATTACCTAAGATGTAAACAGACTAAATGCCCCCACCAAAAGACACAGATTGGCTGAATGGATACAAAAACAGGACCCATATATATGCTGTCTACAAGAGACCAACTTCAGACCTAGAGACACATACAGACTGAAAATGAGGAGATGGAAAAAGATATTCCATGCAAATGGAAACCAAAAGAAAGCTGGAGTAGCAATTCTCATATCAGACAAAATAGACTTTAAAATAAAGACTATTAGAAGAGACAAAGGATACTACATAATGATCAAGGGATCAATCCAAAAAGAAGATATAACAATGGTAAATATTTATACACCCAACATAGAAGAACCTCAATACATAAGGCAAATACTAACAGCCATAAAAGGGGAAATCGACAGTAACACATTCATAGTAGGGGACTTTAACACCCCACTTTCACCAATGGAGAGATCATCCAAAATGAAAATAAATAAGGAAACATAAACTTTAAATGATACATTAAACAAGATGGACTTAATTGATATTTATAGGACATTCCATCCAAAAACAACAGAATACACAATTTTTTCAAGTGCTCATGGAACATTCTCCAGGATAGATCATATCCTGGGTCACAAATCAAGCCTTGGTAAAATTAAGAAAATTGAAATTGTATCAAGTATCTTTTCTGAACACAATGTTATGAGATTAGCTACCAATTACAGGAAAAGATCTGTAAAATATACAAACACACGGAGGCTAAACAATACACTAATTAATAATGAAGTGATCACTGAAGAAATCAAAGAGAAAATTAAAAAATACCTAGAAACAAATGACAATGGAGACACAACGACCCAAAACCTATGGGATGCAGCACAAGCAGTTCTAAGAGGGAAGTTTATAGCAATACAACCCTACCTTAAGAAACAGGAAACATCTCGAATAAACAACTTAACCTTGCACCTAAAGCAATTAGAGAAAGAAGAACAAAAAAAATCCCAAAGTTAGCAGAAGGAAAGAAATCATAAAAATCAGATCAGAAATAAATGAAAATGAAGAAAACGATAGCAAAGATCAGTAAGACTAAAAGCTGGTTCTTTGAGAAGATAAACAAAATTGATAAACTATTAGCAGACTGATCAAGAAAAAAAGGGAGAAGACTCAAATAAATAGAATTAGAAATGGAAAAGGAGAAGTAACAACTGACACTGTAGAAATACAAAAGATCATGAAAGATTACTACAAGCAACACTATGCCAATAAAATGGACAACCTGGAAGAAATGGACAAATTCTTAGAAATTCACAACCTGCCAAGACTGAATCAGGAAGAAATAGAAAATATAAACAGACCAATCACAAGCACTGAAATTGAAACTGTGATTAAAAATCTTTCAACAAACAAAAGCCCAGGACCAGATGGCTTCACAGGTGAATTCTATTAAACATTTAGAGAAGAGCTAACACCTATCCTTCTCAAACTCTTCCAAAATATAGCAGAGGGAGAAACACTCCCAAACTCATTCTACGAGGCCACCATCACCCTGATACGAAAACCAGACAAAGATGTTACAAAGAAAGAAAACTACAGGCCAATATCACTGCGGAACATACATGCAAAAATCCTCAACAAAATATTAGCAAACAGAATCCAACAGCACATTAAACGGATCATACACCATGATCAAGTGGGGTTTATTCCAGGAATGAAAGGATTCTTCAATATATGCAAATCAATCAACGTGATACACCATATTAACAAATTGCAGGAGAAAAACTATATGATCATTTCAATAGATGCAGAGAAACCTTTCAACAAAATTCAACATCCATTTATGATAAAAAGCCTGCAGAAAGCAGGCATAGAGGGAAATTTCCTCAACATAATAAAGGTCATATATGACAAACCCACAACCAACATTGTCCTCAATGGTGAAAAACTGAAAGCATTTCCACTAAGATCAGGAACAAGACAAGGTTGCCCACTCTCAACACTCTTATTCAACATAGTTTTGGAAGTTTTAGCCACAGCAATCAGAGAAGAAAAGGAAATAAAAGGAATCCAAATCGGAAAAGAAGTAAAGCTGTCACTGTTAGCAGATGACATGACACTATACATACAGAATCCTAAAGATGCCACCAGAACACTACTAGAGCTAATCAATGAATTTGGTAAAGAAGCAGGATACAAAATTAATGCATAGAAATCTCTGGCATTCCTATATACTAATGATGAAAAATCTGAAAGTGAAATCAAGAACACTCCCATTTACCATTGCAACAGAAAGAATAAATTATCTAGGAATAAACCTACCTAAGGAGATGCGTATGCAGAAAATTATAAGACACTGATGAAAGAAATTTAAAAGATACACATAGATGGAGAGATATACCATGTTCTTGAATTGGAAGAATCAACATTGTGAAAATGACTCTACTACCCAAAGCAATCTACAGATTCAATGCAATCCCTATCAAACTACCACTGGTATCTTTCACAGAATTAGAACAAAAAATTTCACAATATGTATGGAAACACAAAAGACCCCGAATAGCCAAAGCAATCTTGAGAACGAAAAACAGAGCTGGAGGAATCAGGCTCCCTGACTTCAGACTATACTACAAAGCTGTAGTAATCAAGACAGTATGGTACTGGCACAAAAACAGAAAGATAGATCAATGGGACAGGGTAGAAAGACCAGAGATAAACCCACACACATATGGTCACCTTATCTTTGATAAAGGAGACAAGAATATACAGTGGAGAAAGGACAGCCTCTTCAATAAATGGTGCTGGGAAAACTGGACAGGTACATGTAAAAGTATGAGATTCGATCACTCCCTAACACCATACCAAAAATAAGCTCAAAATGGATTAAAGTCCTAAATGTAAGGCCAGAAACTATCAAACTCTTAGAGAAAAATATAGGCAGAACACTCTATGACATAAATCGCAGCAAGGTCCTTTTTTACCCACCTCTTAGAGAAATGGAAATAAAAACAAAAATAAACAAATGGGACCTAATGAAACTTCACACCTTTGCACAGCAAAGGAAACCATAAACAAGACCAAAAGACAACCCTCAGAATGGGAGAAAACATTTGCAATGAAGCAACTGACAAAAGATTAATCTCCAAAACATACAAGCAATACATGCAGCTCAATATCAAAAAATCAAACAACCCAATCCAAAAATGGGCAGAAGACCTAAATAGACATGTCTCCAAAAAGATATACAGACTGCCAACAAACACATGAAAGAATGCTCAACATCATTAATAATTAGAGAAATGCAAATCAAAACTACAATGAGATATCATCTCACACCAGTCAGAATGGCCATCATCAAAAAATCTAGAAACAATAAATGCTGGAGAGGGTGTGGAGAAAAGGGAACCCTCTTGCCATGCTGGTGGGAATGTGAATTGGTACAGCCACTATGGAGAACAGTATGGAGGTTCCTTAAAAAACTACAAATAGAACTACCATATGACCCAGCAATCCCACTACTGGGCATATACTCTGAGAAGACCATAATTCAAAAAGATTCATGTCCCAAAATATTCATTGCAGCTCTATTTACGATATCCCAGAGATGGAAACGCCTGTGTCCATCATCGTATGAATGGATAAAGATGTGCCACATATATACAATGGAATATTACTCAGCCATAAAAAGAAATGAAATTGATCTATTTTTGTTGAGGTGGATGGACCTAGAATCTGTCATACAGAGTGAAGTAAGTCAGAAAGAGAGAGACAAATACCGTATGCTAACACATATATATGGAATTTAAGAAAAAAAAAATGTCATGAAGAACCTAGGAGTAAGACAGGAATAAAAACACAGAGCTACTAGAGAATGGACTTTAGGATATGGGGAGGGGGAAGGGTAAGGTGTGACAACGTGAGAGAGTGGCATGGACATATATACACTACCAAGCATGAAATAGATAGCTAGTGGGAAGCAGCTGCATAGCACAGGGAGATCAGCTAAGTGATTTGTGACCACCTGGAGGGGTGGGATAGGGAAGGTGAGAGGGAGGGAGATGCAGGAGGGAAGAGATATGGGAACATATGTATATGTATAGCTGATTGACTTTGTTGTAAAGTGGAAACTAACACACCATTGTGAAGCAATTATATTCCAATAAAGATATAAAATAAATAAATAAAATAAAAATTTAAAAACTGACATCTCAAAATTCAGTGAAAAATGTATAGAAATTTTAATAAATATTAGGATCATGGATCACCATATGGAATATGATAAAATTTGATCTTTTTTTCACACTTTACAGCATGATACATTCCAAATGGGTCACAGATTTTAAAAAGAAGTAGATACATTTTTCTATAACCTCAAAAGGGGAAATTTTTCTAATTGTGGCTCAAAATCAATAAATAATAAGAGAAACTATTGTAAATTTGACTATGATAAAGAAAATAATAAAAGAAAAACAAAAAGAATAATAAAAGAAATAATAAAAGAATAATAAAAGAAATAATAAAAGAAAATCACCAAAAATAAAGTAAAAAGACAGATGTCAAATTGGGAAATCTTTACAATTTATATCACCGCTGAAAGATTTACATCGTTAGTTTATATAGACTGTTGAAGTAGATACAGAAAAGACCAAGAACCTGATTGAAATACAGGCAAGAGCTATGAATTACAAGTTCACTAAATAGAAAACCAAGTGATCCTGAAATATATGAAAAAATACAAAACTCACTCATAAAAAGAGAAATATAAATTAAACTTACCTGGAAATACAATTTTCTACTTATCAGAATGGTAAATATCCTAAAGTTTGGCAAACTGCTTTGTTGAGGATGCTATAAAAAACACACACTTTTATAATTGCTAATGAGACATTCAATTTTTAAAAATTAAGTAAAAACGTAAATTAATACAGCCATTTTGGAAGATAGTTTGGCAATTTCTTACAAAGCTAAACATAGGCTTACCATGCAATCCAGCAATCATGTTCCTAGGTATCTTCACAAATGAGTTGAAAACTCATGTCTATTAGAAAACCTGTCCATTGAATGTTTATAGAAGAAGAATCATGTACCAAAATGTTCACTGCAGCTCTATTTACAATAGCCAGGACATGGAAGCAACCTAAGTGTCCATCAACAGATGAATGGATAAAGAATATGTGGCACATATATAACAATGGAATATTATACAACCATAAAAAGAAATGAAATTGAGTTATTTGTAGTGAGGTGGATGGACCTGTCATACAAAGTGAAGTAAGTCAGAAAGAGAAAAAGAAATACCATATGCTAACACATATATATGGAGTCTAAGAAAAAAAAAAAAAGTCATGAAGTACCTAGGGGTAAGATGGGAGTAAAGACACAACCCTACTAGAGCATGGACTTGAGGATATGGGGAGGAGGAAGGGTAAGCTGTGACAAAGTGAGTGAGTGGCATGGATATATATACACTACCAAATGTAAAATAGATAGCTAGTGGGAAGCAACCGCATAGCACAAGGAGATCAGCTAGGTGGTTTGTGACCACCTAGAGGGGTAGGATAGGGAGGGTGGGAGGGAGGGAGACGCAAGAGGGAAGAGATATGAGAACATATGTATATGTATAACTGATTCACTTTGTTATAAAGCAGAAACTAAAATACCATTGTAAAGCAATTATACTCCAATAAAGATGTTAAAAAATGATATGATGAAAGTAACAAATAAAATTATTCATAATTGCCAAAACTTGGAAGCAACTAAGATATCTTTCAGTAGGTAAATGGATAAACAAACTGTGATAAATTCATACAATGGATTGCCATTCAGTGATAAAAAGAAATGGGCTATCAAGCCATGAAAAGACATGAAGGAACCTTAAGCGCACACTGCTAAGTGAAAAGAGCCAATCTAAAAAGTCTACATACAGTATCAATTCTAGCTATATGGCATTCTGGAAAAAGTAATAAGTGGTTGCCAGGAGTTTGGCATAGGGAGAAATGGATGAATAGGTGGTGCATAGGGGATTTTTAGGGTAGTAGGTCTATTCTGTATTCTATGCAATGGTAGATACATTTGTCAAAACCCATAGGACACAAAGAGTGCACCCTAGTATAACCTACAGACTTTAGTTAATAATCATGTATCAATTGTTCCGTCAATTATAAAAAACGTACCACACTAATGCAAGATATTTATAGTAGGGTGAAGTGGGGAGGGCTCTACAAGAACTTTATTTTCTGTACAAATTTTATATAAATGTAAAAATGCTTAAAAGAATATTTTAAGTAAATTAGGCTAAACAATGATGATGTTTGAGAATAAACAAAGGATAGAGTGGGGAATGGGAGATGGAGTGTCGTGAGGGGTGAAGAGGCAGGAAGGTCATGTGTAGTGAGAGAGCCGTCAGGGTCAGCCTCCCAGAGGAGGAGACGAGATGGTGCAATTTGGAGGCCATAGCATGATGGGGAGAAGCAGCAGCTGCAGGCAAGGATCCAGGGCCAGGGGCTTAGCAAAAAGCGAGGAGACCAGGGTCACTGGAGCAGCCCATTCTGTGGATAAAAGACCTGAAACCAGAAAGATGTAGTGACTTGCCTGAGATGGAACAACTCAGGACTTTCAGGTTGGTCAGAGATACACACAAAAGGTCTGTGGTCCAGCAGTCCTGTGACCTGCAAGAGAGACCCTCGGTGTCCTGGTGTCACGGGGACGGTCGAGACAACTGTCAGAAGGATGAGTGGAGCTGTGTGTGGTCCCGGACAAGCTTTTCTCACACCAATGTGAGTAACTGCCCTCTTCCTTCAATCTGCAGACCATGTGGTTTCACTTTACTTCTTACCAAACCCAGGACCATAACCCCAACTCCCTGTTATTAAACTAAAGGAGATAGATTCTTTTTAACCAGAAACCCCTCGTTAAGAAAAAAAGGGGTAGACATCTTAGCTCTTGGCTGAAACTCAGACAGAAGAGAAAATAATTGATTTCATTTACAATGTGGCTGGAGGCACAAGAAGATATAGAATACAACACAGGAGGACAAATTCTTTTTGCTGGTCTTTTTTACTATTTCACTTAAAAGTCTCCTGAGTATTTTGGATGGCTTGTGTCAGAGGCCCTTCCCTAGTTACAGCAGGGCAGGTGCACCCTAGAAGGCAGTTGGATTGGCGAATGGCCTGGTATATGTCAAACATTTTCAATGTAAACAAAACACCAGAATAAGTCTGCCTGCTTGAAACTGGCATCAACCCAATTTCTATTTATATCCCAGCTCCACTATTCTAGCAAAATAACTTAGGAGAGTTATCTCACCTCTTTTCCATGCTGAAAAATAATCATTGTTTCCTAATAGGGTTGGGGGAAGATTAAGCAAGTTGGTGCAAGTAAAATGCATAACATAATGCCTGGAATGGAGTAAGTGCTTACTAAAAGCCTAAAAATAAACCAATGGACAACGAACGATCTGGGCATACACTTCTCTTTACTGTCACCGGTGAAGTGGTAGTGAAAGAGGGAGACAATGCTTCTACAGAGCCAAGAAAAGCTTTATATAGCTTTTTAAAAAATGATGCCCAAAGTGCTGTCCTTAACTTCTAGTGTCCCATGAAACATTAAAAATCTCTGGTATGTAATATGAACTCAAGGCAATGAATCTGCCTCTTTCTCCACTTCCTTCCTCTTTCTCTTCATTACATTATTCCTTTCTCATGTTTTTTTATCTTGGATTTTAGCACCACATCCCAAGGAAAATGGAAACTGATTTCTCCCTTTCTTGCACCCCTGACATTTTACCTGGCACCAACTACTGTCTATTCTGCGTTTTCCAGTATTGCTTATGTCCACACCATCACGTCCATCCCCATGGCCTGCATCATTTCTCATCCCTCTGTTCAGTCTCTTCACCTTCCAGCCATTTGTCCTAACCCTGCCAGAGTCGTCCTTCTGAAACTCAGGCCAAGCCATGTCACTCCATTTTTATATCTTCAATACTAATGTATTCAAACCCTCAAAAAGTAAAGAAGCCTCATTTTATTTTTTGTTTTTTACTGATTTTTGCTCAAATATATTTGACCATTACATATCAGAGATTATTTCCAAAAGGTAGATATTTCTCATCTCCACTTTCTGCAAGAGAAAACTGAGCCTCCTTGAAATTAACAACATGCCTATATCCTTGGAGCTTGTAAAGAGCAGAGCTGGCTTTCCTGACCACACCTTTCCCTCTACTGTACCTCTCTGCTCATGAATTTGTTTATAACATGGCAGTTTCATCTCAGAACTACCAGAAAAACTACAAAAAAAGTTTATACCTTTATTGAACCATTTTAACTTCAGAGAGTCAAACTGAAATGTTGCTCTGATTATTGTCAAATGCTTTTTTGAGTGTGGTTCCATTTCTGGAGCAGCAGAAACAGCTCTGCTTATGAGCAGAAGTTATCCCCCGAACTGGCATGGGCACAGAAAAGGTGCTACACCCGCATCTGGATCTCTGCAGACATCCCTTCCTGAGAACATGTCATGTAGTTCCACAGGACTCAGAAGCAGTCAATCAAATAAATAGCCAGTTCAGACTACTGGTCTTTGATGATCAAATTTGTAGAATTACAACATACTGTGTTTGAAGGTATGTTATAGGTAACATGTGATTTGTTGGACAAAGGACAGATTTTGAGCCTCTGGTCCAGATGGCCTGCTCTACCCAAACCCACCTAAAGACCCTCAAGGACAAAGTAGGAACACTTCCCACCCCCTCTGCAGGTATTTCTGAGTATCCGTTAATTAAAATGATACTAGCGAAGATACATCTGTACAGCACATGTGAATGTCTCCCAAACAACAGTACACAAATTTGACCCTTTGCTTTTCAAATGTCTCCCGAAATCCTATGATTTTGGGAGGAGACTCACGTTCAGGGCCAACACCCACTCTCTAAGGAAGTGGCCTTGAGTGGTTTTACTTCATAAAGACAGAGTGCCACTTTCCCTTTGGTAAACTGAGAAGAAGAATGACACAGGGTTTCTGTAGAATTCATGCAAATCACCTATTAGTGTTTAACCAACATGAGTTACCTCTCCCCAGAGCAGGAAGAATGGACAAACTTAAATCACAATAGTGGACAGGAATGGTACTGCTATGGACTCAGGACACCAAATAATAGGCATGGCTTCACCAGGAATAAGATTGGTAGGACCTGAATCCACTCCCTTCACTCCTAGGGGTCTTGCCACACCTGCTGCTACCCTTCTTCCTGCAAGCACCATTAGAGGACCAGAAAAAAATAAAGCATAATGTCAAAATACATTTGGCTGTGTCATAACCCCTGTGCAATACGACACAATGTAAATTTAAATGACACAATGTGCTTTAGTTGAGAAGACCAGAGGCACTGGGGGCACCCCTGAGTAAACAGCAGCTAATGCAATCCAAGCAAGCACACAGTAACTCTACCCTAGTCAGCATTTATGCCCACTTGGAGGGCAGCCCCTTTACGTAAATATAAAAAAGATAATTACTACAGGAAAAGAAAGAGCAGGTATTGTTTACTGCAGGGATGAGGAGTGGGGTTTTGAATGCACAAAGCAGCCGGGCAGCGTGCAGCTACTTCAAAGAGGAACAGAGTGTGAAACCGAGGCTCAGCCACTCCAGAATCCTTCCATGTCCAGGATGCGCCAGTCGTAAATGGACACATGCGGTGACGAAGTTGCTGGAGCTACTTTACAGAAGCTTTCCCTTGTCTCATCTTTAAACACCAACGAAAGAGAGGTCACAGCACTGATTGGCTTCATCAACAGCCTGTGGAATAAATGATGCTTAATGACAGGCTTTAAGCAGCTTGGTCACCCCTGGATGCCGATGGGATGCTGCGCTGAGCAGAGTCTCCAGTTTGCCAGCCCAGCCACTGGCTCCCCACGTTCCTGCAGCTGCACGGATGAATCGGGGAGTGGAGAGAGCGAGGCTGACTAATTGAAAAGGGGGAGCACTTTACAAACACCATTACGTGAAATGTGAGAAGTGTAACGTGGCAGGAAGCAGCGGCATCTGGTGTCAGTGGCTAATTGTGTTGTTCGGGTGACAGGTTAGCCCAGGGCGCTCCTGGGAACCCGAGCCGCTCACTTGCCTTGCAGGCGCCACGTCCTCTGACTCAGGCTTGGATTACACGATGGACCAGTTGGGTGGCAGCATCCCCCCAAGGAGTCACATTTCATTTCAATGAACGCATGCACAGATGACATATCTTTATCTTACCCTTACAGGGCTGGGACAAGAGTCATTTTTGCCACTTACACAGGGATGTCTGGTTAGAAGAGGCAAGTGAATTCAAGGAGTGTATTGGGTTCTAGAACGTTGGGAGAAAAATTTAAATAGAGAGAAAGAAAAAGAAGAAGTAAAAGAAAGGAGAGCAGAATGGAGTGAAAGAATAAAGGAAAGAGGAAAGGACAGAAAAAGGAAATGAAGAGAGAAAAAATCAACATAAAAAGAATGAATTTTTGTACACAGGAAGAATTTTTTTTTATTTAAAGCCAGTTTTCCATAAGACATGATAATATCCATGAATGTCCCTCCTCCATTGTTATTATTTTCACACACTGGCATCATAAATAAAGGCAAACTTCCTCAGTAGGAATTAAAAGTATATTTTCAGGGAACATTGGCCTTTTGTTACCCTAATATTCCATTTATTCCAAACTCTAATATAATATACACAGGATCCTGCTTGTTTAGGGTTCCTTACTGGAACATTAGCATTCAGTCAAAATTTTATATTTACAGAGAAAATTATCCAGTTCAGAAGGAAAATGAATGAAATGAAATATTTCATGTAGTCTTCAATTAGTAAGAGCTCATGGTCTGTGACAGACATACTGTAATAATGAAAGTCAAAATAATTTTCTAAAAAATCAAATTTTAGATGGAGAATAACTTAGGCATGTATTTTGGCTGGTCCTAATTTTCTAATAACTAGTATTCTGGAAATATTTTTGAAAAGCCCAAAAATTCTGGCGAGTTCTTTTTTTGATTTAAGTCTAAGATATATAGACTAAAGCAGTTTCAATGGGTGTGATAAACCATGTTATTGAAAGATGAGGTGTTTGGGACTTCAAGTCTCAAGTCCCATTTGCAACACTTGTAAGCTGTGTGACTTTAAGCATGTACTTTAACCTCTCTAAGATTCAATGCCTTCATCTGTACATTATAAACAATAATGTCCATTTTGTAAGGTAGAATGAGCAGCAAAGAAAAGATGTATAAAGGGCTAAGCACCAGTGCCTTTCATACAATCAACATTCAGTTTTTTGCTTCTTTAATTGGAAGTAGTATTTAGGACAAAACTGGTGGATATATTCTGCTTTTTAACTAGACATTTTTAAAATAACCCAAAATATGCCCAATGCATTAATATATTCTTCTAAGCTTCAAGCAGCAAATATAAATGACAGACAATATCTCTTCTTTGCCTGAAGATAATGTAAATTCCGTAAGCAGACAGGAGACTTACCCCAAAGTGGATCTATATTGACTGCTTATCCCCAGGGATATATTGTATACGTAACTCGATGCATCTGTTACTGTTGTAATTGGGAACCAGGAAAGCCATCGTTGTGGAGAGAGAGAGCCAGGCTCTCTGCAATGTCAATGAGGTAGGATCAGAATGACATTTTCAGCATAATGTTAGCCAATTAAATGTTGGAAATATGTATGCACTGCTCCAAACCACCTGTCATGTGCCTGGGTTCCTAATGGGGAAAAGGAGGAGGTCACCAAAAAGAAAAGCAACAATCAGGAATAAAAAAATGTGAGTGTAAAGGAAAGACTGGCTAAAAACCGCAGCACTTGGGAAGAAAGTCCCAATGAAAATGGCTGTTGAATAGTTTTATGGAAAATTACAGTGGTTGCCTAAGCTCCACTGCATGGGTCCCATATTTTGAAGAAAATTTTACAGATGCCCTACTGGCAGCTTAATGAAGGAATGCTCCAAATCAGAGACAACAAGAGGTACTAAAAGTAGCTCCTTCCTATGCTGCCACCAAAAAAAAAAAAAAAAAAAAAAAAGCCTATGTTCTCCCAATGAGGTTTTTCAAAAATGAATTACGCCATTAAGTGCCAAGAAGAAAATTAGCTATGAGCTTTTAAATTTAAAATGATCCCCTTTTTAATTGTAAAACAGTGGCACTTAACTGCTATTGATCCTGCTGAGACACGTTAGGGAACAGGGTCACCATAACTGTTAATATTCACTGCTTAGTGAAAGAGCATCAAAGGACATTTTAATGTCACAGACTTTCTCAGGGAGTTTTTAAAGAAGGTTTGAATCAGCCAGCCTATGAATGAAAAGGACATGAGGTAGACAAATGTAGAAACAAATGTGATAGCAATTTTCTGCTAATCAAATCATAACTCAAGATTGATTTTTTGGCAAAAGTTTATGTCATATAGATTTCCAAGGCTGGTCGACATTTAAAAGTCAGAGTATATATTTTCTATAGACTGGAACTTTTTAGATGATCGTCCAATAGGAAATTTTTGTGTTTTTTTGAACACAGAAGTGTAAGAGAGTTTCCCTTCTGGGGAAGACCATTCCACTTTTGCACACTTCAGACGTAAAGAATGTGAAATGTCAATGGTATTTTATTCAAAACTGAAAGTCTGTCCTACTTTTTTGTAACATTTATTGGGTGAGACAATAAACCACAGGTGAGTCTTCAGTTTTTAAAGGTAGAAACTACATTTTTAGAACACATTCAGAGGAGGTTTTCTTTCTCCTTTTGCCTGGAACCTGCAGCGAATTTGAAAATATTGAATTTGTGGCATCGTCGACTTCTAGAATGCTGAACTTTGCCAAAATAGGAAACTGAACAAAGGTTAAAATGAAAACTCCCTATTCCAAAGCCCTCTGTTACATAAAAGAGAAATGTTGAAAAGGTAAACTTAACATTGTATTAGATACTTCTAAAAATTTTTAAATCTTTTGTCAGTCTTCATTACTGACCAAAGCATGTCTTTGCCTCTTTGCAATGCCTGTTGCTCACTATGCTAAAGAACTCTTGCTAAAATACTATTAGCATTATTTTGGTCTCTAGTTCAAAAATATTTCTTAATTGCCTACAGAAACATTTTTTCAGGTGTAAATTTTAGCAAATAAAATCTTACTGGAATTGCTAAGTAGAAACGAAATTAACCAAAGGAAATAAATGGTTTTTTCAGGCAGCTTAAATTCTCACTGCTTAAAAGAAGGTATTTCATTCTTTATGACATCACTGAGGTGTTCTCAGGAGTATCTGGGTACTGACTGAAAGCCACTGACCTACAGAATGTATTCATTCTTAGATTCAGGTGCCAGATATTTGCCAAATGCCTATTTTCTGGGATATCACTCTGGGAACCAAGGAAACTTTCCAGGCACTAAGGAAGTCAGAAACTTAGGAAGATACAGGTAAGAAAACAAGAAATTCTGATGCGAAAAATGCCCTAATGGAGTTCAGATCAGAGCAGGAGAGGTGAAAGAAGCGTTCCCAAGAGTGTGATTCGGGAGCTGAAACTCTGAGGATAAACTGATGTTGGCAAGATGAAGACTTAGGGACTTTCAGGCAGGAAAAAAAAATAAATTAAAAATTCAGGGCTTCCCTGGTGGTGCAGTGGTTGAGAGTCCACCTGCCAATGCAGGGGACATGGGTTCATGCCCCGGTCCGGGAAGATCCCACATGCCGCGGAGTGGCTGGACCCGTGAGCCACGGCCGCTGAGCCTGCGCGTCTGGAGCCTGTACTCTGCAACGGGGAAGGCCACAACAGTGAGAGGCCCGCGTATCGCAAAGAAAAAAAAAAAAAAAGCAAAGTTGTGGAATTAAAAGTGAGCATGTGTATGGCAGGAAACACAGCAAGGAAAACAGAAACCAAACCACATCATGCTAAGGAATGTGAATTTTATTCTTTAAAACAATGGAGGAACAATGGAAGAATTCCCAGTAGGTAAATGATGTGATTGGATTTGTTTTTAACGTTATTATTCTTCCAACAACGTGGAGAATGAACTGGAAGGGACAAGCAAGTTTGGACGCAGGGACCGTAGTTGGGAGGTCGTTGTGGCAACCCAGGTGTGAAATGGTAAAACACTTAACGATGGAAGGAACACTCCGGATGGAAAGAAACGTTGTCTGGGTGGTTAACTGGAATTGGAAAGAAAGGAGGAGGTGGGTGCCAAGAAAGTCTACTGGATTTCTAACTTAGATGATCATGTGAATGATCTACCTTTCTACCATTTACCATAGTTAGGTTTACTGAATGATTCATATGAGTCTCATCTGTGGCATGTTGAGATTATCATCAAAGTGTAGGTGTCTACCAGGCAATTGAACGTGTAGATCTGGAGCTCAGAAGAGAGATTTAAATTCTAGCTAGATTATCCAGGAAGACATCCTAACTCTATAGGTCCTCAGATGGGCTTCAGGGGCCTCTGAGCTCTCTAAAATTCTTATAAAATTGTGTGTTCTCATATGTACAGTAATGTGGGGAAATTCCTTATTTAAACTGATTTTCAAAGGGATCAAGAATCAAAGATCTATACAGACAGTAAAAGAGAGTCAAATGTGAAATTCTGAGCCTTATCACTTATGAAATTGGAGTTAGCCTAAAATATGAAGCCTTCCATAATTTGTCCCCATTTCTGTTTTCAAATCCATACTGTTTTACCAAATCCCTCTTCTCTGGGCAAATAACTTTACTGGTGTCCAAGGCACCCATGATCTTTCTTGCCTCCAAACGTCTACCTCTTGACCACCTGTCAATTTCTCACTGCATATCCTAGTATCACTCTACTTAAAGATCCAATTCATGAAGTTTGTGGTTATTTTCCTTTCACCAACCCAAATGCCCTCTTCCTCGTCTAAATTTCAGCCAGACCTCTTGTCGGTAGGTTCCATTTGGAACCTAACAGTGCCTAACACTTAATAATTTTTGAAAATAAATATATGTCATATCTTGAAAAAGCTCTTGATATGCTATTTTGTGTGATTCTTTAATGATGTGTGTATATACATGTATATATGTGTGTATTTGCATATATATGCAAATAATTTGCTATATTCTGCCTTCCAACTAGACTATAAACTCATCGAAGGCAATGTCTATAGTACATTTCTAAGTATAATTTTGAACACATAGTGAGTATTTACATACCAAGAGATCAGGAGGATGAAGAAAAGGATAAAGGGAAAGAGGTAGCACACCAAATTAAGTAGAAAGAGTTCTGAACTGAAATTTGGAAATCTAAGCACCAGTTTTGTCTCATCCACTTTTAAGATATTTGACATCTAAAATGAAGAAAAATTTGCCTACTCTATTTATATCATGAGACTGTTGTGAAGATTAAATGATATATTGTATATAAATTATTTAAATAATATATAAATACATTTTATAAGGTATACTTAAGTATAAATATATTTTATCATGTGGAATAGATAATTCCTATTAACAAATATATATATAAATTAATCACAGGAGGAAATTTTAATGATAGTCCATAATATTTTTATTTTCTTTCCTAAGTACTAAACATAGTTTTAAATGATTATAATTATTTTCAATAATAATAGTTGAATGATTTTTCAATTAATTCCAATTCCATTGGAAACAAATGTGATCACAGTAAAACATTTAGCAAAATCTATACTCTATGCTGCTAAATTTCTATAACCATTCTAGCCAGAACAAGTTAAAAATTATCATTCCATAATTCTGGTGATAATAAAACCAGTCATTTTTAGGTGAAGTGTAAATATACTACAATTTATACAGAAAGACTATTTCTAGAAATTGATCAGAAATAGACTTATGGTACATAAACATAATTTTTCAAAAGAATTAAGGGAACTAAATTTAGAGACTGCCAAATATCATTCTAGACTAAGAATAATTTACTTTTTCAAGAGATTTTTGATTTAGATTTTACATAACAGTTTGTATTAGAATCAGTATTAAATACTCATAAACTAGGACACAACTTTATATATTTTTTGCACACCAGTGATTGGTGCTCTGTTCTTTAGTTAATAAACACTCAGAATATATGAGCCTTTGCAGTAAGTGCATTAAAGGGATTGATCAAAATCTTTGTGTATTTTTTATACAAAATTCGAGTCTGTGAAAGCTTACTTCTGGTTACCTTTTACAGAAACAAAGTAATTTTGGTTCACATAGATGTGAATTAAATCACTGCAGTTGGGATGGTTAAAACATGTGTTGGGAAGGGAGAGGGTATGAACAGTGTGCAGATTAGAGCAGAAAGAGGTGTTTTTGAATGATCCTTTCAGAAAGTTTATAGAAGCAGATTATAAATATGTCCCATTCTCGGAGCTGTGGATTAGTAGAGACTGGCCTGATGGTTGTGAGACAGGCAAATGGACAGTGAGGCATGTTCCCACCATGTCTTGGAGCCATGAACCTGAATCCACACACATCCCCCATCCTTGCCCTCAAGGATTTATGGAGTCTGAAGCACATACATTTTGAGCGACGCTCTCAAAGAAAGAAAAACATGAATTATAAATACAAAATTAGTTATGAATGGAAATATTCATTTAGAATAAGAAAAGAAATTACAAGGTTTTGAGACTTGGAATTAAGGTCCATTTTTCTGTGGTTGCCTAAGGAGTTTGCTAAAATGCTTATGAACAAAGGTTCCAGTGGCAAGGTGGCTTTTTCCTCACCTGGGTAGGTCTCACCCCGGCACTGCCCAGCACTCACAGGGACCCACTCACAGGGGTTATGAAGCTTAAGCTGCATGGTATTGTTACTGAGAATCCGTAAGAAGTCATTGGCTGGTTACCTGTTATGGCTTCACATTCAGTCCATCCCATGTTAGAAGCTTAGACAATGTTCTATGGAAAAGACAACATCTGTACTTTGAAATTCCAGTTTCCCACTGAGGGAAAATAACATTACTATGGAATGAACAGTGGGCTTGTGATTCTTCCTGCACCTTGACTTCCTCACTTTGTACCTGTCACAGTCTCTATGGAGAGAAATTCCAGGCCTCTTACTCCCAGACTGTGCAGCTGAAATGTCTGTGTACGAGGTAGGGAAGGTGTATCCTTAGCAGCACACAACTTGGTCCTCAGGCTGCCAACATCACAGATTAAATTTCTCCAAACCTGTCAGCCTGGAACTGTTCAGTAATCATAGGACAGCTATAGGCCCATCATGGAGGTTCAGGTGTGAGGATATGAGTTGATTGGCCTGAACCTAAGCCAACTGTTGATGAGAGTTAGGAAGTCACAACACTCCTCTGTCTGTTCTGACACTCCTACAGGTCAATAACATTGAATTTGCACTTCAGAAGGGGAACGTTGTTTAAAAAATAATCCAGTTGCTTTGGTAGCTGACAGCCAGGAGAGTCAAAGAATGTGATGAGGGTGTGAACTGTCCATTCCAGCCTCCCAGACAGGAAGAATGGAGCACCTCAGGGAAGAGAGGTTCGTAAAGCTCACCCTTACAGATATAGAAAACAAACTACTGGTCACGTAAAGCTCACCCTTACAGATATAAGAAAACAAACTACTGAGGGAAGGGGGGAAGGGGAAAATTAAGGGTATGGGATTAAGAGATACAAACTACTATGTATAGAATAGATAAGCAACAAGGGTATATTGTATATCACAGGGAATTATAGCCATTATCTTGTAATGACCTATAATGAAGTATAATCTGTAAAAATACTGAATCACTATGGTCTGCATTTGAAACTAACATAATATTGTAAATCAGCAATACTTTAATAAAAAAATTATTAGGAAAAAAAAAAAGCTCACCTTGCAGTTACATGGGAGACCAGAACAGACAGACAACAGGTGGTGATGGGATGCCTAGATCAGAATCCAATGAGTCCAGTGGGAATAGGGTCACCATATAAAATACAGGGCACTTATTTATTTTCCAAATTCAGAAACACACTGATCATTTTTTAGTATAAGTACATTCCAAATATTGCATGGGACATATTTATACTAAAAAAAATTTCTTGTGTATCTGAAATTTAAATGGAACTCAGAGCTATATTTTTATTTGCTAAGTCTGGCAACACTACTTGGAAATACAAATAAAAATGAAACTCTAAATTAGCCAGGACCATTCAGTACTAGGACATATAAAACCATGCCAACTACTTAAAGCAAAAATAAAAACAAATGTTGCACAAATATATGGTCAATTGACTTTTTACAATGGTGCAAATACATTTGGACAAGGAAAAGTGACCAGAACACCTGGATATTTTTATGGAAAGAATAAAACCTGATCTCTATCTTACATCATGCACAATAATTAATTTGAAATAGGTCATATACCAAAATGTAAATGCTAAAACTATAAAGCCCCTAAAAGACAAACATAGAAGAATATCTTTTCAACATGAGGGAGGCAGAGATTTGTTAAGATACAAAATAAAAAGAACTAAGCATAAAAGAAAAATTGATAAATTGGTGTCTTAGATTGAGTTCCCTAAATATAGAGTTTGAGAGGGGGTCTCTTGTGTGAGTTATTTATTGAGTGAATTCTTGCAAAAGACATCTGTAACAAAGTAAGGGAAGCAGAATAGGGCAGTGGAGGAAGCTCAGCAAAGAAGTGGGGTCAGCTCCAGTCCAGCCTCTGTCTAATCCTACAAGGAGCCCCAGGACACAAATGGCCCCTCAGTGTTGTCCCACATGGAGGTCAAGGGACAGGTCTTTTGTACTGCAATAACAGCCAGTCATTTTTCTAAGCCACTTCAGAAAGGAGCATGGCATCCCAGTTATTTCTAGATGAGATGGCTCTCTTTGGCTGAGAACAATTCTCCTGAGAAAGCTATTGCCCTATGCCTTTAGCAACCAATGTTCACATTAGCTGGGAATGGGTCTATTACCATTGGAGATCATCAAAATTAGAAACTTCCAATGATCAAAAGATGTCATTAAGAAAATGAAGAGTCAAGCCACATATTAGAAGAAAATATTTGCAACTCATGTGTCTGACAAAGGGCTTATATCCAGAATACACTGAAGAAAATCCTACAAACCCCTACAAACAACTCATGTTTTTAAAATGAGCAAAGATCTTATATGTAGAAAACCATGAAAAATGAAGTTAGAATTAATAAATGTGGCAAATTAGCAGGATACAAGATCAACACACAAAAACCAGTTGCATTGCAATACACTAACAATGAACAAACTGAAAAGGAAATCATGAATACAATTTCATTTGCAATAGCATGAAAAGAATAAAATACTTAAGAATTAACTTAACCAAAGAGGTGAAAGTTTGATTTGCACAATGAAAACTATAAAATATTGCTGAAAGAAATGAAAGAAGATACAAATAAATAGAAACACATACCATGTTTATGAATTGGAAGACTTGATGTTGTTAAGATGTCAATATTATACAAAGCAATCTACAGATTCAGTGCAATCCCTAACAAAATCCCAATGATGTTTTTGAAAACAGAAAAACCCATCCTAAAATGCATATGGAATCTCAAAGAACCTCAGATAGCCAAAACAATCTTGTAAAATAAAAACAAAGCTGGAGACTCACAGTTCCAGATTTCAAAACTTACTTTAAAGGTACTGTAATCAAAACAGTGTGGTACTGGCATAAAGACAGACATATAGATCAATGGTATAGAATAGAAACCCCCAAAATAAACTCTTGTGTATGTTGTCAAATGATTTTTGATAAGGGTGCCAAGACCATTCAATGGGGAAAGGACAGTCTCTTCAACAAATGATACTGAGAAAACTGGATATTCACACAGAAAAAATAAAGTTGAACCCTTACCTAAAAGGCAACTCAAAATGGATTATAGATGCAATGTAAGACCTAAAATTACAAAACTCTTAGAGGAAAACAGGGCCAAACTTCATAATATTAGATTTGGCAATGATTTCTCAGATTTGACACCAAAGGCACAGCCAACAGCACCACCAGCAACAACAGAAATCATGTTGTTGTTTGCAAATCATGTATCTGATAAGTGATTAATATCCAGAATATATAGAAAACTCCTAAAACTCAAAGACAAAAAACATATAACCCAATTCAAAAATGGACCAAGGATTTTAATAGAAATTTCTTCTAAGACGATATATGAATGACCAATGAAATGAAATGAAATGGCACTCAACATCACTAATCATTAGGGAAGTGCAAACCAAATTACAATGAGATATCATCTCATACCCATTAGTATGGTTAATGTCAAAAAATAGAAAACAAAAAGTTTTGGAGAGGATGTGAAGAAATTGGAACACTTTTTCATTATTGGTGGGAATATAAATGATACAGCAGTTGTGGTAAACAGTATGGTGGTTCCTCAAAAGAAAAAAAAATAATAGAATTACGATGTGATCTAGCAATTTCACTTCTAGATATAGATCTAAAAGAAATGAAAGCAAGATCTCAAGGTAATATTTGTACACACATGTTTATAGCAGCATTATTCACAATAGCTAAACTATAGGAGCAACCCAAATGTCCATTGTCAAATAAATGAATTAGCAAAATGTGGTATACACATACAATAGGATATTATTCAGCCTTTAGAAGGAAGGATACTCTGACACATGCTGAAACATGAATAAAACTTGAAGATATTATGCTAAGTGAAATAAGCCAGTCACAAAAAGACAAGTGATTCCACTTAGATGTAATACTTGAGTAGGACCATAGAGACATGAAGTGGAATGGTGGTTGCCAGAGGCTGGGAGGCGGGGACAATGGGGAGTTAATGTTTAACGAGTATAGAGTTTCAGTTTTATAAGATGAAAAGAGTTAAAGAGATGGATGGTAGTGATGGTTGCACATCATGAATGTATTAAAAACCACTGAACTGTACATGTTAATATGGTTAGATAGTAAATTTCACATTATACGTATCAAAATAAAAAAATTTGGGGGAAAAAAGGGTAAATGACTTTTATAGGCAAAATGGCTAAAATTAAAAGACTGAGAAAACCAAATATTAGCAAGTATGTAAACCAAGTGAACAGTAATGCATTGCTGGTAGGAGTGTAAAATGGTACAACCCCTTTGGAGACTGGAAATTTCTAATAAACATAACTATATACTTACCCCAGGAAACAGTAATTGTACTACTAGGTATTTACCCTCCCATCACCAAGTTAAAATATATGTCCACAAACAAAACCTTATACAATAATGTTAAAATGTTCACATTAGCTTCATTCATAAAAACCAAAATCCAGAAATAATCCAATACCAATCAACAGATATTGGAGCATATTGATACTATAAATTAAAACTCAGCAATAAAAGGAACTAACTACTGTTTAAAACTCAGCAATAAAAGGAACTAACTACTGTCATATGCAACAACACAGAAAACATATTGAATGAAAGAAAAGAAACACAAGAGAGAAACCATTCAATGATTCCATTATGTGAAGTTCAAGAACAGTCAAAACTCATCTATAGACATAAAAATCAGAAAAATGGTTGCTTCTAGGGTGAAAAATGGGAACTGATATGAAAGGGTCATGGAGGAACTTTATAGGGTGATGGGAATATTTTGTCTTGAAAGGAGTGGTGTGGGTTACAAGAATGTATACATTTGCTAAAATGTATCATGCTGTACACTTAATGTCTATATGTTTTATAATATAAAGTATACCTCAATAATTTGTATTAGTTTGTAATATAACTAAGATGCCAAGGGCTAAATGGGATTCAGGGATATCACAATACTGGAGTTCAGACAAGCTCATCGGCTACCTCTCTCTCTGTTTCTTTCTCTCTCTCTCCTTTCCCTCTACCTCTCCCCTTTCCCTCTGCTCGCCTCTTCTTGCCTCTGACTTTATTCTGGATCCACTTACTCCACAGAGCCATAAGAAAGTTCCCACCATGCCCTTGGGGATCATGACAGAGTCCACAATGCTGAAATCACCCTGGGACAAAAATTCTGTATTGGCTGAACTTATTCACATAAGAGAAGAAACTCGGCACAATGTGATTCTTATTTTAATCATGCTTCATAGCTAACTGGCTGGCCTGATGAAGTCGTTCTGGGCAAACCAATCTTAGCGCGAATACTGGTCATGCTTCTCTGATCCAGGGAGGTAAATTACTAATTTGGAGATTGCCTTCAGCCCATTTAAAAGAATACTCACATTTTACTTGGAACAGCTCATTTATCTGGGCATTTATTGCTGTTTTTGTAAAAGTCATGATAGGCCTTAAACATATCACAGCCAGGTGTCTAAGACAGACACATTATTGATTTTGCTCTCTGAAGAGGTCACATTGAGAAAGGGGATGACTCTGAGCTTTAGCATGATGGAACCGTGGTACCTAACCAAACAGTAAACCTCTGTCACTCCACTCCATTAACAAATATGGTTTGACTTCTATGTGCTTCTTCTCTTCCTGCAAAAGTTCAACAAGACTTTCTAGAAACTGTTTGTCCCGCAGTCCCTAAATAAAATTGTCAGATAATTTTCTTCCTGGGCCTTTGGCCAGCTGGGGATTTTTTTTTTTCTTACATCCTTTTTTATAAACTAAAATCTAATTTCCTATATTTGCTCCTTGTATTTCCTAACTCAGGAAAATTCACCCTCCTGAAGTTCCTTGCTTGACTTCTTTTCCTCCTGTCTTTTACAGTTCACTCAGGAGGTCCAAGCTCAGGACTCAAGGGGGAATGATTTTGGTACAGTCACCCACTAGGCTCTGTCTAACTACAGTCTACAGATTTGTTTTTGTAAATTAGGTTTTATTGGAGTATAGCCCCACCCTCTTCTTCACATATTGCCCATGGCTCCTTTCATGCAACAGTGACAGAAATGAAAAGTTGGAATGGGACAGTAATACTCGCAGTCCTAAAATATTTCCTATCTGGCCTTGCAAGGAAGTTTGCCCCTCCCTGACCTACACTCTCACCTTCTCATGCTTCCCTCCACGATGCTAGATCTCAAACATTCTCCTTGGAATGGAAGTGGTCTATCAGGAGCTTAACAGAAAAACTAAGTCATATGGGGCTAGCCATATCTATTATGAATGTTATTGATACAGAAAAGTGTGTTATGGGGAGACTACTTCTCCCAACACTTGAATGACACTGGAGGACAAAGCATGCCAGCAATTCTTTCCAACTCACTTACCCAGCCACTCAACCTTTCTCCATCAGATCTCAGGGGAAATTAAATTTTTATGCAGATGTAAACATATTCTAGTGTATGAACTTTTAACTCTAAGGAACATTTTTTCTCTGAAATATTTTGTTAAAGCTAGCAATAAGAATTATATAGAAAATTCTTTAAAAAAAATACTAAAATATATATTTTGACCGTGGAAACAACCTTGAAAAGTCAATAAACAGCTTGACAATGGAAGCCTGGTGTGGGAAGAAGTTTGGTAATGAAGAATCTAGCAGAAACTAGGGACTCACAATGGAGGCTAAGAGAATACAAAGGAGTTACTCCACCCTAGGTTCATGATGTGCTCAAGATGAGGAAGGGCTGTTTTGAGATGGATTCCTGCCCAGCCATCTGTAATGAAGGTCCCAAGGAAGAGGTAGTAAACAGTAAGCACCACCATGTGAGTGCTCCCATGAGACCTGATGTTTTAGGATTGCCCATCCTCTCTTCTCTGAGATAGATGACTGCAAACAACTAATGGGCAGAGCTGGGCATGGCTCAGCACTGACACCAACAGTCCAACAAGCTTCTCACCATTATCACCTCCATCAAAGTCAAAGCACAGCGGAGGCCCCAGACCTGTTCCCAGTCCTCTTTA
This sequence comes from Phocoena phocoena, assembly GCF_963924675.1. NCBI lineage: Eukaryota > Metazoa > Chordata > Mammalia > Artiodactyla > Phocoenidae > Phocoena > Phocoena phocoena. The sequence goes on along the minus strand of NC_089220.1, from coordinate 128,284,271 downwards.
CCTCTCCCCAAAATGAGGTGGTGTTTATAATGCTCATGCATCTTTCACAGCTTAATATTGATACATCTGGGTCCACAAACAGTGTTATGCAACTATACTAATTCAATAGAGAATTGAAGTATGTGCTTTTCTTCCTAGCTTCTGGGTAGACTTCCATTACTAAACTAGTCAGTTCTTTCAAGGTTGCATCCATCCAAGTGGCCGACCCACCTTGGAAAGTACTCACAGAACCAGTATGAGTTCCACATCTTTAGGAATGACGAAAACATATGTGTCTGGGAAGGCTGGAAAACTGGTTATTTTTATTTAAAGTTTAAGATTACCTAACAGCTCTTTACAAACAGGGCTGTGGTTTGCAGGTCAGTTCCTCATCTCTGGGTCTGGGCCTTGTGCTCAGGTGATGTTTGTGGAAAACAATAAATATGTATATTATGGAATAAATAATAAATTTATTTAGATGTATCTAATCTAAATAAATTTACCACATTGTATGTTTCATTCTATATCTTGGTATTTCCACTACATTTTAAGTTGTTAATGTATTGTTTCTTTTATTTAAGATGGTAACATTAGTACATATATTCATGGTCTGTTTGTTTTGATTGCTGTGTGTTATTCCATCCATTATGAGAGATATTCATGTTACTTACAATTTTCCACAATTACAAGCACTGCTCTGTGGACATCTTTGTCATCACATCCATCTGCCATGGGCAGAAGTTTCCCTAAAGCATATTTACATTTCAATTCCCTGTTTTCTATTAAGGTTAAACACTTTATCATATGATTGGCCATTCAGATTTCTTCTTCAGTAAACAATCTGTTCATATTCTTTGCTTCTTTCCTATTGTTTTTATTCTTGCTTAATACTAGGTATTCCACATATAACCTGACTACTAATCATTAACTTATGTTTTGGGTTACAAATATTCTTGCCAATGCGAGGCTTATCATTCAGCTTTTATTAGTGGTTTTGTTATAGTGAAGTTTATAATTTTAGGAGTCAAATGTATCCTGATTTTTATCTATTATTTGTAATTTGTATATCTTATGTAAGAAAATGTTTTCTATGCAAAAATTATGAACAGATTATTCTATATTTTCTGAAGGTTTGAAAGTTTTAGTTTTCATTGTTTTATTTGTAATCCATTTGAAAGTATTGCTTCTAGTTACTCTTCCCATGTGTATATCCTGTGGTCCTCATGCCATGTATGACATAGTCTATCATTTCTGTACTAGTTTGCAGTGCTACCTCTGTAATATAGCAAGTTCACATAGATTGCTGGGTCTGCTCCTGGAATCTCTATTATGTATATTTATTCCAATATTTTAGAATCAACTTGTCCAGTATAACCAAAAAAACAAAATATCTTTTGGGGGTTTTAGCTGACATCTAATTTACTTTATAAACTTAATTTAAAGATTCAAATATTTGTGCTGTTAAAACATCCCATCCAAGAACATAATAATTTTCTTAATTTAAAATTTTCCTTTTGTTAGATTCAGTACTAAGTAACTCATTGGTTTTTCTGGGTGTGTAACATCATTTTTGTTTTTTATATTATTATTTTTATGATGATCTTAAAGCTAGCAAACTAGAACTTCCTTATTAATGTTAATAGTTGATCTAGATACTATGAATAATGTCAGCTCTTCCTTTCAAATATTAATATATATTTCTTCTCCTAGTATTATTGTATTATCCAGAACCCTCAACACAATGATGAATGGTGGCATTAAAAGCAGATATCCTTGTCTTGTTCCTGATCTTAAATAGATGAATCTTAAGAATTTTCCTTGTTTTGTAGTATGAGTAGAAACCATTTAACCAAGTAAGGAATGCCCTTTCCATTTATAGTAGACTAAAAGTTTTTATCATATTGTTGAGTTTGATCTAATGATTTTTTATATGTACCGAGATTTTAATGTTTTCCCTTAATCTGGCAAATCAGTAATCACATTAATAAATATGCTAATATTACAAATATTTTCATCCCTGGGTTAAATTTTACTCTTTTGCAATACATTATTTTTAATATATTGTTGTATTTAGTTTTTTAATACTTTGTATGGAACATTTACCTTTACATCTATTAGTGACTTGTGCTCTCCTTATCTATATTTAATAGCAAGATTATATTGGCTTTGTAAATGAATTGAACAGGAGTAGTTTCCCTTCTTATTTAGTTTCTGAATTATTGCAAATATAAGAATTATCTTTCTCCTGAAGTTTTGGTAAACTTACCTGTAAAATCATCCAAGCCTGATTATTTTAGGATTGTATTGCTTCTTTACTATTTCAACCTTTATTTTTTTAAAGTTTTTTTTTTAAGTTTCTTCTGTTTTTTTTTTTTTTTTTTTTTTTTTTTTTTTTTTTTCGGTACGCGGGCCTCTCACTGCTGTGGCCTCTCCCATTGCGGAGCACAGGCTCCAGACGCACAGGCTCAGCGGCCATGGCTCACAGGCCCAGCCGCTCCGCGGCGTGTGGGATCTTCCCTGACCGGGGCACAAACCCGTGTCCCCTGCATCGGCAGGTGGACTCTCAACCACTGCATCACCAGGGAAGCCCTAAGTTTATTCTTGAAGTAAGAAATTTTTGACTTGTATTGGTTCATTCATTTTTAACCCTTTTTTCCTCCCAATATAAGCACTTAACATTCAAATTTCACTCTAAAATACTCTTACAGCTGCATTTACAAGTTTTGTTATATAAAACCATTTTTGTTGCTTATTTCTAAATACTTTACCAATTTCCATTTTGTTTTCTCCTGTAACTCATGAATTATTAAGAAGGGTGTCTTATGTTTTACATTAGCGTTTATGGTCGGCAGCCTCTAAGATGGACTTCAGTGACACCACCTCCTGGTAAGAGTGCTTTTCTGCCGTCACCTCCCTATGAACGTGGCTGGAACTCCTAACCCTCCTCTAGAACTCCTTTCTGCTGAATTTATTATGGACAAAAATGATAGAATGTGCCTTCCAGGTTAGCTTGCAATAAGACCCTCTCATGCTTTCTTGCCCCCTCACTCCGCAGGATGCCACCTACCATGTTGTGTGTTGCCCTTCCACAAGGCCCACGTGGCAAGGAAAGGTTTCAAGCCAACATGGAAACAACTGAATCCTGCCAACATCCACATGAATGAGTTTGGAAGTGACAAAAGATGCGTTTCTGATTTAAAATGAATAATGTTAATTATTATATAATTAATATATATTATTATATATAATATAATTATATAATATATATAATTATATATATTATATAATTATGTTAATTATTATATATACATGTTAATATTATACTCATATTAATAATTATATTGTCATAATTAAGTATGTATATATAATTATATCATTATGTGTTATACCAGCAAGAAAATGAGTTTAGATGTTGGGCAAACTTACATCAAATTCCTGCTTCATCACTTATTCAACCTATGAGCATTCATGGAAATAGTGTTACCTTCTCTGAGGGTTGTGGAGGTTACCCTGATCAAGTAAGACAATACTAGGAAAGCCTAGTATATCGTACACTCAACACATTTCTGAAAAATATTTTTTAATCATAGGCAAATAGAATATATGAACTAGAACCTAGAATTATTTTCTATCTTTGCCACAAATTAATCTGAGACTTTTGTTTGGATACATATTAAAAACTTAGAGACACTTCTTTGTGAATAGACAAAATATATAATGTATTTAGGGATTCTCCAACTTTTGGACTTTTATTCTCTTATGACCTGTATATTTTTATTGCAGTGTTTACCAAATTGAATTAGTGTTATTTACTAAAATATTGACAACATTTAGAAATTTTGAAGAACAATAAATGAAATTAGAAGTCCTTGGTAAACCATAACCACATGGTTGCACAATGTTCCATTCCCCTAAGGTCTTACTCTTTCACTATAAGCACTAAAAGCCTCTATAAATTGAACACCTTAACTCTTCTTCATGTATTTATTTATTTTTTAAACTTTATTGAAGTATAGCTGATTTACAATGTTGTGTTAATTTCTGCTATACAGCAAAGTGACTCAGTTATACATATGTATATTCTTTTTCTTTATGGTTTATCACAGGATGTTGAATATAGTTCCCTGTGCTATACAATAAGACCTTGTTGTTTATCCATCTTGTACATAATAGTTTGCACCTGCTAATCCAAAGCTCCCAATACTTCTCTCTACCACCTTGGCAACCATAATTCTTGAACATCTTAACTCTTTATTATGTTCAATTTCCCTTTAACAATCACATATTTCATTTGCTGATGCAGAACAGATAACTACCTAGCTCAAATATTCCTTGTTCATGACCAAGGTATGTTGAATTGTTCACAAGTGTCATTAAGAGATGGAAGGAGAGATATTTGCAAGCTGAAAAAAAGAGAAGAGGTAGGACAGAAGAAGGATACAGTGGATGTATGGCCGTGGAGAATGAGATCTCGTCAATTTTGAACAAACCAGGAGCCTATTGGTTGGAACCAACTGGAATGTAGCTGTGTCAGTGAACAGTAAGAAAGGGGAAAGCTAGAAGGTGACCGCAAGCCTTAGCCTAGTGGATAACATGATTCAAAACCCAGGAAGCCCAAATCAACCACAGATCCAAGAGGCAGCCACAGGCACTTAGCAAATGCAAATAGAGAAAGAGCTGGGAGCCAGGGGCAGGGGAAGGAAAAAGTTGGCACCTGGAACACAAGTGCAGCCAAGAGGTCTGTCAAATTTACAGTCCTTTAATATGGATGCCTGTATGGGTAACAGAGAACACAGTGGGCAGGGAGGGGAGTGAGTCATGGAATTACAGATAACAGGGAGGCCGGAAAAGACTCTGGGCTAAAGTAGAAGTAATAGAAGTAGGGAAATTACCAGGTGACTTTGTCATCCTACACAGCTAGTCTCCTGCCCAGGTCAGGAAGAGGGGCTGAGGCAGTGTATATTTTATCTGTTATTCAGATGGGTGATTCTTGAGTCAACAGATGATAATAGAAGAAGTATCTATAATGAATTTTTTATTTTATAATTGAGAATAAGCTTCAAGATGAGTTTAGGCTGGGAAAACGCAAGCATGTGTTGGTTGAATTCAAACTATTTCTTAATTAAATTTGAATGTTTGCACATATAATCCCTATTTCTAACTTCGAGCAAAATTTTTGGCAATATAATAAAAGGATGGGCATATTGACCATCACTAGTTTATTGCTTTAGAAGAACTTCTTTAAATTAAACATCTTGTTTTGTAAATTAAACATACAATGCACAGGCAATATATTTTTGTCTCTTCACATCTGGGACTAAGCAGTATCTGTCAGGAAACTAGATTTGGAAACTTGAAATTGTTTAGCCAGATTAGCCCAGGATTGTCTTAGTACAGCAAGAGTGGTCTGGGGAAGCCCCATTATGGCCTTCTAGATGTTGGCACATCCCAAGAGGTGAGACAGAAACAGGAGGGACTACAGGAATCAGAAGACTTGAGCTCTTATAGTCACTCTGCCTTCATCAAGTTGTGTGACCTTGGATTACTCCCTGACCACTTCTGAGATTTTGCTTATGCTTTGATGAATGGGGAAAAAACACCACTGGCCATTAGCCATCTCCCATCTCTCCACAAAAGTTGAATGTGAAGTTGCTATGAAAATTCTCAAGATCTCTGTAAATACAAATAATATTTTTATTAGTGGTTTAAGAAGTATAAGCACCAATGTAACAATTTTCAAAATTCTAAAAGCAGTATGTGTTTGGGATGGAATTGTATATATCTTAACTCTTGCCATGTGTCCTCCATCCAAATATACCCTTTAAGAAAAATAACTATATATCACCTTTTAATGGCAATGAAAATGGCAATTGCAGAAGCCAATTGTTGAATATCAGAATTAAGTCCAAGGGAAATGCCAGGTTGGCTGGAATAGGATGTCAAAACCAAAGGCAGCTGATGAGATAATTAAAATAAAGAAATAGAGCCAAACAGAGGTTAAAGAATTAGAGAACTAACAGGCCAGAGAAGCAGATCATAGAGGATGAAACGAGAGGTGGTCCAGTTAAAGAATGGCTGAGTTTTTATGTAATTCTACCAAAGACTTGCATGGGCACTTAAGGTCCATTTGTAAATTCTGGCCCAGCTGAATCTCAGAACATGAGATCTATATTATAATTATTTCTGTTCTATCAGGCTTTGACAATCTGTGTTTAAGTTCTCTAGAGCACCATTTACCTAAGGGTATATCTACACTTGTGTAAGAAAGAGCTACATCATTAGAAATTTGTATTATATAAATTAAAGATGCATGTTTTAAAAAGAGGAGATATGCATAGTTTCTGAGTAAGAAGCATGGTCATCAAGTGGTCCAACCCCTCAAAATGCTGGATTAGGCACCTTGTAAAAGGCATAGGAAAAGCAGAGTGAGGTGAGGAGGGTAGAATGAAGGACACTGTGTATGTGGACTCTATGTTGGATTAAGGCCATTAGATTTGGAGCCCCTTGAAAACTGCCCACATCTGACACTTAATCAAGGTTCTAATTATAATGCTAGGGGCAGATTAAGGTAAAGAGGAGAAGGAAACCAGGGCAATCTATGATTCCAGTGAGATTCTTCAAACTCAGGTTACAAAGTTAATCTTCCTATATTCGACTCAAGTTAATAAATCTTATCATGGGGACTGGTCCCAAGGCTGTAATCAGAACCCCCCAAGGAGCTTTCCAAAGCCACAAGTTCCTGAGACCATGCTACCCTATATTTACTAATCTGGATCTCCTCAAATAAATCTGTAAATCAATTAGCGTACTACTGAATGAAAGTAAACGAAGACCTATCTCAGAATGGTTTAAATAAAATAACTTAGTATCTCATACAAATAATTCAGAAGGAGAGCACCTCAGTAACATCATCAAAGACCCAGGAACTTTCCTCACTGCATCTTCAGTGTGCTGGCTTTTGTCTTTAGGCTGTCCCCTCATGTGACAATGATTGTCACAGCTCACATCTTTATACAACATGACCACTACCAGAAAAAAGAGTCCCTTTCTTGGTCCTTTGTTTCCCCGTTTGACTTACCTTCACTCCCCTTTGGCCAGAATTGCATCACAGACCCATTCTCAAATAACCCCTGGTTAGAGAAATGGAATTAACACAATTTGTAACTGATTAAAGTTCTCCAGCCTGGACTTGGGACAGGTCAAGTCTCACCTGACATATATGACTGCCTTGCTACTGAGGGATGCCGTGGGGAAATATCGGATGGATGGGCAACAAAAAATGTGCACCAAAGTCTGCATTTGTTAAAGATCTGATACATTTTAGGCTATCAGCCTGGCACTGGTCTATAGAAATGCAATTTCCTGATTTCCATTAGGTTATATTTCACCTCGTAATTAAATACTTAATAGCACAGAGTTGTAGAGTGATCATTTTTCCTACTTCTGCACAGAATTCCACACCAATCTTAAAAAGATCAAAGGGAATCTTTGTTGTCCTGACCAAGGTGACTACTGCCTTCAGTAATATTGACATGACCTTCTCAAACAATGCTTCAAAGAGAAAATACAAAATATAGGTTAAATATAGCTATTTAATTAGTACCCCAGAGGACATGCTACCATTCCCCAAAATATTGAATTGGGGGTGGTGACATTGCAGGACAACTAGAAGTCCTCAGTGGAAGATTGGGCCAAAAGCAGAAAATATAAACTTTTATTAGTAAACATTTGCTTCAAAACCAAGAGGTCATCTGGGAGATAATAGATAGATAGATAGATAGATAATACATAGATGACAGATTGTAGATTCTCATTATTCACAGATTCTACATTTGCCAAGTCACCTACTTGCTCATTTACTCAAGGTACTTTTGTGTTCATTTGCGATATTTTGTGCAGAGTGGCAAAAAATTTGAGTTACCTGACACCTGCCCAATTCCCAGCCAAGGCTGAACAAGGTGATGTTCTGTCTTCTTGTGTCTGCTCTTATACTGTAAACAAGTGTCCTTTTCATCATACATCTCACTAGATTTTGCATTTTGTGTCTTTTGTTGGTGATTTCATTGTCTAAAATGCCCCCCAAACATAGAGCTAAAGTGCATGCTAGTGATCTTAAGTGCAAGAAGGCTGTGGTGTGCCTTATGGAGAAAATATGTGTGCTAGATAAGCTTCATTCAGGCATGAGTACTGTTGGTCATGAGTGTAAATGTTAATGAGTAAACAATATATATTAAATAAGGTGTTTTAAACAGAAACACACATAAAAGTTTATGCATTGATTGCTTGACTAAAATGTTGAGACCAGAGGCTTACAGGAACTTAACCCTGTATTTCCTCTAGGAACAATGATTCAGCATTCGCCAAGCGTTTAGGGTAAGTTTATAGAACATAATTACCACAAAAAATGAGACTCAACTACACACACATATATATACAATATTAATTATATATAATCAACTGTATATAATATCAATTAATAATAATTTATATATAACTATGTATACATATATGTGTATATGTATATATATATAATCTCTCTAGTAAAATTTTTTTGTATTTCCCTCTAGTATCTCTGCATCATCAGGAATAAATAACTTTGTTGTATGCCAGGGTCCAGAATTTAAAATAAGGAATTGGCTCTATGGGTGCTAGAATGCTTAAAGAACAAAACAAAACAAACAAAATAAAGAAAAAATCCACTGAGTTAATGAACCCAAAGATAATAACTATGGGAATAAAGGGAAGTGGTTGTGGGACCTGGGAGCTCAGAGGAGGATCTCCACGGTTTCCAGGCTCAGATCTTCAACGAAGGACCACCTCTGAGCTGCTGCTCAAACCTCTAGGAAAGCATAATGAGGCAGATTCTGTAAGTGGCAAATGAAGCTGGGGCAGGAAGCAACTGCATTGTTATAGCAACACTGAAAGCAACAGGAAGCAAAGGGGGAAGATCTAGTCCCTCCTTCATTCTCCAGTCTCGCCATCTCATCCTGTCACCCACCTTTGGCAGAGCCTATAACAGATACTAACAGGGGCAGCTGGCAGAGCTGAAATGTGGTTTCAGGGTTTCCCCCTCCATATCACAGAAGTGGGGGTTGAAGCTGGGAGACAATAAGTAAATGACTGGCATTGGAAACAATGGATAAATGACTGGCATTGCATTAGCATCCTTCCTCTCAGTCTCCAGTAACATACACCCAGGGAAACAATGGTTTTAGTTAGAGTTCACTCAAGAAACATACTGGGAAAAATAAGTTATATAATATTGAAAGTGAGCAGGACCCTGTGGGGCTTCTGAGCACAAAAGCCTTGCTGTGTCCCCTTCCCTGAGTTCCAAAGGACAGGTTCAAATAGTTGCTAATCAGGGAAGGGAGGAGATGTGGGAACTAGGGAGGAGCAGTCAAGAAAAAATAGTGCAGTCTTGGGGGCAGGGTCCTGGCTCCCCAGCAAGAGATATACATAACAATATATTTGAGCTCTTCTGCAGAACAAAAACCCCCAACAAATGGAAGATATTAACTACTTGATGAAACATTCTTCATTCCAGAGGTCACAGTTTGCCCATCACCACCTGATGCCAGATGATCTCTGGATTGCAGTACTGCCGGCCTTGCCCACACCCTAATCCTTATCAGTAACCCTGCCCCTGGGCAATGAGGCAAGGTCCTGGTTCCTCCTGAAAAGATAAACATAATAATATCTTTAAGTTCTTCGGCAGGAACTAAGGCCCCCACCCAGGTGGAGGCTAGTAACTTTAGGCTGAGCACAATATTCCTGGAGCACCACCCTGTTACCTCAACACCAACCAATCAGAAGAAAGTCACACACCCTGCAACCCTCACCCCGAATTTTGCTTATTAAAAATTTCTCCCTGAAAACCATCCGAGAATTCAGGGTTACTGAGCCCAAGCCACCCATTCTTTTTTGCTTGGCCCTGCAGTGAAACTTTCTCTGCTGCAAACTCTGACGTTTCCATTTGTTTGGCCTCATTGTGCACTGGGCATAGGAATGTTACTTATGTTCAGTAATATCACTGGAAAAATAAAATAAACATAAAAAGATCACAGTGTATCTTACCTTTTACTCTGTATGTTTCACACCAGCCTGTGGACAGAAACAATACAGATCTGATCTGAAATATGAGAAAATTGCATAAGTACACATCATATTTCAGAGAATTCTAGTACTGAGTATACTCACTGCATTTTTTTTTAACACTGTTTCCTATATGTGGGCTTACAATTTTTTATCAATGAAAATGTGAGTACTTTCTATTAAGTAAAAATGTCTACAAGAGTTCTTGTCATTAGGCTGTGAAAATACACTTGGAAATAAGTGAAGAAATTTATTGCCAAAGCATATGATCTTTATTGGGATTTCATCACTGAATAATTAAAAGATTGATTATGTTTTGTCAGCGGTTGAGACAAAGTTTGAATCTGAAGTGAATAGAGAATTTCATTTTCCAACTCTACTGCTTACTTATCAGCTTTCATAGAGGAAATTTGCAAAATTATACTGAATACATTGCTGTGCATCAGATTCTTTGTGATTGGGATGCTGACTCTCCTCTTTTAAGTGCCCATAAAGATCACCTTTCACAGGGACCACAATAGAAAAGAGATGCAAATAAGGAAAAGAGGAAATAACTGGATTGTGTCTTTCTATCCTATGAATTGATTTCCTACTCCTACTTATCACAATGCTATGAAAGAATAGGAGCCAAAGATATTAGCTGAAAAACAGAGAGGAAAAAACCTCATTTGCCAGCGTCTTTAGCAATGTTGAGGTTCGCATGCATTTTTCTCAAGTATTAAACTTTTAGTTTAATAAAATATCACTACTTGTAAACCACCTCCAGCCCCATCTTCCAGCCCACCATAAAAATTCTTGTAATGAACAGAGAGGATTTATTATCTCTCTTTCTTTCTCTCTTTCCCTCTCTCTCTCTCTTTCACACACACACACAAACATATACACGTGCCCATACACGTACACACACCACACAGGAAGCAAATTATGTTTCATTGAATGTTATTTCCTGCCCTCCAGACTGGCTGGTAAAGAGGTTTTATTCACAAAGATATTAAAGAAATGGTTGAAATGAAGCTACTCTTGGCCAATGGGATGGGGTGTGTTAACTATGTCAACTAAAGGTTGGCACTTGCCATCTACCTCTATGAGGATTAAATCACAAGCTGCTGTGACTGCTGACCTTCAACACCCCCTGAAAGGAGCTCAGGGTGGAGAGCAGGAATGAGGCATTCTGTCTTCTGGGAAAAACTGGCAGAACACCTCTTCAGGTAGTTAGATATTTTCAGGAAAAGATTTTATAAGCCCAATTCTTGCATCTCCTCATAACTAGAAAAGCACTAAAATCTTTCATGGTTGTGTCTGCTCCCCATGACTAACAGTAACCTTCATGAGACTAGTGGGAACGTTCTGCAAAAACTATGTGCTTGATTGCATTTACTCCCCCTTCACCAAAATCACATATATACTGCCCTTCCCCCTAACTCTCTGGGGCAGTTTCTCAAAGCTACCTGAAATGCTGTCTCCTGGGCTATAGTCCTCATTTTGCTCCAAATAAAATTCAACTCACAACTCACATTGTGCTTTTTTTTTTTTTTTCAGTCAACAACTGAGTCCATCTCTCTCATTTACAGTATTAGGTGTTTCTTCACTCTTAGAATCTGTAGAGTGTGTTGTATGTAAAGGGGCAGTTAGTTCTTGCTTCTTTTGTAATTACAACTTAATTAAATCTCTCTGCAGAATGAACTAATGCCAAGGGAGGAAAACCTAAGTCTAACCTGGAGATGGAACAGGGAAGCATATTTTTCAGTGAAAATGTTGCCCATCATTGAGATATGGAAGGACAAAAGAAGTATTAGACCTGTGAATGGTGAGGAGAATTTTCAAGTCTGCCTTTGTCCCATACTATTACACTTCTCTGTCTTTCTCTCCCTCATTCTTGAAAAGTGCCATTCTAGGAGCCTAAAGTTAGGGATGAAGGAAGGAGAAAGCCCAGTGTGTGGGTTGAGGAGAGCCGTACATTGTTTTTCCCAAAGGCCATTTGTAGTTTATTTCTAGAGAAGTCAAGTAGATAAGACTCCCCTGGAATCTGCAGGAAGATGCTCTCTTTTATTAGTTTTGTGTCTCAGGGTATGATGGTGAGATGTGTGGACCTGTTAATACAAGGGATCCTACCACAATAGCAGCATGAAACCATTACACTGTTTCCTTGCTCCTTGAAGTACTTATTGCTATGGACCTGCCATCCAAGGTCATTCTGGTTTCAGGGACAGAAGGCAAGTGCTCTGTTAGCCTACAGAGCAAAAAGGAAGCATGAGGTGCAATTCCAATGATCCTATATCCCGCCTAGAGTCCAGGAGGACATAATTGTCCCCTGAAATGGGGTTCACAGTCCAGGATATCTTATCTTTTAAATATTTAAATGTATAGTATTGAAACTGCACAACTCAGATGGGATTTGAACCCAGCCAAAGCTCATGTTGGGACTGCCTTTTAATTGAAATCTCACCTGGTGTCAGGACTTAACTGAAGCCCAGGTTCTTTATGTCTAGTTGCAGAAATAATTCAGTGAGAGACAAAGTGATAGGTAAGTAGTGGATTTATTTAGAGAGATACACATTCCATAGACAGAATGCAGCCCATCTCAAAAGGCGAGAGTGGCCCCAGGGCATGGGGTCAGCTTGGAAAGTGAGAGTGGCCCCATAATATGGTGTGGTTAGTTTCTAATGGGCTCGGTAATTTCATAGGCTAATAAGTGGGAGGATTATTCCAACTATTTCAGGGGAAGGGGAGGGGATCTAAAGGAACTTGGCCACCACCCAGTTTTTGACCTTTTATGGTCAGCCTCAGAACTGTCATGTCATCTGTGGGTGTGTCATTTAGCATGTTAATGTATTACAATGAGTGTATAATGAGGTTTAAGCTCTACTGAAAGTCGAATCTTCTGCTATCTTGGACCTAGTTGGTTCTAACCAGTTTATGTCATATCCTCAATGGCTATGTCATTCTTTTAAGGTTGTGCACCCTGACCCCTTCCCTCATATTTCAGTGTGTGGTCTCCAGTTGTGCTCTTTCCCTGGGCACGTAAATGTTAGGGCTGGGTATAGGAAAGCCCTTCATAAGCCCTTCCGATGCTGTTAGTCAGAACTAACAGTAATTAACTCTAAATCACAATTACTCATGGTCTCTGAATTGTCTGTAAAACCATAATTTAAAAGCATATGTTTTTAGTAATTTTCCAAGATGTATATGCAAAGGGTGTACCTGTATCTGGATGAAAAACACATCTAAACTGTTGAGGTGGGCAACCCCAATTTAACTGATCTCCAGTTGAGTGTCTTTAATCAACCCCAACACCGTGAGGTGCATTTTAGCCACAGTTGTGTTATATGATGGTAATGGTAATGACAATGATGAATAATAATATAATATTATTATTGTTTTAAAATTGCTACCATTTCTTTAGCATTTATTAGGCTCAAGTTCTAAGGACTTTACACATGTTAACTCATTTAATCTTCACCACTACTCTCTAATATCAATATTATTCATCACCATTTTATAAAAGAGGACACATAAGCACAGAGAGGTAAAGGAACTCACCCAATATCACACAACAAAGAATTGCAGAGCAAGGATTCAACTGCAGACAATTTAACTCCAGAACACGGGCTCTTAACCTACTAGCTGCTGTCAAGTAAGAGTCTGAAGAAATGAATCCCCCATTTAAAAACATCTGAGGAATTTTGAAATGTAACTCTAAACGACATCACCTAAGCTCAGTGTGGGTATACAGTCACAAGAAGAAAATAAATTTCAGCGAGCTGAGTCCTAGCAGTTCCTATTTAGATAATGTTTGGAAACGTTGATCTCATGATGAAGTCATTCTATCAGTATTAGGTCAGGACTTTTATCCCATGAAAAAGAAACTTTAAGGAAATGGGAGGGCACGGTATAGTCAACAGGGGAAATAGAGAAAAATAGACAATTTACCTGGAGATTGGGATCCCAGTTTGATGAAGGAATAAAGAACCACTGAGGCAAGGCATGTTTTGTTATTTTTAAATAGAGGCATATTTGGAATAAAAGGTCTACAAACTGAAGCATAATATCAGAATCATTCCTTCCCTGTTCTCACCAATCAGGAAGCCGAAGCTAAAACACGGAAGGGAACGGCTGAAAAATCCAAGCCAAATTAAGAACGAGCTCTCCGTTTTATATTCCCCTTGGCTTTTTAAAGGAGAGCAGTGATGAAGTTCTAGGGCACTGAAATCACAGTCCCAGGTTCCCTCCCACCCTGGCTCTGTCACTGATTTTGTGACATGACCTTGGCAAGTTACTTTGACTCTGTAGCATGGGGGAGATCCTTACATCCAACTCATGGTACTGTTTAATGATTAAATGAGCGAGATAATGCATACAAAGTGCTTGAGACAGAGTCTGGCACAGAGCAAGGATTCAGTAACTTTGGCTGACTCTGGGAAGGATGCTCGACTCTTTTTAACCCCTTCCATCAGCTTCCTCAGCCTGTCCTTTGGTTCAACCTTCAACATGGGCACAGATTCAACCCTCCCAAGTCCCTTACAAAATGACCATGACCATTTAAGCCACAGCATCTCCTGGTCACCTCCTAACTGGTCTCCTACTTCTTTCCTTGTCCCTTTCAGACAATTCTCAGAGCAGTCAACACATTCTGTTAAAATATATGAACATAGCAGTCCACTTCACTGCCCAAAATCTCTAGTTGTTTTCCATCTACAAAGACTTTACAGCATGCCCCATCCATCACCCCCTTCTTCCTGCCTCAACTCCTACAACTCCCCATCCCACACCCAACAACGATTCTATCCTTTACCAAACTCCAGTCAAGCTCCTCTGAGCCCTTTCTCAACCAGGCCTCGACTTTGGCCTATAAAGACTTGAACAAACACTAACATCGCTTCTAACAGCTCAAGGCCACACCTCCCTAAGATGCCCCTAGCCCCCTTAAAGTGCCTGCCTGAGAAAACTCAGGGCTACCAGAACGTACTGTCTGTTCCAGCAAGCCCCTGAGGATAGGGGCCCTGTCTCCCTGCCTCTATGGGAGGCTAAGGAACCTAATTTCCATAAGTGCCAGTTAGCAAACTGTGTATTTTCCGTTTATCACCCCTCACTAGATTGCAGGCTCCATGAGGACAAGGATCTGGCACACAGTAGGTTCTTAATAAATGTTTGTCAGATAAATAAATTAGTAAGTATTAGCAATTGTTACTTTGCAACAAATATTATTTTTAAATGGTAGTAAGTACTTAAGTGGCCAATAAAGCAATTTAGTCAAAATGGAATAAATCTGAAGTGAGGGCAAGATAACAGTATATATGTTAATGAGGAAGGCATACCCATTGCCCTCAAGAATCTACTTAAAGGAACATCTGCGGGTGGGGGTGGGGGGAGTAAAAAAAGACCATTGATGTCTGCATTAAGAGAAAAATTAATCCTGCACAATAATAACTACAATGGGCTTCAAGATATATCAGAAAATATTTTTCAATTGTTACTTTCACTTTAACCATGTTTTTCAAAGCAGCCATTCTGACAAACTGCTATTTTGCTGTATTTACGAGAGGCGATTTTACTCTCCCCTTCAGTCCCTAAAGTCCCAGAAAACAATGGTCATCACAATGACCTCAAGATTGGTGAAAAAAAATTCTGTCAACTGTTTAAGTTATTTAAACAAAGAATTAAGTAAATGTTTCATACAGCAGGAGCTATTTATTATTCGTTTTATGCTAGTTATCACAGCAGACGGCTCAGCACAAGTGAATAACGATCAGGAGAAAGAGTCAACATTCCCCACACCAGGAAGGCAGGTGACCTGGATAGTGGAGACAAGAGCTCCTGTCCCAGAGCAGGTATTTCTCTGTGGAATTCGGAGATGAAATCAGGAACCAGGGTAACTGAGGATGAATCTAACAGCACCTCTATTTTCTTATTCCAATCTAAGAAATTTCTCAAAGAAACGAACCTTCATGTCTGGACTGTCCCTCTGGCCTCAGGGGTTAGTGACACACTCAATGCATAAAGCTCACAGTGCACTCACACGTCTGGGATTACACATCCGCTCACCACCCCAGCCCAGACGCTCTGGCACCACCTCTTTAATGCATGGGAGTATTGTCAGGCATAATGACAAGCCATCTGAATAATGACGCCCACCATTGGTAGGGTGCAAATGAGACAGCCGCCTGCCCCATCCCACAACGCAGAAGTTGAGGCAAAACAGTCTTTTGAAGCTACAGTCTCTGTCCTGTCATAAATCTCAGTGTCACGTATGAGAGAGCTCCCCTTTACCATCCAGGTGGCACCTGACCTCTCTCCTGTCACCAAGGCCCACTTGCAACAATCAAACCCTAGTCTATAAATTCCCTATCAAGGATGGCCCAGCCCTTTGAGGTCCAGAGATGGAAACCCAATCCCTCTAAATGTCAGCATCGTGCCTGCCAGAGGGAAGGCAGAACACCTGGGCTCTCCCGCCTGGGTCAGGTGCGGCTCGCTTTCTCCCATCAGGGCTGTGATTACTGTGGTTCCCTTGGCTTCAGAACCAGAGCACCAAGGCTGCGCAATACCCCATTCTCACTCTCCACGCGCCAAGCTATTTATAATCAACGGGATGCCAGGCTTGCACTGAGAAGTGTTACATTTGCTGAAAGTTGTACTAAATTTTAGCAATCTCTAACAGAAGACATCAGCTGACACAGATCGTCCTCGTCGGGCGTGGGGGGCAGAGGGGGGAGTGAAAGTGCTCAGGAAGAGGAAGGCTGTAATTTGGATTTGTGTGTTTTATTTATTTTATATATATATATATATATATATATTTTTTTTTTTTTTTTTTTTACCTGGGATGTCATTTAGAAATCTTAAAGGGACTCTTCTTCTCAGCGTCCCCTGCCCCCAGCTGTCTTGATTAGTGGTTCTGCATATGCTGGTCAGATCCCGGGATTAATGACGGCTAATTTGCCCGAGGTTGGTGCAGCCCAGACAGCAGACTCTGCACGACCAGCTTTTGCTGCCATATGGGCAGAAGCAGCTGTTTCAATTACTTTCAGTGCCCAGATGTGTCAGACGAGCCACCAGCCCTCTGCGGGGTACATCAGCCGCTCAGCAGCTAATTGCTTCAATCACTGTGGAAGTGCAATGCTGGGTACTGTGAAAGGGGGTTTTGGGGACAGCCGAGTACCAGCTGTCGTCAGGGCTCACAAGGCCAGCAAGCAGAGAGGCTGTGACTAGACTTCAGCTTCCACTGGCCGGCCCTCGGCATGACACCTTGGCTGGCTGTGTCTTTGTCAGGTGCCCACCATGAAAGGTGGGACAGAGGCAGGTAACACACCCTGGGCTTGGATGTGTCGCCCTCCCCATGAAGCATATATGCTGGGAGCACGTGGGGCTGTGCTCTGTGACTACTAAAGAAATCAAAATTTAGGAGATTTCAATTAACAAGCAATTCAGGTTGGTTATTTGAATCTGAAGCTTCAAGGCACATAGCATCCCATCCTGGCGTCCAGATAGTGATCAATGGATCAATGTGTGTTTTATGGTTTCTAGTGTGTCAGACTGAGGCAAGAGGGGAAGGGAAATGAAAGGCCAGCCCTGCACCCTCCTTGGTTCTTGGGAAAAGAAATCAGAAAGAAATGTCAGTCAAAGATGTGTCCTCCCATTGTTTGGAGCAGGAGTGATGAGGAGAAAACCTGGGATAAATAGGAAACTGTTCTCATCATAATAATACTTCTGTTTAGGAAAAGAATAAACATTTGTTTTGTGCTAATTCTATGGTAATCACGGTGATTGTACTGTACTTAGCTACTGGTGTTGCCATGGTTATCCCAAGCAGATTGTGGTTATTAATGGCCTAGAATAATCCACAGTGTTCAGTTTGACACCCTTCATCAGCAACATGAGTATTAACTTCATGGCTACATCCCAGCGATTTTGGAGCCCAAAATAAGTTTGCTCTGTCTCAGCTTTGTATTATGTGGCATCTCATCTGTACTATGAAATGTTTTCTCCCTTTCTTCACATTGCTTGTCTTCAAACATGTTTTTACCACAGGTCTATAGTGTAATTAATAGAACTCAGCATTTTTCAAATTGATCTATTGATGAATATATATTAATATAACTTAGCAAAAAAAAAAAAAAAAAAAGAGTATTGAGGGAATAAATGTGTAATCTGTGTTGAGGAACCATTCTTGAGTAGCCAGGCCATGGAGCCTATGCACTACCCATCTCAGGCACAGTAAACCAGAGTTTAAACCAACATTTATATCTCTGAGTTGAGTCATCCCTGATTCTGTAACATAATCACTGATTCTCATTCTCCAGCTGGACACTCAAAGCAAGCCGCTACTTTTGTTATTATTGCTGGTGGTGGTGCTGGTGGTGTGGGCAGTGCTGGTGGTTGGTGGTATACGTTCCTGTGTGTTTAAGTTGATAACATCAAGAGCTATGTTTCTTAAGAAAAACATAACAGAATTCTTAGACACTGAGTACAAATGAGCACTGATCAAAATATTTGTGACCATGAGTTGCATCAGCTCTTCCTAAAATCAGGAAGATGGCATGTGTTTATCAGCTATCTGTGGCTGCTTTACAAACAACTTTGAAACTCAGTGGCATAAAACCAGAATGACTTCCTATTTCTCATGCTTCTGAGATCGGTCTGGACAGTCCTGCTCCCCACACCATTCACAGGAACCCCTCAGGAGGTGGCAGTCAGCTGGTGCTGGGTTGGGCTGTAAGGTCACCAAGTAGGCCTCCCACACCCATGTGGGCTTTGGTTCTCACTTGGGGTGAGACCAGACTCCCCTGCTCACAGCCTCTCCCTCTAGATGGTACTTCCTCTCGAAGGCCTCTCCACATGGCCTCTTTCCAGCAGCGGGGCCCAAGCATCCTGTTGACAATTCCAAAAAACAAAGTCAGAATCTTGTAAACTTCTTAAGGGATAGACCTGGAGCTGTCACAGACCATGCGGTCACAGCAAGTCTGAGGGCCAGTCCAGGTTCAAGGTTGGAGAGGACACTTCAGCTCTTCATAGGAGGATGGCCTGCACGTACAGTGAGGGGGCTGGGAGAGGATTGTGGCACCTACTTTGAAGGTCCCCAGTGTGTGTGTGTTCAGCGTGAGGTTGGGCAGATGGGGAATCAAGAGGTTCTATATGAAATAAGTAAATAAGTTAGATTGTCCTTATATTAATTCCATGACATTTTTTTAATAAAAGAAAGCGAAACAAAAAAATGCTTTTAATTCATAGTACTATCCTCTGTTTTGTTAGAATACATAAAATATCAAAAAAAATGAAAAACAGAGGTTTTCTTCTTTTTAAATCTCTCTTCTGAAAGCAGCCAAGTGGTATTGGTTAGAATATTTCCCATGTCTTTTGTCTGCCTTTTACTAGTATGAATGGAAAAGCATAATTTGCTCTATAAGAGAGGCCCTGAATTGTCCTTCATAGGTGACTGTGGGAGAAATTCACCTCTCAATGTTCTCATTCATGTCTGCCCAGTCTTAGCAGAACTGAGAGTCGATGCTCTGGTGGCTGATTCTTCCTTGAGGTGTGCCAGCATCCTCCTGGGAAAATGCTCCCTCAATCTGATTGAGGAGTAAGCTATGGATTAGGAATGACCCCATCATCAAAGCCACAAGCATCCAGGGGTGGTTACAATTATTTAGGTGAGTATTCCTCTGAGAAATTGTGTCCTTAGCCACAGCAGGGAAAACAAAACTGGCAATGTCACCAAACTAGGGACTAATTCAATTTGAAACTTTTAAACCAACAAAATAAAAACGTAACCATTACGCACACTTAGTGGGACTTAGCCAAGGCTGCACATTAGAATCATCTGGGAAGCATTAAAAAAAGAACAAACAAAAAGCCAATTGCTGGGGAACTCACCCCAAGCCAACTAAATTAGAATATCTGGGGGGATGGCACCCAATATGTATAATGTTTAAAGGAAATTAGAGGAAAGAATAATCAGCATATCTGTCATTTTAACTATTAATACAATAAAATTTTGTATTAGATTCACATTCAAATCTTAGCACTCTTTTTTACTATTTTAATAATAATAAATTTACTGATTGCTGACTCTGTGCTAGGCAATGTACTGAGTTCTGTACACATATTACCACCACTTGATCAATACTGCTATGACTTAAGTACTACTGGGGCTATTCCCATCTTCCAGATGAGGAAACTGTAGCCATGAAAGCTTAGGTAAAATGCCCAGTGTCACTCACCAAATAAGCAGAGTCCCGGATGTGAACACAGAGTGTTTACTCTACAGTGTAGACTTATTTTTAAGAGCTTTGGATATCAGCATGCAGTTATACAGTGATAGTAAAGAGATTCCATGTACCCTTCACCCACTTTTCCCCCCGGTAAGATTTTATGTATTATAGTAAACTAACATGACCAAGAAATTGATACAACAAAGTGACATCAATAAGCAACTGACCATATTCCAATTTCACTAGTTTTACATACACTTACTTGAGTATGTGTGTGTGTGTGTGTGTGTGTGTGCGCTAGCTTGATGAAATATTATCTCAGGCACAGGTACGTGAGATGTACTGTTGAAGAACATCTGAGCTGTTTGCAGGTTTGAGCTATTATTAATCAAGCTGCTACGAGCATTCATGCATAGGTTTTCTTGTGATATATGTTTGCACTTTCGGGGATAAATGCCCAAAGTGCAGTGGATGAGTTATATGGTGAGTACATGTTGACTTTTTTGAAGAAACTGACAAACTCTTTCCCAGAATGACTACCATTTTACATTCCCGATGTATGAGTGATGCAGTTTCTCCATACTTTCACCAGCATTTGGTGTTATCTTTTATTTGCTTAATTTTAGTTCTTCTGATAGCTGTGTTGCATCATCTTACTGTAGTTTGAACTTGCATTTCCCTCCTGTCTAATGATACTAAACATCTTTTGCCCAACCTATTTGCCATATTCATGCTTTTTCCGTGAATTGTCTGTACATGTCTTTTGTGCATTTTCTAATTGGATTATTTGTTTCAATAGTTGAGTTTTGAGAGTTCTTTAAGTATTCTCAATGGAAGTCCTTTGTTGGATACATGATTTGGAAGTATTTTCTCCCAGTCTGTAGCTTGTCTTTTCGTCCTTTTCCCAGGGTATTTTATGGAGCAGGGATTTTTAATTCTGATGTGGAGTCCAATTTGTCAATGTCTCCTTTTATGTCTCATGCTTTTGGTGTCACTGCCAGGCACGGACTTTCAGGTGGCACTTTACTCAGACTACTCAAATTTGCTAGGCCTCAGATTATTTGTCTTTCGATTTTGGATAACAAGATCCAGGTTACAGAGTGAGAGTAAGGTTAAATGAAATAAACAATTGTATATGAAGTGTATGGTATGGCTCTTGGCACATTTCATGCTGTGAGTAGCTGGTAGCTGTTGTTATAAAGAATTATTCTGTGACAGAACATGCCAGAGGATAGCTCCCCTCACTCTGTTCACCTCATATTCTCATTCATTGTATTTGTAGCATGAAGCTAGTTCCTCAATTAACTTGAGCCTCAGGATAACCCTTAAGTAATCTTTCTTCCTATATAGATGAAGGGATTTGCCCAGGTTCACTCGAATAGCTCCCCACAGATGTGTGAGTCCCACCCATCCCTCCCGCCCAAAACTGACACTGTTATCATTGCCCCATTCCATCTTTTAATCCCCTTTAGAATTAAATTGTTAACTGCACCTTGACAGAGTCATTTTCTCAATTAAAAAATAGTCTCAATATCAAAGTGTAAGTAATGGGATATGATCTTCCTAACAATTATTTTTTTGTCACAAATGATTACCAGGAAACTAACAAATCCTGTGTTGAATATCTGACAACTCTCACCTCTAGGAGAGATTACCTGATTTCAAAAGATTTCTTTTGAAATATTATTTTTAAACAACCTGGGGAAGACATTTTTGTTCGATTCTTTGTGCAGCTTTAATTGAACGCTTTCCCCTGGATCAGTTTACTGTAACAGAAAAGCACAGTCCTGTATATGTACAATGAGAACCACGTCATTAGAATTGGGGGTTGTACAATCCCCAGAAGGAAAGAGGTAATGTACCTGAAGAAGATGAGAACATAAATAAACTAATTAATCAGGTGATTAAGTTAAAATATTTCTACTACAGTCTACCCCTTGGATTCCTAGTAAACATGTATCCTTCTTCTCATATACATGATGTTGTCTACAATGCCCTGTACTGCTCTAGCATGGCTTCAATGTAACATGCAAGAGTATTTCCCTTCTTTTCAAGTATTGGATAATTTTTCTTAATATTATATACTACAGCAAATGCATTTATCTCCAGCCCTTCCAAATAGGAATGATCTAAATGCAAAATAACTAGTTCATCCAGAGGCAATTTCCTAGGCCCACTCTTTTCTCTCAGAGGTATTTCTATTCCTTGTACAGTTTAATCTTAGTCAATCTACATATAGCCCTTTATACATCTGAAATAGATGATCTAAATCTGAAATGTACTAAGCCCAGAATATTTGATGTACAGTGGTGAAGGAAAAACAAGAAACAAGTTCAGTAAGATTCTCACTTAGCAAAAGAGAAAAGTAGAAATAGCAAATTGTGTTCACTGTTATACTATATGTCATTTCCTTTCAATAAGGAGTGTAAAGAGAAAAGGTATGGTCAAAAAAGCCGCTGGATGCCCATTAGTTGATTTACTTTCTTAATAGTGAAATGAATTCTTACATCAGCCAACCTGGCTTCCCCATCCTTTGTCCAGTGTGATATTTTCCTCATTCACTGTCTTTAATAGGCAGATACCAGAGCGAGAATGGGGAGGACCCTCCTGTGAGGAGTGTGCTCTCCTAGCGTTGCATTTACAGTGGTGTGAGTACTTGTATCTAGTATAGACCTAAGGAATGGTTTAAAGTAGTATCCCAGACCACAAGCCTCTGAATCCATGAAGATTAAAAATTATAAAAATGTAGATTAGTGGGCATTAACCTGTACCTACTAAATTTCTAGGTGTGGGGCTTAGCAATTGACCTTTTAACATGATCCCTAATAGTTCTGATATGCAGTAAAATTTGAGTGCTACCACTATCAGGATTAATCAGTCAAAGTCCTTCTGATGAAAACTTAGTCCTCTGTGTATCAGTTTGAAAATGATGACCTTCCTAAGCTTGCCAACAATCAACAGCATTTGCATATGGCTTTGTCATACCTTTTGAATCTGGATTTTGCACTTTAGTTTCAGTTTCTTAGTCCCAGACTTAGATACCCTACTTTGGGGTACAATAGAGAAAAAATAATCCGGGCTGCCCAAAAGAGAGCTGATCCAGGCTGATGAGAGTCCCCAGGAGTCTCTGTAAGGAAGAGGGTAAATGGGAATAGGCACTTGTATGGACAAGGTGAATCTGATTTTCTGTGATGCTTCTGGTTCTTCTAGAATATCTCTATTCAAAATTAAAGATTCCAGGATTTCAAATCAGTGCTGTAGCATTAGGGTAAGGCAAAAATTTGCTGATCTTCTACAAAGACCCACACAGGACGTGCTTCATTTTCTACAAATATTATGTTTTGATAACAAAAAAAGACTAATACTTGAGAGTAAAGCAAACAAATAAGAGAGACAGAGTGATCTTCGTTATCAACTTAGGGAATTGTCTAATAAGCTTATCTGAGGGTCATCTGGACATTTATTATTTCTTTGCCCTCAGATATTTTGCAACCTTTTAAAGGCTGATGTTTGATTGTAGAAAACTGATAAACTATGAGTGATTTTTGCCCAACTGCAATGCAAATGATTGCTCGATAACAATGCAAATAGTTTCTGTCTTATAATGATGAAAATACCTTCTGTCCAGTAAAAAGATGACCCTTTTTAAAAAGGTTATAGCTTAATTGTCCTGAATGCTATCAACCACTGTTCATCGACTTTAGCAATTTTGTGTCCAGCGTTTGTTTTTCTTTTGCTAGCTATATATGTAGTTAGCAAAAGAAAAGAAAAGAAAAAGAAACTTTCTCATGTCTTTCTTAGAAGGCAAAAAACTTTGATACATGATCACAATGTACTTGAATGAAAGTTATGTTCTTTTAGATCTTGAAAATTATACTTTTTGAGTACATACACCAGTCTTGTTCTTTCCTATTTGCTTTCAAATAAGCCAGCTTCACTGGAGCTATTTTTCAGCACCTTATTGAAGGCACCTTATTGAAGGCAAGGAGTAGCTGGCAAACTCAATATCTCAACATTTTTATACCAACTTGCCTAAAGCTACAAACTTCATGGGCATATGGTCTGAGTCCCAAGGGACTACAGGCAATAGTTGAACCAACTGCTGAGCTGTGGCATAATGAAGACAAAGCTAACTTCCTAACATGAAACAGAAGGATTCTCACTGCATCCCACCCCACCTGCACTTTGCTAATTCCACATTTTAGGGTCTGTCACATATAATACCTTACTTTGGTCTTAGGACTCTGATGTTTATCAGTAAGAAAAACCCAATGACAGCTGTATTAAGGAGGTTGGCTCGTGAAAATCAAATGTTGAGTATACCATCAGTGGGATAGAGCTTCATTAGAAACAACTAGGAGGAAACACTGGTAATAACACTGTTCTTGATTTCTCTGTCTCTGTCTCTGTCTCTCTTTCTCTCTACACACACACACACCCACACACACACACGCATGCACACACACACACACACACACACACACACACCTCTTCCTTTCATACCTCTGCTCCTTTGGCTTGTCATCACTCTTCTTACTCTCCATAAGGTGGTTGCCAGCAGTTCTGGCTTTTTATGTCTTAACATTTACTATCATCAGAAATGGATGCCTTTTACCTCAAATTTCCAGCTAAAATATATATTTTTTAATTTTAAAAATCCCAAATGATGACTATATTTGGCCTGGGTAAGGCTCCCACCCCTGTCTAAGTCTAATGTGGTAAAGGTTATGGAGTTACACATGCAAATGCCAGCTCCTAAGTAACCCTCTGGCTGAGTGTGGGGACCAGTCATTCTCACAGAAGCCAGAGGCAAGGCAGAGAAAACAAGAAATGCCCACTGTCAGAGGTGTTGGTGAGAACAATGATAACATAGGGTCTGGAGATGAGGAGAAGGTTAAAGGAACTGAGGGTATTTAGCCATGGGGTCAAGCTGCATGAGGGCAGCATCAGCTCTGCAGTAAGTGGTTGGTGGTTCTGGTCTCAGCCTTAACACAGCTGGGGGACCTGAGACCATAGACTCTCTGAACCTCAGTTTCCTCATCTTGAAGTGTCAATAATGATCTCTCCCAGGCAGTGCTCTTGACAGGATTCAGGAGACAATTCGGGTAACATATCAAGCATGTGCCTTGCACAGCTCACATTCACTAAATAGAAGCAGCTATTTCATCTAGAAAAGAGAGAGCTTGGGGAGGAAGATGTGAGAACTGCCTTCACATTTTTAAAAGCCTGTCATATGCACGCAGGTTTCAACTTTTTCTGAGTACTCTGGAGCATAGAGCTTCTGTCAAGAAGTTACAGGCAGTGATTTTTACTTCAATAAAAGGAAAAAAAAAAAAAAAAGCACAGATTGAAAGCATAAATGGACTGGGGAGAACTGAGTAAATTTCTCAAAAGATTTTTCAAACAAATCTTGGCTTTCTCTTTCCCAAGGATAATGTAAAGAATTCATGAGTCACTTGAAGGTTATCTTAGAGGGCACTGTCAATGTCTCCCACCTCTGAGTGTCTGTGCTTCTAACACCAGGCAGTGAAGGGCATTCCAGCTCCAAAGCCAGAAGGGGCACCTCCAAATCTAGGGTATGGGGCACACCCACATGGGTCCTCATCCACATGCAGCCTGCTAAAGGAAGTCTAGCAGCTGCAATTCCATTGTACAGTGCTATTTTTAAGTATCACAATACTGAGTTATAATTTATATCTCTGTTGTGCCCGAGAATTATAGTCTACCTTACAATCTGAAAAAGAACAGAGGTGCACACTTTAGAAACAAATCTGTCACATCTGTTCTTGTTCAAGATCATTCCTCATTCCAAATTATTATATTTTTCATTTAAATTTCCATTTTTCAGGTTATTAATAAAATTACACATCGTTTTTTTTTGTTTGTTTTGTCTTTGCGGTATGCGGGCCTCTCACTGTTGGGGCTTCTCCCGTTGCGGAGCACAGGCTCCGGACACACAGGCTCAGCGGCCATGGCTCACGGGCCCAGCCGCTCCGCGGCATGTGGGATCTTCCCGGACCGGGGCACAAACCCGTGTCCCCTGCATCGGCAGGTGGACTCTCAACCACTGCGCCACCAGGGAACCCAACAGTTCAGTTTTCATATTGAGCTTTGGTCACACATTTTAGACTTCCTACTGGGAGGAGGGGGCCCTTTGGCATTTCACATCGAGTATCACCATCCTGCGAGATGCTCTGTCAATGTTGATCTTCAAAAGGGCAAGATGCCTAAATATTTTCTCTTCTCTTCCAGAAGGTTCCTTATCCCCTTTGCACACTTGCCTCTCCTTTCCAACTGTCTTCAAGAGTATATGAGATTCACAGTATTGTTAAGACAAAGACATATTCTATTGTTCTAAATGAGATCACAAGAGCAGTGACTTGGTTTATTCCAGACACAGAGAGGCTTGGGGGACCAAGTAGGGTTTGTTCTCAAACTACAATAATAGCTACAATAATCTGGGAGTGCCCAGAATAGCTGCCGGGTTCCTAGTTGAAATGCAAACTAAAGCTCCAACGTCAATTTGGATCTCCAACATCTCTTCCTGAACAAAGTGTTTATTTTGCTATTCTCCAAATTGACAAACAAAAGCTGCCATTTACCTGACTGCAATTATTCTATATTATTATAGTTCCAGGATCTCTGAACTATTTGCCAAAGTGTGATCTGATGTTAGGAATTTTCTGGGCAAGACTCATGCGTTGCTTTTTACTTCCCTCCAATTTTCCAAGGATAGATCCCTCCAGAAAGGCTCTGGGTGTCTTCACAACTTGAAGTCTGTGCCAATTTGACACCATTCCAAGAGAAATACCTCTTAAACTCTTCTTGTCCCTTGTCTTCATCCCAGGAGTAATTTCATCCTCAAATGATTATCAATGGGAACATCTATTCTCTTCAAAGCAAACACTCCACCTAGGAATTACTCTAAAGTCTAAGTTGAATAGCTAAGGCATGGTGCTGTGCTTGCGGACTTTAAGAGTCATTTGTAGGGCTTCCCTGGTGGCGCAGTGGTTGAGAGTCCGCCTGCTGATGCAGGTGACATGGGTTCGTGTCCCCGTCCGGGAAGATCCCACATGCCGCGGAGCGGCTGGGCCCATGAGCCATGGCCACTGAGCTTGCACGTACAGAGCCTGTGCTCCGCAACAGGAGAGGCCACAGCAGTGAGAGGCCCGCGTACTGCAAAAAAAAAAAAAAAAAAAGAGTCATTTGTAGAGATATGGATGGACCTAGAAATTTTCATACAGAGTGAAGTAAGTCAGAAAGAGAAAAGCAAATATCGTATATTAACACATATATGTGGAATCTAGAAAAATGGTATAGATGATCTCATTTGCAAAGCAGAAATAGAGACACAGACGTAGAGAACAGATGTATGGATATCAAGGGGGGAAGGGGGGATGGGATGAATTGGGAGATAGGGATTGACATATATATACACTACTATGTATAAAATAGATAACTAATGAGAACCTGCTATATAGCACAGGGAACTCTATTCAATGCTCTATGGTGACCTATATGGGAAGGAAATCCAGAAAAGAGGGAATATATGTATACATATAGCTGATTCACTTTGCTGTACAACAGAAAGTAACACAACATTGTAAAACAACTATACCCCAATAAAAAAAATTTTTTAAACATAAAAAAAGAGTCAATGTAAATAAGTTCATTTGTATCATTTATTTTCAGATTCCACATATAAGTGATATCGTATGGTATTTGTCTTTCTCTGTCTGACTTCCTTACTTAGTATGATAATCTCTAGATCCATCCAGACTCACAGACATAGAAAAAAAACTTGTGGTTACCAACAGGGAAGGGGGGGAAGGAATAATTTAGGAGCTTGGGATTAAGAGATACACACTACTATATATAAAATAGCTCAACAAGGTCCTACTGTATAGCACAGGGAACTATATTTAATACCTTGTAAACAACCTATAATGGAAAAGAATATGATAAAGAATATATATGTATATATAACTCCATATATATATATAATATACATATATGTATGTATATATATATATATAACTGAATCACTTTGCTGTACACCAGAAACTAACACAACATTGTAAATCAACTATATTTCGATTTAAAAAAAGAGTCAATATAATTTCAACAGGTAGGTTGAAAAAATGTGAACCAAGTTGCAGATGGGGAGAGCTGCCTGGCCCACATGCATCTAGTGTGTGCACAGGACTAAAAAAGATGAAACTTCCAAAAGTTAGTTTGGGGCCAGAAGTGGACAATTTTGAATGCCATGATAAGGAGCTGGGGCCTTATTTTGTAAGCTTTTCTGGGAAAGATGCAAAAGAAATGTGCCAAATTGTGAAGAGCCCTTTGCTGTAATTGTCGCTCCAATGCTGTTCTCAGAGCCCAGCTGTTAGCACTGACACTCATCTTTTAATTAGTGGAGGTAAATGGGCCTTGATAATGCCTGCATGTCTTGATTTAGCTATACTTGAGCCTGACTGTTGGAAGAGTGAAAGTGGCCTTGAGGAGAAACTTACACCAAGGACAGAATGATAAATAGGGGAAACACAATGCTCCAAGCTTAGGAATAAGATTTAACAACAACAAAAAATATCTATCAAGCTTCCTGAAAACCCGTGGTAAAGGGAGATTGTCAGTAAAAAGGATTCAAATGGCAGTAGAACCTTTTCTAGTGCTGGTGCCTGAGGGTGGGCAGAAACTGCCTTTGCTGGCAATGGAGAGCTTTGTCCATATTGGGCCATAGATCCCAGGGTTTCCAGACAGCTCATATAATGTGATTCCCTTTATTAAAGGTCATCATAAAATACTCAACAGAATGTAATTTTATTTTTAATTTCTTTAGAAAAACTCTCAGATAAACAAACTTACAAACTAGGAGGGGGAGAGCCTACCTTGTTGGATCACGTGTGGCAAAGGTGGGCTTGACAATTCCAGGCACCCTGCTGCCATCTCAGGGGGCACAGTGTTCTTGTGATGGTAAACAAGGTAACATAGGGGAGCAAACTTTATCAACAGAACCCTCTGTAGAATAACAGGAGATTAGAATTAAATCCTACATTTGTTTATTCATTCAAACACAGCCTGTTCAGTGTCTCTCATGTGCTATGCACTGGGGTTACAGTGACAAACAGAACAGACACTGTCCCTGAGAACGTGGAGTTTACAACCTGGGAAGAGTAGGACCAGGGGCACGCTTCAAAGAGCAGCCACAGTCATGTGGGTAAGTGTCACCATGGGAGGAAAGCATCCCAGAGGATCTCACAATGGCATCTACACCAAAGCAGGCTTTCCAGGGGAGGTAGCCACTGGAACTTGAAATTGAGGTTATTCTGTTAGGCATGTCCTAACAGTGTCCAGGGCACTTCTGGAGCTTTGAAGAATCTGAAGTGAAAGGGAGGGAAGAGGATGATGGGTGAGCAAATCCAGATCAGGCAGGCACTTGGGAGCCCTGCTGGAGAATTTGAACTTGATAAGAATTAGGAAGAGGAATGGTAATAAGGTTTGTGCTTCTTTTCCTTTATTTGACAAAGGCTTTGGGGCAGGAAGTCTTGCATATTACACAAATCTCCACTCTTTGCTCTATGTCAAGTGCATTTTTGTGTCTCCCGTGAACTTATATGGCTTAAACTTTTTAGTCCTTAGTATTCACAAGCGAATTTCCTGTTGTCTGTAGTGGATCCCCAAAAGTGTTGAACCAGGGTCTCTTGATATTAACTCTTTTTTCTTTAAAATTTCTTTTTTGTTTATTGGATTATAATTGCTTTACAATGTTGTGTTTGTTAGTTTCTGCTGTAGAACAAAGTGAATCAGCTATATGTATACATATATCCCCTCCCTCTTAAACCTTTGAAGAGGTAAAGCATGCATCCACAAGATTCCTAGTGTTTGGCCTCCCGTTTCTTTTTCTTATAGAAAATATTTGATTCACTTGGTTTCAAAGTGCTATTTCATTAAATCATTAATTTATGAAAGCTGACTGTGATGCCAAAATTATGCCTGAATATATATTGTACCATATAATAAGATGTATATTTACACTAAAATTCCATAAAATATATTTATTTTTGTTTTCTGGATTTTCAGTAAAATTACATATTACTAATTTCTTTTTGGCGGTATGCAGGCCTCTCACTGTTGGGGCCTCTCCCATTGCGGAGCACAGGATCCAGACGCGCAGGCTCAGTGGCCATGGCTCATGGGCCCAGCCGCTCTGTGGCATGTGGGATCTTTCCGGACCGGGGCACGAACCCGTATCCCCTGCATCGACAGGCGGACTCTCAACCACTGCTCCACCAGGAAAGCCCACATATTACTAATATTTTTATGCCACTTATGTTTTTCCCCCTTGGAACTCAGGGAGTGGAACTTTGGAATCTGGCTGCCCTGTGACCTCAGAGATGATATGGTATAGAGTTTATAGCATGAGCATTTATATAGATTTGAGTTCTACCTTTACTGTGTGATATTGGGCAAGATGCTTACCCTCTCTGTTCTTCAGTGTCCTCCTGAAAAAAGAAAAAAAAAAAAAACACTAGTGCCTCAGGGGTTATTGTAAGAATTGCATGAGACAATTATGTAAAGTCTTCCAAACAGAGCCTGGAAGGGAGTAAATTCTCAAGGAGGTTGGTTATTAATTATCTTTATTAATTTTTATTTCTTTGCTATGCTTATGTAGAATTACTAGAGGATAACATTTCTAATGAGAAAAATTTCTGATGATTAAAACTTGATACTTTGAGCAGCCACACATACCCATTTTTGAATATTTGGGGGTTGAACCCTTGCTAACTGTGAAATCCCTTATTAACACATATCGATATAATTGCAGTTGCTTCTAGGAATCATTATACTAAATATTAAATTTAGCATTAAGCAGCCATAGGAGAATCCTCAGGAAGACAGTTTACCCCCACACTAAATGGCCCTACAGAATTCCCTTTCTACAAGTGTTACTTTTAAAAATGTTGTTCTTATTTGAATCTGCTCTTACTGCCAGGCTATCAGTTGGCCTGCCTCTAGTAACCCCTCAAAACTTCTGTTGTTATTGTCAATATGAATTAGAAAACAGGGAGATGATCTTGTTGTGTATTAAGAGAGTAATGAGGACCTCAGGAAAAATCTTTGCCATCAGTCAAATCTATACAATATGTCCTCCAACTTTTATGATTTCTAATCCTCCCTGTCAAATTAACATCAGTACAGTTTCTCTTTTAAAGCCATTATATTGAAAGGACACGTTTAGTTTACAATAAGAGAAATGTGGTCCCTCGTTCACACTGCAAACACTTCATGCACTCAGAAGAATAATAAATGTGAAACTGTCAGTTACTTATCCCATTTCAACCTAATCAGGACTTTAGGGAATGGCAACTTTTACAATGTTTAAGTTCAACTTTGAAGTCTCACTTAGAGCTGGAATAGCCCTATCAGCATCATGACTTATTTAAGTGCATTTATAAAACAGAAACAGTTTTGTCTGTTTAACCAGAAATCAAATTAGTACATACAAACAATGCAACAATAACAACTTTTTTAAATTAAGTTTTCCTTCCATTTGATCTTCTGCAATTTGGGCTACATTTGATTCTTCAAACTGAATGGTAAGAATAGTTACCTCTGAGAGAACAGAGGTAGAATTAATGTACATAACCACTCCCATCTCTAAGAAAAGATCTGTATTTTACCGAAAGACCGGTTTTTATGGCTAGTTTGATAAGGCATGACCAGGAGGTCATCCTGAAGGGTGTTGACAGTAACTCCAGGTTGCCTGTTTTGCTGTCTGCCCAAAGAACCGCTTGCTTGATGTCATGTATCCTTGCACCTGTCTTAATAGCAACAGAAGGCAAACAATGTGTTTTAGATGAGTTACTTGTTCCTACGGCTGGTCCAATAGCAATAACTGCCAAAGTAATAAATTGTCAAGTTGGGTGTTTAAAGGTTTGGTTTAGAGGTCAAATTTTCATGTTAACTCCACTGATTAAAAAGCAAGCCTTCTCAAATATTGTTCCTGCTTTCAGAAACCGAAAGACAATTAAGTTCACTGAGGAACCGAAAAAATTCCAGAAGAAAGTTGGAGTCAGATGGTACCATTTCAGCTGCAGGGGTTTCTTGTAACAAAGAAAAATCAATTCAAATGAAAGTTTAGCAAAATGAGCTATAAGGAAGGACTGTGATGGTGTTAGGAAAACAAAAAACAAACAAGAAAAACAAAACTGTGTACAGTTAAAGCAGTAAAGAGACAGAACAAAAAACCCAGATCAGAGCATGAAGGAAAACCTTAAAGGATTGGGCAGGAAGTGAGGTCTGGACAGGCCACAGGCTCAGAGCCCAGGTGTCAGTTTGAGTTTAGAATAATTCAATGATTCATTTTATTCTCTTATTAATTTGTTCATCATACATCTATCATGAGCGAGGCATTGTGCTTTGTGTTGAGGAAGCAGAGACAAATAACTTCAGTCTCTGCTCTGAAGAGGTACACAGTTTATTAGTTTGATAAACAAATTAGAAAAAAGAGAAAATGAAAGGAAAAATAGAGAGAACCATCAGCAGACCAGAAACTAAGGCAGTGAGACCCAGGGGCCAGGAAAGGAGCAAGAAAAGTGAGAAGAGTTAGCAAAGATTTTTGATGGAGTTTGAAACCAAGCAGTGATAAGCAACCAAAAACCTATCAGCTTCTGGAAGGAAGGGAATATTTTAATTTATTTTTGATTTTATTTTGGCATTTATATAGCAGTTACTTTACACCAGGCACTAAGAAGTTACAAATATAAGCTCATTAAATCTTTCAAACAACCTTATGAGGTAGGTACTATTATTTTCTCCCAGGTGGCCTGGTATCCATGTTCACCCCCTTACCTGGTTCACTACCCTGTAGGCAGATGGACCTTCATGTCTGTGTCCCCGTCCGTCTCCTGTGTCTGATGCAAAACAGGCATCAAGCCATGTCTGCTGTGCGAAAGCGGCATGACAGCAGAACAATAGAACATCAACTTCAGGGGCTTAGAAAGAGAACACTGGACAGATTGTTCCGTTTTCTTTTAGAGAACAAGCCCATCTCAACCTCTGCAGGTCCAAAGCCTGAAAGTCAAATCAAAGAGGAATAAATCGTATGAATAGAGTCAGGTTCCAAGAGAGTACATAAGTTCACGATTCTCCTCAGCTGCAATGCTTAAAGCAACCAGGCTCATGCATCCACTTAATAGAAATTTATTCTGTAACTCCTTGGTGCAAGGCACTGTTCTCCGTGCTGGAACTACAACAGAAAACAGACAGGGCCTTTCAATGATAATCAAATGATCAAGTTAATTACAGATTGTTGTTAGGGTTATGAAGACAAGTTGGGACACGGAGTAATGGGGGGGATAATAAATAAGACATTAGGGTCTTTTTGAGAAGTTGGCATTTTAGTGAGGACGTGAAGGTTAAGAAGGATCCAGCCATTCAGCAGAGCTGTGGAGGGATGGACCTTCCCAGCAGAGGGAACATCAGGTATAAAGGCCCAAGTGTGGAAAAGGCTCTGACACACTCACAGAACAGGCAGGTAGAACCTTACGGGCAAAGGGCAAGGGATGTGGTGTACAACCAGAGACCAGAAAGAGCCAGACAGTTCAGGATCTTGTGCCCATAGCAGAGAGTTTGGAGATTGTTTTAAAACAAACAAACAGAAACAAAACAAAACATGGGAGGGTTCAAAACAGGGAATCCTTGATGTTTGAAAAAGATTGCCATAGCTTCTCTTTGTAAGATGGATTGGTTAGGGCAAAATGGAAGCAAGAAGGATGTTGCCCTGGAATCTAGGAGGAAAGTGTTCTGGGGGAGCAGAGGTAAGGAGGTGATGAGAAGCTCATGGGTACTTTCAGTGCAGATGAGATTTGGTAGTGCATTGCATTTGGAGAATGAGGGAAAGGGAGGACTCAAGGATAATGCCTAGCATGGTGTTTTGAGTAACAGGGTGTAAAATGGCACCATGCGTTAAGATGAGTAATACGAAGGAAAGACAAGGAGTAGGAAAACTAAAACTTGAACAACAAATAAATGTTTCACCTGATAGAAAACTGTCTCCCAAATCAGGGCTTGAATGAAGGTGAATATGAAGTTAATTCTAGCCATCAATAAATATAATACAGTGAATTAGGTATTTGATGATAATAAAAATATCTCTTTTAATAAAATATACTATAAATATACTGAGGTCAGGCGTTGTGACCGATTCATACTAGATGTTCAGTAAATCTGTGTTTGTTGAAATAAATCTAAATGAAAGTCAAGAGGCAGAAAATAAACTCAGGTCAAGAATAATAAGTTTCCTTTTAGGCTCTGCCACTTTCCAATTGAGTGACTTTGGGGAAGTTAAACTCTTAATTTCAATATCCTCATACGTGGAATGAGGACTGCAACAGAAGATCACAATGGTTAAATAAAATATTATGTAGAACCAGCTGCACGTTAGAGAGCCTCAGACTCCTATACCCCTTCCTACAGCTTCAGCTATTGTTTACTCCCAAGTTTGGGTCTGTAAGCATTTTTTGTAATCTCTACATCTACTTCAATTAAATTTTGTCTTATCATCTAAGACAGCATTGTGCATAGAGAAGGAATTCAATTCATCTTTGCTGATTAACAGATTCCTTTAATTAAACGTAAACCCTCAGGAAGAACACATAAGTAGCACAATGGACCTTGGTCTCCAGGATTCTGTCACCTATCTTTCTCCTGAATATCCCCCTTCTGCCCTCTTCTCATTGACAGGCAGCCAAAGAATGAGAATTTGCCTTTCAATCTATTGTGAGCAAAGTGAAATGATTCTCTTTCAGCATAACAAAGCCTATAGGCAGCTGTAAAATATAATTTCCTTTCAGCTTCTTGACAGACTTGATATAAATTTCAGTGCACAGGGGGAAAAAAAAGCAGGGGCCGCTTTAAAAGATAAATTTCATCATGTATGTCTGACAATAGTGTATATGTTCAGAGGTCCCCTTTTTTTAAGAGAGGAAAAACAGACTATGCTTTTAAACAATCAAAGGTTAAAGGTAGCTCCGTCATTCATGTGGTTTCATTCTCTTATGCATATTGAAATACCTCAGAAAGATTTATAACCCTGGTTCATACAGTCAGACTTCCAGTAAATGAGTCTCTTTTTGAAGGTTAAATATTTATGTTCCTATTTTCCTGCTTGATACAGACAATAAGAGTAAACCCCCATTAATCAAGGAGCCAGGGTGACAGGCGGGGTTAGGACAAGAAATGGTGGCTGGTCCAGCAACTTGAGCATCTTCTGCTCTCCTACATTAGTTCTCTGGAAATGAATGAATGAATGAATGAAACCTCCCAGAAAACCAGTCTCAGGAAGCAGAAGTAAATCTCTTTGGAAAATATGAGTCTAAGTTAGTTTAAAATTCCCCACATATCCAACCTAGTGAGACAGATCTTAGGAGATGATAATAATTGTCCTTTAGAAGAACAGCCAATTACAGTGAGTGAAATACTTTTATATATATACACTTGAGCTTTCCAGAACTCTATGGAGTGGACAGGCAGACATTGTTATTTTGCCTCATAGTTAAATAAGTTGATGTTTTAAGTGCATGAGTGACTTGATCTGTGTCATACAGGTGGTTCATGGCAGGACTAGGACAACAACTACGTTATCTTGATTCCTATGAGGGTGATCTATCCATTGTGTGCTTCTAATTACGACAACAGTAATAACAACTAATACTTATGTAGTGAATTACGGTTTAACAAGGTTATGCCACTTTATCACATTTGATCTTTAGAGCAATCCCTTGAGTATTTCTTTATCTTATTTTAGTTTTCAACTGATATTTATTTTCATAAAAGTTTTGTAAAGTTCAATAAGATGAAAAATAGCTGTTCCTTGACCCTTCACCCCCAAGACCTACACCCTGAGAATAAAGCATTTTCAGCTCTCTCATTGACTGCTTCTGGTATTTATCCCCACATTTATAAATGGTATTTTTGCATTGCTATTTCTCAACTGTTCAGCTGTAGACATTACATATTGACTCCTAGGATGGAAGACAAGAATCAAGTACTGAACCCCCTCCCCCAACACACAGAAATACTTACAGGAGTTATAAAACAATTTTGGTTAAATCAATATCTAGTGCTTATATTACCGTGACCACTTAAATATTATTTACAGCTATGGCAGAAAGTACTAAATTTCCTTTATTTCTCTGTTTTCCTCAACTCCTTGCTTTTATTTATTTTCCCCCTTAAGTTAATAAAAGCGATAATTTTTCTTAGTTTCCTATGTACCTATCAAATAATTTTATTCTGAACTTCTCTCAATATAATGATATATATTATCAGGTAAATGTATCATCATTTTTAAAAACATATATTTCTTCTGAACCCTCAGGCCTCTTGTCCCAAACTGGACAGTTTTCCGGGCCACAGTACAGCCGTCATCTGGGTAATTGCTGTCCACCTCCATATACTGGATCCTTGTTTAATGTTTTTCTTCTCCTGATTTATGTCCTGATTTGGGTGGAGCAAATCCTCTGATAACTTCCTGAGAAAGAAGCATGAACAATTACACCTTGAGACGTTTTAAAGCTAAACTGTATTTTTTTTCCCTCTCACAATTCATTAATGGTTTATCCTTACCTTAGATTGAAAAACTTTCACCCAGAATCATGAAGACTTTTGTCCACTCTTTTCTCTTCAGTCTTTCTGTTGATAGCGATGAAGACATCCAAATTATTTATTTTCTGTAGGTAATCTGTTCTTTTTTATGAGAGCTTTAAAAAGTTTTATACTTAAAGTTCTGAAATATCACAATATGGGGCTTGGATGCTGGTCTTTTCTTATTAATTATTCTGGTTCTTAGTGGAGCCATTTCAATCTGGGAATTCTTATCCTTCGTTTCTTAAAAAAACACCTAATTTATAATTTTATTCAGTTGCTTTTCTTTAGAAATTCTATTAGTTCAATTGAATATCCTAGATTTCATGTCTATTTCTTTTTATCAATTCTCTTCTACTTTTCTTTTTTCACATTTTTAAAAAAATTAAGGTTAAATATATAGAGTGAAATGCAAAACTTTAGCTATACAATTGTTGAGTTTTGATGAATATATGTGCCCATAAGACCATTTGACCACCCACAATGAAGATACAAAACATTTTCATCACTCTCTTCCCGACATCCTCACCCACAATCCAGTTCCTCAGTTGTCTTCTGGTTCTTGGCTGTCCATTTCTATTTAATGTGAAATAAACTTTGATCAAAGACATGTATGTTGACTGATAAGACTCAGTTGTGGAACAACTGAGGATAAGAAATTTTGTTGGAGACACCCTTCTTCATCCAAGTGGCAGTACCAAGTATTCCTGTGGGCATCCTGGAAGCTAATTTAGAAGGATACTTACGGTTTGTATAAGTCATGGTTTAACCAAAGAAGCAGAGCCAGTAGGAGATATAAATGTATAGATTAAGATAGGTATATAGATATGGATACAGATATAGATATATGTCTATATCTATCTATATATGTACATATAAAGAGGTTTATTACAAGGGATTGGCTTACACAATTGTTGGGATTGGCTAAGCAAGTTCAAAGTTCGTAGGTGAGGCAATCAGGAAGAGAAGATCACAATCAGGCTGGAACCCTATGGGCACAGGTTGAATTTTTTGTCTATATGTTTCAGTCTAGAAGGAAGATCCAAGGGCAAAGAGAGCAATTAAAAAGACAGCAGATGTTTGGGGTCTCTGCATCCATAAAGTCCTAAGCCTCTTTGAAAGGGCTAACTTTAATTAGGTAGAGCTACCAAAATCTTTTTTGATTAACTTAAAGTCAATGGATTAGGGACTTTATTTACATCTTCAAAATATCTTTACTGCAGCACTTAGATTACAGTTTGATTTTATAACTGGGAGAAGGTGTGTACATGCTACATCATAACTGTCCTCCAGCTGTCCCTGTAGCCCAACCTAACAAGAAACACTAGAAAAAGAATTCAGTTTGTCAAATTAAAACATCAAAACTCCATCACATTGTCTCATGATTACAATGAAGACATCTGCTTAATTCCTTTGTATTGAGCACACCACCTAGCCTGCACTCTCAGCTATGCCAAGGGTTGAGTCACAAGCCTCTAATTCAGTTCCTTTAGAGAGAAAAACTCCTATTTCCTATTAGGGGAGGTACCTGGGGTATTCAACTACCCCCATACAGACTTTCAACCATTCTTCCATCTCACATTTTAAGAAACTTCCAGTTCCTGAGATTTTCCGGCCTTCTACAGCTCAAAGGGTTTGCTTTTGTTGGGAAACCACTTGGCTTTCATGTTTCATCAATCTTATGAAGCAGTTTCTATTCATTCACTTTCCATCTTAATTTTCTAAGACAGTAGATTGCAGGTGCTCTCACCACAGAAACAAAACAAACACAATAAAACACACAAAATAAAACAGGTAACTATGTGAGAAGATAGATATGTTAACCTGCTTGACTGAAGTCATTATTTAACTATATACAAATAACTGTATACAAACTATGTATAGCAAAACATCATGTAGTATACCTTACATATACATAATTTTATAAAAATGTTTTTAAAATTACAAACAAAAAAAAATCTTGACTTCTCCAAGTTGACCTCTTCTCCCATTTTCTTGTTCCAACTTTCTAGAAAGTTTCTTACTGGACTTTTAGCTGTGTTTTGACACATAAATGCATAAGTTTAATCTGCAAAGGCCAAATAGGTTTGTTTCCATTTTGTGAATAAGGGAATAGTATCCTTCTGAAAACTTAAGTGACATAAAGTCACAAAACCAACACATGGTCAGGGCCTCAAACACAGCTTCTAGTGAATTACCTAATTCTGATGAAATGTTAAGGGCATTATTGAAGGAAACTAAGCAGTTTTTTAAGTGTGTTGAAAATATTCTCTTACTACACTTGCCTAGGAAAGTTGAAATTGTATTTCCTGGTCACACCATGCATTTATCATCCATAAGCCATTGCCCTAATAAAATATTGGAATGTCTATAGATACAATTGTTGACTTGCAAGGTTGCCCTATAAGATTAGCATATGATCCAAATAAATAACCAATAGGTAGTAATGTTTCTCCCATAGTCAAAATAAAAAACATGAGAGCAAAGTTGCCACCATGCACAACTACACTCAGGATGTTGGCTCTTCTGATAAAGACACTAAATCTGCATATCTAAAAGTTTTAAATCTAAAAATGAGATGCCTCTGTCATGGTATCAAATAATAGTTCCTCTAAATTGAAAGCTGATACTGTCACATGGCCATTTTGGACTCCTTGGAGTTTCAGTACAACATGCGAGCAATGGGTCATATTACTGGCTAGAGTCAATGATCCTGCTATCAAGAGGATAACAAAGAAGGAAGGACCGTAGGTTAAATGACAGGTAATTCTCTCAAATTAAGGCTACAGAATCCTTGCAAAGAGCCACAGAATAGCCTTAAATCTCACATCACACTCCATGAAAACTGTAGTAGACTGGATTATGAGTCCCAATACTTTGATGAACAGTAAACATATATTCACACTGTTTGCCATGTAACTTTCAGTACCCTCCCCCTTTGTGTGGAATCTTCTTTTCTACCCCACTGATAATGGGCTTTGTGAATTACTTTGTCCAGTGGACTATTAGCAGGCATAATGGTAGCAGAAGGCATAAACATGCTTATGTTGACCCGTTGGCCTCTTATGCTGCAATGATCACCTTGAGATCTGGGCCCCAGAGTGAAATCTGTGAGAGGAACATACCTTAGTCCTCCGGTAGCCTAGAGTCCAGACTGGTCCAGTGGAGTTACAGCTTACTGACAGACTTGGGTGCAAGGAATAAATGCTGTTTTAAACCACAGCAACTGGGACTGTTTGTTACACAGCACTATTGCAGGAATCACTGAAAAAGGTAGAGGCTCAGTTCTGTAACACTGTTATAATTCTACTTCTTAGATTTTCACAAGATTCCACTCATCCTCCCTTGTCATAAACCTCTCCACCTGAGCAGGCTTTAGTGAAACTTCTTTCCAACAAAATCACCTTAAATTAAAAGAGGATGAGATAATATTTCTTCCTTACAAAGTTTATTGACTTACAAGAAACCAAATCATGAGTAATAACTAAGAAAACCAAATAAGTATCTAAATATACACAATGAAAAAATGATAAATATTGATTTCCATAAGATTAATTAACCCTATTTTGGTAGGAAAATAAGTTTAAAATTTAGAACAAGTTTATCTCTTTGAATGGTAGACTTGTCATAAAACATTTAAAAATATAAATTAGAGAGAAAATTTGTGAGCTATCCTTTTTATTATTACATCTTATCACCCTCTCTCTTCTCCCTTTCTAAATATGTGCTTTTTGCCTGGCACTCCTATTTTGGTCAGTGATACTTGCAGCAAATGCCTCTATCTTTTGCTGCCAAAATAAAATTATCACATGGAGACATGCTGGAGGTAGGTTGTGGAGATGACTACAAGTTAATAAATGATACAGATTGTTTTAAACTTATTAAATTGATTATTCTAATTTGTGTTTATAAATCTAAAAATGTTTTGCAATTATGGAGCAGAAAATATAGTTAATTCTCTTCAAGAACATGATGAGCCTTCAAATTTTTCAAAAGTATTGATTTTGACAAAACAAGAAGAAGGAGCTGAAATAATAATAAGCTAGAATTTTAGAGATGTTTTGAAATTTGGAATTATTATTTACAAGCTGGATGATTATTTACAGTGATGAACAGTTAGTTGCATTTGAAAATATTGCATGGTTAGGGTACAATATTTATGTTTATAAATATACTTTCATATGTTTATATGTTTTCAAAACCAGGAAAATCTGGAATAAAATTTTGTTTGCTATGTTAACTTCTTACCAAAATTTCTAATATGCTTGTTTTTCATTATCATTTTTCTTAAATTTGTAAATTATTTGTAAAATGACTAAAATATACAGGCATACCCTGTTTTATTATGCTTCACTTTATTGTGCTTCACAGATACTGCATTTTTTACAAATGAAGTCTTGTGGCAACCCTGCATCAAGCACATTTATCAGTACCTTTTTCCCAGCAGCATTTGCTCACTTTGTGGCTCTGCCATATTTTGGTAATGCTTGCAATATTTCAAACTTTTTCACAGTTATTATATTTATTATGATGATCTGTGATCAGTGACTTTGATATTACTCTTGTCATTGTTTGGGGAAGCCAGGAATCATACCATAAAAGACAGTGAACTTCATCTATAAACATTGTGTGTGTTCTGACTGCTTCACCAACTGGCCATTCCCCCTTCTCTCTCTCCCTCTCCTCCATCCTCCCTATTCCCTGAGACAAAACAATATTGAAATTAGGCCAATTAATAACCCTACAATGGCCTGTCAGTGTTCAAATGAAATGAAGAGTTGTATGTCTCTCACGTTAAAGCAAAAGTTAGAAATTATTAAATTTAGTGAGGAAAGCATGTTGAAAGCTGAAATGGGCTGAAAGCTAGGCATGTCAAGTTGTGAATGCCAAGGAAAAGTTCTTGAAGGAAATTGAAATACAGGAAGGATAAGAAAGTGAAACAGTCTTATTGCCAATATGGAGAAAGTTTTAATAGTCTGGATAGAAGATCAAGCCAGAAGATCAAACAACATTCCCTAAGTCAAAGCCTTATCCAGAGCAAGGCCCTAACTCTTCTCAATTCTATGAAAGGTTAGAGAGGAGAGGAAGCTGCAGAAGAAAAGTTTGAAGCTCTCAGAGGTTGGTTCATGAGGTTTTGGAAAGAAGCTGTCTCTATAACCTAAAAGAACAAGGTGAAGCAACAAGTGCTGATGTAGAAGCTGCAGCAAGTTATCCAGGAGATCTAGCTAAGATAATTAATGAATGTGGCTCCACTAAACAGTCGATTTTCTGTGAAGATTATTAGCTTTATATTGGAAGAAAATGCCATCTAGGACTTTGATAGCTAGAGAGAAGTCAATACCTGGCCTCAAATCTTCAAAGAACAGACTGACTCTCTTGATAGGGGCTAATGCAGCTGGTAAATTTAATTTCAAGCCAGTGCTCATTTACCATTCTGAAAATCCTAGAGTTCTTTAGAATTATGCTGAATCTACTCTGCCCATGCTCTATAAATGCAACAACAAAGCCTGGATGACAGCACAGCTGTTGACAACATAGTTTACCTAATATTTAAAGTCCACTGTTGAGACCTGCTGCTCAGCAAAAATGACTCCTTTCA
Source organism: Phocoena phocoena (assembly GCF_963924675.1). Classification (NCBI taxonomy): domain Eukaryota; kingdom Metazoa; phylum Chordata; class Mammalia; order Artiodactyla; family Phocoenidae; genus Phocoena; species Phocoena phocoena. Next base: position 128,241,749 of record NC_089220.1, on the reverse strand, counting down.
AAATATTACTGCTCACTGACAACGCACCTGGTCATGCAAGAGATCTGATGGAGATGTACAAAAAGATTAATATTGCTTTCATGTCTGCTAACACAAAATCCATTCTGAGCCCATGTATTAAGGAGCAATTTTGACTTTTAAATCTTATTTTAAAAGTATATTTTGTAAGGCTATGGCTTTCATAGATAGTGATTCCTCTGATTAATCAGGGCAAAATAAATTGAAAACATTCTGGAAAGGATTCACCATTTTAGATGCCATTAAGAACATCATGATGACCCAAAATCTATGGGATGCAGCAAAAGTGGTTCTAAGAGGGAAGTTTATAGCAATACAATCCTACCTTAAGAAACAGGAAACATCTCAAATAAAAAACCTAACCTTGCACCTAAAGCAATTAGAGAAAGAACAAAAAAAACCCAAAGTTAGCAGAAGCAAAGAAATCATAAAAATCAGATCAGAAATAAATGAAAAAGAAATGAAGGAAATGATAGCAAAGATCAATAAAACTAAAAGCTGGTTCTTTGAGAAGATAAACAAATTTGATAAACCATTAGCCAGACGCATCAAGACAAAAGGGAGAAGAGTGAAATGAATAGAATTAGAAATGAAAAAGGAAAAGTAAAAACTGACACTGCAGAAATACAAAAGATCATGAGAGATTACTACAAGCAACTCTATGCCAATAAATGGACAACCTGGAAGAAATGGACAAATTGTTAGAAATGCACAACCTGCCAAGACTGAATCAGGAAGAAATAGAAAATATGAACAGACAAATCACAAGCACTGAAATTGAAACTGTGACTAAAAATCTTCCAACAAACAAAAGTCCAGGACCAGACGGTTTCACAGGTGAATTCTATTAAACATTTAGAGAAGAGCTAACACCTATCCTTCTCAAACTCTTCCAAAATATAGCAGAGGGAGGAACACTCCTCAACTCATTCTATGAGGCCACCATCACCCTGATACCAAAACCAGACAAGGATGTCACAAAGAAAGAAAACTACAGGCCAATATCACTGATGAACAAAGATGCAAAAATCCTCAACAAAATACTAGCAAACAGAATCCAACAGCACATTAAACGGATCATACACCATGATCAAGTGGGGTTTATTCCAGGAATGAAAGGATTCTTCAATATATGCAAATCAATCAACGTGATACACCATATCAACAAATTGAAGGAGAAAAACCATATGATCATCTCAATAGATGTGGAAAAAGCTTTTGGCAAAATTCAACACCCATTTATGATAAAAACCCTGCAGAATGTAGGCATAGAGGGAACTTTCCTCAACATAATAAAGGCCATATATGACAAACCCACAGCCAACATTGTCCTCAATGGTGAAAAACTCAAAGTACTTCCACTAAGATCAGGAACAAGACAAGGTTGTCCACTCTCACCACTCTTATTCAACATAGTTTTGGAAGTTTTAGCCACAACAATCAGAGAAGAAAAGGAATCCAAATTAGAAAAGAAGAAGTAAAGCTGGCACTATTTGAAGATGACATGATACTATACATAGAGAATCCTAAAGATGCTACCAGAAAACTACTAGAGCTAATCAATGAATTTGATAAAGTAGCAGGATACAAAATTAATGCACAGAAATCTCTGGCATTCCTATACACTAAGGATGAAAAATCTGAAAGTGAAATGAAGAAAACACTCCCATTTACCATTGCAACAAAGAGAATAAAATATCTAGGAATAAACCTACCTAAGGAGACAAAAGACCTGTATGCAGAAAATTATAAGACACTGATGAAAGAAATTAAAGATGATACAAATAGATGGAGAGATATACCATGTTCTTGGATGGGAAGAATCAACATTGTGAAAATGACTTTACTACCCAAAGCAATCTCCAGATTCAATGCAGTCCCTATCAAACTACCACTGGCATTTTTCACAGAACTAGAACAAAAATTTTCACAATTTGTATGGAAACACAAAAGACCCCGAATAGCCAAAGCAATCTTGAGACTGAAAAACGTAGCTGGAGGAATCAGGCTTCCTGACTTCAGACTATACTACAAAGCTACAGTAATCAAGACAGTATGGTACTGGCACAAAAACAGAAAGATAGATCAATGGAACAGGATAGAAAGCCCAGAGATAAACCCACACACATATGGACACCTTATCTTTGATAAAGGAGGCAGGAATATACAGTGGAGAAAGGACAGCCTCTTCAATAAGTAGTGCTGGGAAAACTGGACAGCTACATGTAAAAGTATGAGATTACATCACTCCCTAACACCATACACAAAAATAAGCTCAAAATGGATTAAAGACCTAAATGTAAGGCTAGAAACTATCAAACACTTAGTGGAAAACAGGCAGAACACTCTATGGCATAAATCACAGCAAGATCCTTTTTGACCCACCTCCTACAGAAATGGAAATAAAAACAAAAATAAACAAATGGGACCTAATGAAACTTCAAAGCTTTTGCACAGCAAAGGAAACCATAAACAAGACCAAAAGACAACCCTCAGAATGAGAGAAAATATTTGCAATGAAGCAACTGACAAAGGATTAATCTCCAAAATTTATAAGCAGCTCATGCAGCTTAATAACAAAAAAACAAACAACCCAATCCAAAAATGGGCAGAAGACCTAAATAAATATTTCTCCAAAGAAGATATACAGACTGCCAACAAACACATGAAAAAATGCTCAACATCACTAATCGTTAGAGAAATGCAAATCAAAACTACAATGAGATATCATCTCACACCAGTCAGAATGGCCATCATCAAAAAATCTAGAAACAATAAATGCTGGAGAGGGTGTGGAAGAAAGGGAACACTCTTGCACTGTTGGTGGGAATGTGAATTGGTACAGTCACTATGGAGAACAGTTTGGAGGTTCCTTAAAAAACTACAGATAGAACTACCATATGACCCAGCAAACCCACTACTGGGCATATACCCTGAGAAAACCAAAATTCAAAAAGAGTCATGTACCAAAATGTTCATTGCAGCTCTATTTACAATATCCCGGAGATGGAAACAACCTAAATGTCCATCATTGGATGAATGGATAAAGAAGATGTGGCATATATATGCAATGGAATATTACTCAGCCATAAAAAGAAATGAAATTGAGCTATTTGTAATGAGGTGGATAGACATAGAGTCTGTCATACAGAGTGAAGTAAGTCAGAAAGAGAGAGAAAATACCGTATGCTAACACATATATATGGAATTTAAGAAATAAAAAATGTCATGAAGAACCTAGGGGTCAAACAGGAATAAAGACACAGACTTACTAGAGAATGGACTTGAGGATATGGGGAGGGGGAAGAGTAAACTGTGACAAAGTGAGAGAGAGGCATGGACATATATACACTACCAAACGTAAGGTAGATAACTAGTGGGAAGCAGCCGAATAGCACAGGGAGATCAGCTCGGTGCTTTGTGACCGCCTGGAGGGGTGGGATAGGGAGGGTGGGAGGGAGAGAGACACAAGTGGGAAGAGATATGGGAACATATGTATATATATATAACTGATTCATTTTGTTGTGAAGCAGAAACTAACACACCATTGTAAAGCAATTATACTCCAATAAAGATGTTAAAAAAAAAAAAAAGAACATCATGATTCATGGGGAAAGGTTAAAATATCAACATTAACAGGAGTTTGGAAGAAATTGATTCTAAATTTCATGTATGACTTTGAAGGGTTGAAGACTTCAGTGGAGGAAGAAACTGCAGATATGCTGGAAATAGCAAAGAACTAGTATTGGAAGTGGAGCTTGAAAATGTGACTGAATTGCTGCAATCTCATAATAACACTATAACAGAGGGGGTTGCTTATTAAGACGAGCAAAGATAGTGTTTTCTTCAGATAGAATTTAATCCTGGAGAAGATGCTATGAAGATTGTTGACATGACAACAAAGGATATTAAATATACTTAATAGATAAAGCAGAGGCAGAGCATGAGAGGATTGACTATAATTTTGAAAGAAGTTCAACTGTGGGTAAAATACTATCAAACAGCATTTCGTGTTACAGTGAAATCATTCATGAAAGCAAGAGTCAATCAGTGAGGCAAACTTCATTGTTGTCTTATTTTAAGAAATTTCCACAGCCACCCCAACCTTAAGCAACCACCACCCTGATCAGTCAGCAGCCATCAACACTGAGGCAAGACACTCCACCAGCAAAAAAGATTACAGATCACCAAAGGCTCAGATGATGGTTAACATTTTTTAACAATATTTTTTCATTATTGTGTGTACATTTTGTTGTTGTTGTTGTTTTAGGGTTAATAGACTGTAATATAACGTTTAGATGCATTGGGACACCAAAAGAAAAATACTGTGTGACTTGTTTTACTGCAATATTCACTTCATTGTTGTGGTCTGGATATGAACCTGTAACATCTCCAAGGTAAGCCTATATAAAAATAAAATTAGGAGAAGGGGGAGAGCAGTTGGGGCAGCTTGTGTCCCTCTGCAAAGAGTAAGAAAATCAGCTCTTCCCTCGTGTGTGGCACTACACGTCACAGTCTCCTGCTTGTCTCCACGCCTCCAAGTGGCTCTCTTCAGGAGCCCAGTCTGTGCCGAACTTAGAGTGGGACTTCTCTTGCTAACTGTTTCCTGCAGGTAGACACTGGATAAAGCATCACAATGTCTTCATTTTCAACTAACCCTCTGGTTCATTTCAGAGAAGACAAAAATCTCATCTCGTCATTGGTGACCTTTAAGCAGACAGAGCATCTGCTGGACCTTGCAGAGATGACTGCGTGACTGACAGGGTCTTGGAGCTCCAGTGGGGTATCAGGCCTCTGCCTCTCAGGTGGGACAGCCAAGTTCAGGACATTGGTCCACCAGAGACCTCCTGTCTCCATGCAATATCAAACGGTGAAAGCTCTCCCAGAGCTCTCCATCTCAATGCTAAGACCTGGCTCCATTCAACAACCAGCAAGCTACAGTGCTGGACACCCTATGCCAAACAACTAGCAAGGCAGGAACATAACCCCACCCATTAGCAGAGAGGCTGCCTAAAATCATAATAAGGTCACAGACACTCCAAAACACACCACTGGACATGGTCCTGCTCACCAGAAAGACAAGATTCAGCCTCATGCACCAGAACACAGGCATAAGTCCCCTCCACCAGGAACCCTACACAACCCATCAAACCAACCTTAGCAGCTGGGGGCAGACACCATAAACAACAGGAACTACGAAACTGAAGCCTGTGTAAAGGAGACCCCAAACACAGTAAGTTAAGCAAAATGAGAAGATAGAGAAACAAACAGCAGTTGAAAGAGCAAGGTAAAAACCCGCCAGAACATGAAGAGTAAATAAGCAGTCTACCTGAAAAACAATTCAAAGTGATGATAGTAAAGATGATCTAAAATCTTGCAAATAGAATGAAAAAAAAACAAAATAACATTTAACAGGGAACTAGAAGAACTAAATAGCAAACAAACAATGATGAACAACACAATAAATGAAATTTAAAATTCTTTAGAATGAATCAATAGCAGAATAGCTGAGGCAGAAGAACGGATAAGTTACCCAGAAGATAAAATAGTGGAAATAATGGCTACAGAGCAGAAAAAAGAAAAAAAGAATGAAAAGAATTGAGGACCGTCTTAGAGACCTCTGAGACAACATTAAACACACCACTATTCGAATTGTAAGGGCCCCAGAAGAAGAAGAGAAAAAGAAAGGGACTGAGAAAATATTTGAAGAGATTATAGTTGAAAACTTCCCTAATATAGGATAAGAAATAGTCAATCAAGTCCAGGAGGCACAGAGAGTCCCATACAGGATAAATAAAAGGAGAAACATGCCAGGACTCATATTAATCAAACTATCAAAAATTAATAACAAAGAAAAAATATTAAAAGCAGCAAGGGAAAAACAACAAATAACATACAAGGGAATCTCCAGAAGGTTAAGAGCTGATCTTTCAGCAGTAACTCTGCAAGCCGGAAGGCAGTGACAGGACAAATTTAAAGTGATGAAAGGGAAAAACCTACAACCAAGATTACTCTACCTAGCAGGGATCTCATTGAGATTCGATGGAGAAATTACAACCTTTACAGACAAGCAAAAGCTAAGAGACTTCAGCACCACCAAACCAGTTTTACAACAAATGCTACAGGACCTTCTCTAGGCAGGAAACACAAGAGAAGGAAAAGATCTACAATAACAAACCCAAAACAATTAAGAAAATGGGAATAGGAACATGCATATAGATAATTACCTTAAATATAAATGTATTAAAAGTTCCAACCAAAAGACATAGACTGCCTGAATAGATAGAAAAACAAGACCCTTATATATGATGTCTACAAGAGACCCACTTCAGAACTGGGAAAAATACAGACTGAAAGTAAGGGGATAGAAAAGATATTCCATGCAAATGTAAATCAAAAGAAAGCTGGAGTAGCAATTCTCATATCAGACAAAATAGACTTTAAAATAAGGACTATTACAAGAGACAAACAAGGACACTACATATTGATCAAGGGATCAATCCAAGAAGAAGATATAAAAATTGTAAATATTTATGCACCCAACATAGGAGCACCTCAATACATAATGCTAAGAGCTATAAAAGGGGAAATCGACAGTAACACAATCATAGTAGGGGACTTTAACACCCCACTTTCAACAATGGGCAAACCATACAAAATGAAAAAAAATAAACACAAGCTTTAAATGATACATTAAACAAGATGGACTTAATTGATATTTATAGGACATTCCATCCAAGAACAACAGAATACACTTTCTTCTAAAGTGCTCATGGGACATTTTCCAGGATATAACATATCTTGGGTCACAAATCAAGTCTTGGTGAATTTAAGAAAATTGAAATCATATCAAGTATCTTTTCTGACCAAAACACTATGATACTAGATATAAATTACAGGAAAAAAATCTGTACAAATACATAAAGGCTAAACAATACACTACTTAATAACAAAGAGATCACTGAAGAAACCAAAGAGTAAATCAAAAAATGCCTAGAAACAAATGACAATGAAAACACGATGACGCAAAACTTATGGGATGCAGCAAAAACAGTTCTAAGCGGGATATATTAGCAATACAATCCTGCCTAAAGAAACAAGAAACATCTCAACTAAACAAACTAACCTTACACCTAAAGCAATTAGAGAAAAAAGAACAAAAAATAACCAAAGATAGCAGAAGGAAAGAAATCATAAAGATCAGATCAGAAGTAAATGAAAAAGAAATGAAGGAAACAATAGCAAAGTCAATAAAACTAAAAGCTGGTTCTTTAAGAAGATAAACAAAATTGATAAACCTTTAGCCAGCCTCATCAAGAAAAAAAGGGAGAAGACTCAAATCAACAGAAGTAGAAATGAAAAAGAAGTAACAACTGACACTGTAGAAATACAAAGGATTATGAGTTATAACTACAAGTAACTATATACCAATAAAATGGAGAAACTGGAAGAAATGAACAAATTCTTGGAAAAGCACAACATTCTGGGAATGAACCAGGAAGAAATAGAAAATATAAACAGACCAATCAGAAGCAATGAAATTGAGATTGTGATTAAAAATCTTCCAACAAACTAAAGCCCAGAACCAAATGGTTTCACAGACGAATTCTACCAAACATTTAGAGAAGAGCTAATACACCTATCCTTCTCAAACTCTTCCAAAATATAGCAGAGGGAGGAAAACTCCCAAACTCATTCTACAAGGCCACCATCACCCTGATACCAAAACCAGAAAAAGATGTCACAAAGAAAGAAAGCTACAGGCCAATATCACTGATGAACATACATGCAAAAATTCTCAACAAAATACTAGCAAGCAGAATCCAAAAGCACACGAAAAGGATCATACTCCATGATCATGTGGGGCTTATCTCAAGAATGCAAGGATTCTTCAATATATGCAAATCAATCAATGTGATAAAATATATTAACAAATTGAAGGAGAAAATCCATATGATCATCTCAGTAGATGCAGAAAAAGCTTTTGGCAAAATTTAACAACCATTTATGATAAACCCCCCCAGAAAGTAGGCATAGAGGGAACTTACCTCAACATAATAAAGGCCATATATGACAAACACAGCCAACATCGTTCTCAATGGTGAAAATCTGAAACCCTTTTGTCTAAGATCAGGAACTAGACACTCTCACCACTATTATTCAACATAGTTTTGGAAGTTTTAGCCACAACAATCAGAGAAGAAAAAGAAATAAAATGAATCCAAATTGGAGAAGAAGTAAAGCTGTCACTGTTGGCAGATGACATGATACTATACATAGAGAATCCTAAAGATGCTACCAGAAAACTACTAGAGCTAATCAATGAATTTGGTGAAGTAGCAAAACACAAAATTAATGCACAGAAATCTCTTGCATTCCTATACACTAATGATGAAGTATCTGAAAGAGAAATTAAGGAAACACTCCCATTTATCATTTCAAAAAAAAGAATAAATACCTAGGAATAAACCTACCTAAGGAGACAAAAGACTTGTATGCAGAAAACTATATGATACTGATGATACCAACAGATGGAGAGATACACTATGTTCCTGGATGGAAGAATCAACATTGTCATAATGACTATAGTACCCAAAGCAATCTACAGATTCAATGCATTCTCTATCAAACTACCAATGGCATTTCTCAGAGAACTAGAACAAAAAATTTCACAATTTGCATGGAAACACAAAAGACCCCAAATGGACAAAGCAATCTTGAGAAAGAAAAATGGAGCTAAAGGAATCAGGCTCCTGGCCTTCAGACTATACTACAAAGCCACAGTAATCAAGAGAGTATGGTACTGGCACAAAAACAGAAAGATCAATGGAAAAGGGTAAATACCCCAGAGATAAACCCACACACACGGTCACCTAATTTTTGATAAAGGAGGCAAGAATATACAATGGAGAAAAGACAGCCTCTTCAATAAGTGGTGCTAGGAAAACTGGACAGCTACACATAAAAGAATGAAATTAGAACACTACCTAACATCATACACAAAAATAAACTCAAAATGGATTAAAGACCTAAATGTAAGACAAAACACTATAAAACTCTTAGAGGAAAACATAGGCAGAACACTCTATGACATAAATCACAGCAAGGTCCTTTTGGACCCACTTCCTAGAGAAATGGAAATTAATACAAAAATAAACAAATGGGACCTAATGAATCCTAAAAGCTTTTGCACAGCAAAGGAAACCATAAACAAGTTGAAAAGACAACCCTCAGAATGGGAGAAAATATTTGCAAATGAAGCAACTGACAAAGGATTAATCTCCAAAATTTACAAGCATGTCATGCAGCTCAATATGAAAAAAACAGACAACCCAATCCAATAATGGGCAGAAGACCTAAATAGACATTTCTCCAAAAAGATATACAGATAGCCTACAAACACATGAAAGAATGCTCAACATCACTAATCATTAGAGAAATGCAAATCAAAACTACAGTGAGGTATCACCTCACACCAGTCAGAATGGCCATCATCAAAAAATCTACAAATAATAAATGCTGGAGAGGGTGTGGAGAAAAGGGAACCCTCTTGCACTGTTGGTCAGAATGTAAATTGATACAGTCTCTATGGAGAACAGTATGGATGTTCCTAAAGAAACCAAAAACAGAACTACCATATGACCCAGCAAACCCACTACTAGGCATATACCCTAAGAAAACCATAATTCAAAAAGAATCATGTATCACAATGTTCATTGCAGCTCTATTTACAATAGCCAGGACATGGAAGCAACCTAAGTGTCCATTGACAGGTCAATGGATAAAGAAGATGTGGCACATATATACAATGGAATATTACTCAGCCATAAAAAGAAACGAAATGAGTTATTTTTAGTGAGGTGCATGGACCTAGAGTCTGTCATACAGAGCAAATTAAGTCAGAAAGACAAAAACTAATACCATATGCTAACACATATATTTGGAATCTAAAAGAAAAAAAATGGTTATGAAGTATCTAGGCGCAGGACAATAATAAAGATGCAGAGAATGGACTTGAGGACACAGGGAGGGGGAAAGGTAAGCTGGGATGAAGTGAGAGAGTGGCATGGACTTATATATACAACAAAATGTAAAATAGATAGCTAGTGGGAAGCAGTCACACTGAATAGAGAGATCAGCTCAGTGTTTTGCAACCACCTAGAGAGGTGGGATAGGGAGGGTGGGAAGGGGATGCAAGAGGGAGGAGATATGGGGATGTATGTATATGTATAGCTGATTCACGTTGTTATAAATCAGAAACTAACACATCGTTGTAAAGCAATTATCCTCCAATAAAGATGTTAAAAATAAATAAATAAATAAAATTAAAATGATCAGTATAACCTACATGATAAATGATAATGCCTATTTTTTTCTTTTTTTTTTAATACTTGTTTTATTTTACTGCACTGGAAGACCTCTTGTTTGCATTGTTGAATACAAATGAAGATAGACAAAAAAAAAAATAACACTAACTGAAAAAGATATATGCACCCCCTTGTTCATTGTAACACTATTTACAATAACCAAGATATGGAAACAACCTATGCATCCATCTGTGGATGAATAGGTAAGGAAAATATGATATAAATAATGGAATACTCTTCTGCCATAAAAAGGAATGGAGTCTTGCCATTTGCAACAACATGAATGGAACTTGAGGGCATTATGTTAAGTGAAATGAGTCGGACTGAAAAAGACAAATACGGTGTGATCTCACTTGCATGTGGAATCTAAAACACCAAAGCAAAACAAGTGATTTCATAGGTTCAGAGAACAGATCGGTGTTTGCCAGAGGCAGGGTGGGAGGTGGGGCAAAATGGGTGAAGGGAGTCAATAGGTACAAACTTCCAATTATAAAATAAATAAATCATGGGGATGTAATGTACAGATGGTGACTACAGTTAATAATAGTGTATTGCATATCTGAAAGTTGCTAAAAGAGTAGGTGTTAAAAACTCTTATCACAAGAAGAAATTTGTGTATCTATGTATGGTGACAGATGTTAACTAGACTTATTGTGATCATTTTGCAATATATACAAATATAGAATTTTTATGTTGTACAAGTGAAAAAGGGTTATTTGTCAATTATACCTCAATATAGAAAAAGAAAGAATAAAGGAAACAACATTTTTAAGTGCCAGTTAAGGGATGAAACTGTCAAATGATCATGGAAAATCTTTTCACATTAAGAAGAAAACATATGTTTAAATATAAATGTTTAAAGCAAACCAAAATTCAGACAAACAGGATAATCTCCTGTTTAAAAATTGAGATAGAAAAAAATAACAAATTAGGAAACTACAACATAGCAGAGAGGATAAACAAGCCAAAATTTGTTTATTTGAAGAAAGAAAAAGTAAAGTTCATGGCTCTAAGGGACATGTATAAGAATGTCCATGACATTAATGTCATAATAGCAAAAAATAATAATAATAATTAATATATAACCATTAAATAATAATAACAATCAAATAATAATAACCATTATAACCTTTTATAAGAAAATATATTGATGCATTGTAATATACATACATAACGAAATCCTTTTATAGAAATGGTGGAAAAAATTGATTTACAGCTATAAGCCTCGACAAGGATTAATTTTACAAATATGTTGTCATTATTGATTTACTATAATCAGGATCTAGCACTGAGTTTGCGGGAGGGAAGATAAGTATACATCCAAACAAAGTCAGATCTCTGCTACAGAGGAAGGATGGGAATGGCTACTGAATAAGCAATACACAACGTCTACCTAAAATAGTCACTTGAAAAAAGCAATCACTCAAAGAATCACTAAATGTGCGTATAATAAATCTTACTTGCATAGTGTGATGATTTACAGATTTAGAAGCTGCTGTAAAATAAACATGGCCCTTTGGATTCCTTTATTCATTATGTATTTACAGAATCTTCTCTATGGGTGTATGTGGAAGAGAGAATAGTCATTTAATTTTCAAATTTTCTTCTTTCAAATTTTGTTCTTTCATCACTATAAAGTATTAAATAAGGTTATATATCACAGGGAAAAATCCTTTTCCTTCCAAATGCCAACTGTGTAATCATTAAAAAAAATCATTTAAACTGCTGGATATAAAACTTTGATATCATGGACTACATCATGGATGTGGTGGTCAAATGAAATCTTTGACAGTAAAATATTTTTTAAACATGGGAGCTGAAGCTGTATACCAATGTGTTTGATTGCACTGTCTAACCTTTCACATGGGAATTAAAAGCTTCTGTACTTTCTTTTATTTTTATTGAAAAACTCTAAATGATCATTGAATCAATTTATATTTGCATAAAGCTTTACATTTTACAAAGAATTTAAAAATACAGAATTTTCCTCTGACTTGATAACATTTTACCTTCCTATTATCCTCATTCTACAGATGAGGAGTCCGAGTCTCAAGGATGTTAATGACTTAATTAAGGGACTTGGGTCATATGAAGTGAAGGTGAGTTTTCAAACCGGGTGTTCTGGCACTAATCAGCTTTCTTTCCTTAATACCATGCTAGGTGGTGCTCTGTAAAAGAGAAAAAAAAAAGAATGGAATGAGCCCTATGATGTCCCTAGTTTACAGCCTGGAGACACCTTCCAGGCGGCAATGTAGAGAAATGGAACCCAGTTATAGCCTAATGGTCTCCTTGAGATGAGCAGACAACACTAGATTTCCAGGGAGGTCAAGATAGATGGAGGTCACATGTCAGAGTTCCAGAAAAGAAAGAACTGCACAGAGAGAGAACTCCAGAGAACAGCAAATCGTTACTCTTAAGTCTTCAGCTAAGTAATTCTGAGCACATGTGTGTGAACAAAGAAATAAAGATCAGGAAAAGAACCAACTGAAACCAGCCAAAGGAACTTACACAAATCGTACTCTCATTGCCAGTATTGAAAACTTCACAATCCAAATGGAATCAGGCAGACAACTCAAAACAGTATTGCATCAGTAGTGGAGCAATATAGCTCTAAATTAAGTGGTGCTCTGGACCCATCTAATAAATCTTAAAAGCAAGCCTCAAAAGCATTAAAGTTTTTCCAAGTGACTAAGATGAGCAGCAATCACAGTTTGACCTGAATGAAAAGATCCCTGGGATGAAGAATGTTTAATTTTAAAACTAGGAGAATTCCAGATATATTGAATGAGTCATTTACCCTATAAAGATCAAGGGTATATATAGAAATAAAAAATATCTAGAACCAAATGAAGAAAATTTCACAGAATCTAGCATTGAATTAAAAAAATACCAAGTATTCATAGAAGCAGGAAAATATGACCCATATGAGGAGATAAATAAATCAATAGAAAAAGATCCAGGAATGACAGATTATAGAATCAGTAGTCAAGGACACATTAGAAGTTATTATAACTATACTCTGTATATTCAAGAAGGTAAAGGGAAACTTTATCACACTGAGAGATGGAGATATAAAAAACATTTTGAAGTTCTAGAAAGGAAAAATACAGGGTGAAGGTGATAAAACCAATGGGTTAATTTAACCATAAACTAGATACTGAAGGAGAAAAGACTAGTGAACTAAGATAAAACACAAAAACAAAAATACTGAATATAGTAACCAGAACTTCAGTGAGATATAGGACAACTATAAACAGCTTGGATTTAGTGTACATGTAATTGCAATCCCTGAATGAGTGGAAGAAAAGTGGGACAGGAAATTATTTGTGGAAACAATACATGAAAAATTTCCAAATTTGATGAAACTATATCCCCACGGATCCAAGTTCAAAGAAGTCCAGGTTCAAGAAATAGGACTAAAATCATACACAAATACATCATGAACAAATTTCTTTAAGAAATAAAAGAGAGAAAATCTTAAAAGCAGCCAGAGGATTAAAGGTATATTACTTACAGAGAAACAAAGATATAAATGACATGGATTTGTCTGAAAAAATTCAAGCCAAAGAACAGTGAAGAAATATATTTAAAGTTTTGAAGGGGGAAAAAAAGTCAACCTAGAATTATATACCCAGTAAAACAATCTTTCATAAATGAAGACAAAATAAAGGATTTTTTCAGACATATAGAAGCTGAAAAATTTAGCAAAAGCAGATTTGTGTTAAGATAAATATTAAAAGAAATTGTTCAAGCAGAAGAAAAAATGATACCAGAGAAAAATGTGGACCCACACAAACTAATGAAAAGCACTGGAAATAGCAACTACTTGGGAAAATATAAAAGACTTTTTCTATTTTATTTAAATAAGAACTTGATTGTATTATCACTTTTATATATAGGAAGAAAATAACTGTTTAAAAAATAATGCTCTCGGGGTGGGTAACAAATGCAGAAGTAAAATATACAACAATATTAGAAAGGCAAATAGGAAATGGGACTATAATATAACAAAGCTCCTGTGATGCATACTAACTGGTATGATATTATTTGAAGGTAGGTAAGTCTAAAATGCATGTTTATAACGCTGTAGCAACCACAAACAAAAACTGATGATGGAGATAAAAAGAAATCATAAAAACACTTCAATCCCAAAGAATACAGAAAAAAAGGGGAAGAGAACAAAAAATAGATGTGACATATTAAAAAGTAGAAATATACATAAGTCCAATCATATCAATAAATGTTCAATGTAAATAATTTAAAAAGCCAATGAAAAGCTTTAAATTATCATTTTGGATAAAATAGCAAGATCCAACAAGAAATAAATTTAAAATATAATGACACAAATAGGCTAAAATAAAAAGAATAGGGAAACACATTCTCTACATCAATAATCGAAAGAAAGCTGGAGTGACTATTTTCATATTAGATAAAGTAGATTTCACAGCAAAAATACTGTTACAGAGAGAGACAATTTCTGATGATAAATAGGTCAATGTATCAGCATAATAATCCTAAGTATTTATGTATCCAACAACAGGACTTCAAAATACAAAAATTGATAGAACTGCAAGGAGAAATATTCAAAACCCCAATTATAGTTGGAGACTTAATTAACCTTCTTTAATAAGTGATAAAATAATTAGACAGAAAATCAGTAAGGATATAGAAGATATACAACAGTGTCAAAACACTTGACCTAATTGACACTTATAAAAACTCTACCCAGCAACAGTAGAATACACATTCATTTCAAGTACACACAGAATAATTACCAATATTTACTTATGTTCTAGGCCATAAAACAAGTGTAGATAAAATTTTAAGGATCAAATCAACAAGGTATAGTCTCTGACCACGATAGATAGATAGATAGATAAATAGATAGATAGATAGATAGATAGATAGATAGATAGATAAAATAAATAAAGAGGTAGAAATTGCTTGCAAGAAGACATTTGGGTAATCCCCAAAGATTTGTAAATGAAATAACATATATAAAAATAACCCATCAAAAGCCAAAGAGGTGGTGCTTTGAACTGGGTTAAAACAAAGACACAACATACCAAACTTTGTTGGATGTTTCTAAAGCAATAATTACAGGAAAATTTATAGCAATTAGCAGCTCATATTAGAAAAAGAAGAAAGGTATCAAAATAATGATCTCAGCTTTCACCTTAAAAAGAAGTAGAAAAATAACAAATTAACACAAAATTAGGAAGAAATAAATAATAAAGATCAAAGTGAAAATTAATAAAACAGATAGCATAAAATAATAGAGACAATCAACAAACCAAACCTAGGTCTTATAGAGATCTATAAAATTGATAAAATTCTAGCTAGCCTTACCATCAGAGAAAAAGAGAGAACATATAAATTGTAAATATCAGGAATGTGAGAGTTGGCATCATTTCAGATTCTGCAGGTATTATAGAGATAATATGGAAAATTTATAAACAACATTACATCAATAAATTCAACAATCTAGATGTAATTGGTCAAGTCCTTGAAAGACACAAACTACCAAAGCTTATTTAAGAAGAAATAGGTACTCAGAATGGCCTTATATCAGTTGAAGAAATTAAATTTATAGTTGAAAACTTTTCTGCAAAGAAAATTCCTGGAGTAAATGGCTTCATGGATGAATATCACCAAATTTAAGAAAGATAAAAATACTAATACTTCACAAGCTCTTCCATAAAATTGAAGAGGAGATAATTATTTCCAGTGTGTTTTATGAGACCAGCATTACATACTGATCAAATTCTGACAAATAAATTACAAGAAAAGAATAAATATACTTCTTGAATAAAGTAGCAAAAATTCTAGATAATGTTTTCGCAAATTGTATACAATTTATACAAATGATAACACATAATGATAAATTGGGATTAATTATAGGAAAGCAAGGTTAGTTTTACATTTGAAGATCAATGTGATACACTATGTGATCACAATGTGATAAAGTATTAATATTATGATTATTTAAATACATGTAAAAATATGCATTTAGAAAAGTCTATTTCAGATCAAAAATTTTCAGCAAACTAGAAATAGAAGGGAACTTCCTCAACCTGATAATGGACATTTACAAAAACTTATAGCTAACATATTTATTGGTGAAAGGCTAAATGCTTTTCCCCAAAGACCAGGAGTAAGACAAGCATGTCTACTCTCACAATCCTTATTCTACATTATATGAGGGATCTATCCAATTGAATAAGACAAGAAAAAACATAAAAGGCATCCAGTTTGGAAAGGAGAAAACAAAACTTGATTCATTCATGGTTCATGTAATTGTCTGTGTAGAAATCCAATGTAAACTAGAAAAAAAAAACAAACACAAGACCTAATGAGTGAGTTTGTAAAGATTGCAGGGTACAAGATTAACACAGAAAATTCATATCTATAAATACATTAGCAACGAATAAGCACAAACTTAAATTTACGAAATTACAATTACATGTGAAAGACCTTACACTGAAAACAGCATTTACATGTGCAAAATTGATCAACTAATTAAACATTTCATATGTTTAATTAGTCAAAATTGATCAACTAATTAAACAAGTATGTCAAAATTGATCAACTAATTAAACATTTCATATGTTGAGCTTATTGTCAGCCATATAGGTCTCATTAAACTGTTAAAAACTGTATGATAAAACCATCTTTTTTATACTATTTCATCATATCATTTAGCCTTCACATGTTATAAATATATGATTTGTTTCTGTGTTAAATTCATTCTCGTTATGTGTTTTATTACCCCCGTAAAAATTAAAGAAGCATAACATTTCAAAAACTAAGGGCACTTTATTTCTAGAGAAAATCTAATCATTCAACAAAATCAGCATTCTAGCACTTCAGAGTGTTGGCATTTATACTGGGGCTTCTTCCTTTGTGGCTATGAGAAACTAGAGAAGGTCCAAGCATCATATTCTCATACAACAATGGCCAGAGGCAGAAAAAGGTAGCTTCTCCCAGTGTGCTTTTCTTTAAGAGTAAGAGAACTGCTCTAATCATCATCTTCTCACAAAACAAAGACCAGAGATTGCCTTCTTCTTTTGAATCATTGTTTAAGCAAATAAAATTTAACAAATTGTTACTTAGGAAGGAGACTTTCCTGATCATGTGCCTATTCCCAAAACATTGTCAGGGGAATAGATCCCCAATCACTGACATATATTAAGCAAGAGGAATTATCTTCCCTGCAAAAACTGGGGCAAATACTGATTTCCCCCTTAACAGGTAAATTCAAGGAAGACAAGACTACAGTGTCTGCTACACTAATGCTCCAAAAGAAAGATGACTTATTATCAATTACAACACAAAATAGATGTAAAACATATTCCTCTAGTATCCAGGATCTCAAGGAATGAAAGGATTCTTTAGATAATTCAGTGCAGGAATAGCAAAACCTAGCATGCACACCTCTATCCCAGATGACGCCCAATTACAGGCACACAAAAATGCACACACAGAGCAGATATCAATAATCTATCACAACATGAGACCAGACATGACCTCAGAAGTCCATTCAACCTTGTACTCTGAGTAGCACTACCAATCAATCAGTGGTCACATGTCAGATGAAATATTTTTGTATTTCTCCTGCCTTCAAGAAAGAAGACATCTGGACTGTTGGGGATCAATGATGTAGGACTGTCCCTAGATTTAGATCTCCAGTGAAGATGTTCTCCAAGCTTGGCATCCTTATTCAGTTCTCATTCTTACCTGTACACAACAGACTACCACAGGTCTACATGCTTAAATCTCCCTGTTGTCTTCCTAAAGCTGTAGCTTTGTGTAGTGTTCAAACACATTCCTAAGACCCTGGAGTACTCAACTTAAGAAATGCTTCTAAAAATTTAGGAGAAAATGCCAGTAGGAGAATAATCAAAAGGACTGTCTAAAATGAGACTAGACATACTCTAAGACCAACATCTGGGCTAATCTTATCTCTCCCTAAAATATATTTTATCTCCAAAATGCAAAAGAGATGTTCTTTCATAACAGAGTTCTACCTCACCTAATTTAAGAAAGACTCAGACATTTTACAAAGACTGCTCTCTCCCTACCATGCAGTCTTATCTGTCTTACATTTCTTCCCCTCCTTCATTTTTGAGAAATCAATAAACCTTCCAAATGGATATTTGTGGAATTATTTAACAATAAAACATAGCCATCCTTTATCTTTTCCATGAAGCTCCTGATCTCTGGTGGCCTCGGCCTGCAGCAGCTTGAAGCAAGATTTTGTTCCCCTAACCAGGAATCAAACCCAGGCCACGGCAGTGACAGCACCAAATCCTAACCACCAGACCACCACCAGGGACCACCAGGGACCACCAGTGGCCAGTGACAAGGCCCTGGCCCTTCAGCTATGAAGAAATGAATTTCCACATAGAAACAGAAAGTAGTGAAGCAAGTAAAGTATTTATTAGGAGGAAAAAGAGTACAGTATGTGTGGATAGACACATGGGTGGGCTCAGAGAGAGAGAGTCGTACCCTCGTGGCAGTTTGAGTCACTTTTTTGGGGCATTTCTTACAGATTTCCTTTGACCAATCATCTTGCTTTGCCTGGTTCTGAGTCTGTTTTTGGTTTATCTCAGGGTCTTCTCCTGTATGTGTGTACATCTCTTAGCTGAGATGGATTCCAGTGAAGAGGCCTATGGGTAGTTTACATCACTTATTACGAGGTGGCTCCCCCTCCATTTTTGACCTCCAAGGAGCCTTTCTGCACATGTGTAGTCTGGGAAGTCTCCTTGACTTCGAGAATAAGGAATATGTGGTCTCTTATCTTCTATCTGGGCAGGGCCCAGCCTCCTCCATCATCCTGCTTTTATGGAGTTTCTGCTGTTACAGAGTTTCTGTCAATGGGGGAGAAACTGTTCAGCCTAGGACCCATCCATCTCCTGCCTCACACCCATGCCTGTCCTTCTGACGCATTTGAGCTGATCACTTGAAAACTTGATGACAGCACCCCTGGCCTGCACTGCAACCAGTCAGGACCCAGGGACTTGGCACCTGTGATGGTTTTGCTAACCCAGAAGATTTCAAGAAACTCTCTGGAGTGTTCTATCCATCAGTGACCCTAATTGCATCCCCTCGTATTGCCATAATACATAATTAAGAAAAAGGAGACATTTGATCACATATTACAGGGATTTGCTGCATTGCTTGGGAAGAAGCTGGTTAGAGAGAGTGACAAGGAGATCTACTGAATATTTTCATACAGTGAGTGCTCAAAACTATCAATCCTTCATTTATTTATTTTTTTCAGTCTGAAAATTAAAGATGAATAATGATGTCCCAATTGCCCTTCACAATCATGATTCAGCCTGAGAGCTAATAAGCCACCTTCAATACCCACCCCACCTTCTCTGAACAGATATTTTTTCCACATGGATGAGCACAAAGAAATAATCAGATAGGAGATTTTTCTTCTAAATTAGGCCTCTTGTTTGTAAACTGAAAGAGTGCTAATGCAGTTCAAACTCGGCTATGCCCCACACAGGCCCATTTTGCCTCGGCTTATTACAAAGAGGGAGAAAATGGAAGGTTTTGTTCTATTCTTTGAGCTCCTTCTGTGTGAGAGGCCATTCAAACGATTGGTACTTCTCTCTCACCCGCTCTCTCTCTTGCCCGCGCCCCCGCCCCCCCCCCTTGCTCACACACTCTCTCTGTTTCTCTCTGTTATGCCAGCATTAGAGGCGAGCCGCTGGCTGAGAACGTGCTTTGATGTCGACCCCTCGCTGCCACGGCGAGACCTGCCTTGGTGGGTGAGTAGCGCAGGAGTGAGGGCATGTGTGGGAGAGAGGAGGATGAAAGGAGGGCGACTGGGGCCAAGGATGAGGACAGATTCCTGCCTGTTCACTTAGATGCTTCAGGAAGGCAAATGCGGAGCCTTGTGATTACAGAGGTTATGAACCAGCTAAACTTCAGAAATGACCATTTAAAGTACTGCCTAACCTAAAGAATCAAATTATTGTTCAGGCTTTTGGCTTCAAAAAAAGAAAAGAAAGAGACAAGCCATGAGCATTGCCAAAGAGAAAAAGACATTCAGATGACCTTCTAAGGAGGTTGGTTAGTCAAGGATGCAGGAACCCCAGCACACAGATAGGGTCTGAGTGACAGCTTAGCACAACTTGCTGCCTTTCAAGTTTTGTTCTGATGACTTGCGCCAGATGTCAGAAATAAATCTCTGGCCCCAGTGGTAAGGTTACATTTGTGACACAGGCAGGCAACACATGAAATCGTCACATGGGCAGTCTACTCTGATCTCCATGGACCAGCGTGGCAAGGGACACCCTGAGAGGCTGAGCCCACAAAGGAGCTTATGCCTTTTGTAAATTCTTGTCATTCAAGGGCTACCTTTGGTTAGACTGTGGAGTTTCTGTGCCTCTGTCTAGATTAAGAGGCTTTTCATTGCCAGGTTGTCAGAACAGATCGGACCTTGTTCTCCTGCAACCAACACTTGTTTCCTCCTCCCTCAACCACCTGTTTTGTTCATCCCACTGCATAAAGGAATGAGAGTCTGTCCTCATCACTGATTTCCCAGCACATTCTGTCAGCTCTTTCCACCAGGTTTGGGACAGTGGAAAGAAGCAGAGAAATTTAATACAAAATCCTTTCTCTTTTTTTTTCATATTTTATTGACTCCCAGAGTATATTATTTCAAAAAAATATTTTATCATCAAGCAAGAATTTATTGAAGACTACTACGTGTAAGATCCATAGGAAAGAAATCTACAATTCAGAAGTTGTAAGCAAAATCATTTCACTCTATATTCAACCTGAAACCGCCCTTCAGTGCTAAAATGTCTCCTACTATTAAAATACGATCTTTTTTAAAAAAATCTCAATTTTTTAGGAGAATAAAATGATAAGAAGTTCTATGTTTTTCCCACTGCATCTTTTCCTTGACTTTTGGTTTGCATGAGTGTACCTTACCTGAGACAAGATGGTCAGTGAGTATTCACATACTGGTCAGAATATTCATGGGAGCTATTTGCTGGTGAACAATTCTGGATGTCATCAGGAGCTAAATAAGCTGTCTGCTGCCAGTCAAAATGCCATTCAGACAAGACCTCATTTTCCATTGAGATGGACTGACACATATCTTACTTCTAAGGTGCCTTCCAAGCTAAGCCCGCCTCCCACCATTCACAGTCTAGAAGAAAAATTCGCAGAGTCCTCTCAGCTCTACCCTTGGTCCCAAAGAAGAGGCAAGCTGATGCTCTTTTTAGGGAAGACTCAGCTCAAAGGAAAACCTCCTTATGGAATGGGGGAGTGTCTCATTATTATCATACTCACCGCAACCCAAGAGCATCTGGGCTATACACTGGGTTCATGGTTGTAGAAACTGTTTGCCCTCCATTGCTTTTAAATGATGAAACACAAAAAGATCTAGGTTAAATGGAACCATTTGTGTTAAAGGATATATACATCTCCAGTGATAGAGAATGTGTTCAGATAAACTATGCAGACTTTGCATGAGTGCTTTTGTTTTTTAAACCACACCCTGATGAGGATTCTTACTCTTGTGAAAATCTTCACCAAAAACATAAATAAAATCAAGCAGGAAAATTGCATGGGTGATGGAGAGCCCCCCTCCCACAGCCCGGGCAGATACTATGCCTGTCCTTCACACAGCAGGTCATCTTTGGTGACTTCCCCAGTCTTCACTCCACCCCTCAATTATGAAATCAGCAAAACTCTCAGGGGAAGAAGACCTAGAAAGAACAGATGTGGCAGCAAGAGACAGAGGGATCAATACCTTCAGAGTCTGAGACTGTAATGGGCCCTGTAGGTCTGTAAATTATCAAACAAAAATTCTTTTTCAAGAAGGGGAAAAAATGCATTTTAATAGCAGCTCTATAATTAGCCATTTCTGTTCAAGGTTTCTTAGTAGTTTTTATGTTTGTCTGCTTTACCTTTATTTCCTTTAACAGTGTTCACATAAAATGGCTCAGAATTGCTCTCCCTCTAATTATTTACTGTAACAACAAACAAGCTGAGAGAAAGGTGACAGAGTAGTGAAGAAAGATCTTGTACAGGATGTATTGACTCACCACTGTTTCCTTCTTACTTCCTTGATTTTCTTTTTTATTCTTTCCTAGCATATAATTTGTACGTTTGCATAAAACTCTCGCCTGAGTTGTTTGATTTTGTGATGATGTTAGACACTTGGTCTGTGAGTTTGCTCTTAATATAGATACACAGTTTGTTCAGCCTTTGGTAAAAAGCAGATTCATTCTAGCCCCAAAGTCACGATTGGCCAAGATGGAGCTGGTGTGATTTGTGTGTGATAGGGGGTGGGGGGCAGTTCGGAAATGTAAATGTGACAACCCAGAGAAGGTAGGAGTTTAGATGCCAAGACTGAATTGTAAGGCAGGGAACAATTTGGGGGGAAAAAAAATCAATGTTCAATTCTGAGAAAACAGATGAGAAATGAAATCCTCACTGGGGCAAAAACAAGAGGCAAAAATCCCAAGGATGAATCAGGGTCAAAGTCACTATAGTCTGAAGAAGGCAGGAGATTCACAGTGATGGAAGTAGTCACCCAGGTATCATGCCCTCAAAATTGAAATTGTTTGCATCCATCTTTCTGAAAGCCCATCTTAAAAAGGTGAGACTCTGAGCTCAGCACCAGAAACCATGAACACTGTGCTGTGAATAACAATGGTTCTATACGCGGCCAATACCTGATATACAGAAGAAGAATAAGTTCAGGGGTCAGAACATGGGCCTGGGAGGCAGCAGGTTCAACCACCATTCACCATTTTACTGTAACATGAAGTGATCATTATCAACAAGTTGTCGTTACTAAGCGATCAAAATATTGTGAGAGAGATGGTAATGTGGAACTTAAAGAAATAGGAAGAGTCTAAAATTAAGCCTCTGAGGGGTGACCATTGCACCCCTTGTAAGGTAATACATCCATGTCGCTTCCAGGATGAAGGCCAGGAGACCACTGACACTATATAATATAATGTGTATATTAACCATCTCTCAAGTGGTTCTCTTTAAAACCAATCATAGATATGACCCATGGCCTTTTCTGTATTGTCCTAATGTGAGTTTCCTTCAGAGATGAGTCCATTCCCACTTTGATGTGACACACATGAGATATTACAGGAAGAGTTCCCCCTCTCTAGGAGTCCAGGGCTTTCCTCTGCAATAAGCTTCCCTTCAACACGAAGCCAGGTTTAAAATCGCCTGTGTTATGTTAGAGCTCTCTAGCAAGATTCAGAACAAAATAAATTTTGCTCTGTTCTCTGAGTAGTAATGGATCTTGGTAACAGGCTCTTTCTGTAGTTTATTGGTCCATCTTATAGTTTATTAGAGCCCAGCCTGTGTCAGGACTTCCACTGTAAACCCATATTTTCTGGTTTGAGAGATCAATGATAAAATTGGGCTAGTACTGAAACTTAATCTTGATATTCAGTTCCTGCTTGAGAACATTAAAAGGAGAAATTAAAGAGAGAAGGATAGAGATAGAGAGATGGAAAGAAACACCCATGAATGTGGTGTCATAATTTTGATATGTGTTTTAACTTATTAGTTAATTGTAAGGCACACTTTTTTTCATTATGTTTCCATTTATCATGGGGCATATATGACAGAGGAGAAGTTATTTGATAGAAAGAAAATTAAATGAAAAGTAAAATTAGTTTTCCCTCTGCACAGTTATCATACCTATATGTCCACAAAATAACCATGTCTTCACATTTTAATTTGCTACTCAAGTTACCTAAATAACGTGGGGTTTAACAGTGTGCAAAAGCCAAGAGGGAAAAATGTAGCTGTGTTCTTAATTGTTGAATTTTTCATAGTTTTTTCTTTCCTTTGGGTGATTATGAGCCATTGGCGGATTTATGTTAAGATGAGCTTTTATGCCTTTCTTCATTTAAACAAAAACCGAATAATACCAATGTTTTTTGTTTTACTCATGCCCCACTGAAGAAAATTATTTAAACATGTTTAAAGTGCTTCCGATGGCAATGATGGCTAAGAAAAGATCATTTGTAAAGGATCCATTTCAAAATGCACTGTCTTGCTGTAATGTCCACTATAGAGAAAGACCTTAGCTTAAATTATACCACAGCTATTTTAAATGGATTTTTAAATTATCTACCTTTGCATTTCATCATGACTGTTTCAGGGAAATTATCCTGAGATAATGCCAACAAATGGCTGCAGACTTTAGGTTTATAATTGCTCTTGTTCATTTAAGGTTCCCAGCAGACCATATCAGGAAATTCAATGTCTGGCAAATCGGGGTTGATAATATACCGTAACTGGCATTTTCTTATTAGACGAGCACCCAAATCAGCCTTCATTTTAGCGATGACCCTAATTAAAAGAACCATGATTTAAAGCAAAGTCTGTGCATTTTAAGGATCAGATCTGGTTATGGTAGTGTTAGCCAAAGGGTTTTTTTTTTTAAACTTGGAAAATTGGCATTATCTAAACTTAATTTTAATTTTTCAAATGTATATCATAGTTTTTCAATTCCTCTCTCAAATGAGAGTCTTCCTTCTAGCTACTTAATATGTAAAAATGTCACATACATACAATCCCATATACCTAAGTACTCATCTCTTTCTCCAGTAGATGATTCAGTTTTAGAGCTATAAGAGATCTTAGAAAAATGATCACTTAATACAGGCCTCACCAGCCTTACTATCTTAAGTGGAAGAAATGAGGGCTTTGAAGCTAATGCAGTTTGCTTTGGATCATCAGTTGGTGAGAGGTAAAGCCTGAATTGCATGAGCCTCTTAAAGGCTGCTCAAAAAAGAGGCTCCTCCCCCCACCCTCCGCAAAAAAAAAAAAAAAAAAACCTGTTAAAGATGTTACCTGTGGCATATGTTGATGTACGTGGCTTTTTTAAAAAAAAAAAACTCATCCTGTCAACCGAAAGTATTAATTGCTATGGACTCTAACAGTATTTTATAGACTGAAATTTTATCCTAACATTTCTCTGAGGGACCATGACCATAAAATTATCTTGGACCAAATTGGAAGGATCTTTGAGTACTACATTTAAATGTGTGTATAAAATTTGAAAACTTATTGGGTGGGATCCAAAGTAAATCCACCCTATCTATATGTCACGGATAATGAGAGGCAGTAAGAATGATAACCAATATTTGGAGATCATGTTACAATTCATAAAGAACCCTTACCTATATTATTTCCTTAACTAAAGTTATCTTCACCCCAACACTGTGAAGATGCAGGGTAAGAACAGAACTTGAGATTTTCGAGTGCCATTATACCCATTTCCTCGTTTAGAAATAGGAACGGTCTTCCCTGGTGACGCAGTGGTTGAGAGTCCGCCTGCCGATGCAGGGGACACGGGTTCGTGTCCCGGTCCGGGAAGATCCCACATGTCACGGAGTGGCTGGGCCCGTGAGCCATGGCCACTGAGCCTGCACTTCCGGAGCCTGTGCTCTGCAGCGGGAGAGGCCACGGCAGTGAGAGGCCCGCACACCGCAAAAAAAAAAAAAAAAAAAAAAAAGAAATAAGAACATTTCCATAAGTGAAAAAAATCCAGATTTCCAAACCATAGATCCATGTACTCTCCACTATGCTATCCTTTCTTCCTGATAGCAATAATTATTATTGATAATATAAATAGAAAAAGTTAATGTGATTTATCAATTACAGTTATAATTATAGTGGTAATTACAATAGCTATTATTATTAAGCTTCAGGTGCTCTTCTCTGCAGCATCTTGCACATAAACACAGATGCAAAAATCTATACAGTAGGTATTATCATACCAAATTCAGAGTCTGAGCCAACAGAGGCTCAGGAAAGTCAGATGATTTATCTAAATTCATGGAGCCTATAAAAGCAGAACCAGGATTTGAACCAGGTTAGCTGGACCCCCAACGGAATGTTCTTTAACCCTTTGCTGTACTTCCTTCATGATAACACACATGCTTGACAAAATAGTGGTGTACTGGCAATAGGAACACAAAAAGAAATCAATGCTAAGAAATCCTCAAGGTTCAGTTAGTATAGGAGAAAAAATTGACAGAAAAAAAAAAAGTTTATAAGAGGAAAGGCTGTGTGTGTGAGGGGGTGGGGAGGATAGGTGTGTGTGGGAGGGGTAGGTGTGGGTGTGGGTGTGAAAGAGAGAGGTGTATATATACATACATATATATAAATCACATCTATAAGTGATACATGCATGTTTATAACTATACTTTCATTTATAGATGTACATATATGTAAATACATGAAAAGTAAAAAAAAAAATTTAAATAAAACCAAGAGAAACAGCACAAAATATTATTAAGATCTTTCACAAAATCCTACACAATTCAAACAGTCATTAAGTAGAATTTTTTTATAAATTTGGTACAGGAGAAAGGATTCCTACCAGTGTGATAGGCAACTTTTTATCAAGATTTCATTGTTAGAGTTGCTTCATTTCAAGGAAAATGATTTAGCCCCCAGGATATGCAGACCACTATTGTAATAAGCCACATATTTTTAAGGAGGGGAGGGCCTTCAGCTATTCTTGCAAGAGCAAAAATTTCCAGGAATTTTCCTTACTGCTATTATAAATTAATAAATTTTAGTAGTGCCGCACCACAAATCTTTGGCACTGACCTATATAGAAACATTAATATCTTATGATATTGATTTCAAAGACAAAGTCCAGAACCTTATGGTAAATCTAGAGGAAGTTTGTCTCTTATGATAGATGGTGCTATAAGATTCACCTAATAATATCCAAGTAAATCATAATCTCCCCTGGAGCTCAAGATGGGATCAGTAAGCACATACATCCTCTTCAGGGGTCTCTGGGCCCTCAGGCACCCTTGACATACTTCCTATAAGCGGCCACCTAAAGCATTGCTGGTTCCTGTGCTCTCTGTAACTGTCACTGATGAATTGAGTGATAACCTAGCTCAGGTTTGTGAGATTTGTATTGTCAGTACCACATTGATGGGGTTTCAGATGTGTCCCTCCCCACGGCAAGGACATTTGCAATAGGACAAAATGAGGTACTTCAGACCAATTAGAAAGAGATTGGAAGAGACCCAAGTAGGATCATGGAACTAGCATGCTTTGGGCTTTGATAGCTCATCCGTCTGGGCGCTATTCTTTCCAGACACACTGTTCTTGTGTGATTGTGGAGTAATGCTCAGCCCTTTAAAAACAATAGCTCTGCAGCACACCAGGAGTTAGAAAAAGCAATGCCTTTTCTACCTTCTCCTCCCACCTTCCCCACCCCCAGTTCACCACCTTGAATTAGTACTATAATTCACCATCTGCTAAATATGTTTTCCAAGCATAGTCTAGTCTATGTGTTAACACCAGACAGCAGCACATACAAATAATCAGAAGCATAAATAGGAACAGCCACTAAGTAATCCAGCTTCTACAAGTCCCCATAACATCTGGGGTAGGGAGGAGAGGGCAGGAACACTGCCTTCTAGCGTCTTAGCAATTAGCCCCATAGGCCATTCTTCCAAAATGGCCTGCCTGGGTAAACATTTGAGACAGATGTTTTCCGGTTTGTTTATCTTCTTCCTGTCACTTTCACTGATATTCTCTGCTCTTCTTGGCGGCTGACCTTTCACAAATGTTGGTTTTGTTTTAGAAATGTCCTATTGTAAATAAGAGGGCAGGGTTCACAGAGCAAAGGCCAATGCAGCTAGGAGGCTCTGTGGGGGCCAGGGAGCCCTGTTTCACCTGCCAGAGGCGAGTGTTAACCTGCCCCCAGCCCCAAGGAGGAACAGGGAGTCAGCCCCCACTTTTCAATGCTTCATCCAAGCTTAGTTCATAATATTCTCCAGGAGAATATAATTAACAGTATGGAACAACACGTTGGTTGACTCATCTGTTTGCTGTAGGGTATTTTTGGAAATAAGGATCAGGAAATATCTGGGTAACTTTTATAGGGAGCTGTTAGGAAACAAATCAAAATTTAACGGTATGAGTGTTGATGATTGAAAAACATTCTATTCAAGATTCATATTTCCTATGTTGGTTAATTCTTTCAGTTCAGAGTCCCTACAGGACAAGGACTGATTTGGCATGTAATGGAGTTTGTTTGAATGGAAATTATTGTCAGATTTGCCCCAACTCCATTCCTATTAGACACAGAATTCTGGTTGAGTGAATCAAATAACTTCTCTGAGTCACTGTTTCTTTAGCAATAAAATAAGCATAATATTCCCTCCCCACCTGCCTCAAAATGTGTTGAAACTCAAGTAGGACCATGTATATGAAAGCTCACTATAAACAGCAAAACACTTTCCAAGGGTACTTGGTACTTGGGCTAATATTATTCAATAATTGTTTTTTATAAAGTTTCAGATGACAAAAATATGGGACATTCCAAAATTAAGACAGCTCAAATAATGATATTATTCTGGGGTCTGATGCAATGGGGATCAGATAGTAAGTTAACCAATACTTGCTGATTAGAAGATGGAGAACACAGTGTTTGAGGTATATTGAGTGAACTTAAAGTTTACAGGACAGAGATTTCTCCTTCCTCCTATCTGAGAAAGGCAAATGTTCCTCAGGGGTAATGAGTTCAACACTCAACAGTGGCAGCCCTGATGATTTCCAAGGGTTTCCCTCTCAGGCATTGCTCAACAGACAAGATACAGGGGTGCTGATGCTCACAGGATAGGAATTCCAGTTCAATTGTGTTTCTTGGCAGCATCTCTGGATAAGAGCAAACAGCCAGCAAGTTCCTTCTATGCCATCAAAGACTGGACCAGAGAAAAGAATTTCTCACTACATTGTGAAAACATCCATCTCATGCTTTGAGTTGGGTGTAGTTCAGAATGCTTCCTTCAGAGTAGGTAAGTAGGTCTGACTATTGCTTCTTAGAAGGGTCTCTGGCACAGAAAGCTTTCTAAAAACTCCCTCCAATGGCCCTTCTGTGCCTCCTGATTATTTTTCTTAACCACCTCTCATTGCTTTTCAATTACGGTTGTTGGGTTTGAGATCTTTGCCATCTCAGTCACATTTTAGCATGTGTTGCATTGTAATTTTTGCTTTGTAGTGCTTTTCATTTATAAAAGAACCTCTTTAAAGAACAGAATGGAAACAAACAGCTCTTCACACTGATTGAAATGAGACATTTTTGAGTATGTGTGAGTGCAGCACTGTGGGAAAGCTTGGCAGTGGCTGTGGGGAGCTTATTCAGTCCATCAGTTACTCCCCTTGGATTTGCAGACCTCCATACTAGGCGCTGGCAATGTTGAGATAAATAAGATAACATTGGCTTCCTCCTAGAAGGATGTGGCCCAAGGAAAATGAGACTCTTTGCCATCCCATCAGCAGCATGGGCTCCATCAACATGTGTGACATTTTTATTCAGAGCTAACCCATTTAATATGAATTCTTCAGGGCATAGTCCATTTCTAACCCAGCTCTAAAACTTCTCTTTCACCTTCAACTGCCTTAAACACCTAGAACATAGTAGGTATTTAATAAGTACTTATGGAAAGGCAGCCTTGAGGGAAAAAAAAAAAAAAAGGAATAGCTAAAATGGTTTGATATCCCTTCAACTAGAAGAGTGAGGGTGGGTGCATTGTTTGAAGGGCACTGAGAACAACTGAAGATTATGAAGTAATTAATTGTACATGACCCCAGGCTCTTTGCACTCACCAGATATTGGCTTCCTCCTGTTTCCTTAGTTGTTAGGCAGATTTAGGTTTAACGGCTCTCCACTAAGCACCTACAGTGAACCAGGGACTATGTAGGTGTTCCTGTGTGGAATGAGAAAATCTCAAAAAGCAACACCTTGAGTGAAGTACCATTAAGTGGCTCAAAGATTTTAAGTTGTCTACAGTCCCTATCAGATGGGCAGAACCCACAACATAATCTGACTGAGATTGCATTAACCTTAGGAATCAGAAATGAACCTGGAAACATGGCATAGTCAATGGCAAAGACCCACTTGGTTAAAACGCTTGTAATTTTTTAATCCATTTGGGTAATTGGAACTTAAAAGCATCCTTTAAAAGGTCAGACCAAAAAATAAAAAAAAAAAAAAAAGCAAGGACACAAGATTGTCAATAAGCACTAAAGTTAATGGTGCAAAAAAAAAAAAAAAAAAAAATCAAACCAGCCAGTCACCTCCCCTTTGCAGGGAAGAGGTAGTATAGTGTTGACTCATCCTTTTTACCAATGGAGATCCTGTGAGTTCAGTTCATAACTAGTTCATCTTAGTGTGGCCCCTCTCTGTGGCCTCAATGCAAATGACTGCCTCAACCCAGGGTGACCTATAGATTTTTTTAAAATTCAGTAGTCATTTAAAACCAGTGAAAAACTTAGCAAAGAAGATAAATTTCACTGGATAAAATGTGCAGGCATGAAAGCGTAAGCTATTTCCATGTGGCACACCATAGTCCAACATTGTGTGTTCTAAAATTCTCCAAAGTGCTACACATAACCTTCACACTTTTCTATATTCCAAGATAGGATTGTGGAGATCTGATTTCCCTAAATTAAGTTCTCATGGCTGATGAATCCTGAATTGAATGTGTAATGGTTTGAGATGAAGCGGCTCTCCTTCACCGCAGGTTGGCTTATCTGGGAGACTGGGAGAATTCTCCATATCCTTACCAAAGAAGATGGATGCTTGTGGAGTAGAAGAGGATGACCAATGAAATTCTGACTGACATTAACTGATGCAAAAAAAAAAAAAGTCACTCGGGAATTTGCACAATTCCAGGGGATGTCGTTGGCATTGCAGCCTGTGTAAATAGCCCCTCCTTGGACTTGGTAAACATGGTGGCCCTAGAGATCACTTGTCTTTCCTATGATTTATATAGTGTCCCCTATTTTAAGATCTGAGATGGTGGGGCAGGAAGGGGAAGAGAAGCCACCATACATTGTCTTGGCCCCAAATCATGGTGACATTTCCACATTTCCACTCATCCTATGAGTGCCCACA
Organism: Phocoena phocoena; assembly: GCF_963924675.1. Lineage (NCBI taxonomy): Eukaryota > Metazoa > Chordata > Mammalia > Artiodactyla > Phocoenidae > Phocoena > Phocoena phocoena. Next base: position 128,210,420 of record NC_089220.1, on the reverse strand, counting down.
AGAAAGAGGATGAGGAAGTGAGAAGTAAGATGTGCTTTCCTCTCTCAATGTCTGTGTTTTATTGCTGTGTCAACCGTCCCTCCCCAGAGGCGAGGATCACTGAGCCCTGTCTGCACAGCCCGTGCCTTCTCTGCATAAAAGCCCCAGCAGAACAATTCCTCTTTACCATTCTAACTTTGCTTTTGTCAATAAGCACTGAAGACATAAAAAGAGAAGATGGGCTTTGCTCCTGAATGAGAGCTATTTGACTTTCAATATCAAGAGAGTGGCAAATACCTTCAGATGTTGTGTCCCGCTGAGCCTTTTCAGAAGCAGGTTTTGTCTGCAGAAGGCTGTTTTCTCTTCACACTAGACCCAGAGAGGCGATCCTCTCTTAATTTGACCTCGTGGATGGCTCTTGGCATGCCAAACTGTGCCCCGGTAATTTGGTGGGAATGACAGGCACACTGTCTCTTTTTCATGAGATGTTTTTGGCCGTGCCATAGTGAGCAAGAGCTTGGCTGCGTAGAGCTCACCTGTCCCGTGTGTTTGGGCTGCTGCCCTGTCTCTCTCCACACAGCCCCAGAGTGGCAACATCTTAAGGCAGATCCTTAAAGTAGGCATCAAATTGCCACTTTTTTCAAGCTTTGAGGCACAAATAGAGAATTAAAATGCATCCCCAAATAGCACTTGGTATCAAGAATGATACATTTAAGGTAGTCTGTGCTGAAAGTTGGAAGATAGAACAGGACCACAAACACACGTATTGATGTATACAACTCCCAGGCTCCTCCCAAATCAGGATTAAAAACAGCAGTGGGGAGTAAAAGCACATACTCTTTTGACAATCTTCAGTGCAGTAAAAGGCATTTTATATTTATGCATAATGAGCTACTTCTGTGTTTTACAGACCATTTTCCACATGGTTTGTAACTTGTATTAATTTTGATGATGTATATGAAAGTATTTTATAAACAGAAAGTTGTTATGCAGTTTTAGCTATTATGAAAATAATGATGAGTAAATAACCTCAGTTAGTGAGGTTGTCATTGGGCCAGTTTGGAAGTCTCTCTCCCCCTCCTCCTGACCCTACCACTGAATGCAGAAAAAAAGTTAATAAGAGACATTAGGAGATGTTTTTTTGAAGTTGTTGACATTCACTCTTAGTCACAGAACTGTACATTAAACAATAAAGTTCCATTTCTACAATAAACGACTGGCAAAAAATAAAGAGATCAAAAACAATCAGCTGACAACACTAGGGTGAAACAGACAGTATGAATGGTTAAAATACTTTAAGAAGGTGTTCTGCCAAGGTCCATTCAAATTTGAAAACCCTACTATTTGGTACAATAATTCCATTCTTGTGAATCCAACCTACAAAATAAAAACATCAGTCATTATATTCTTATATCAATACGTGGACAGGTAAGTAGGCAAGTAGGTAGATGAATGACAGATCGATAGATAGATAGATGGATACATAGATGACAGATAGATGTTCAGAGTACCTTTTTTTGTGGTTGCAAAAAACTGAAAACAGTAAGTCAACCGTTCTTGAACAACACAATGTTAATGTCTTTGTACAAATGCTTTGTCCTCAAGATGTACTATAATTTACTGAGCCTTACACTTATCTCTAAATGTTTAAACTGATTCTTATTTTTTTGTCACTATAAAATAACACTGACATAAGCAACCCTGCACATAAACCTTTTCCCACAACTCTGACTATTCCTATAGTATTTATTCCCAGAAGAGGAAATGAAGAGTATTTCACATTGTGATCAGAAAAAATTGATATGGGAGAAATATAATAGAGCACAGGGGTGGGGTGAGAGTGGGGTTTGACAGTATACTAGGATATGAAGATCCTGGAAGGAAGCCTTCTCTGGAAAAGCGGTGCTTGATAAGAATGAGTGGGGCATGCAGAAGGCTGAGAGAACAGAAGGCATGGCATGTGCAGAGGCCCTGATGCATACAAAAGTTCCCAAGGTTTTCAGTGTTTGGGAGAGGAAGAAGAAGGCTACATCATGGGCCTTGAAAGTCATAATAAAGGGCTTTGATTTTACTGCAAGGGTTATGGCAAACTCTTGAGAAGTTTCTGACTGGGAGAATGGACTGGTATGGTATACAATTTTGGACTTTTTACTCTGGGGTGTACATGATTTGTAGAAGGATGAGGAGAGATGAGTTAGGTTAATTCATCAAGGAGACAGTGATGGACAGAAGTGGACAGTTGACACAAAGGAAAAACTGTAGGACAACTGTTAAGTTTTCTGTGCAAGTAAAAGGGTACATGCTTGCTTCTTACTGAGATAGGAGGGACTAGGTAGAAAAAACTCAGGAGAAGGACTGCATTGAGTATAGGGAGGATTGTAACTCCCATTTGGTCATTTTGTGGCAGAGAGTCCTATCAGAATCCTGTCAATAAGTAGTTGAATACCTTAGTTGGGTGTTCAGAGGGGTAGTCAGAGCCGGAGGTGTGAACTTGGGAGTCATTAGCATAAAGTACTGTAAGGGAGGAAAAAGCATCTTTTCCTTTTACCCTTCTGGGTTCTTGGTTGGGTCTCTATAACAAAAGACAGATTAACAAGAGAAAAACATATGAATACATTTCACAGAAGTTTTACGTGACAAGGAGCCTTCATAAGGAAAAGAAGACCAGAAAAAGCAGTTAAGCCTAAGTGTCCTTATGCTCAGTTTGATGAAGAGTGGAAACTCATGGGAACTGTGATAGGACAGAGTATGAGCTAAGTGTAGTAAACTGGGGGGAACTTAGCAATGCCTGTTCCTTCAGATTCCTCTCCAAACCTCCCTTCTTCAGGGTTAAGGATGCTACTTTCCTCTGAGTATAGGGAAGGCACCTCTCACATGAGGGTCTAAAGACCTGCTTCAGGGGAAAGTCAAAAAGTCCTTTCTGAACCTGCCATTTCTCAAATTCTGTCAGCTTAAAACATTCAATATGCAAGATGCCATATTTTAGAACATCATGTCTTGAACCCCATCAGCAGTTAAAGTCATGGGACTGGATGTGAGGGAACAAGGAGAAAGTGAAAATGGAGGAGAAAAGAAAGTCAAAGACTGAGCCCTGAGTTAGAAGAGGAGAAGTTTCAGGGGCAAAGTAGTTAATTAGGAATGGCCAGTGAGACAGAAGAAAAATCAGGAATAAATGAGAGTAGAACATTTTAAATGATGCTCTAAAGTAAAGATGGAGAAATCCACTGGATTTGGCAGTGTGGGGCTCACTTGGGTTTCTGAAAACCACTTCAATGAGGCAGTGAGGACAGATCCTGCCCTCTTTTGTGTGTGGAAGTGCTGACGAAGGAGAGGAGCAGAGCTGGTGACTGGAGAGCCTTCTGTAGAGAATTTGCGCTGTAAATGGGTGCAGAGGAAAGAGGGGTGTCTGACACTAGAGAAACTTAGGTTTTACCTTTTCTTAATGATAGAAACCACAACATGTTCACATGCCAATAGATATGGTTCAGTAACCAGGAGGAAATCGATGATAAAGGAAAGGATATAAATGAAAAAATAAAGACCTTGAGAAGGCAAGAGGAGGTGGAATCCAAAGCATAAGTGGTTGTTTTTCCCTCTTTCCAATAAAATGAAGGGGGAAGAGGAGGGAAGAAAATGTAGCTAGAATTGTAGATAAGATGGGACAAAGACAGAGGTTTGAGGAGGAAAGAAATGGTATGAATAAAATTTTCTCCAATAGAGGATAAATGAACTTACCAGGGAACATATCAACAGGACTTCCAGAAAGCTCTGGCTGCTCTTTGGAGGTGACTAATTTAAAGTGAAATCTGTCAGCTCAGCTGTGTTACTTTCTCTGGTGACTTTCAACTGTTGGCTGTAGGTAACAGGATGGCAAAATGAAAGAAGAGAAGTCATGAAAGGGGCTGAAGGATAGAGAGAAAATACTTCTCAGTATGATCAGGAATCACAGTGACTGGGTTCCAAGTAAGTGAGCTGAGAAGATGAGGTGTGGTCAGAGTACTGTACGAAGAAGACTAAGATTTCAGAAGCAGAAAAGGTCCAGGGTGAGAACCCAGGAGTGTGAGGTTGAAGTGGAGCAAAAGTAAAATTCACCTGCTAAGAGGAGGTCAAGAAAACAAGTGACCATATGTTGGATGAGTCATCCATGAAGATGGTACATCACCAAAAACAGTAATAGAATCAAAGATGAAAAGTAAAACTAAGAGCTAGATTCTGCAGTGGATGAATGCCTAGCATATGGGAATGAGAGCTGATACCCTGCAGAATGGTACAGCTTTTAAAGGCTGTGGTTTTTAACCAAGAACACGGGGAGTGCTGTGGAATGGGCAATGAAAATACTCCATCTCCAGACCCTGAAATATGAGACTATGAGCAAAAAATGGCCTTCATTGAAGACCTGCAGTGTTAGAGGTGTAGAGGTGTCTTCTGGTAATAGCCAGGCTTCTAGTAGATCCACACCCTAGAGAATGTGAAGGTGTAGGGGAGTTCTTGCTGATCACAGATCTGGAAATCAAGAGGACAAGATGAGAAAAATTTTGGAAGGAGGAAAAGTGGAGTGGTAGACTAGGTCCATATAGGTGATACACAAAACAGTGTGGGGGTGATGGGAACGCAGAATGCATCAGTGACCGGGAGCCAGGAATCCTGGCAACATCTGAGGCAATTACTGATGTGAAGTGTTCAGCCATGAATTCAAGTGTGGCAGTCCTGTGTTCTTACCTTGATGCCACTTCATGGGGACCTCTCCCTCCTCCAGAGTTGTTGCTATGATATGCTGATGTGATCTTTTACAACATTAACTGTTTCAATCCCATCATTTGAAAAGTATTTATTTCTGCCCTAATTTGTGATGCTACCTTAAACATTTGCTAAATGAATACATCTGCATTAGGACCTATGTTGAGATACTTTCATCTTTTCCATTGATCTACTCTATCGATTCTCATGCCAATGCCCCTTTTCAAATCACTGCCAACTCTAAAAAATTAATATTTACTAGGGCAAGTACTTCTTAATTATTCTTTTCTCAGTGTGTTGGGTTACTTAAGCTCTTCATTCATTCAATGAACTTTATAGTTACACAAAGAAGTGCAAAAACAATACCACTGGGCATTTGATGACTTTGTTAAAACTATAAATAAATCAGCATGGAACTGCAATAGCATGTCTCTCTTTTGGAAATGGCTCCTCATTTAGTAAGGGCTTTGTGTGCCCTGCAATTAATTCTCTCCTCTGAATTAGACGTTTCCATTATATTTCCAAATGTTTATTTCTTAAATGTAGGAAACATATAGGGGTTTCACATCTATTTCCTTGGTATTCATATAACTTAATGAACAATCTAATATTATTTCTAAATAATTACTTCTGGTTTTGTAGGTTAAAAGTAATTATCTGCAAAAATTAAAACTGCATTTCTCATTTCTGAGTTGCTTTATTTTAACACATTTTGTATAATACATAAAGCATCATTAATATCCTTGTCTTATTTTTGATTCTCATGCAACTACATGAGATGTGGTGTCTATAAGAATAGGCTTATCAGACATTTAAAATGCATAGTCCCACTTTTATAATATAATTGTAGTTGAAATTGATTGTATGTATCCCTTTTGCATTCCTGGAGTAAGCCCTATATTGTATTCTATAAATATTGTTTGATTCCATTTGTCTGTCTTCTAGCCTTTTTTTCTTAATGTGTAAGTATTTGTTTCTGCTTTTGTATATTAGCACACCCAGGTTATTTATTCATCTAAAATTAATAGCAGTATTTTATATTTTCTGGAAAAGAAAAATTTTTATTGTACTGAGTGCTTCAATTTGTTTAACATAGATTTTTAGAGAAAGACCTTATAATTTTTATCTTCATATTTGTTGTTAGACCATTTAGCAATTCTAATTTTGTTTATTTATACTATCTATTTTATTATCTTGTGGAGAATTCTAGAGGTATATCAGGAATTGCTTTCCTCATGAAAATAGTCTCTTAGATTTAGTCACATATTTATTTATGGATTCTACTCTTTACTAATATTGTTTCCTTATAAGTATAGTTTTATCTACTTTCTTGATTTGAATTATTGTCTAATTTCCTTTCATTTTGTCTTAATAATGCTATGAATTTACTTTTTACTACAGTTTTGGAAGCATCCGATACTTTTATAAACAGTATTGAATTTTGGCTTTTTAAATGATGATATTTATAATTGTTTCCTGATCTAATTTTCTAAATAGATTGATTTAAAAATTTTCCACCCATGTAAAGTTTTTGGAATTTGGTGGGGATGGTGGATCTTTTTTATGGGAATATGATTCTTTTATCCCCCTTAATTTCTCAACAGATGCCTAAAAAGGGAGTATTTTTATTAGCAGGTAAAAATATTTGTGCTTGAGTATCTTTATAGTGTTAGCCCTAATGGTACTGTAAGCTTGGCAGGGCTAAATGATTAGAAACTAAGACACCTTAAGTGGTTTGACTGGGCACTTTACATAACAAGAGGGCTTTATTTCATTTTGTCCTTCTCAAATTGTATTCCTCTTTAATTCCATGTACAAACACTAGTAATTAGTGGTTAATGGTATATTTGTATTGTTGCTTTCATACACAGCTCTATTTTGTACATGGAAGCCATATTCGTACATGGAAGTCATAAAATCTCTAGACTCCCCTTAGTTTCATCTGATACCTCAACGACCCTCGTTAGCACTACTCCCACCTAGTGGCCATTCTCAAAATTACAACCAGAGTGTCAGCAGGAAAATCAACCTCTGTAGGTTTCAGGTCTTTCAAATGCAACCTGATTCATAAATGGAAAGAATCACAATAACACATTAGGAAAATAATTCTCTACAATAGAAGGATTGAAGTTACTTAAGCCTATCACATTATGTTAGACTAAAGTACATTCTAACATTTAAATTCCAGACCACAGTTTATTATATTTTTTCCCTGTAAGGTTGAGAGAAGTAAAATCATCTACCTGAGACTAGGTGTGCCATATATTCTACATAGACAATAAAATCCCAGAAGTAACAAAAATTTGTGTTAGAAATCCTTAGGAATAACCTCTTTTGTTTTTGTTTGTTTGTGTTATTGTTGTTTTTAGATCCATCTAAATTTCAGTAAACTTTCCCATCCAGTTTCTCCTGATCACCAGGTTATGTTTGATAACATGACACATCCAGTGAGGCATATGACAGCTGAAGTGGTTCCAATACGTGGATATCACGTAAAAAATCACGAAGGGAAATGGCAGTTTTTATAACATTGCAGCAGCTACCAAAACAAAATAATAAATCCCATTTCCAATACTGATGTTGATGATATGATAACATCAGTCAGAGACAATTGGAAAGGGATATTTTGATTTAAAAAAAGTGCTTTGGACACCACTGCAATGGATGTCCAATAGAAGTAGCTCAAGCATTTCTTCCTAGTTAGTTTGTATAATCAGCTTGACAACGTGCAAAGTCAATTTCATCCTTTCCCTCAGCCTCTTAACATCTGTCTACCAATAAATTAACTTTTTGATTAACATCATTCCTATACCTTAAAGCTTATAGAATAAAATCATCTAATGTTATAAATTCTCTTATGGATTCCTAAATAACCAGGTTTGTATTACAAGGCCCTCCAATGTAAGAAAAGTTTTTGCCAAGCTAATGCTTTACTTATTCTTCAAAAGAGCATATTCTCATCTGGCCTGTGGCCTGCCTTCAGGATTCTCCTCAAAAGAAGTGCAATAGTCTGCCCCAATTGTACCTTAAATACCTAAATAAAGACAAGAATTTGAGGTTCCACTCGTGGCAAAGTTATGGTCTTAAAATGGAAAGATTGAAACATAAACAATTTTTAAATTGTTTTGCATGTTATGTAAGAAAATATAGCGGAATTTTTAGTGTTTTTGTTGTTGTTTGTTTTTTGTTTGTTTAGGTTTTTTCCTGTAGTAGGGGAAATCTAGGTTGGAGCTGAACAAAGAAAAAAGTAAATAAGACACATTCCCAAGGGATCAGTTTTAAAATAGGAATCAACAGACAGCAACAGAAATAAGAGAAAAAAGTACTGAGATGGTACATCAAGCAGATAAATGGTCAGAGTTGGTCCCATGGAAGAGGCTGCCCTCACCCAGCCACCCCTCACCACCAAATTCTAAGTTATTCTCACAACTATCCAGATCCCAACTATAACAAATTGTTCTAAATAAAGATCTTCACTTAGCCATATAACTCTAGCAAATGAGAACCATCATATTAACTGTCTTTATAGAAGCATTTAGTAGCATAAAACGATGATAAAGGTTTTGATGCATGCAGATATACGCACACAATATACAAATTAATAAAGCGTTAACTAAATCTAAGAAGCTGCTGTTGGCATTTTGGGCTCAAAGCATCCCTCCTTAGAAGCCTGGGGAGGTGTTCACTTCCAGGCCACAGGCCCAGCAATTAGAGAGAGGGCAGGTCCTCTTCCCACACAGCAGGAGCCCAGGTAACCTCACTAGGATTGTGACAGGGCCTCTGATCTGTGGACACAGAGCAGTCTTGGCCTGGCAAAGTGCATGCAGGGGAAACAAACTGTACACCCAACTTTAAGTGCATTCAAGGCTCTTGTGGAATAAACACAGAACTCCCTGGTGTGTTGTGACTATTTCATTAGGAAGGCAGGAAGGGAGCATCTTAAAGGCCTGAGCCAGACCCAGGAGGCACACCTACCCACCCTCACCTAAAATCCCAATGAGAAATTGTTCCGGAGTCCTCTGCATCTTTTTTATTATTACTGTTACTATGATTATTACGAGTTCTCTATTACCCCAAAGTATCACATTTCAAAAGTATGAACATTGCAAATAAATCAACATATGGAGAGAGGATTTTGTGGAATCTTCAACCCCTCTGAAGGAAAACACAGGAACAATTTCTTAAGGAGCCTGCCCCTTCTATTTTCCAGTTGAAGTAGTGAAGTCTTTCAAATAATTTAGTATGAGCGTTAGGTAATAGAAGGGACCAGGACAACAAAACAGGCATAATTTCCCCTTAGAATATTAAAGTTTTCAAGGAAAAAGAGGCCTTAAAGATGTGAGGCAGGATCTGACTGGAAAAGGAGGAGGCCCTCTGTCCCTCCCCCTGCGGCTCTGCACACCCACAGCACTGTCCTGAAGAGCCCTCTCAGTGTCCTCGGGCCCCCCACCCTGCTGCATCCCTCCCCCTCCTCCTATGAATGAAAACAAATTGTTTTCAGCTACAATACCATAGGGCTTCGCTCTGACCTGCGTGGTACAGTGACACTGTGCGGCTTGAATTTTTACATACAGCTGCATAAAGCAATTTTCATGTAAATTTCTAGGTAAATCAGCCTGCAGTTGGTCTATTACATGGACACATACACAGAAACCATTAAGTTTGACAGAAGATTAGAAGTTGCCCTTGTTTCTTCGGATGCCTTTCCCTGTGCCTTCAACAGTCTCTAAATTAGAAAAACAGGAATGAGAAAAATCCCTTAGCTCAACGAATGAACAGGGAGTTCATCAGTGCCCGTACATCCTAAGGCTTGGAGGCACTGAAGTCAGAAAGGGCTTCTCCAGGAAAGAAACTTGTATGAAAATCAACTCTCAAATGAGCAGAGAGAGTCAGGTAATTCTATCACCGTGCCAAGGAACTACTAGGCCACCTCCAGTACCCTGACTTTTTCTCCAGAAATGCACGGGATGCAACTAAACAGCTCCCATGGCCCCCAGCAGCCCTGACACTCCCATCAGTGCAGGCAGGCTGGCTCAATTAGCTAACAGCAGGTGGAGAAGTTTCCAGGGTCAGAGGAGAAAATCAGTTCTTCAGAGGCATCTTTCCCTGGGAGCTGGGAGCCAGGGCCCTCACCGACCAGCCTGCAACAGGAGTTAGGCAGCCGACCCAGCCATCTGGCAGCAGTCTATCTGGGCCTTCCGTCTAAATGCATTCCTGCCCAAAGGAGGCATTTCTTGAACACTTTCTTTTAAGGCCACAGCATCCACAGAGCACAAAGGGAAAGATGTCACCAAAACCTTGCCCAGGATGTTTGTTTATGCAATCTTTAACTAATTCATCTTTATCCCTATTGAGCCCAACACAGCATGTCAAAAATAAATGTGTCGCCTTGGCCTATTGTTTGCAGCTCAGGATTGTCAAGCGAGAAGAAAATATTACAGAGACGGACGGAGATACACGCAGGAGTGTGACCTTTAACTGCACTACCTATAACCAATCTCATCAAATTAAAGCACTGTATATTTTCCTTAATAATCTCTGATTAGGCTGGAGCTATGAGTGGACACGAACACCCGCCATTGCTATGCAGCGGGATGTCTGCTTAGCACCAGCAAAGCGTTTGGGAATAAGTGAGCAAAATGCTTTAATTTGATAGGGTTAGAATCCTGCAGGCTCTAGGGTGAAAGGTCCCCAACAGCTCCGCTCACACTGAATATGCAGAAATAAAAAAGTAAATTGCTTACATCTGCTGCAGGCGGCAGGGAAAATGATCTGATTGGACAATCCGAGGGCCCTCCATCTCTTTTGGGTTAGAGAGAGGGTTTCAGAGCATCAAAAGCTTGTAATTGGAGTAATTCTGAATTAATGGACACACACACACACATACACACACACACAACATTTTGAGGCAGCTGTTTGAAGAAGCCTGCCTGTTTAGGAATGCTTACAGATTACAAACAAGCAACTTTCAAAATAATCTTGCCCTACCCGAACGAATCCTAACTACAGGTTTGAATTTGACAACAGGTAACAAGTATAACATTCTTATCTGGCTCGTCCTTCTGCCACGAAGCCTGGGAGCTATCAGACCTACATATCTCCTCTCCCACTTTGCACATCTTCCTGAAATATGTGTGCACTCCAGTTCTCCTTCATGCATAAAAAGATGATTTGGAAAGGGCTTCACTGGGATTCCTAGAAGCTGACATAGAAAACTCTGTTTTGCCTTGCTCTGTGACGTGGGATTTCATCTGCGCATTTGATCAATAAGAATCAAAGGCAGGACTCAAGGGCTTTGGGGCACAAGCCAGTTCAGTTTCATGCATGGTGTCAGGAGGCAGCCTGCCATGTCACCCTGATGTGTTCACAGGACCCTATTTGGGGCCCCGCTTCACCGATCCCGTTAAACCTGACTCGATATGCAGTTTCATCTAGTGTTTTATGCTGAGTAGGCCGAGGTTGCATTTGAACTTTGTTTTCTTATTTTATTTTATTAGCTCCCACCAGCTTGCAGATCTAAATAACCTCTCTTAGTCCCATTGTCTGAGGGCTCCTGTCATGCACTGAAAGGAATTGTGGCCTCTCCTAGTAGAGAGTAAGCCCCCCAAGGAGGGGAATTACTGAAACTGAACGGACTGAGGGAATGCAATCTGTGAGGCCAAATTTCAAGAGATATTTCTCAGCCAGGCATTGATCTGGGAAGGCAGACGAGCACTGAAGCTGAGATGGAGGTTCCCGAATGCTCCTGGATGCCCTCGCATTATAGGAGCAGCTCCAGGCTCCTCTGGTATTCTAGTAGTAAATGGGGCTGATGTGCAAATGCAGAATTTTTTCCATATTCCTATCACTGCCCAAGTCTCTTTCAAATCAACGATAGCTCATTTTTTCCTGAGAACATCAGGTTGATAGGTTTTATAATGCCATTAAACAAGCTAAAAATATTCTAGATATCAAAATTTATATATGTGTATGTGTATATATATTTTTTATATACATATATATGTACACACACACATAATTTTTTAATGTAGGAAAATCAACAGATTTGTCACCAAGCTGCACAAAAAGTCTGGGTTTATCCCTCTCCGGCAAACTCCGTGATACACAGAGACAGTGAGTCTTTTTAATTTCTCGATTGAGGCAGGATTGCTCAGGGTCTGCGATGGGTATGCAGTGACCTGCTTTCTCTTAGAAGGATTCTCTATAAAGCTAAAGTCCTTTCCTCTGTGAGGCTCTGCCTCTACCAATGGCTGGCTCTGGTCTCTATCATCCTGAAATCTCCTTTGTCTGCTGGGCGCTGCCACAGTCTATTGGAAGGTATTTGTCAACAATTATATGTCTATTAAGGAGTAGTCAATCAGTGTGGGCCCAAACAGCCAGGCCTCCAGGGCCCAGCTATTGATAGGAAACTGTCAATATCCCATCCATCCTTTTCTCAACAAAACACACCAGTCAACTCACCCAAATCATTGTCCACGAAACATCACAGGCCTGGATTTCCTTGCCTGTGTCTGATTCCTCTACTTTCTAAACTAATATTCAGTCTGAATGAATAAAAACCTTTTAAAAAATCCGAGTAAAAGATACTTATTAAAATGCTATTTCAACTGCGTGTGGCGTAGATATTTAATATAATTAAGAATAACATGGAAGGATTGTGCACGTAGGTGGCTGCAATTACTCCTGAAAATTGTAAAACCGGAAGAAAATTAATAAGGAATAGTTTAAATTAGTTTGACAGTAACTAATATCTATAAATACTTTCCATTCCAGCAACAACAAGTTTAGAGTTATTTACTTAATTTAGGACAAAAGGTTGCGAATCAGCCAATATATTTTCATGTATATTCAATTTACAAATCTGAGGATTTTGTAATTATTATCATGATGGATTTGTCTTTTTTGAAAGAAGAAAGACTGGGAGTTCCATGTGAATGTTTTAGACTGAAGCCCACCCCATGGAAAACCACAAAATGGGGGTGGGGGAGGGGAGAAGAAAAGAAAGAAAGAAAAGAAACCCTAAGTAAGGCTGTATCCTTTGAACAGGCAACCCTCCTGCATCACAGAATACACTAGTCATCCTGCAACAAAAGCCGGCATCAAACCCTCTCCACAAAGACCTCAGACACCCAACAACATTTAAAGCAGATGTAATATTTAGAGCGGCTGCACTATAGAAGATGCACTTTTAAGATATGTTACAGCCAAGTTTTGTTAAATTTACAAAAACAAATATTTTCTACCTTCATTCCAATGTGTCCCTGCGATTCTTTGATTCCTCGATCAGATGCAGACATTAACATGAGCATGATAGCTCAGGTTTCAGGTAACAGGCAAATGAATTCGGGGATAACACATGATTAGACTTGCCCCTCTAAATTGAGCCTTCTTTCATTCTGTCCCACCTATTTTCACCAAAACCAAATAATTCAGATAGAGCAAAGAAAAGTCAAAAAGAAACACAAATGTCAAGTGAAAGTTTTTTGGGGGGGTTGGCGTAAAAATACTAATAAAAATTCAAAGTACTGAAATGAGCCGAGATGTTTCAGGTCTCAGGTAGAGAGGAGTTTCTGCCTATTCCATTTCTTCTTTTCAGAGTCAAAACAGAGTGGATTAGAGGTACACTAATCAAATTACCTATCTTGGTCTAAAGAGTGTTCCCCATAACAGAGGAACCTTGGAAGCTTTTTGCATTTTATGGCTACAAACTAATGGCTTTTAATACATATTTAGTTTTACAGGTGCTGTTGATGTTCAAATCCACTTACAGATATTCAAATCTCATTTGCCATATAGATTTAAAGGAGACCTGCAGTTCATTTTAGATGCTAGCTCCAGGAAATTATAGATGGCCTTAACAAAATGTTCCAAGAGCATAAATAGTGAAATGGACCAGGTCAGGAACCCACGTACTCAAAGGTCCCTGAGTCGTTACTTCCGCAGCAGACAGTCATAGTTGCAAGGGGCAGCTGATCCCTCTTTTGAAAGCTCCATTATGTGTATTTACAAAATAAACAATGCATGCAAGTTCATGATTGTCATCATTAATAATATGCATTATAGTATGCCGTTAAATAAATATATGTGCCATAGATGTCTACCACACCCATCATGCTTTTTTTTCCTATATCAGATCCAAAGCTTTGTCTCTGTTGTGTTTTTAAAAAATCACTCTTCATGAGGCTGCAGCAACAACAAGAAGAAAGTATTATGTTAAATAACTCACCGATGTTCAGATGCTCCGATTTTAAATCAAAGAAACGAGCAAGTGCAGAGTCAGGTCAAGAACTTGGTCTCACTAGACTCAGGTTTGCAAAGCACAACCACAAACCAGGATACAAAATGTTCTCCATGCTTCAATAATTAACTGCCTCTCACAGGAAAAGACAAACAAATAAACAAACAAATAACATTAGCTCTCATGAGTTCAAACTGAGCAAGTTGTTTTGGTGTGAAATGTTTCTATCATGATACTCTCCTAAGAATTTTATTTTGTGAGCATGAAAATATTTGCTTACTGACAAATTCTTTCACATCAAGATATGGTTAAAAAATGATGGGACTTACCTTTTTGAATTTCAACTCCACAACCTAGAAATTAGCGTACAAGTGCCCAGAGGTCTTAGCAAGATTCTTTAGTTGAAGAAAATCTCTAAAATTTTTAAATTACATATTTTTTAAAGTATGTATTACTCCACCCTCTCATTAAGTATTATTCAGTTCAAAAACCTGAAAGCAAAAATAAAAGTATTACCTTCAAGGAACACTCTAATTATTGAAGAATTATATAATAAAAAATGAATGCTTGTAAGAAAGAGCTTAAATTTTACTTAGCTAAAATTTTTAACATGCAGAAACACTGAAGCAGAAAAAATGTGGGGCATATTATTTATATATTTTATCTACACATGTAGGAGGAATGTATATATTTCATAGAAAAAGAACATTAGCACTATTTGCTAAAATAAAGAACGTTTAGTCCCCTCTGATTTTTCTCCTTTAAAAGGGTGACACAAAGCCTTAATAGGGAAAATGCATAGATGGTATTAATTATGCTTGTTTTATGGGCCAAAAAGAAACACTTCAGCAGTTGTAGATTAAGTGCATATTACTTTCTTTTTACGTAGAGCCTTAGAGCCTTTTGTTGAGAGAGCCATAACAAAACTTTTCAGACATTTATTTCATAAATCTTTGTCAAATTTCACTCAGCAGGAGAGCAGCTATGTTGATAGGTAGGCTGGCTCAGAAAGTCGAGGGTCCTGGCAAAGGTCACACAGCCTTTCTGTGATGGGCGCCGATCTCCCGATTTCCCAGCTCCCACTCAGAGGACTACAACTTTGTCCATGATTCCCATCAATTAAAATAAAAATGAGAAACAGAAGAGAGAGAAAGAGAGAGAGAGAGAGGAAACAGAATGAATGAGAAAGTGCATGTGTAAGTGGATCAGACGGGAAGCCTGTGCAGACATTCATTTTTTGCTTGGTTTTTGTCTAGAAGAGTCATCTTAGAAAACGTCTGGCTAAGACTCTATCAGGGGCCTCTCTATACTTAGGAATTATCTCCCACAGTCCTGGAGAGTCCCAAAATGTTAGCAAATTAAAACAATTTGTCTCCCTGGGAGTCCAGGTATGTTTCACTGCTTTGAACTGGAGAGGAATAAGGGAAACAAAGTGTGATTTAGGACTAACCGTTCACCAACTTTTTTTGACATGGAACCAGCCTAAAATATATAAAACTGACACATAGTGTAAATATGCTGCTCAAAGGCAGATGGTTATTAGGTGTTGCTATGTTACATACATGTGAACCTGACAGGCATGAGGGCTGTGCTTTTTGAACAACCAGAAATAAAAAAAACAAAAAAGGAGGTAGTGAAATGATGTTATCTTCCTCTTTCCAAATTAAAGACCAATATACTTTATTTTCCACATGCTTTGGACACATATCCATTTCTAAAGAATATTTCTCTAGGCTTGCATGCCTAAAATTTCAGGCCCTTCTCTTTATTACAAAGCTCCTAAAGGTGTCCAGAGGGGGAGCAAATCTCTTATAGATGAAAATCTCCCAAGCTGAGCAATCCATAACAAAATGTATTTTTAAAAATACTAGGAAAACTTCTTTGTTCGGTGTATTTATGAAGAACACATACTTTTATTTTAAAATGTACAGATATCTAAGTACACAAATAGGCTTGTAGAAGGAAGAGAATATTTTTCAATAAATGGCTTTGTAGAAACATTTTCTATTCAATTCAGTAACGTGTTTTTTAAGTTTTACAAAACTTTACATCAAATTTTGGAATTATTTAAAAACAAACCAGAACTTTCATCCTTGCATTCACACACACACACACACACACACACACACACACACACACACACACACTACCATGAATTTTTAGAGGCCAGTAAAGAAATATTGGGCTATCACTAGTGTAAAATGAAAGTATTTCTAATTATTCTTGTCCATTTAATTAGAAACTATTATTCCCTGTTTTTCAAACCAGGGATTTTTCTCTGAACAATGGATTAGGACACACCTTCAAACAATATTTAGGAAAAAAATCATCTACTTCCAGAATATTTAAGGGTGAAATTCCAGATGCTACTGGAAAAATCCATGGTATCCTACCGCCATCTACCGACCATAGTTTAAATGCACCGATTTAAAGGTACAGGTTTAAATTTATAGAATGAAAAGAATTTTAGAACCAAAACACTTTGAATGCTCTACTGGAACCACTCATTATTTTGAAGGTTGCTCCAAATGCTTGAAAATACTTTCTTAATCTGAGCTGAATTCTATCTACTTATAACTACCACCTCCTGGGCTTGGCTTTACCTTCTGTAGCTCTAATGAAATTGTCTATTTGATTCCTTCCTTAACCCTTCAGAATTCTGACGGCAGGACTCAAGCCCTTTCTCCCCAAGACCATCCCAACACACACACCCAATCTCTTCTCCATGCTAAACAGTCTCTTCTTCTCCAAGCTTTTTTCCTTTACCAGCTCCACATCTGATTGGTTTCAAGTCCCCTTGCATGCCATATAACTGTCCTCTAAACATACTTCTCTTCATTTTAACTCTTCTCTTTAAATGTTGCATCTGAAAGAAAACACTTAGCAGAACAGGTTGGTCACCTCCCTTGCTCTGCATGTTCTACTTGTGCAAATGCCACCAAAGGTCATGGTAAGATATTTTGGCAGCCACAAACACAACTCAAGGATAACCACTCAAGAAATCTCCCAGATCTTTTCTATCTGTGCTGCTTGCTGCTAAGCCATGCTTTCCTAATAGACTTCGCAATTGTTTTTTTAACTAAGAAAACATCCTTACATTCAGTCATGACATATGTTCATCTAAAAATGTCCCATGGTTCCAGCCTACCATTTTTGTGTACTAATTCTACTATCTTTTCCAATGTCATGCATTTGTTATTTAGCAATATTGTTATTTAATTAGCATAACATCAACTGCTCCCCCTCAATCACTTTTCTATATTTCTATAGACATCTTCCAGTTTGATCAGGTACATGGAAAAGTTTCAAGGATGTCATCCATGTGCTTAGCACAGTGCCTAGCACATCATAAAACCACAACAGGTGATAGCTATTCTTATCATGACCATGAATAAAAGTAATTAGTACAGACATATGATATAAATGTAACCCTTGACATAAATAGCCATTATGTTAATAGCTATTACAATGATAAAGCCATTCAATCAGTTACAATTCCTAACTCGAAGCACATCGTTTTCCTTTTCTATTCTTCACAGTTCCTCACAAACAGGCAAATGATCAGACCATCGTCTTCAGCAGGAGACTCAGCTCCTAG
This sequence comes from Phocoena phocoena, assembly GCF_963924675.1. Classification (NCBI taxonomy): domain Eukaryota; kingdom Metazoa; phylum Chordata; class Mammalia; order Artiodactyla; family Phocoenidae; genus Phocoena; species Phocoena phocoena. The sequence continues at coordinate 128,192,868 of NC_089220.1, read as the reverse complement.
AGGATAATTCTTCTTAGCCAGGAGCCTCAGCACCTTGGGACAATTGGGAATTCACTCTCAGAGCCCCCTTCCTACTGCACCCCAGCCTGGTGTTCCATTCTCTCCTAACATATATTCTTCCTACTGAGGAAAAAAAAAAAAAAAGCATTCTGAATCAAAGAGAAGGTGAAGCAAAAAGCAAGGGGATGGACTTCTCCCTTGGTTCTGTGCCAGTTGCTGGAGCCAGCTGCACTGGGTCAGGACCGCTGCCTCCCCATGGTTCCTGCTCTTTCTCTAACAGTAACCAGAGTGTGAGAGTGAAATCGGGTCCCTGAGCCTTGTGGTTTCAGGTCATTCCAGGACCTGTGTCAGGTCATGGACTGACACAGTTCCCTTATCCATCCCCTGCTTTCTACTCTTTAGAATGACCCAGAATGGATCTATTTAGGCCAGGATTATTCCATTTTAACAGACACCTGTATGTATTGGGGTCTAATAACCCACTTTTTAAATCCTGAAAATTGGGCCAAAATAGATAGTATTCATTTAATCCACAACATCTCTAAAGGGTTTATTGGGGAGGATGCTAAAAAATGTAAAAAATATAAAGGCAAACCATTCACCAAAATTTCAATCTTGTATATTCTATAAATAAACAAACCTAGTTTTTAAATATTGAAAACAAAACAACAAAAAAACCAAACCAAAACAAAAAAATATTGAAAACAATTCAATTTTAAAAATTCATTAAGAACTGAAAACCTGAAAAATGACCCAGTGAGTAAAACAACCCTCTTATCCTGATAAGTGTGACACAGGGAGCATCTAAATCTTTCAACTGCTTGCCAAAAAAATGTTAGATTCTGGAATGCCAAAATTTTATGGCAGTTACAAAGTATGGTGGGGACAGAAATTAGCTAAACAGTCACCAATAAACGTTGATCTAAAGACCTTTCTTGCCTGTGGTTTGGAGTTCTGTTAGAATAATCATCCCTTCTCCTGATTACCAGGCTTTTAAACCATTGAAACTGGGAGTCTACACGGAGCTTCGGACTTGGACCAATCACAGCAGGACCCTGCAGAGACACAGGAACTTGATAACAGCGATGATGGCGCTGAAATTCGAATGAAAAGAGCAGTAGAGGCATCTTCACAGTTCCACTGTGTGCCCTTTCCTGCTCTGGTCTCCTACCACAAGTGCACACACTTAAATATAATCGTTATGCAGTGTTCTCCTCGACCGCTACTTCTCCTTTCCTCCTCTCGAAACTTCTCAAAACCACAGCCTCATCCACCGTCTCCAGTCTCTGTTTTTTTCTGTCTCTGCCCCACTCTCTACCACATTTCATTAAAATTTTGTTTTTAAACAAATGTTTAATGCTATCAAATTACAAATTAAAATACATTTTAAGAAAGCAACTAGGATAAAGAGCTTACAATGTAATAAAGACCTGAGTGCCCTGCCTCACCCCAGCTCTGTTCCTCAGAACTCTTCTCACTCCTTTCTTTTTGTGATTACTTCTATAACTTCTAAAAAGCTGCTTATACTGCTATTTTTTGATTTATCTACTTAATATATTATCTATTGATTTGTGTATTGTTTTTTTTTTTTTAATCTCCTGTCGTCATTAAAACAGAAGCTTGGTGAGAGCAAGTGCTTTGTCTATTGTGTTCCTTGCTCTATCTGTGCATACATTTGGAACAACTGGAATTTCATTGTATCTCTTTTCCATTTTTTTCCCCAAAGAAGTAGCAGAATGAAAACTTTACAGGCTTGTTGGCACTTCCTCATTAGAACATCTAATGAACTATGAATTTTTTGCTTATTAAACTAACCGTCTCCACTTCATCAGCCATCAGGATGGCCATACTTATTCTAGGGGAGAAAAACTGAGCACATGCCATTTTTTTGTAGCATTACTTCAATCATAACTGAGATAACTCATTTTTTCTGGCTTCAAAATTCATTTTCTATGTCTTAATTTGTAAAAGAAAAAATATATTACTATGACACCATATTTAAAGTTTCAAAAACATTAACTTGGATTAATGGAAATTAGCTAAACAGGCACCAATAAAGGCTGATCCAAAGACCTTCCTTGCTCAAGGAGGACCTTTCTCGTACAGAAAATATTTTTTAACAACTCCTTTTGAAACCAAAACCAAAAGGAGATTCCAGTCAACTCTGAATTGGGAGCCACTGGCTTGCTCTCTCACCCTCTTGTTTGTGGCGGACTTACTCGTGCACATCCCAAAGATGGACTCAGAAAAGGGACCAGAGCATTGTTTACCCTGCATGTCTCCCTAATCTTCTTCCCTCCAGGACATGCAGCATGCAGACCACACACCTGCACTCAGGTGCGACACACACACACACACACACACACACACACACACCCCTATGTACAGATTATGACTCAGCAGAAATTGTGGCTTTAACGGGAGAAACCGCAATTTGAGGGATGTATTGTAAAAAATAAAGCACTTGAATTGTAACGGGTTTGTTTCCCTTATGAACATGCCTGACCCAGTGCCTGGCACATGACTGGCCTCCCGTGTATACTTGCCTTCCCTATATTTCTTTCCATAAAGGCCAATTTCTTTAGTTCATGCATGCATTTATCATACTTCTTGTTTAGGGTAAGAGATTAACCTGTAGGGGGCCCAATACATTAAAATAAATCATGGCTTTAGGAATAACTATCTAAGGTTGAGAAATTTCCAAAATACAATCTCCCTGACATGGATCTCAGCCTATCCAGCAAGTGCCTTCAGTCCCTTGCAGAAGAGGAAGGAAGCACACACAGCAAGTGTAGGAGCCCTGAGCACATGGCAACGGGCTGGTGACATGCCTCGGAGCACAGGTGGGAGGCAGCAAGGCCAGAGTTCAAGTTGTCCCTTTGCACAGTGTCTGTGTGTCCCAGGGTGCCCTCTCTCTCTTGTGGCACCTCTGATAAAATGGTGAGGATTAAATGAAATGTTGTGCATGAAGCACCTAACACAAAGCCTGGCACTTGGTAAGTTCACCAACAATATTATCTATTATTGTCTTTTTAAGTCAACACCTCATTTCCGGATGTTGTCACTGATTGATGCTCTTATTTGTTGTGTCAATATGAAACTTGACATACTTGAATCTAGGGAACTGGCAAGAGGGGGAAAATTAAATACCATAAGATGTGCAAAGGTGTTATTTCCTCAGGTAGCAATGAGCAAATGTAAGATCAACTGTTTGGGATTATAGGTAGATATTGTAAAGCAGATGTTGCCTGATGTCCTTTATTTTCAAAACTACTTTGGGTCTGTGTTTTTACAGGGAAGGAAGCTAGAGGATAGATTGCTGCTGGCTCATTGTGACTCAGACGCTAAGTTTCCACATTTTGATAAATACATGTTGATAAAAGGCAGACAGAGAAATGAATGTGTTTCTTGTGAAAATAATCCTCTTCAAATATGCTGTAAGAGGAGGCCAGTAAGATGAGAAAGACGGAGATGATCTTGTTCAATCTCCTAATTTTCAATAACAAAGAAACGAAGCCCAAAGCTCTAAAAATCCCTCCATTTGGCTTATGTGTTGAATGCTTGAAAAATTTTACATGCTAAATAAACTTCTATATCATTTTTCATTTTCAAAAACGATGACATCCAAAGTTAATGAGGGTTCAGGAACTTTTCTAGAAAACCATTCATTCTCATAGAACCTTAGCAGAAGGGCAATTCCATAGTTTCTCCTAAAAGTAGTTTGGTAGCATGTTTCAAGGGTTTCAAAGTGTACTTCCCCTTGAATCATATAATTCCATTAATCTAAATGTATAGGAAAAGAATTATCAGACGTACACAAGGATTTGTATTCAAAGATGTTTTCTATGGAATTAGTTACAATAATATAAAAAATAGGAAAGGCAACATACCTATCCAACACAACACAGAGGGTATTTGTAGCACAATCCTTATGATGAAATACTCTACAGCGAAAATATAACATACAATATTTTTTTAAATAAGAGAATTCTATGGCATATTGTTAACACAGGAAAGGAAATTACAAAATAGTATATCCCGTATGGTTTCTGTTTTGTCAAAGAATAATATGTATAATATTTTTATAATCACCAAAATGTAATCCTTCGTGGTAGGTTTTAAGGACTCGTTTCCTCTCGTTTTGTATAAGTTCCAGATCTTCTCTGATAAACTTATATAATTTTTAATCTGAAAAATATTACTAAAGATAAATATACATGATAAAGGATAAGAAGTCAGCTGGGAACCAGCGTTAAGTGCTACATAAGGAAATATCAGAGTGATGGGGAAAAATTGGGTGGAGGCTTCTCTGTAGATTTTTGGAATAAAGCCAGCAGAGTTCTCTACTTAAAATTATGGCCAAATTTTAAAAACACTCTATTCTTTTCTATCTCTCTTCCTTCCTAGACTGCGTCTGTCTTCAAGCAACCTATGAGTAATTAAAAAGTGGCCTATGGACAAGTTTCCACATTTTGATAAATACATGTTGATAAAAGGCAGACAGAGAAATGAATGTGTTTCTTGTGAAAATAATCCTCTTCAAATATGCTGTATCATTTCCCTGTAACTACACATTTATGGTGGATTGCTAATATACTTTTGATTAAGAACAATATTTGTACCATATATCATCCACTTAAAAAAAAAAAAAAAAAAAAAGATCCGGCCCAGAAGGTAAACCTACGTAGAAACGTTGGCCTTAGTTTGTTGTGAGTTACAGGCCCTGGCCTCCAATGCTGGGTGGGAGCCAGCAGTGCTCCAAAAGTTGAAGCAAGCCCAGCAATTTCTAATACATCAGGAGTCCCAACACCTCCAAATGAGTCACTATTTTAGCCTAAGCCATCCCTGTGAAATCTCTGTCTCTAAATTATAAAAGTAAAGAAGTCTTTGATGAAATAGCTAAGTCAAACTTAACCAAACATGTCTTAAAAGTATAGAGTTCCTGAGGCTTGGTGATGATAGTGTGCTGAAAATGGTAAAAAAAAAGAGCATTTTTTTCTAAAGGTGACAGGATATTTCAATGAAATTTCAGCTGAAGCACTGAGATAATAAGTCTACCAAAGTGACGTCCAAAGTCATCTTCCAAAGTGATGACTCAGACTTGGGTGAAACATTTTCAAAAAGGTGGTTAAAAACTGGTTATAAGAGTATTGAACACCTCACCTACAGGGAGTATATAAAAGGACCTGGAGCATTTCTGAATCTGACCAGCCCAGGGCTGGTGGATTAAATGCAGAATACCCAATTAACTTTGAATTTCAGATAAATAGAGAATATTTTTAGCATAAGTATGTCCCAAATATTGCATAGGATATACTTAAACTAATTTTTCCTTGTTTATCTAATAAACATTCTAATAAAATTCAATGTGAATGGGCTTCTTTTTTTTTTTTTTTCTTTTTCCCTCCAAATTTGGCAACTCTTTGTCAACACCTCATGCAGAAAGGGATTCCAACAGCTCAATTCAGATTTCTTACGTATGTCCAGATAGCTCAGATGCATGCCTTTTGTCATTTGAGGGTACATAAGCTGCTTCTCTGGTGACAAAACATGGGGGAGGCTGATGCTGCACTGGCCCAGGCTCACACTCCCAGAGTTCATCCAGGGAATGAGAGTTTGTTTCCTGTGGTCCAGATGTGAACCTCACAGGAGAAAGAGCTGGACTTGCCTTAGAGCCATCCTAGAGGGTGGCCTGAGAAGACAGAACTTCAGCAGAAGGGAGCTGGAGGCTTTGAAGGAGTCACAAGTGACCAGCTGGAACTGGGAGGCATTTGCCCATCAAGAGAACTGCAGGTAAGAGATGCCCAGGATACACGTGTGTGCACACACACCCAAATGCACGCATAGGCAAGAAAGAGAGAAAGAAGGCGGAGGAGAGAGAATGAAAGAGAAAGGGAGCAATCTCAGAATAGAAAAGGTTAGTTTTAAATAAATGTCAAGATAGAAATTACAGAGCTCAACCTTGAGGACAACTCCAGTCTAGGAAGAGGTTTCCTGCTCTGCTGTTTTCCTTCAATCTTTCCTTGCCTTGACTTCAATCTTGTCGGCTCTAAAACCATTCTGAGGAAGATGGGGGAGGAAGTGTGGAAACACTGGGTGGGATGAAGAAGTCAGGCAGGCCCCCCATTCATCTGCCCAGCAGCCAGATGGAGCTAAAAGACGGAAGCAATTCTGAAGGAAGGATATTTTCTTCTTACGAATAGGACTAGACATTTAAATTGTTCAATTGAAGCAGTGTTCTGTGACTCCAGTGACTGGAGAATCTAACGGTGATGAGAAAAGTCAGGGATGAGCCATGGATCAACTCTTCAGAGTGGATTTAAAGGTAAATGAAAGACAAAAACATAGCTGCTTTACAATTGCACCCATGAGTCCTGCTTGTCGACGTGAGGGTTTCATTTATTTTTTATCAAAATTTACATGTATCATTAGAAAAGCCTTATTATTTGTGTGTTACTTTCTGTTATTATTTTAAATTTCAAGCTCTAAGTAAGGTAACCAGTGATGTTTTGAAATATCCTGGGTTTGGATGATGCACGTAATATACAGTGGGAAAAAAATGGTTGCCTAAATCTCAAATTGGTGAACACTGAGCTCTTTGCTGTTAGTGTAACTATTTGCAGAATAAATTGCATTTCACTTCAGGAAGGGTTTGCACTCTAATCTGAACCCAGGAATTTGAGGGAAAAAGAACCAAATGCTCTCTGGCCCCACACTATGTGTGCTATATGTATCAACTATCCCCACAGCAACCCATTGAGCTGGCCATGATTCCCAATTTACAGAGGCAAAAACTGAGTCTCAGAGAAGCTTACCCAGCTAGTAGAGCATGAAGCCAAGATTCAAGGCCAGGTGCAACTCTTTGAATGCTTTGTCCAACAGTCCTGCTAAGCTCATCTTTGGCCACAAGAATGAACCCCTATGGCCTGAGCACAAGTTCCCATGGACCAGCTGGAGAGGTTTCACCTGCACAACTTTCCATCAGTCTCTGGCTTAGTGAGACTAACCCTCAGAAGTACTACTGCATGAACCTTCTCTCCAGATCACCCAGTCCATGAATTTGCTGCACCCCACCCCACCCCACCCCACAAGGGGAGCCCTAAGATGCCACAGCACATGGCAGAATGGGGTGCAGAATCTGTCCTGAGCTCTGGCCCCTGAATCTTGGAGAGGCAGAGTGAAGACAAAGCAGTGGCCAAAGGCCAACTAGCTTTATCCCACTCATCTGCTAACCAAATGGTGAATGGTAGTGGCCAAGGCCCAAGCGCTTACCATCACTAATTTGGTGGTAAGGTTTTACCATTATTTTGGTAGTAAGGTCTTTTGGTAGCCAAAGAAACTAATCTGTCACAGTACATGTCAACCAATTTTTAAGCCATCGATCTGAAAAGGAGAATGATTGGCACCCAAGTTGCTGAGAGGGATCAAGCAAAATCACAAGCCTTTTCTAAGCATAGTACTGAGAACGTAAAGAGCAATCTTCATTCTAACTGAGGAAATAAAACAAATCATAAAATCCTTATCAGTCCTTCAGGAAATGATTCAGAACAAAGAAAGCAGACTAGGAATAAAGCAGATCTCTGAAAATAATTTTCTATAACATCAGGACAATAAAGCTCAAGCAACTTGTCGGCAATCCCAAATACAATTTAAAAACAAAATGGCCTTTATAGAATGGAGCAGAAATCAAGGCAGAGATAGGAAATCATGGGAGACAGATAAAATAAGAAAGGATTGCAGGAAAAGCAAGCATGCAGACGCATTAATAACAGTTACATCACAGCAGTAAAGAGAAAGACAAATCCTTTCATTTAGCACATATTTATTGAGTATCTTGTATATATTAGGTGCTAGGAAAACACAGAGAATAAAACGGAGAAGGTCCCTGTATTCGTGGAGCTCACTTTCTAAAGTGGGAGATAGACTGTGAGCAGCTAAGTCAATAGATGAAATAATGACATTTGTGATTATAATGAAAAATATGCTTCTGCAATAGAGAAAGACGAGGAGGAGCTACTTTCCATAGGATATTTGGAGAGGAGTTATTTAAATATGAAAGGAGTCAATCATGCAAAGGGCCTGGAAAAGAACATTATAGGCAGAAAGGAGAAATACGCAATAAAACAAAAATAGTTGGATCTTCAATATACCATTATCAATAATTAATATAGGGTCTTACCTGGTGGCACAGTGGTTGAGAGTCTGCCTGCCGATGCAGGGCACACTGTTTCATGCCCCGGTCCGGGGGGATCCCACATGCCACGGAGCGGCTGGGTCCGTGAGCCATGGCCGCTGAGCCTGCGCGTCCGGAGCCTGTGCTCCGCAGCGGGAGAGGCCACAAAAGTGAGAGGCTTGCGTACTGCAAAACAATAACTAATTAATTAATTAATTAATAGAACATCTAGGAGAACAACAAGGAAATAGAAGCTTTGAACAACAAAATAAACCAACTAGATCTAACAGACATCAATTAAACTTTTCACCCAACCATAATAAAATAAACGTTCTTCTGAAGTACACAAGGAACATTCTCCAGAATGAACCAAATGTTAGGTCATAAGCAGGCCTCAATCAATTCAAAGGAATTGAAATTGTACAAAGTATGTCCCCAACCACAATGAATAAAATTAGAAATCAATAGCAGAAAGAAATTTTTTATTTATTTATTTATTTATTTATTTTTTTATTTTTTAAACCTCTTTATTGGGGTATAATTGCTTTACAATGGTGTGTTAGTTTCTGCTTTATAACAAAGTGAATCAGCTATACATATACATATGTTCCCATATGTCTTCCCTCTTGCGTCTCCCTCCCTCCCACTCTCCCCATCCCACCCCTCCAGGCTGTCACAAAGCACCGAGCTAATATCCCTGTGCCTTGCGGCTGCTTCCCCCTAGCTATCTACCTTACTACGTTTGTTAGTGTGTATATGTCCATGACTCTCTCTCTCCCTGTCAAAACTCACCCTTCCCCCTCCCCATATCCTCAAGTCCGTTCTCCAGTAGGTCTGCGTCTTTATTCCTGTCTTACCCCTAGGTTCTTCATGACATTTTTTTCCCTTAAATTCCATATATATGTGTTAGCATACAGTATTTGTCTTTTTCTTTCTGACTTACTTCACTCTGTATGACAGACTCTAGGTCTATCCATCTCATTACAAATAGCTCAATTTCATTTCTTTTTAAGGCTGAGTAATATTCCATTGTGTATATGTGCCACATCTTCTTTATCTATTCATCCGATGATGGGCGCTTAGGTTGTTTCCATCTCTGGGCTATTGTAAATAGAGCTGCAATGAACATTTTGGTACATGATTCTTTTTGAATTTTGGTTTTCTCAGGGTATATGCCCAGTAGTGGGATTGCTGGGTCATATGGTAATTCTATTTGTAGTTTTTTAAGGAACCTCCATACTGTTCTCCATAATGGCTGAACCAATTCACATTCCCACCAGCAGTGCAAGAGTGTCCCCTTTTCTCCACACCCTCTCCAGCATTTATTGTTTCTAGATTTTTTGATGATGGCCATTCTGACTGGTGTGAGATGATATCTCATTGTAGTTTTGATTTGCATTTCTCTAATGATTAATGAGGTTGAGCATTCTTTCATGTGTTTGTTGGCATTCTGTATATCTTCTTTGGAGAAATGTCTATTTAGGTCTTCTGCCCATTTTTGGATGGGGTTGTTTGTTTTTTTGTTATTGAGCTGCATGAGCTGCTTGTAAATTTTGGAGATTAATCCTTTGTCAGTTGCTTCATTTGCAAATGTTTTCTCCTATCCTGAGGGTTGTCTTTTGGTCTTGATTATGGTTTCCTTTGCTGTGCAAAAGCTTTGAAGTTTCATTAGGTCCCATTTGTTTATTCTTGTTTTTATTTCCATTACTCTAGGAGGTGGGTCAGAAAGGATCTTGCTGTGATTTATGTCATAGAGTGTTCTTCCTATGTTTTCTTCTAAGAGTTTGATAGTTTCTGGCCTTACATTTAGGTCTTTAATCCATTTTGAGCTTATTTTTGTGTATGGTGTTAGGGAGTCATCTAATCTCATACTTTTACATGTACCTGTCCAGTTTTCCCAGCACCATTTATTGAAGAGGCTGTCCTTTCTCCACTGTACATTCCTGCCTCCTTTATCAAAGATAAGGTGTCCATATGTGTGTGGGTTTATCTCTGGGCTTTCTATCCTGTTCCATTGATCTATCTTTCTGTTTTTGTGCCAGTACCATACTGTCTTGATTACTGTTGCTTTGTAGTATAGTCTGAAGTCAGGGAGCCTGATTCCTCCAGCTCTTTTTTTCGTTCTCAAGATTGCTTTGGCTATTCGGGGTCTTTTGTGTTTCCATACAAATTGCGAAAATTTTTGTTCTAGTTCTGTGAAAAATGCCAGTGGTAGTTTCATAGGGGTTGCATTGAATCTGTAGATTGCTTTGGGTAGTAGAGTCATTTTCACAATGTTGATTCTTCCCATCCAAGAACATGGTATATCTCTCCATCTATTTGTATCATCTTTAATTTCTTTCATCAGTGTCTTATAATTTTCTGCATACAGGTCTTTCATCTCTTTAGGTAGGTTTATTCCTAGATATTTTATTCTTTTTGTTGCAATGGTAAATGGGAGTGTTTTCTTGATTTCACTTTCAGATTTTTCATCATTAGTATATAGGAATGCCAGAGATTTCTGTGCATTAATTTTGTATCCTGCTACTTTACCAAATTCATTGATTAGCTCTAGTAGTTTTCTGGTAGCATCTTTAGGATTCTCTATGTATAGTATCATGTCATCTGCAAACAGTGACATCTTTACTTCTTCTTTTCCGATTTGGATTCCTTTTATTTCCTTTTCTTCTCTGATTGCTGTGGCTAAAACTTCCAAAACTATGTTGAATAAGAGTGGTGAGAGTGGGCAACCTTGTCTTGTTCCTGATCTTAGTGGAAATGCTTTCAGTTTTTCACCATTGAGGAGGATGTTGGCTGTGGGCTTGTCATATATGGCCTTTATTATGTTGAGGAAAGTTCCCTCTATGCCTACTTTTGGAGGGTTTTTATCATAAATGGGTGTTGAATTTTGTCGAAAGCTTTCTCTGCATCTACTGAGATGATCATATGGTTTTTCTCCTTCAATTTGTTAATATGGTTTATCACATTGATAGATTTGCATATATTGAAGAATCCTTGCATTCCTGGAATAAACCCCACTTGATCATGGTGTATGATCCTTTTAATGTGCTGTTGGATTCTGTTTGCTAGTATTTTGTTGAGGATTTTTGCATCTATGTTCATCAGTGATATTGGCCTGTAGTTTTCTTTCTTTGTGACATCCTTGTCTGGTTTTGGTATCAAGGTGATGGTGGCCTCGTAGAAGGAATTTGGGAGTGTTCCTCCCTCTGCTATATTTTGGAAGAGTTTGAGAAGGATAGGTGTCAGCTCTTCTCTAAACGTTTGATAGAATTCACCTGTGAAGCCATCTGGTCTTGGGCTTTTGTTTGTTGGAAGATTTTTAATCATAGTTTCAATTTCAGTGCTTGTGATTGGTCTGTTCATATTTTCTATTTCTTCCTGATTCAGTCTTGGCAGGTTGTGCATTTCTAAGAATTTGTCCATTTCTTCCAGGTTGTCCATTTTATTGGCATAGAGTTGCTTGTAGTAGGCGCTCATGATCCTTTGTATTCCTACAGCGTCAGTTGTTACTTCTTTTTCATTTCTAATTCTATTGATTTGAGTCTTCTTTTTTTCTTAATGTGTCTGGCTAATGGTTTATCAATTTTGTTTATCTTCTCAAAGAACCAGCTTTTAGTTTTATTGATCTTTGCTATCATTTCCTTCATTTCTTTTTTATTTATTTCTGATCTGATCTTTATGATTTCTTTCCCTCTGTTAACTTGGGTTTTTTTTGTTCTTCTTTCTCTAATTGCTGTAGGTATAAAGTTAGGTTTTTTTATTTGAGATGTTAATTGTTTCTTATGGTAGGATTGTATTGCTATAAACTTCCCTCTTAGAACTGCTCTGATGCATCCCATAGTTTGTGGATTGTCGTGTTTTGATTGTCATTTTTTTCTAGGTATTTTTTTATTTCCTCTCTGATTTCCTCAGTGATCTCTTGGTTATTAAGTAGTGTATTGTTTAGACTCCATGTGTTTGTATTTTTTACAGATTTTTTTCCTGTAATTGATATCTAGTCTCATAGTGTTGTGGTCTGAAAAATTACTTGATACAATTTCAATTTTCTTAAATTTACCAAGGCTTGATTTGTGACCCAAGATATGATCTGTCCTGGAGAATGTTCTATGAGCACTTGAGAAGAATGTGTATTCTGTTGTTTTTGGATGGAATGCCTTACAAATATCAATTAAGGCCATTTTGTTTAATGTATCATTTAAAGCTTGTGTTTCCTTATTTATTTTCATTTTGGATGATCTGTCCATTGGTGAAAGTGAGGTGTTAAAGTCCCCTACTATGATTGTGTTACTGTCGATTTCCCCTTTTATGGCTCTTAGCATTTCCCTTATGTATTGAGGTGCTCCTGTGTTGGGTGCATAAATATTTATAATTGTTATATATTCTTCTTGGATTGATCCTTTGATCATTATGTTGTGTTCTTGTTTGTCTCTTGTAATAGTCTTTATTTGAAAGTCTATTTTGTCTGATATGAGAATTGCTATGCCAGCTTTTTTTGATTTCCATTTGCATGGAATATCTTTTTCCATCCTCTCACTGTTAGTCTATATGTGCCCCTAGGTCTGAAATGCGTCTCTTGTAGATAGCATATACAGGTCTTGTTTTTGTATCCATTAAGCCAGTCTATATCTTTTGGTTGAAGCATTTAATCCATTTACCTTTAAGGTAATTATCCATATGTATGTTCCTATTACCATTTTCTTAATAGTTTTGGGTTTGTTATTGTAGGTCTTTTCCTTCTCTTGTGTTTCCTGCCTAGAGCAGTTCCTTTAGCATTTCTTGTAAAGCTGGTGTGGTGGTGCTGAATTCTCTTAGCTTTTGCTTGTCTGTAAAGTTTTTAATTTCTCCATTTAATCTAAATGAGATTCTTGCTGTGTAGAGTAATCTTGGTTGTAGATTTTTCCCTTTCATCACTTTAATATGTCTTGCCACTCCCATCTGGTTTGTAGAGTTTCTGCTGAAAGATCAGCTGATAACCTTCTGGGGAATTCCCTTTTATGTTATTTGTTGGTTTTCCCTTGTTGCGTTTAATATTTTTTCTTTGTATTTAATTTTTGATAATTTGATTAATATGTGTCTTGGCATGTTTCTCCTTGGATTTATCCTGTACGGGGCTCTCTGCACTTCTTGGACTTGATAGACTATTCCCTTTCCCAAAATAGGGAAGTTTTCAACTATAATCTCTTCAAATATTTTCTCAGTCCCTTTCTTTTTCTCTTGTTCTTCTGGGAACCCTATAATTAGAATGTTGGTGCATTTAATTTTGTCCCAGAGGTGTCTAAGACTATCCTCAGTTCTTTCCATTCCTTTTTTTTTTTGTTTATTCTGCTCTGCAATAGTTATTTCCATTATTTTATCTTCCAGGTCACTTATTCATTCTTCTGCCTCAGTTATTCTGCTATTGATTCCTTCTAGAGAATTTTTAATTTCATTTATTGTGTTGTTCATCATTGTTTGTTTGCTTTTTAGGTCTTCTAGGTCCTTGTTAAACATTTCTTGTATTTTCTCCATTCTATTTCCAAGATTTTAGATCATCTTTACTATCATTACTCTGAATTCCTTTTCAGGTAGACTGCCTATTTCCCCTTCATTTGTTTGGTCTGGTGGGTTTTTACCTTGCTCTTTCATCTGTTTTGTGTTTTTCTGTCTTCTTGTTTTGCTTAAGTTACTGTGTTTGGAGTCTCATTTTCACAGGCTGCAGGTGTGTAATTCCCATTGTTTTTGGTGTCTGTCCCCAGTGGCTAAGGTTGGTTCAGTGTGTTGTGTAGGCTTTTTGGTGGAGGGGACTAGTGTCTGTGCTCTGATGGATGAGTCTGGATATTGACTTTCTGGTGGGCAGGACTGTGTCCGCTGGTGTGTTTTGGGGTGGCTGTGAATTTATTATGATTTTAGGCAGCCTCTCTGCTAATGGTTGGGGTTGTGTTCCTGTCTTGCTAGTTGTTTGGCATAGCGTGTCAAGCACTGTAGCTTGCTGTTTGTTGAGTGGCACTGGGTCTTAGTGTTGAGATGGAGATCTCTGTGAGGGCTTTCACCGTTTGATATTACGTGGAACTGGGAGGTCTCTGGTGGACCAATATCCTGAACTTGGCTTTCCAACCTCAGAGGCACAGGGCTGACACCCAGTGGGGTTCCAAGACCCTGTCATCCACATGGCTCAGAAGAAAAGGGAGTAAAAAAGAAAGAAAGATAAAAATAAAATAAAAAGAAATAATGTTATTAAAATAAAAAAAATTAAAAAATTTTAAAAAAGAAAAAAGAAAGAAAGAATTCAGAGAGAAACCAAACCAAATATCAAATCCACCAATGATAACAAGCACTAAAAACTATATTAAAAAAAAAAAACAAAAAAATGGACAGACAGAACCCTAGGACAAATGGTAAAAGCAAAGCTATACAGACAATATCACACAAAAAAGCATACGCATGCACACTCACAAAAAGAGAAAAAGGAAAAAATATATATGTATATATATTTTTTTAAAAAAGAAGGAAGAGAGCAACCAAATCAATAAACAAATCTAACAATGATAATAAACTCTGAATACTAAACTAAGATCAACATAAAACCAGAAACCAGTTAGTTGCATACAGCAAACCCCAAGTCTATAGTTATTCCCAAAGTTCGTTGCCTCAATTTTGGGATTATTCATTGTCTGTTCAGGTATTCCACAGTCTCAGGGTACTTCAAGTTAATTTTGGAGATTTAATCCAATGCTCCTGAGGCTGCTGGGAGAGATTTCCCTTTCTCTTATTTTTTTGCACAGCTCCTGGAGTTCAGCTTTTGATTGGCCCCACCTCTGCATGTATAGGCCACCTGAAGGTGTCTGTTCCTGCCCAGGCAGGACGGGATTAAAGAAGCAGCTGATTAGGGGACTCTGGCTCACTCAGGCTGGCAGGGAGGGAGGGGTATGGAATGCAGGGCGATCCTGAGGCAGCAGAGGTCAGCGTGACATTGCAACAGCCTGAGGCATGTTGTGTGTTCTCCCCGGGAAGTTGTCCGTGGATCAGGGGACCCTGGCCATGGTGGGCTGCACAGGCTCCCAGGAGGATAGTGACCTGTGCTTGCACAGCTTCTTGGTGGCTGCGGCAGCAGCCTTAGTGTTTCATGCCCGTCTCTGGTGTCCACGCTGATCGCTGTGGCTCGCTCCCATCTCTGGAGCTCATTTAGCCAGTGTTCTGAATCCTCTCTCCTTGCACATCCCAAAGCAATGGTCTCTTGCTTCTTAGGCAGGTCCAGACTTTTTCCCGTACTCCCTCCTGGCTAGCTGTGGTGCACTAGCCCCCTTCAGGCTGTGTTTTTGCAGCCAACCCCAGTCCTCTCCCTGGGATCTGACCCCCAAAGCCAGAGCCTCAGCTCCCAGCCCCCACCCGTCCCAGTGGGTGAGCAGACAAGCCTCTCAGGCTGGTGAGTGCTGGTCGGCACTGATCCTCTGTGCGGGAATCTCTCCACTTTTCCCTCTGCACCCCTGTTGCTGCGCTCTCCTCCATGGCTCCCAAGCTTCCCCCCACCCCTGCTACGTCCCATCTCCGCCAGTGAAGAGGCTTCCTAGTGTGTGGAAACCTTTCCTCCTTCACAGCTCCCTCCCACTGGTGCAGGTCCCGTCCCTATTCTTTTGTCTCTGTTTTTTTTTTTTTTTCTTTTTGCCCTACCCAGGTACATGGGGAGTTTCTTGCCTTTTTGGAAGTCTGACGTCTTCTGCCAGCATTCAGTAGGTGTTCTGTAGGAGTTGTTCCACGTGTAGATGTATTTCTGATGTATTTGTGGGGAGGAAGGTGATCTCCATGTCTTACTCCTCCATCATTTTGAAGGTCTCCCCTCTAAATTAGTATAATTTTGAAAGTCTCCAGAGAGAAACCCTAGGACCATGTCTTGCCTTGACACTAAAACTAGGGAAAGACATCACAAGATCAATGTCCCTTATGAATATAGACCCAAAAATCCTCAACAAAATCTCTACCATCCAAATCAGCAATATATAAAGGATTATACATCATGACCAAGCAGGATTATCCAAGGAATGCAAAACTGGTTTAACATCAAAAAACAAATCAGTGTAATACAACATATTAATAAAAAAAAAACCATGATCATCTCAATAGATAGTGTGAAAGTATTTGAAAACAATCCACATACATTGGTGATAAAAAGAAACAAAAAACTAGGGATAGAAGAAAATTTACTAAACCTTATACAGAGCATACACAAAAGCCTTCAGGTAATAGGTTTGATTGAATTATTTTCCCTTAAGATCAAGGAGGGAAACAGCAGGGTAAGAATATCTGCTCTTCTCACTTCTATTCAACATTGTACTGCAGAATCTAGCCAGAGCAATTAGGAAAGAAAAGGAAATAAATGGCATCCAGATGATAAATGAAGACATAAAAATATATCTATTCTCATATGACATATTCTTGTATACAATAAATTCTAAGGAATCCAAATACATACATATATGCATGCATGTGTGCACATGCACACACACACACTATTAGAACTAATAAACAATTTCAGCAAAGCCATGGGACACAAGGTCAATATTCAAAACAAAATCAATTGTATTTCTAAATGCTATCAGTAAACATTTAAATTAAATAAATAAAACAATTCCTTAGATTATCATAAAAACATTTGAATAGTTAAGAATAAATTTAATCATATAAGTTTGACTTACACTGAAAACTACTAAATATTGCTAAAAGACATAAAAGAAAAACCTAAATGAATGGAAAGATACACAGATGCATTGGAAAATGTTATGCTAAATGAAAGTAGGCAGTCACAAGAATACATACTCCATGATTCCAGATTCCATCTAGACTAAATATAAAATATCCAGAATAGGCAAATCATAGAAACAAAAAGTTTACTATTGTTGCCAGAGGCTAGAGAGAGGGGTGATAATGAGTAATTGCTAATGGATATAGAGTTTCTTTGGGAGGTAATGAAAACATTCTAAAATTAAATGATGTCATAGTTCCACAACTATATGAATATACTAAAAAAACTGAATTCTACACTTTAGAACAGGTTAATTTTATGATAATTGAATAATATATCAATACAGTTGTTACTTTTAAAATGTGCTATGGAGTTTGTTTGTTTTTTTAAGCCAAAGAGTCTGTATTATATCAAAGTTCATTTCAATAAAGAGAATATTGCCAGGCATAAAAATGTGATTTCATTGTGTAAATCTGTCAGTTCATCAAGAAGACCTAACATGCCTAAATGATTATGTACTTTATGTACTGTCTTAATTTGTTAGGCTGCTATAACAAAGTACCATAGACTAGGTAGCTTACAAACAATAGAAATTTATTTCTCACTGTTCTGAGGGCTAGAAGTCCAAGATCAAGGCATCAGCAGATTCATTGCCTGGTGAGAACTTGCTTCCTTGTTCATAGACATCTAACATTTTTGTGTCTTTATATGGTGGAAGGGTCAGGAGACCTCTTTGGGGTCTCCTTTATAAGGGCACTAATTCCAGTCATAAGGGCTCTGCCTGCATGACCTAATCATCTCCCAAAGGCTCCACCTCCAAATACCTTCACATTGGGGATTAAGCTTCAACATACTAATTTTGGGGAGACACAAACATTCAGACCATAACATATACTTAATAAGAGATCTTCAAGATACATGAAGAAAAACTGATAGCATGCCAAAGAAAAACAGACATTTACAGTTGTTGTCAGAGATTACAGTACTGCTCTCTCAATAATTTATAGAACAAGTAAATAAAATATCAGTAACATCATATGTTTGAATAACACAATCAACCAACAAGACGTCATTGATATTTATAGAACACTCCACCCCAGAGCACAGAATATACATTCTTTTCAAGCACACAGTGGAACAGTTACCAAGATCTACCATACTCTGCAACATAAAGCAAGTTTCAACAAATTATAAAGGATTTAAATCACAGAGTATGTTCTCTGGCCAAAATGGAATCAACTTGGAAATCAATAAGATAAAGATCTCTGGAATATCCCCACATATTTAATAATAAATAACATACTTCTAAATAACATGTGGTTCAAAAAATTCAAAGAGAAGTTAGAGAATATTTTTGAACTGAATGAAAATTAAAACACAACATATATTAATCTGTAAGTCATCTTAAAGCATTACTTGAAGTTAAACTTATCACACTAAAGGCCTGTTTTAGAAAAGATGAAAGGTCTCAGTTAGTGACCTCAGCCTCCACCTTAAGGAACCAGACAAAAAAAGAGCAAAGAAACCATAAAACAAATAGAAAAAAATGAAATAATACTGATCAGGTTAGAAATCAATGAAAATGAAAATACAAACAAAGGAGAATCTATGAAGTCAATAATTGGTTATTTAAGAAAATCAATAGAATTGATAAACCTCTAACCATACTAATCAGGAAAAAAAATTTACTAAAATCAGGATTGAGAGAAGTGACATCTCTATAGATTATACAGTTATCAAAATGATAATAAATGTTTTTTAAAATGTTTTATGGCTAAAAATTTGACAAGTTAGATGAAGTGGAAAATTTCCTTTAAAGACACAAATGATCAAAGTTCACTCAAGAAAAAACTGATTAATTGGAATAACTTAGTATGTATTAAAGAATTAACTATTGTAATTATAAATACTATAGATATCTTTACTTTGTGAATTCTATCAAACATTCAAGAAAGAAAGAATACCAATTCTAGAAGAGTTCTTCTGGAAAAACTGAAGAAGAGTAAATTAATCCCAAGTCATTCTATGAAGCCAGAATGGCCTGCTATCAAAATATAACAGAAACATTATAAGAAAACTATAGTATATCCCTCATTAATGTAGATGCAAATTTTAAACAAATTTTTAGCAAAATTACTAACAATATGTTAAAAATATGATATATCAAGAACAATTGAGATTTGTCCTCAGAATGCAAGGTTGATTTATATTAGAAAATCAATTTATGTAACTTACTATATTATCAAGTAAAAATAGAAAATCATGTAATCACCTCAATAGGTGCAGAAAAACATTTGACAAAATTGAACATGTAGCCCTGTCAAAAGATATTAATATATTAGGAATACAAGGGAACTTTCTCTACATGATAAAAAACATCTACCAAAACCTACAGTTAACATCATATTCAATGTGAAAAACTGAAGGTTTTCCCCCAGGATCAGGAAGAAGACAAGGATATCCACTCACACCACTTCTACCCAACATTGCACTGAAGGTTCTAGGCAGTGCAATAGGCAAGAAAAATAAATTTAAAATACTAATATTGGAAAGAAACAATTAAGAGTTTCTTTATTTGTAGACAACATAATCCTTTCCATTGGAAATCCCATGGAATCTACCAAAAAGCTAATAGAACTATTTCATGGGTTTAGTAAATTTCTAGGATGTAAGCATAATAACAAAATCAGTTACAAGTCTATATTCCAATGATGAAAAATAAATTTGAAGTTTAAAAAATCAATAACATTTATAATATTTTAAAATATGAAAGTATGAGATAAATCTGACAAAAGATACGCAAGATCTGTGCACTAAAGTTTACAAAATAGTGCTGGAAGAAATTAAAGAAGACCTAAATAAATGGAGGGATGCGCCAGATTCATGGTTCACTAGACTGAATATTATCAAGCAGTCAGTTCTTTACAAATTGTTCTGTAGAATAAATATGAGCCCAATCAAAAGTCCAAGATAATTTATTTTACAAGTTGGCAAACTGATTCTAAAATCCATGCAGAAATAAAACAGATACAGATTAGACAAAACAGCTTTATAAAAGAACAAATTTGGAGGGCTGACACTATCTGATTCTAAATTTTATTATGAGGCTACAGTAATGAAGATAGTGCAATTTTGGTGTCAGGACAAGCAAATAGGTCATGATGTAAACAGAGTCCACAAATATACAGACATATATGTAGCCAACTATTTTTGACAAATACACAAAAGCAATTCATTTGGAGATACAATAGTCTTTTCAAGATATGGGGCTAGACAACAGGCACATGAAAAGATGCTCAACATTGCTAATTATTAGAGAAATGCAAATCAAAACTGCAATGAGGTATCACCTCACACCAGTCAGAATGTCAATCATTAAAAAGCTTATAAATAATAACTGCTGCAGAGGATGTGGAGAAAAATAAACTTCCTGCACTGTTGGTGGGAATGTAAATTGGTGCAGCCACTATGGAAAAAAGTATACAGGTTCCTTAAACAACTAAAAATAGAGTTATCATATGATCCAGGAATCTCATTCCTGGACATAGATCCAGAAAAGATGAAATCTCTAATTTAAAAAGGTATATGCACTCTAATGTTCATTGCAGCACTATTTACAATAGCCAAGACATGGAAGCAAACTAAATGTCCATCAACAGATGAATGGATAAAGATGTGGTATATATGCACAATGGAATATTAGTCATAAAAAAGAAGGAAATAATGCCATTTGCAGCAATATGGATGGACCTAAAGATTATCAGACTAAGTGAAGTAAGTCAGAGAAAGACAAATATCTTATGATTCCAATTATATGTGGAATCTAAAAAAATGATACAAATGAATTTATTTACAAAACAGAAATGGATTCACAGACATAGAAAACAAACTTACAGTTACCAAAAGGAAAAGGGGGGAGGAATAAATTAGGAGTTTGGGATTCACAGATACATACTACTATATATAAAACAGATAAACAGCAAGGACCTACAGTAATAATCTATAATGGAAAAGAATCTGAAAAAGAATATATATATATGTATGTTGAATCAGTATGTTGTGCAACTGAAACTAATACAACATTGTAAATCAACTATACTTCAATAAAAAAAAACTTACAAGGCTGGAATAATTTGATGTCCATGTATAAATAAATTTTGATCTATACCTTACACCATGTACAACAATTAACTTAGAATGGATCATAGAACTAAGTTTTTTTTTTTTACATCTTTATTGGAGTAAAACTGCTGTACAGTGGTGTGTTAGTTTCTACTTTATAATAAAGTGAATCAGCTATACATAAACATATATACCCATATCTCCTCCTTCTTGCATCTCCCTCCCACCCTCCCTATCCCACCTCTCTAAGTGGTCAGAAAGTACCGAGCTGATCTCCCTGTGCTATGTGTCTGCTTCCCATTATCTATCTATTTTACACTTGGTAGTGTATATATGTCCATGCCACTCTCTCACTTCATCCCAGCTTAGCTTTCCCCCTCCCCATGTCTTCAAGTCCATTCTCTACGTCTGTGTTTTTATTCCTGCCCTGCCCCTAGGAACTTCAGAACCATTTTTTTAAATTTTAGATTCCATATATATGTGTTAGCATATGGTATTTGTTTTTCTCTTTCTGACTTACTTCACTCTGTATGACAGACTCTATGTCCATCCATCTCACTACATACAACTCAATTTTGTTTCTTTTTATGGCTGAGTAATATTCCATTGTGTATATGTGCCACATCTTCTTTATCCATTCATCTGTCAATGGACACTAAGGTCACTTCCATGTCCTGGCTATTGTAAATAGAGCTGCAATGAACATTGTGGTACATGACTCTTTTTGAATTATGGTTTTCTCAGGGTATATGCCCAGTAGTGGGATTGCTGGGTCGTATGGTAGTTCTATTTTTAGTTTTTTAAGGAATCTCCATACTGTTCTCCATAGTGGCTGTATCAATTTACATTCTCACCAACAGTGTAAGAGGGTTCCCTTTACTCCACACCCTCTCCAGCATTTGTTGTTGGTAGATTTTTTCATGATGGTCATTCTGACTGGTGTGAGGTGATAACTCATGGTAGTTTTGATTTGCATTTCTTTAATGATTAGTGATGTTGAGCATCCTTTCATGTGTTTCTTGGCAATCTGTATATCTTCTTTGGAGAAATGTCTATTTAGGTCTTCTGCCCATTTTTGGACTGGGTTGTTTGTTTTTGTGATATTGAGCTTCATGAGCTGCTTGTAAAATTTGGGGATTAATCCTTTGTCAGTTGCTTCATTTGCAAATATTTCCTCCCATTCTGTGAGTTGTCTTTTCATCTTGTTTATGGTTTACTTTGCTGTGCAAAAGCTTTTAAGTTTCATTAGGTCCCATTTGTTTATTTTTGTTTTTATTTCCATTTCTCTAGGAGGTGGGTCAAAAAGGATCTTGCTGAGATTTATGTCATAGAGTGTTCCGCCTATGTTTTCCTCTAAGAGTTTTATAGAGTCTGGCCTTACATTTAGGTTTTTAATCCATTTTGAGTTTATTATTGTGTATGGTGTTAGGGAGTGTTCTAATTTCATTCTTTTACATGTAGCTGTCCAGTTTTCCCAGCACCATTTATTGAAGAGGCTGTCTTTTCTCCATTGTATATTCTTGCCTCCTTTATCAAAAATAAGGTGACCATATGTGCATGGGTTTATCTCTGGGCTTTCTATCCTGTTCCATTGATCTATATTTCTGTTTTTGTGCCAGTACCATACTCTCTTGATTGCTATAGCTTTGTAGAATAGTCTGAAGCATAGGACTAAATTTAACTATAAAATGTCTAGGAAGAAACAAGGGAGAAAAAATTTGTTAAATTTAGTTTAAGCAAAGATTTCTTTGATGTGTTGCCAAAAGAATGTTAGTTTATCTCCTCATAAAATAAAAATTTTAACTTCATCAAAATTAATAACTTATGCTCTTTTGAAAGACACAGGGGAATAAAACATTAGTCACAGAATGGGGAAAAATTTTTCAAACCACATACTACTAAAGACTTGTATCCGGAATATATAAAGTCTTTTCAAAACTTGATAAATAGGAAATAACCACATTTTAAAAATAGACGTAATATTTGAAAAGACATGTGGATGACAAGACAAGAAAATTTGCGCAACACCAGTAGTTGTTAGGTAAATAAAAATTGAAACTACATTTAGAAATCACTTTTATACCTATTAGATTGGCTAAAACTAAGACTGGCCATTTCAAGTTTTGGCAATGATGTGGAGGATTGGAACTGTCCTACAACACTGGAGAGAATGCAGAATGGTGGAATCACTTTGGAAAAACAGTTTGACAAGTTCTTAAATTGTTAAACATTGATATACCACATGATTCAGCAATTTCACTTCCTTGATATTTTCCTGAGATAAATTATGTATTCATACAATGGCCTGTATTGATAGTCAAAAACTGGAAACAACTCAAATATTCAACAGATGAATATATAAACAAATGTGGTATATCCATAAAATGAATGAAATGAACAGTTGGTATACACAACATGGATGAATCAAAAAAATTATGCTGAGTAAATGAAGTGAGACCAAAAAATAGTTCCTACTACAGGATTTCATTTATATAAAATTCTAGAAAATATGAACAAATCTATAGTAAGAAAATAACTTGATGTTTACATGGGGGATGGAAGGTGGGAGAAGCAAGAAGAGAGGGATTTCAAAGGGGCATGAGGAAATTCTGGAAGTGATGGATGTGTTCATTCTCTTTACAGTGCAATGGTTCCACAAATGTATTTGTGGGTCAAAAATTAACAAATGGTACACTTTAAATAGATGCAATTTATTTTTTGTCAATTATTTTTCAGTAAAGCTGCTTATATATCACAAAAGTAGACATAAATATATAAAATCATTCTTCCCTATTAGAGAGGATTTCTACTATATGGGATTTCTTAACATATGATATGGAAAATATGAATAGGATATAAACATCAAGTAATGATTTAAAGTGAATAAGATAAATGTGAAATTGCAGGTGAACTATTTGCTTGTTTTTATTGTTAGAGTATACAGATTGCCTACAATGAAAATCATTTACTTTCCTAATATAAAAAATGATATTATGCCACTCCCCTGACCTTAGACAATAAACTCACGGGAATTTTGCTTTCAATCATGGAAGCTTTTCACTACTAAAAGGCCATGGATGGTGAAGATACAGTTTTAGGAAGATGAGTGATGGGTTCAGCCCAAAACTGAGAGACATTTTGTTACCTTATTCCTGATGCTCTGAACTTGAAGCCTTGTCTTGTCTATGACATACTTAAATATGGTAGAGAGGCAGCATAACTTGACTCAGCCAGTGGACAGCAGGGGCTATATTATAAATCCTAATTTCCCCAAATTGGATATGATAAAAGATTCAAGAATAGCCAGATGGTGACAAAGTGGTGCACCTGGTGGGGGGTGAGGGGAGACATTCTCTTTCCACTTTCCTCTGTATCTTAGAAAGAACTTGGATTGGAGATAAAGATTTGGCTTCCATGAGAATGGCTACAGTCCAGTTGCATGACTATAGGCACTTCACTTCACCTGTCAGAGCTCTAATTCTCTTGTAAGATGCAGACACCAACTGTCTATTGTAAAGAGTAGATGTGGTTGCATCCAGGAGAGCATGGTGCATCCTGTAAGAGAAAGTATAAGTTAGTTTACCAAGTCCCTGCTGTTCACTGGCAAGCTAGATCTGAGCCTTTCACCATGATGGGGGCAATAGATTGTAAGAGCAGAGAAAGCAAGCTCCTACTAGGAACCCATAGGTCTGAATTCCTGGCATACTTACTACTCCCCATATCACCATCCACACCTGTATCCCTCTTGCCTCTTGACCACAAGTTTGGTTTGCTCTCCTTATGTGTTCCAATGATCCCAGCTATTTTAAAAAGACACTTCAGCATTGCAGTTTTCATTGCCAACAGAAGCACTGATTTTTGACCATGAAGCAGAGCTTGATAGGGAAATATTATATAAAGAGAGAATGGTGTGATGAGATCTTCTTCCAATGTTTATTAATCCTATTTCTCTCCACTTGGATTTCAAGGTGATATGGAAGAGAGATAGGAGTTAATGAATGACCCAAGTGCTTTTAATCCTTCTACTGCTGATAAAAAGGGAACTGTGATCTTATGGAACCATCACATGTTATCAGCAGGGCTTAACCCATCAGTGACAGAGAAAGCTCCATTAATTAGTATATCCTTTTTGTTAGAGATGAAATCCTTAAAACTGAAAATAAAATCAATTGCTCATAGTTAAAGAATACTCTCCCTGATCTTCCAGAGTGTGGGTCATTCTGTTTCTCTATTACCAAAGCCCCCACCTCTCTTTCTCCAAGTCTGTAACTTGCTCATAAAAATTAATAAGCGGCTGAAGGCTGACCTGCATGTGGGATGGAGGTTGAGAGAAAATGGGCTTGTTTCTGCAACACCTGAAATATGTTCTTTAGGCAAATCCCCCATTGTAAGAGAAGCAAACTGCCTGTACTGTGAATATTTCCTTTTGCTTTTTCTCAAACAATTGCTATTCAAAAAAATTCATATCGAGCTATTTTGGGGGGTATGTATAAACATCACAACAGTTTCTAAACAGGAAAAACAACAACAACAAAACAATCAGAGTTGGGAAATGTGCTGGTTTTCTCTGTGAGTATAAAAATACTGCCACACTATAAAGAGTGAACATGCATTTTGTGCATATACTATACATAGAGAAAGAAGTTCTAAATTTCTTATTTTTCCTCCCAATCTTCAGGCAATGTTTCCAAGTGCAGTCAGCATTATGGATCTATGAGAGGAAATAACTGCATCGCACATGTGCATCCTGATTCCTCACAAGAGGCAAAGGAGTTATTTGTTTCAGATCTATCCTAAAACCATCCTCAGAAGAAAGGCAATCCACCTTAACACACAATTAACAAAGTCCTCTCTCATTGGCTCAAGTGTGACAACTGCACATCAAGGCTACACCCAACACTCAGTTCATCATTCCTTATTGTTCTTCTCTATGGATGAAACCTTATGTTTTATGTGGCAAAAGAAAGGCTGGAAATTTGTTTTTAACAGAAACATAAACAAATCAATGCAGTCTTTAATTGGCCTCCTCTAAGGAGACTTAGATAAGAAGGAGCATCTGGCATGCTGGGAGGTTGCTATATTTGCAGACTATTTTCTTATTTGGTAAACTGACACTTAAGAAGAGTTCAAAAAGGCTCAAGTCCCCATGTGTAAGCTGAGGGGTCCCTAATCCAGAGACCCATGATGGAAGGTGTAATCTACAGCTCAGTTTTTTTGTTTTTTTGTTTTTGCGGTACGTGGGTCTCTCACTGCTGTGGCCTCTCCCGTCACGGAGCAGAGGATCCGGACGCAAAGGCCCAGCGGCCATGGCTCATGGGCCCAGCTGCTCCGCGGCATGTGGGATCCTCCCAGACCAGGGCACGAACCCGTGTCCCCTGCATCGGCAGGCAGACTCCCAACCACTGTGCCACCAGGGAAGCCCCACAGCTCAGTTTTAAAACTCCAGTATAAAAATGATTTCATTTCTAATTTACTGTTTATAGACCAAGATAACTAAAAACTAAACCAAATACAACCAACTCTAGAGTATATCTCTATTAGTGGCTGTTATGCTGGAGAAGGTCCCAGAAAGTCCCCCAAAGCAAAGACCAGGTTCAAATTAACATTCCAAGAAATTTCTAAATGGTTTTATCACTGATATGTTTGTTCTGAAACAAATAGACCCTCCTATATTCTACCTTCAAATACCAGAGAGAACACAAGACTGAGGATTCATTGTTGGAAAACCCCAGAAAGTATAGAAGAGCCCTTTTCAACTCAGCTTCCTGTGGCCTTGTCATAATTTTGGTCCTCAGCCTGTGAGTCGGGATCCCAACACACTATGCAATGGGACAGGAAAGTCATCTCTACGAACTCTTTCTTTCTCTCTGATCAGCCAGTTGACTGCATTCAGCCTATGTTGATTGAGCATCGCTGGGTTCATTGTCCACGCCAGGTGCTGGCAAGATGTAATGACAAAAATGTCTTGATTCCTGCCAGTACTTAAGCTAAATAAGAAGGGAAATCAATTGTTCATTCTATGGTAACCTTTAAAGAAAGGGATGTACATTATTATGGATGATGTACAATCCTCATGATCTTGTAAGATGCTTGTCATATGACAAAAGAAAGGAAAAAAAAATAACTAGTCTTATGGAACAAAAAGATTTGGGGGAAATTCATGGCTTAGTGTCTGAGGGTTACTGCAGTAGGCAATAGTTTATAACCACTGATCGTATTGGTGATTTTCTGAATTCATATAATGAATGAAGACATGGTCTTCCCACCTTAAAGAGAATTAACTTTTACCTAAGAAGAACAAATATTCTCTAGAGCACTAACATGGAAAAAAAGTTAAAAGCTTGAAGGTTCTATTCAAGGCAGAAAGCATACACCCATTTAACTTTTTCAGTGTTTTTTGTTTTGAGTTGATTCTTTTCATTTGTTACATATATCAACAACACCATAAGCAATTTGTAAATCACATTTAAAAATACACCGCTACTTTTCTTCATTTAATATGCAAAATGGTACCAGTTGTGAATTGATGATAAACTGCTAAGATTCACAGTTTAAAATGAAATTTATGTTAGGGTAATATTAGTGTGATGGTCACTACAGAGTCATTTGCAAAGGGGATTCCACAAACAAAATTCTCAGAGGAATAATCTGAAGTAGAAACTCTACTACAAATGTCACTGTTTTTTTTGAAGTTCTCAATGAAATGGCCTTTTCCTTAAGATTAGTCAGATGCTCATGATGGAAAGGGAAAGCTAGTAAATATTTAAGTTTAGAAAAGTAGAAATATGTTTCTAAAATATATAAAGATGGTATTGTAAGGTAAAGAATTTGATTCCAGGTAACACAGCTGTAAAGAATTTTATTGGAATTTTCTAAGTTCCTAGAATTAAAGGAAGTTTTCTTCTTATTTTCTCTCTGGAAATGTTGAGTTTTCTGGGGGAAATTTTTCATTGCTTTGAATCAACTGAAAATAGGTTAAATGAATGATTTCTTCTTTAGAAGTGGGGCAAAATGTCATAGCTTTGCAGATATTAACATAGATGCGAGTTCTCAGGACCCTTAGTATCTGTTAGAATGCCTTCAAAGAAGGGAAAATCATGATGGGTTATGGCTCTCATGTTGTCACTTATAACTGAATAAAGTTAGGAAAAGTGGGAAGTATCTCTGTACTCTATTTTCTCTACCCACTAAGAACATGATGTATCCACCTCTAAGAATGGAGATGTGGAGTATAATTCATCAGCAGCATGATTATATCATAGGTTTGTCTGAATTCAGCAAATTCCAAACATACTTATAAAGTCTTTTCAGTGAACACGCCTGTGCACCATGTGAGAAAAGACATTTTTGAGTGTGTTTCTTACCTGTTGATAAACGTCTTCTCTAACAGGCAGCCAATTCCATTCATTCGGGGGTATAGGTAGAACCTCTAAGCCAAGGAGTTCTTCATCAAAACTTAAAAGACTTTACCATAGTCAAACCTCTCAGAATGAGACCTATTATTTGTGGAGAACACATGCCCTTAATCACTCTAGCAACTAGGTTAACATCATGAGCTGCAATGGTAATCTATCATCAAGCTTGGGGGACCAGAAAAGAAACCAGCAAATAAACAGGTCTCCAGGATGACTTAAAGCCTGACACTTAGAAGTTCCTGTTTCCATTGCTCTTTTGGTGTGGTTCTTGGCTCTTCCACTTCTAGAAGAAAGCTCTCATATATTTCGTCTCAAACTGCCTGCATGTGAGATTGTACAAAGTCAAAGCTAAAAGATGTCCTATTCGAGATGGCGATTACTTACAGGTGATGGGCCATCTCTTAAGAACCATCCAGCATGATCCTTAAAAAGATTATACTGTAAGTTGGCAGGCAAAGGATCACAGTTCACCCAGATGGTGAGTGACAGCTCTGTCTTCATTATGGGAAATATGTGAACAAAATCAGTTAAATATCTAGATATTTGGAATTCACTAATGACAAATGGTTTAGAAAATTGATCCTTTTTTTTACATGTTGTATCTTATGATATATAAACCCAAACTGAATCTAAATTTAATCTACAGAAGCTGATGAACTGAAAAATAATTTTGTAGCAGATATTTTGGGACAGACAAGTCCATTGTCATGGATGTCTTCATGCTTTACCTCAGAGAACACCCAGAGTAAGGAAGCCTTAGAGAATATATATATATATAAGCCCTTCCATCACAGAGGAAAGGACTAAAGCCAGAGATTTCCATCTCCCTGTGACAGAGCTGGTCAGCAGCTGGTCTGGGACTAGAACCTAGACCTTCTGAGAGGCCCAGTGCATCCCTTAGTCCACCTTGCTACCTCCAAAGAGAGTGTGGCACTTACCAACTGTCCAAGCAACTATGCTCCAGTGTTATTCTGATAACCCTCAGACAACATGCATTTAGAGGCCATGTCTGCGTTATCTAACACTGCATCCCCAGTGCTTAGCATAGTACGGTGTAGCCAGTCAATAAGGTTTTAATCAAATGGAATTGAATTAAACTGGAGAACAGGTTCAACAACCAATAATAATAACAAAACACCAGTGATACCATCACACGTTTATAAAATGCCTACTGTGGGCAAGGCACTGTTTATGTACATGAACTCATATGATATTCATGAAGTCACGTTAACAGTAACTCCTGATGCAAGTGCTAGGAGGAGTCCCAAACATAGTGACATGGGAAGAGTGTCTATTTTTGCTAAGATCATGGCAAATGCATTGCACAATCACAAGCCTCAATTGTGAGAAGAACACTCTTGACCTTGAACATGACCATTGCTTCCAGGCAGCCAGGCTGGGCACCCTGGGCAGATTTGGCTTGACCCAGAGTAGAAGACTAACTGTGCCACGTTTGGAAAGTTAATTTGAAAGAAATCAGAATTTTAATAATATGTTTTTAAAAATTATTCAGACAAAGCTGGAAGCCCCCTAAGCTTTGAAAGCCCAACAGTAGTAGGAGGACCCATGAGACATTGCTGGGCTTGTTTGTTGACATTTGCAGGTTGACAGTTGTTATGGACAGAAGGTTTGTGCCCCTTCCAAAATCTGTATATTGAAGCCCTAATACTCAATGTGTCTGTATTTGGCTAGGAAGCCTTTAAGGAAGCAATTAAGGTAAAATGAGGTCATAAAGGTTGGGTGCCTTATCTGGTCAGATTAGTGCCCTTATAAGAAGAGACAGCAGAGTGCTCTCTGTCTCTCTGTCTCTCTCTGCTTTTGAATGCACACACAGGGAAGGCCATATGATGACACAGTGAATAGGCAGCTGTCTACAAGCCAGGAAGAGACTCTCACCAGAGCAGAATTTGCCAGCACCTTGACCTTGGACTTCTCAACCACCAGCACTGTGAGAAAATAAATGTCTGCTGTTTAAGCCACCCAGTCTGTGGTATTTTGCTATGGCATCCTGAGCTATTAACAAGAGTTTTGTTTGTTTGTCGTTCTAAGAAGGGAGGGAAGAGAAAGGAAGTCTCTTTCTCTGGTGTGCTGCCAAAGCCTGCATCATCATCCTCACATTGTGTCCAGAGGCACACAGAGGCTGGTGTCTGCATCAAGATTAAGGCATCCAGACTTCAGCGTGGTCCCCAGCCAGAAAAGGCTAGATCAGGCTTGCATCTCTCTCTTGCCTCCTGTGCCCCTGCTTCAATCCTTACTTCATAGTGTGGCTGTGAGGATTATATTAAGTATCACCAACTTGTAGAGCTCTTAGCACAAATCCTGGCATATAACTGTAAATGGCAGTAGCCGTTATCATTTGTGGAGACTGTAGAACATTTGGGTAAAGAAACAAAGAGCTTTGACACAAGCTTGAGATGGAACACAGGCCCTGTATCCCCACCACCCTCTCCTTAAGCAAGTAACCTCATCCCCCTGAGTCTCAGTTTCTTCATCTGTAAAATGACCACATTATCTATCTCATGGGGCTCTTGGCACATTGCAACACTCCCTGGCTTCTTAAGATGGATGTGGTTGCCTAGGCAAAGAGGAGTCTTACACTGTGGATGAGATGCCCAGTCTGAGGCTGATGGCCTATGTTTGAGGCCTTGGGGGGAGTTGTGAGGGAGGGTGCCAGACCTTCTGGGCCCTGGGAAAGGCTTGACTCCAAAGCCTGTGCTGGGCAAAGGAAGGGATAGATCTGAAGCTCAGCAGACTTCCTGGGCTTGGGAAACAGAGCATGGGCTGGGACTCTGGGGTCCTCAGGCAAGTCACTAGGCCCTCTGGGCCTCAGCTCCTTCCCCTTTAAAGAAGGTCGAAAACATTTCCCAGGGCTCCAGTATCTTGTGATTTTATAAATAGTTCCTTGTCTTTTACTGGAGTTTACATTAGTAAAATGTGAACACAGGGCAAATTTATTCCATGCACTTGGTCAGAATGATTTGTATTCCACAGCCTCAGTCCCTCACTGCAAGGTTGATGTGTGTTTGGACTGCAATAACCAAGTGTTTTATATTAATATTAACCAAATTAACGATGAAAACTCACTAACAGTACTTTTCCTTTTTTCAGTTTGAAGAAAATTGGATTCTTCATTTGTGTCAGAGTTCACAGCTCACCACTGTTACGTAGGAGGGGGTTATTTGAAATCAAAAGAAAGTGTTCTAATCTGGGGAAATTTCTAATACAACAGGCCAGAAGACTGCATTTTCAAAGTTTGCATATAATGCATATAGGCCAGCTTCCTCAGGCTATAGTCTTCCTCCAAAGGGACTGCTAAATCCAGAAAAGGCCTCCTGAAGTCCCAGTATGAGGAGCCGGGCCAGGGGAGAAAACAGGCCCTGACGGGGTGTGCTTTGCTATCCATGCAGACATCCCACACTCAGGGCAACAGCCCTTCCTGCAAAGTTGCTTTTATCCTGGCATGAGGGCCACTCTCCTCAGCAAAATGGACCAAGACCTCCATCGCAGTAGGAATAAACTCTCTGAGCTTTGACTGGAGCTCCCCAAGCTGTGAGAAGTGAAGAGGGAGGTGTAAGAGGGGAAGGTATAAAGTGGGCCCCCCAAATCCAAGCCAAACCAAATCCAGAGGGAAATAATCCTTCACTGGAGTGAGTGAAATCAAATCCTCCCCAAAAGGAAAAACAGTCTACTAGGAAAGGAAAAATAAATAGTAGGTTATGAAATAAACTCAATCACTGAATCCTATATTGTGTGTTTTCTCTCTTTCTCAGAGATAGATGGATAGATAGATAGATAGATAGATAGATAGATAGATAATAGATAGATGATAGATTGAGTGATCTAATTCTTGAAGAATAGTCATGAAAATATAAATAGTTCCTATCTTTAGGTAGTGGAATTTCAGGTCATTTTCCATTCATTCAATGTGCCAATGATTCAGTCTTCTAGTTGCTCGGACTCAGCAGTAAACAAAAGAGAAAATATCCTGACCTCCAGACAGCTTACAGACTGGTGAGCAATTTTCTTGAGTTAATGATTTTACTTGTTTTTTGCATTTAAAATTTTTCTACAGTGTAATGTGTTATTTTATGGTCAGTCAAAAGTATTAGTTAAGAAAAATAAGAGTAAAACCTCCCAGCTTGTAATTCTGTTTTTGCTTTCTCTGTGGCCAAGCACTTTCCTTCCTTTCCAGCCTTCATTTACAAAATCATAGCTTTGAGTTAAAAGGATCTAAATTTAAATCCCTGTCCTGCCATTGGGCAGGCTACTTGATCTTTGAAACTTAGTGTCCTCATTTCAATGGGCTGTCTGTTGCTCCCTGTAGGACTGTAGCATGGAAATGATTCCCACAGAAGTCACACAGAGACGTGAACACAAGGAGGGGGCTCAGAAATTACTAGGGTTATGTCTCCAAAGCCCTGGCTTCGTAGCTGATAGATGTAGCTGTTCTCCAATTACTGGTGAGAGGGCCATGTGTGGGGAAAGATGAGCAACTGAAATGAAGAAGACCTTGGTTTTCATTTCAGCTCTGCCAATTTCAAGCTGCATGGTCCTCAGTTTCCTGACCTCCCTGAGCTGATTTCCTCACCTGTCAAGGAGGAAAAATGAAAATATCTTTCTACACTACTGTTAGGAAGATCAAACCAGATGCTGAAAGTTCTCTGAGAACTGCATTGTCAACTGTGTCAACTGCATGGTCAACAGCTTTGCCAACCTCACTCACTGCCAGATCAGAGCTCCTGCCCTCTTACAAGATTCTGGAAGGAGAACACAGAAAAGGACCTGAGTTGGCCACTCTCTTTTTCTTTGTCCATATCCTGGGGACTTGTTCATATCCTGTTGAACTTGTCCTGTTGAACTTGTCCTCATGTTTTAGTCTTCTGATGCTATTTGTTCTTCTCCAAGGGATTTGAATGGAATGGTCATAGGAAATTTACACAGCAGACCACCAAACACCCTTCTCATGAGAATATATTTCTAGGTCCTGATTTATCGACCAAGCTCATGTCAACCTGTCCAAATCACTCCTTAATATTCATGTGCAAAATAAAACCAATCTTCTCCACTCCACCAGACTTACACCAGCATATCCCATCTCACCCAACAGCACCGTCCACCATGCAACAATTGCCTTGGACAGAAATAGAATCTCCTTATAACCTATCCTCTCACTCATTCATCAGTCAGTCCCAAGCCCTGTAGTCTGTCTCCTTTTGCACTATAACCGCATCCTGCTCCCTTCTTTGCAGTTCCTCCAATGCTCTCTCATTTCCCTGGGCTTTTGCAGATGTTGTGACTGCTGCCTAATCACACTTTTCCCTTCCTTTTCTGAACTCCTGAGCCCAAATTTTAACTGAGCTCAAGTTTGTAGAGTGCCTCCCCTTCCAGAAAATTGTCACGGATCTGTGCCTCTCATTTTATTTTGAAGACTGCCTGGCACCTGTGCTCACCACACTCATTTTAGTATCTCCTCCAGGATGGGAGCCACGTCTTACTGTACATTATTGTCCTGGCACCCAGCACCATGTTTGCCCCACTAAGAAGCCAGTGCTTCATAAATGTCTGTTGAACAAATGAGTGAGTGGATAGTGGCGAAGGTATGCCATGAGGGCTGGTTTCTCTCTGTTTCTCCTGCAATTTTACAGCTCCGAGAACTTGCCCTTCTCTAGCCAGAATGGAGTCTTCTCTGCTCGCTCCATGCTTCACCGGGCTCTTCTGGGCTGTTCCAGGGATGACACTGAGCCTCAGATGGAAGAAGTTTTTTAAAAAGGGAGTTTCAAACCTGGAAAACATCAGTGACAGTTTATAACCGTGTTGAGGTGCTGTTTGGTTACCAGGACTTGGAAAAGAAATGAGAAACAAAGGCACAAAATGAGGTGTGGTGTGAGGAGAGGCATGTCATTCCTGAGAAAGATTGCTGGGGAGGAGAATGCTGAAAGCAGCAGCAGCTCCCAGCAGAGTCCCTTTCTGACCTGGGAGAAGAGGCTTGGTCTTAAATCAAAAAGACATCCTCATGAGATGGGGTAAGTTGAGCAGATGGGGGAGGGTTGATCAGAAAAAAAAGAAATCGATTAATCCAGGACAAGGAAGATGGAGAGGGTCCAGGAGCCAGAAAGCCACAGGACAGGAGCTATGAGGCTGAAGGACCAGCAGGAGGCATTGCCTTCAGGGCAGCCCTGCTAAAGAGATGCAGCGCTCTCTCCTATATACAGCAAGCACAGAGCTCCTTAATCTGAGTGACGGTCTGATCTACTATATAAAACCAAGAGACATAGCTAGAGAGGTCCATCCCTTCTTCTACAGAGGCAATGTGGAAAAGGGAATGAGTCAGGTTATTCTGTGTTTTCCTTCCTAATATAAATAGAAAGACCAGAGAAAGATTCTGAGGTCAAGGCTAGTTCGAACCCCAGCTCCACCACTTACCAGCTGCCCATCTTGGGCAAGTTGTTTGATCTCTCCGACCTCAGTTTCTTCATCTGTGAAATGACATGGCCTGTTCACCTTCCAGATAACGTAGGTGTTAGGAAAGTGAGCCAGTTTTCCAGACTGGACTAAAAGTATGTATAAAAACTGTACAGATGTATTGAAAAGACAAATGTATATTCATGATTTCGACAAAAATCTCTTAAGTATTATAAATGCAGCATTTCGATAAATGCATGATAGAGAAAAAGCAAGAAAAATAGGGTGGGTACAAGGGAATGATGGGCTGCGATGGACGTGGGGAGGGACAATTTAGGTCTGGGATTGGGAGTGGGTGTAGCAGCCCTGCTATTCTAAAGACTTTTGACCCAGGTCCATTAGAGCTGCCTGGCCCTAAGGCACTTGGAAACCATTCCAGCTGTGGTCATCAGAACAACCTGCTCCTAACCCACTTGGCATTATTCCACTACACCATTAAACTAGGGCCCCCACCTCAACACCAGTAAATAATTTCGGAAGGGGTGATATATGGAGCAGATCAGAAAGGCCTTCAGAGCAACCCCAGTACTGTTGCTTTGTCCTTCTGAGCCAACGCTGAAGCCATGACTGACGAAGAAGTTGGGGACTCAAAAACTGCTTCTTTCTAATCCAAAACCTCTCTTCTTTCAGTCTCTCCTTTCTTACAAGCCTAGGTCCTAACCTGGAGGGTCAATAACAACCCCTTGACACTTCTTACATAAGCAGAGATATTAACCCAAAGGTCTTGGCTATACTTCAACCCAGGTAATTGCACTCTGCTTACCAAAGTCATTTCTTGCAAAGACAGTGATTACAGCAACTTGGACACTCCTTCCCACCTCCAAGGAAAAGTAAGCATTGTCCCTGGGGTCCTGGCCCGTTGCCAGTTCTGGTTAATTTGATCCCACCCACCAGAATGAGAGCTTTTCCAGGAGACTAAGCAGTGGGGCTGCTTCAGGTTTCATAGGTCACAGGTTCAAATCCTGTTGAGGAGCTGCTTTCAATAAGACTTCTCTTAGGGTGGGAAATGGTCCCGAGAACGCTTTCCTCACTTTCCTTTCTTTGCCTCAATAACTATCCCACTGGGAAAGGTAACGGGAAGGTTATCTTTCATTTCCCTTATTCTAATATGAGGCCAGTATCCAGAGCCAAGTTGGCCCTTACCATCCCATAAGGCATCTGGCTTCATTTCCAAGCTATGCAGTGGATCACTCTCTCAGCTGCCTGGGGAAAAAAAAGGACCTTCATTTCCTATTCAGACTTATGATTTATGCAAAAATATAAATTTCTATGATTCAATATAGTGAAGTCATATAAAAGGGCATTAAATTCAGGTGCTCAATATGAAATAATACAAAATGTCTGATCAACAAGTTTTTGACATAGCAGCTAATGCTTAAAAACATTTATATTGCATGTGTTCATGTACATGCATGCTTATAGAGGGAGGAAATCCTAGCACAAAAAATCACAGGGTGAGAGCTGCACATATCTGATATTATGTGCCAGGCACAGGTCGGGGTTCCATCTCATTTGTTCCATTTAAAGGTTCAAAGTCCTCACTAACATGATCCCCATAATACAGATGAGCACACTGCCCAAGGTCACACAGCCTATACATAGTGGTGCCTAAATTCACACTCCAAGCACCTGGGGTCAGAGTCTGCATTTTTTTTTTTTTTTTTTTTTTTTTTTTTTGCGGTACGCGGGCCTCTCACTGTTGTGGCCTCTTGGGTTGTAGAGCACAGGCTCCGGACGCGCAGGCTCAGCGGCCATGGCTCACGGGCCCAGCCGCTCTGCGGCATGTGGGATCTTCTCAGACCGGGGCACGAACCTGTGTCCCCTGCATCGGCAGGCAGGCTCTCAACCACTGCGCCACCAGGGAAGCCCCTGCATTCTTGAACACTATACAGAGGCTAACAATACAGCAACCTCTGAGAGGTGAGGCTGTGGATCTGTTGTATTTGCTTATTTATGCTTTCCTAAGTGGTCCACATTCTCTATAATGAATGGATATTATATTTCTAATGAGGAAAAAATGGTAATTTTAAGTCTTCCCTTTGTCACATTGTCTGCATTTCAGACAAGGTAAAAAAATATCTCTCTACCAGGGAGCCTTTTTCATAAAGTTCTCATTCGAGTTTCCAGAACTAGAGAAAAATGTAAGAATAAGGCAACTTGGCAAGCTTCTCCATAGAGATGGCATCTTTTTATAAACCTACTTTCACTCCTTCTCAAGCACCATGTCTCCTTTCCCTCCCCCCAAATAACAGGTCCTCTTGACCAACAGACCAAAGAAGGCACAAGAAATTAAGGAGCAAAGAGTTATGCCTAAGTGCCCAATCCTTCCAAGCTTCACCAGGATGAACTTAGCCTTTGGGTACTGCCATTGTAAGGACCTCTGAAACTTGGCAGCATTTTAAAAGCGTGAGATAATTCCCCATCTAAACAGTAAGAAATATGGACTTGAGATCAATACAGGGTGAATTAGTAGTCAACAGCAATCAAGTACGACAGAGAAAATATGATTCATTTCTTAGAAGGGCTAAGATCTCAAGCAGTTTAGTGAGAAGCATTTGAAGATTGGGGAACTGAGCTGGGAGGAATGTCTTAATTCAATCTACAAGTGGGTTTGTGGAGGAAGCGCAGACACTTGAAGGCTTTTGAGATTTTATTTTTTATTTATTTATTTTTCTGCCGCTGCAGTAATCTTATGGCTATACATCTTCCTGCAGCTCCTTAAACCCCAAGATCAGTCCCTGGCAAGAGAAGCAACCAACCTCACACCTTATTGCATGAAAATGAAGTTTCCAGCTCAGTGTACCAAATGACAATTAATCTAATTAAAAACTACTTGGTAGCGATGAAGTTAAGAATGTCACATTTTGTGGCATATTTTTCATTTCAGATGGGCTTTTGAATGTGATTGTTCCTGACATTTAACTGTCTTTCTCTGTGCCTTTCCTCTTGCAGAGAAATACAATTTCTTCATCAAGGATGCAGTTTCGTGTTCCTTGGGTGCTGGAGATATGAACAAATGTGCATTACCTTAATATGAAAAATGATGGCCCTTGGCATCTGCCTGAAGATGAATGTTGAAAGGAATGGAGAAGTCATTTTCTTTGGTGTATTTTGCTATTATGTTTGAACGACTAAAGGGCTGGTTCTAAGCCTCAGTGACACTAGACAGCATTTTTGTAAATAAAAATTGATTTTTAAATAGTTTTAAACAGTGTTTAGCAAATACATTTCCCACGAAATATGTGTTCCTGTGCCTACATAGGAGAGGGTGGAGAGTTTATATCAGAAGCATTTATAAATCCCCAGCCCACCCTTCCCTGCCATTGTGGGCATCCAGGGATGGAAGAAGGCGTGCAGCGGCTGCAAAAGTTCCCCAGCAAGGCTTTTTAGATGATAGATTCAGAAGAGAAATGGGAAAGTCCCATGTGCCTCTCCCCAGTGAATATTTTGAGTCTGGTGCCTTTCAAATCAACACCTAGGGGAGCCACTGAGCACAAAACTAAACTCTAATTCATTTTGAAACGTCATCCGCCAAATGCTACCAAGTCATAAAATGTTTCCTCAGGGCAGAATGTTATTTTCTAAAGAAAGAAGCAGGATTTGGAGGTTACAGATGGAATTCGGGACTCACTTTGAGCATACAAAGGGAAGGACAGACTGATCCTAAACTAGCCAAGGAAGTGGCCCCAAACTCTACAGCCCTCAGAGGGTTCAGAGCCGACCCACAAGTTGACTTACAGGAGGTTATACCGATGAACTCCCAGTAATGAATCGCAAATTCTAAAATCCCTGAGTGTTTTCCTATCCCACCCAAAGCTTAGACTTTTCATCAAGAAACTATGCAAAGAACGGACAGTCACCAAGTCGTTCGTGCTATGGCAAGTTACTCAGCATTAAAGTATCCAGGGACCAGGATCCTGACCCCTGACCTATTCAGTGCCTGGACAGTTTTCACCTGCACATGTGTCAGGGACAAGGACACTCTACCTCAGGGATGAAGCTAGGGGCAGGGAGCATTGAAACACACACATCCTATGAAGGAAACATTGTTTCCCTTTTAAAGAGATAAGAACTGCGTTTTAGACAAGTTAAATGTCTTAGTAAAATCACTCAACCGATAAGCGGTAAAGACAGGATCCTAACCCAAGTGTGGCTGACTGGAGCACATCTTCGTCCTACTTTACCAAGCTGCATGCAGTCAACATAAACTTTTCTTTGAGCATCATCTTGACCATTTTTGATCTTTGTGGTTGTTTCAGTGATAGCTCAATTATCCAAAATATTTAGGAAATAGGGTATTCTAGTAAACTGAAATTCTACCTTAGTCTAACGAAAATAGAGCCAGATTGTCATTCATCGCACAGCAAGTAGCTGCCCACTCCATCATCATTATGTGCCCTATTTGCAACCTTCATTTCCCTCGATCATAACAGCTAACACGCTTTCTTGTAATTTTGGGTGCATCTTGTCTTCCCTGTTCAATTGTAACCCAGTCCCCTAGGACAGGGTCTTTCTTGCCACATTTATCCCTAGTGCGTGGCATAGAGTAAGTCCTCAGTGCGTATATGTATAGGTATCTGTGTATGTGTGCGTATTTGTACACGCATACATGTATGTGCATGTATACATATGCATGCATGGATATTATATAATATATAGTGTATATACTACATTTTGTAATATAGTACATGATAAAATTATATAGTAAATATATAATATGTATTATATGTAATGTAATACATAATATAAAATATATTTTACCTTGTAATATATTGTATAGTCATATACAATATTACTATATAATACAGTAGTGTATTATAAGATAAATTATATTTTATACTATGCATCATATTATATATGGAACATATTACATATTACCATATAATTTATTATATAATATACTGTATTATAATATACCATAATTTATGTATATACTATATTATATATTACATACTATAGATATATAACATACATACATATATATAAAATATAATGCAATGAATGAACGAAAGCACAACGGAGTCTGAAATGAAGGTGGTGAAGAGCTTATTCTGAATGTGCACAGCTCTGAGGATGTCCCCAGATACAATTGGCACCCAGGGTTTGAGTCCAGGCTCTGTCCCTAACCAGATATGTACTTAAGGGAAAGTCTCTTAGTCATCTAAGCCAAGGAAAAATGAGGACAACTACACTAGAAGTTAGCATTTATTGACACTCTCTATGTACCAGGCACAGGGCTAAGCACTTTGCAAGTCCAAACTCAATTAACCTCCCAATAACCCTATTAGTCGGGTACTATTACTGGCCCCATCGATAGGTGAGACAATTAAGGCACAGTGAGGATAAGTAATTTGCTCAAGGTCACACAGCATTCTGGATCCAGGGCCTGTTTGCTTAACTTCTTCATGAGAGATTAAATGACACAGTGTACATAAACCATTTCACACAGCACCCAGCTCTAAGTGCTCAGTAAATGCCAGCTAGCCTTCGCCTCCTCCCTTTTAATGAAGACAGTCTCTGGCTAACCACATGTGCTGTTAAAATTTGACAATATATTTATTTGCCTTATAAAGAATGGAAGGAGAAATCAGCTTGCATAGATTTTATTTTCAAACTATCTATAAATAATAAGTTAAGGAAAAGTTGCCTTTCTTATTTAAAGGTCTAATTTAAATTCTTTATCAAAGTGATTTAAAGTAACTTTCACTGGGAAACCATAATTCAAAGACTTTTATTTATTAGACTTCTTGAAAGTGTGTTTTTAATGCACATTCTGACTTTTTGCCAAAACTCTTCTCTGAAACAGTAAAATTAGAGCATCCCCCTCTTTAAAGAGTTATATTTATTCGATTTTTACATATTGATACAGTACAATTTATCAAAATAAACCTGAGAATTGACACATCAATCTTCCACTCTTCCAACATTCTTCATATCCAGAGTCTCTACCATAATTTCTTCTGGTAAACATTTGGAGAAGTCTCACGGCAAGGAACTTCTTTTCAAAAGAGTTAGAGCTGTGTCTTCAGGTGTAGCTTTTCTGTGGCCAGCTTCACTCTCCTCTTCACTGTGTTTCCACGTGGGCCAGAGTAGCTGTGTGTATTTTATCTGACACTGATA
Organism: Phocoena phocoena; assembly: GCF_963924675.1. NCBI lineage: Eukaryota > Metazoa > Chordata > Mammalia > Artiodactyla > Phocoenidae > Phocoena > Phocoena phocoena. The sequence goes on along the minus strand of NC_089220.1, from coordinate 128,151,860 downwards.
ATTAAATGCAATTACCTTTTAAACCTAAACAGCTGTGAACTCTGCAAAATGTGCAGGACCCATAAGCCAAGCCCTAAAACAATGTTTAAACCTCTTGGGAAAATGCAGGAAGAAAAGTCACCATTTTTCATTTTTTTCGTGCTTAAAAACCCATTCTTTTTTTATTTCAATTAAAGACAATGACTTCAAAAGAAGATGCTTACTTCTAAAAATGCGGTGATCAGATTCGGAGTGATTTCAAGGAGCACGTGTGTTGCATAAATCACTAGAGTATTTTGAACATGAGTCTTTCTTTTCTAGAATTCTCGGGTCTCTACAGTGATATATAGTAGACACCAATATGGATACTGAGGAATGCTGAAAGTTATAATATTTGATAGATGGGTTACCTGTTTAATGGGATAGCAGTAAGAAATTGTAGTGAAAAATAAGAACCCAAGACTCCTTTTCCAGGATAAAAACATTCTAATCTTCAAAATATTGAGGGTTACAAATGCAGACATTATATCTTGCCTTTTCCCAAACCCACTAAATAGTCTGTGTTACATGGGGCTTCAACTGCACTTAACAAATGATAACAAATTTAAAAATTGACAACTTTTGTAGTCTAATTTGACCCTCTGTATTGAGGGGGAAAACATGAAGAGTCTGAGTCCATTTTTGTACCACCATTGTAATGGACCAAATATCTGTGTTCGCCTACATTTCTATCTTGAAGCCTTAACCCATGATGTGATGGGGTTTGGAGCTGGGGCCTTTGAGAAGCTGTTAGGTTTAGATGAGGTCATGAGGGATTCCTCATAATGGTATTAGTGCCCTTATAAGAAGAGGAAGAGGTGCATGCACCCAAGAAAGGCCATGTGAGGATACAGGGATAAGAGGCTATCTGTAAATCACTAAGAGAGGTGTTACCAGAGCCCAACCATGTTCGTACCCTGACCTTGGACTTCTCAGCCTCTAGGACTATGAGAAATAAATGTTCACTATTTAATCCACCCAGCCTATGCCATTTTGTTACAGCAGCCCAAGATAGATAACCATCAAATGTAGTGTTTTTTGAAAAATGAAAATATAGTTGCACCAGCATCTATGCCTTTATAAATACCCATAGTCTCTCCTTCTAGTCCAGTGTCCTCTCCCATTATCCCACCTCTGCCATCTCCAACAACTGAGCTCTACTGACTGCCGTGTGATAGAGTCCAAACTTCCTAAAGCAGAACCCCAAACCCTTTCTAACTGGGCCCTACTGATTTCTCCAGCTGCTTCTAGAGGGGATCACACCTGTAACTGACATGCCTCCCTAGGCCAGCTCACCATCCATTTCTCTTTTCTAGCTAAAAATCACCCTGGTTTACACTGTTTCCAGCCCCACCCGTGCACCCTGATTTTGACCGTCCTCTCAATCCATATGTTTGGTTGATGCAGACTCTTCTCCCAGTCCAGAGTGAAGTATGACCCTCAGTCTGGGTACATATAATCTGATATAATCAACTGGGTAGGTACCTTTGAGAGGAAGGAAGGCAGGCAGGAGGGACAGGGGAGAGAAGGAAGGAAAAATAGGGGAAGGTGGGTTTACAGGGCTGGCTCTTGTGCCTCATGTACATTTAATCTGCTGCCTTCACTCACATGCCCCTTGGGACTTAGAGGGACTATCTGAACAAGAGACATCACCAGGGCCATCAAGAGGCTGAGCATAGCTGAGGGATTCTTGCCGTAAAAGGAAGGAGGGAAACTAAAATTTCTTATGAACCTACTATATACCAGACACCATGCTAGGTACTTCAACATATTCATTTTCCATTGCAACCCTGAAAGGCCGATTTAAAAAACAAAATCCTGTATAAGTGAGAAAAAGGAGGCCCAGAAGTATTAAACCTCTTGGTCACAGAGGAATTCAAACCAGGATTTGAATGTAGACCTTCTTTCACTCAATCAACTCTTTTTGTGTTGTTTGTTTTTAACTTGAATAGTCACTGTGCAAACTACTCAACCAGGCACTGAGGTATCAGGAATGATGTGACACAGGAAGTGGCTTTCAGTGGCTTCCAGTCAGAGAAAAAGCAGCACTCCTACAAGCACAATAAAGTCATAAAGGATAAACCATATGCAATGATGGGCACATGGAAAGATGCTCAACATCACTAATTATCAGGGAAACAGAAATTAAAATCACAATGAGATATCACATCACACTCCTTAGAATGGCCATCATCAAAAAGAACACAAACAGCAAGTGTTGGCGAGGATATGGAGAAAAGGGAACCCTCGTACACTGTTGGTAGGAATGAAAATTGGTGCAGCCACTGTGGAAAACAGTATAGAAGTCTCTCAAAAAAATAAAAATAGAACTACTTACCACATGACCCAGCAATTCAACTCCTGGGTATACATCCTATAAATAACGAAAACACTAATTTGAAAAGATATATGCACCCCAATGTTCAGAACAGCATTATTTACAATTACCACTTAGGTATGGAAACAACCTAAGTGTCCATCAATAGATGAATGGATAAAGAAGAGGTGGTATCTCTGAGAAAACCATAATTCGAAAAGAGTCATGTAGGGCTTCCCTGGTGGCGCAGTGGTTGAGAGTCCGCCTGCCGATGCAGGGGACACGGGTTCGTGCCCCAGTCCGGGAAGATCCCACATGCCGTGGAGCGGCTGGGCCCGTGAGCCATGGCCGTTGAGCCTGCGCATCCAGAGCCTGTGCTCCGCAATGGGTGAGGCCACAACAGTGAGAGACCCGCATACCGAAAAAAAAAAAAAAAAGTCATGTACCACAATGTTCATTGCAGCTCTATTTACAATAGCCAGGACATGGAAGTAACCTGTGTCCATCCACAGATGACTGGATAAAGATGTGGCATATATATACGATGGAATATTACTCAGCCATAAAAAGAAACGAAACTGAGTTGTTTGTAGTGAGGTGGATGGACTTGGAGTCTGTCATACAGAGTGAAGTAAGTCAGAAAGAGAAAAACAAATACCATACCATATATGTATGCTAACATATATGGAATCTAAAAAAAAAAGAAAACGGTCTGAAAAACCTAGGGGCAGGACAGGAGTAAAGATGCAGATGCAGAGAATGGACTTGAGGACACAGGGAGGGGGAAGGGTAAGCTGGGACAAAGTGAGAGAGTGGCATGGACATATATACACTACCAAATGTAAAATAGATAGTTAGTGGGAAGCAGCCGCATAGCACAGGGAGATCAGCTGGGTGCTTTGTGACCACCTAGAGGGGTGGGATATGGAGGGTTGGGAGGGAGATGCAAGAAGGAAGAGATATGGGACCATATGTACATGTATAACTGATTCACTTTATTATAAAGTAGAAACTAACACACCATTGTAAAGCAATTTTACCCCAATAAAGATGTTAAAAAAAAAAAGAAGAGGTGGTATATATATATATATATATATATATATATATATATATATATATATACATGCATACATACAGTGGAATATTACTCAGCTATAAAAAAGAATGAAACTTTGCCATTTGCAGCAACATAGATGAACTTGGAGGTCATTATGCTAAGTGATATAAGTCAGACAGAGTAAAACAAATACTGTATGATATCACTTATATGTGGAATCTAAAAAATACAACAAACCAGTGAATATAACAAAAAAGAAGCAGATTCACAGATATAGAGAACAAACTAGTGGTTACCAATGTGGATAGGGGAGAGGAGAGGGGGCAATATAGGGATAGGGGAAGTAAGAGATACAAATTATTGGGTGTAAAATAGGCTACAAGGATGTTCTGTACAACACTGGGAATACAGCCAATATTTTGTAATAACTGTAAAGGGAGTATAACCTTTAAAAATTATATAAAAAAAAAACACAAATTTAATGTTAAAAAAGAAGTTGATATCATTCATTTTCTTACCATGCCTGAGGCACAAACATTTATTGAGCATCTACTGAATGCCAAGTAGTGTCTAATGACTTTCCTGTGTTTATACTTTTAGACCCTACAGAACCAATACTACCAGTCTTATATGCACTGTATAGAAGGGAGTTTAGTTAATATGTCTATGTTTCCTCAGTTGGTACAAAGAGGAAGCTTTAACCCACATTGCAGTAGCTCATTCAAAACCTGGCACAATGTTAGAATGTTTTGTTCACTGATTCAGGGATACATAAATTCATTCAAAAAGCCCTATATAGTCAGGGATCTGGGACAAAACTTACATCAACAAGACACATCCAGTGTCTCCAAGGAGCTTTATAGTTATGGAGTCCTTGCCCATCAGGAGCGGAAGGACTCAGCAAATCCAGCCTCTTGTGAGTCCCAATATATCCTCTCATCTTTTTGCTGTTTCTAAGGGCTGGTAACTGCAGAATCCTAGTATATCAGTCAGATTCTCTCTCTCTCTCTCTCTCTCTCTCTCTCTCTCTCTCTCTCTCTCTCTCTCTCTCTCTCTTTCTCTAACTGATAGGCACTAGAATGGATTCTGTGCTGAAAAGTTATCATTAGCCTGGTAGCAGAATGTTCCTGTTTTGTTACTGTTTTGTTTCAATCTTATTTTTCTCTCTCTGTGTTTGTACTGCAAATCAGAAAACAATCAATACTAGGTTTTCATTTTTAAGTTCCATAAATGTCATTAAAGTGACTATTTCCCTGAGTGGATGATTTTAATCTGGGCAATCTGTGTCTTCCTTGACTCTTGAGAACAATCCTATCACTGTGGAAAGCATGCCTCGGGCCACATTCCCAAGCCAAAGTGCTGATTCTGGAGTCAATGTGAAGTGACTTAATGCTGGACCTGCCCAGGTTTAAGAAGCTCTGATGTAGAGATTATTCATAAGACCTGGTTTGTTAGGGAGGAATGACTCACATCAGGCTTTGGACAGTGCTCTCCACACATCATCCAGCAGATACTGTGACCTGACAAGGAATCAGGGTTTTGCTTCTTATTTTGATGTTTCCATAAAACACTATACCAAGGATATCTCTTCAGCAAATTCTCTCAATACTAGAGCAAGCCAATCTATAGAAGGAAAAGTTGTCCTCATCCTTAAAATATAGTTTTGAAGCTAAATTGGTACTTGTGGTGGCCTATAGGGTAGCCTCCAGTGGTCCCCCAACTCATATATACACCCTTCCTTTGAGTGTGGGCTGGCTCTAATGAGTCTTTTTTTTTTTTTTTTTTTTTTTTTGCGGTACGTGGGCCTCTCACTGTTGTGGCCTTTCCCATTGCGGAGCACAGGCTCCGGACGTGCAGGCTCAGCGGCCATGGCTCACGGGCCCAGCCGCTCCACGGCGTGTGGGATCTTCCCGGACCGGGGCACGAACCCGTGTCCCCTGCATCGGCAGGCAGACTCTCAACCACTGCGCCACCAGGGAAGCTCCCATTTCTAATGAATAGCATATGGCAGAGGTGATTTATGTAACTTAGGAGATTATTGGCACTCACATGGCTATTGGCAGACACCATCAATTCCTCTCTGGCAGTTAGAGAGAAGGCAAGGGGCAACACATCCAAGATAGAAGCCACTGTCTTTTTATAACCTAACATTGGAAGTGACATCCATCACTTCTGCCATAGACTATTCATTGGAAGTGAGGCACTCAAGAGGAAGGAAATAAACTGTACTTTTTGAAAGGAGAAATGTTAAAGAATTTGTGGACCTAAAAGTTATCCTCTCCCCCATATAACTGGCTTACAAGGAAATTCTGCCACTATTTGGGCCATGTTCCCTCTCCCAGGTTCACTCCAGAATCCATGGAACTAACTTGGCTCCATGGAAAGAGGAGAAAAGCTTCTAATCTCTAAAACTATACTGAGCACAACTAATATCATCATGGTTGAAGACTGCAAGGTGCCCCGCGATCCACCTCTGGCTGCTCTCAGGGGTGGACCTCGAGTGGTCACCAGGCAGGCAAGCCCAGAGTCTAGTCAGATGCTACCTTCATCCTTCTCTGAGCTCCATCTCCTTTCCAGAGGGCTACCACTGAGCAGTTCAAGGGTCTCAGCTGCTTCAACACCAGTTGACCTGAATACCTATACCAGATTGGGAACTATCCTTCCCTCCCTCTCTGGGACACCAAGTACCATAGCTTTGACGAGCTTCTCTCTGCCCTGCCTCTCTAGAAATAAGAACATCCATGTCCTGCCTGGAAGAAAGAGAGAGAGACAGAGGAAGGACGTGTACCTGTCTCAAGTATTCTGCCATGTTACTGATATTTTTAGGTTACAGTGTAAAAAGTGACATTCGGAAGCACAGAATGGTATGTTGTAAGAGGTGAAAATGTTTAAAAGTGTTTATTATCCTTTAAGGAAGGAGAAGGCATATGGAAAGCTTGAAATATTTTGCTCTGAAAGAGAACTTTTTAGCATTGAAACAGAAAAGGTTATGTGGTGGCCTTACCATGCCTCTTCTCAGTAGCTAAGGTTTCCTCTTGCCCACAGTGCTCCACAAACGTTTTATACCCTGCACATGTATTCTAAGTTCACTCTGAGCTCTGGCCTGTTCACAGATTCTGCCACCTCAACACCACTACAAATTGGTCCATAAAGTGACTCGTTGAGCATAGCTCTACTTTGGAGTAGGAAGCCCATAAACCACAGAATCAATTATACTCTGAATTATTTAGAAATTACTCGTTTACCCCCTTTCCTCAGTGAGGTAAGAAATCGAAACCTCCTCCATCCTGTTAGATCTTGGAAGGCCCCTCCCAAGGGGGGCATCCAAGATCCTCATGTTTCTTCAACCAAAGCCCAAACTCAAAAGTTCGTGTTGCATTTCATTCTCCGCTTTTTTAAGCCCTCTACAAGAGAAGTCATAGTATCTATTTCAAAGGGTTGAAATGATATTTTAAAGGGCAATTTGGCCAATTATTTTTTAAGTACATTCTTTCTTGGAGAAATATCAGTCTTGAAGAGAATTTCCTCTGAGAAATGCAAGCATGAAGAAAGGCTTTTTCCTCAACCTTGAAAGTTTCAAATCATTTAAAAATAAAGAGCAGACATGTGGTTTGTGAATCAAGAGTTACTAGTCTTGATTTGCTATGGCTCACATGAATTTGATGAACTTGAACTTTTCTACAGGCAGCCACTTCATTCAGACAGGATTGTGCCTGAGCCTCAAAGCTAGACTTCTATAGTTGACTCCTTTTAAACTAGTTTAGGACTCTTATTTGACCAGCTGAGAAAGGTAATTCAGAAATACAATGTTCAGGCTTTGAACGGAGGGAGGGTATTTTTTTAAGTATGGGTCATTGCATTAAACAATCAGAAATGGACCTGAAAGTTAGCATACATGATGATATGCTAATTTCAGTGATACATAAGTCAAGTCCTATTTGGTTGCTGTGTCAATATATTCCCTTGGCATCCCCTCTCTTACACAAATGTGCACACTGGCAGAGTACGTGCCTTCATCCTTGTTTTATTTTATTTTTTAACGTGCAACTTACTAGTTTTAAACTGGCTAAAAGGAGCCCCCGAATTATACTCTAAACAACTGAGAAAAAGTGTTCAGGCTACTTAAAGCACATGAGAATAATACGTTACTAGATACTTTAAAGAATAACTGAAGCAAATGTACTAGAACTAGGCTCACCACTTTTTCGTAATGGGATAGACTAAATTACCCATTATATAGGAATCACACATAAAAGCCTTTTTCCACATCAAGTGATAGATCAAAGGAAGGGAAGATGAGTGGTCTACAGGCATGAACCACACCTCCCGAATTCTGAGAACAGGAGTGAGCAGTCTGCATTTTAACTACCTCTCCTTGACATGAAACAGGATTCATGTCTCCCACTGAGGAAAGTCAGGTAGGCTCAGCTACAAAGATTTCCTTCTGTTCAGCCCCCTCCCCTTTCCATTCCATCAGAAGGATGACAGTTCCCTGACTGGGCTCAGGTGAATCTAATTTAAAATCTGGACTTGGCAGTCTCTCCCATCTGAACCTTGCAGGGAGGGCATCTGTCAGCATCACAGCGTGGGTCCATGGCATATTTATGGTTTCAGTGATGGCCTGTTCATCCCCACCGCAGCTGCACTTGCTTCCTTGCCCCACCCCCATCTTCATGAAAACTTCCCAACCAGATATTCTGACTTCTAGTAACAGAAGAAAGCACTCCATGTCCTCTTGTCATCTCACTGCCCTCATCCCCCTCTTTCAGAGTTTTGAGGGGCAATCCCAGTGTCATTCCAACAATCATCTTGCAGTCGTGTTCCCAGTTTATCAGTATTCTTAAGAAGCCATTCATTCATTCCCTCACTCTTTCAGCAGACATTATCCAGGCTCTTCTATGGGGCAGTCACTCACCCAGTCATTGAAACCTAATCACAAACACACAGCCCGATCCATGACATTATGGAGTTCACTTCTCTCACACTTTCCATATGAGTAGGTTCTTTACCTACAAGCAACCTCTGTGCCTATTAATTTCCTAGAAGTGGGTGGGAAATGACAGCTAAGTCTCTGATGAAGATTTCTTTCTCAGAGATTCCCAAGGGCCAAAAGAAAGAGAGGACAACCCAGAAGGACTTTTCCAGGGTACACATTCCACCCCTGAAATGGGGAGAGGTAGAGGAACCAGCAGAACCTCTAAACTAGGAATCAACAGAGGGATTGGACACATCACACATCACATCATTGGGCACTTCTCCGTCAGGCCCAGTTCTGTGCCAGCACTGCCCACAACTCTGGGCACACAGAGATGAACCAGTCGATCAGGTTGTGGCTCCCAGGGGCCTGACAGTCTGGGTAGTACTGGAGTGGGGTGTGAGGGAGGTGAGAGCAGATAAACAATAAACAAACCCATAGATGAAATAGTTGCAGGTGACAATAAATTCAGTTAAAATCATGAAGGTAGGGAAGGAAGTCTGGGAGCTAAGCCTAGCCCTTCACCCTTCTGGCCTCAGTGTCCTCATCTATAAAATGGGCATGATTCTGGAAAATCTTTAAGGTCCCCTCCTCTGCACCTAGAACACATAGCTCAGTGCCAACTGCTTAAATCTATCTGTCCACTTCCTTTCTGCACTTTCTTGAAACACTCTGACCAGTCCACATGTCTGACCACTCATGACCCACCAGGAACATACAAACGATTGCTCACATTTGGGAAGCACTCACAAGTTACAAAGAGGTTTCAGAGACACTACCTCATTTAATCACATCATCTTTACACACACCAGGACCAGGTCAGATGTTGCTCTTTCCCTTTTATGGATAAAAGCGTTCTAGGCTTAGGGAAGTGAAATATTGTGACAAAGATCTGAGAAGAAGAAATAGCAATTAAGCTGATTTTAAAACCAGGCTTTCTAACTCTAAACTCCATACCTGTATAGATTACTGATCAGGAAGCGAGTGTGAAAGGAAAGCACTGAGGAGAGAGGAGGAAAGAAGCAAGAGCCTTGACGGTTAAGGAAATGTAGTCCATGGGTGACAGTGAGTGTCATCAACACAGAGCTGAATTCTGACCAATGTGGCAGAGGCAAGGGACCCCAGAAGCCACCGTCTGTCCCAGCACCCCAGCAAGCAGACCTGGACAAGTCTACTACTACTACGGACATCTGGACCCTTCCTCAGCTCTGTGTCCTGTGGAGTCCTTCTCCATCTCCTGTTTGTGAACCAACAAAGCACCCCATGTGGTGGTGGGCCTATTTAGAGGGACAAAAGACAGTTTGCCAGCAAGTTTAAGAAACTTCTGAGGAACATCGCACAGACCAGAAGTGAAACCAAATATAAAACTGAACCTTCCTCTCATCAGAGTGTGACTTTCTGCTCTGCTGATCACTTCTGTGCAAGGGACTCGGAGAAACCACACACACATGTGGAGAGGCAACAAAGTGACCTTCCCAGGCAAGGGAAATCCAAACCAATGTCCTCTGGAAATTATCAAGCCAGTTGTCTTTCTTACCTCTGAACCAAGTTCAGAGATGTGAGATTATCACCAGTTCTTCCATGGTATTCACAAGCCAGCAGATGCTGTGTATGGAACATTTATTAATGAATAAAAGAAAAAGAGAGCATGTGTATAAATGAAAGGAATTAAGAGTTACATCTTAATAATGTAGCTATTAGATATCCATCAAAAGGCACATTTTTTTTGTTTTGTTTTGTTTCATTTGAATCGACTTTACTTCAATACTTTTTATATACCCCCTGGGCAGGTCACCTTGATTTCACAATATCACATTTTCCTCTTCATCAATGCTATCCTCAAGTACACCTTGGAAGTTTAAGCTTATTCCCTGCATTTTACAGAGGAGGCAGCTTGTTACCCCCAAGTTCTCAGAGCTGCCGTAAGTACAGAGCAAGAGTGTGAATCCATCTTTCTGCAAAGCCCACACCCCTCAAAGCTGCATATCCTTGGCCATAATCTGCTCTGTGCTTAGGCCACATATAGCAAAGCAGGAAACAGCCTTCGTGCAGGAACTTGAAAAGTACCAGTAACCACCCTTGCCCTCACTCCATCAAAAATATTTTTCATATGGGGTTGTGAATTTGAATTAAAGCTTGAAGAGGCTGACTAAAAGGGAACTGTTCGTGGAGGGAAATGAACCACCTAGCCATTGTTATCTTTCATATACCTGTTTATTCTAAGGGGCCATGTTCCTTTCAGTCCACTCTGAGAAGCATAACTACTAAGGCAGGGTCATGTGTGAGGTTGCAGGGAAAATGCCTCCAGAAAAAGATAGTTCTGGGAGAAGTGAGGTCAGCAGGTGAGGTAGCTTGTGGTCAACCATTGCTCCAATGAGCCACGCTTCTTGGCTGGTGCCCACATGGAGACCCCTTGAGCACTGAATCTTGGCTGGACCTGTGATGTCCAACAACCAGAAAAATGGGGCAAAGGCCACCCCGGGCCAGTTCTGGGTCAAATGAAACCTGACAGCTCCCACTTCCTCTCTCAGAGTCTTGCTTTTGGGAGTTGTGGTGGGCGAATGATGCTTCCATAAAAAGATGTCCATGTTTTAAGTCCCAAAACCTCTGAATGTAACTTTATTTGAAAAAAGGCTTTCTTGTAAATGTAATTCAGTTAATGGTTTGGGATGAGATCACCTGGGATTATCCAGGTGACCCCTAAATCCAATGGCAGTGTCTTTACAAAAGGAGGGCAGAGGGAGATTCAAGACACAGAGGAGGAAAAGTCCATGTGGAGAAAGAGGCAGAGATTGGAGTGATGCTGCCACCAGCAAATGAACATTTGAAACCACCAGATCCTATAAAGAGCTTCACCAGGATTCTCCCCTAGAGCCTCTGGAGGGAGTCTGGTCCTGCCTACACCTTGATTCCAACTTCTGGCCTCCAGAACTGTGAGAGAATAAATTGCTGTCATTTTAAGCCACCCAGTTTGTCATAATGTGTTACGGCAGTCCCAGGAAACTTGTACAGGAGTCCTGAGAGTCCACATAAAAAGTACCCCTGCCCTATTGGGAAGGCCACGTGGAAAGGAAAGGCCCTGAGACTAAACCTTGAGAGAGAGAGGCCCAGCTTCCTGGTCAAGGCTCCATGACCCTAGTCCCGGTTGCTATGTGGATACAACCCTACAAGGAGCCACACTAGGAGACCTGCGACCTGCCCCACGAGATCACTGAGCCATGGGAAATGATAAAGTAGTTGTTATTTCAAGCTACTAAGTTGGAGGGGGTGATTTATGTAGCAATAGGTCACTGAAAAAGAGACCAGGGCACATGTCAGAGAGAAATCCGAGGGCTCTGAGCACTAAAATTAAGCATCATAATGGAAAGAAGAATGTCATCAGAGAATGAGAATGAGGAAAATCACATTGGCTATCATGTCACAATCCTGAACTGGCCTGTGAAATAGAAATAAATCAGTCCCCAGTACTCAGACACTGAGTCCCCACCCAGAGAGAGCCCAGAAGAGGTGTCTGGCCATGTTGGGAGTTGAAAAGGCAATAGTAACCTCGGTGTGTAGGTGATGGAAACAGGCCAAGTGACAAGTGAATGCATGGTGAGACCATGTGCGTTAGTTTCCTATTGCCACCATAGCAGATTACCACCAACTATAACACTAACGTATTATCATTCTGGAGGTCAGAAGTCCGAAATGAGTCTTACAGGAAGAAAATTAAGGTGCTGGCAGGGCTGGTTTCTCTGGAGGCTTAGAGGATCTCCATTTCCTTGCCTTTTCCAGCTTCTGGACTCCAGCTACATTCCTTGGCTTGTGGCCTCTTCCTCTATCTTCAAAGCACATGGCTCCAACCTCTGGTTTTGTCCTTATATTTTCTCTCTCTAACTCTGATCCTCCTGCCTCCCTCTTATAAGACCCTTGTGATTATTTTAGACCCACCCAGATAATCCACAATGATCTTCCCAGATCAATATCCTTAATTTAATCACACATACAAGTCCCTTTTTGCCATAAGGTAACAGATTCACAGGTGCCAGGGATTCAAGTGTGGGCATCTTCAAGGGCCATCATTCAGTCTACCACACCACCTTCTATCTAATGAGCACCGACTATGTGTGAAGCATTGAGCTCTTTTTTGTCTTAGTCCCGCAACATCCCTCTGAGAGAAGTACTATTGTTTTCCCCACTTTAAAACCGAAGCTTAGCATAGTGAGAATCCATCCAGGTTTACACAGCATGCAAGAGGCTAAGGCAGGATTCCTAGCAGTGTCTAACCCCAGAGCCTGGGCTTTCACCCTCTGTGTGTCCTGTCCCTATGTGCTACACTCCCCAAGCACTAGCAGTAGAATAACTGGCAGCCAGTCCATTTCTAATTCTGCCATTGTACAGAGACCCAGAGAGGTAAAAGGATCTGGTGTACCAGCAAGAGGCAAACAAAACCAATTTCATTCATTCATTGGAAAAATATTTACTAAGGTTCTACTAAGTGCCTGACACTGGGGACTCCACAATGAATAAATCAGAGACCTTGCATTCCAGTAGGACAGACACAACATGTGTAATTACACAATGAAAATGTATACCATGGTCCGTGGTTAAGTGTTGTAAAAAAAGAATACAGCTGGACAAGAGAGTGATTGGAGGTGATTTTAGAGGGAGTGGTCAGGGCCTTTCTGATGAAGTAAAATGTGAACAGAGATCAAATGCCAGCTCCAATGAGCAAAGCCCAAGCTTCCTCCCTCTAAGAAAAATAATACCCCAAAAAAAGAGAAAAGTGTCTCCCTGGAGGAATATTAATATGTACACATACAGCTGATTCACTTTGTTATAAAGTAGAAACTAACACACCATTGTAAAGCAATTATACTCCAATAAAGATGTTTAAAAAAAGAAAAAAAACCTGAAGTATGTGCATTGGATTAAACAAAGACTCAGTGGTAACTGCATATATTACATCTAAGTCATGAGAGCTTGGTATGACCTTGTCACAACAGCCAGGGGATGGACACCACATCATCGCCCTGGGAAACAGAGCTCTGCTACCATGCAGTGAAACATCACATGTGGTTTTCTACTTGTGCATAATATGTCATATAAAATGCTATTTGTTTCACTGTAAAGCTTGTAATTAGTTCCCACCAGGTTCCCAGCTCTGCAAGAGACTTCAAGAGGAATTCCCACCAGGTTCCCAGCTCTGCAAGAGACTTCAAGGGGAATTAAAATACCGCATAAGAGAGAGCCCCAGCCCAAATGAGGAGCAGTATTTTCTGTGTCCCAGAAGCTGCCACAAGATCTGAGCTGCCTGGGCTTAGAGAGTCTTGAGAGAGAAAGTGGAAACTAAGTTGGGCTCTAAAGTGGCTAAATTATAGACAAAAGAGTCAAAGGAAAAGGGGGAATGAGGAGTGATCTCCGAGTGGGAACACTGCAAAAACAGACCAGGGTGTTTTGGGAAGAGAAAGGAGATCAATCTGGCCATCCCAAGCACTTAACAGGGGAGGAACAACTGTGCTCCCCTTGGGCAGAGGCTTCGGTGGCATCAGATTAGGGATGGTGGTATGATAAAGGCAAAGTACTTTGAAGAGCAATCTAGAAAGAGAACGGTTGGAAATGGGAGGGAAAAAAATTAAAAACTGAAGAACCACTTAGAGACCAATGCTCTAATGGAAACTGGAAGAGGAAGCCATGAAGACACATTTTGAAGGAAGGCTTGGTGCCTTCATAGTAGATCCACAAGGCCAGGAGGGTTTGTGTCTTCTGGATTCCTCTTCCTTTTTTTACTTAATTTTTATTGGAGTATAGTTGCTTTACAATGTTGTGTTAGTTTCTGCTGTACAGCAAAGTGAATCAGCTTTACGTATGTACCCTCTTTTTTGGATTTCCTTCCCGTTTAGGTCACCACAGAACATTGAGTAGAGTTTCCTGTGCTATACAGTAGGTTCTCATTAGTTATCTATTTTATACATAGTAGTGTGTATGTTGCAGTTCCAATTTCCCAATTCAGCCCACCCCTCCTTTCCCTGCTTTGTATCCATATGTTTTTTCTCTACCTCTGTGTCTCTATTTCTGCTTTGCAAATAGGTTCATCTGTATTATTTTTTCTAGATTCCACAACTAAGCAATATTATACGATATTTGTTTTTCTTTTTCTGAGTTCACTCTGTATGACAGTCTCTAGGTCCGACCACATCTCTGCAAATGGCACAATTTCGTCCTTTTTAATGGCTGAGTAATATTCCATTGTGTATATGTACCACATGTTTTTTCTTGTATGCTTCTGGTTTTGGTAGACCACAAAGGAGATTCAGGGCAGATTTGGAGGGTGCAAAGGAAGCAGTAGATATTGTGTACTTGATCTGCTGATTTGCCTCCTTTTTGTAAAGTGGCATCTGGGCCCCAAACTGCTCCATCTTCCCCTAGATCTTCCCTCAGTTTCTCCAACTCCTGGGCCAGTTTCTGTAGGATACTCCTACCACCAAAGTCAGAGGCAATAAGATCTGACAAAGACCACACACACACACAATAGTTCTTCTTTTCTTGTTAAACCCTGACTGATACAGAAAGGTAATGAGATAAGATATTGAAGACTAGTAATAATCATAATCATTAATAATAGTAAAACCAATAACTGCCATTTATTGAACACTTCCCATTTTTCCAGTGCTATGCAGATATTTTATATAATCTCACGGATTCTTGCAATAACCCTATAAATGGCTCCTGCTATCCATAGTTTTCAGCTGGAGATCATCTTAGTAGTTCACAAATCTAGAAAGTTGTGGCACTTGATTCAAAGCTATGTTTGTCTAACTCTGGGTGATTGGCCGCCACTAATACATTCTGTCTCTTCCATGGCAGTGAGGGAGGAGTAAAGGCCCACCTAGTTTAGAGTCTGGTGATGGATGAATCTTGGTGCCATGGGAAGAGATGGGACACACCAAGAAAAAGGGTTAGCTAAGCATTGGGGAAGAAAGGGAAAGGACAGATGGAAGTGAAGGTCATTTGGGACATGTTGAAGTGGAGATGATAATTTTTTAAGCCTTTGATACTAATTTTCGGGTTAGAAATCATGTATTAATTTTGTTTCATGAAGAATGGTTGATTGGTTTTGGACTTAGAAATAGGTGCCCTAGTCTCATAAACATACCCTAGTCTCATAAACAATCTACCTGTGGATGGGAAATGACATGGAAAGTTGCCAAGTGAGGCATCATTCAGAGTGGGAAGCAATGTTTCACTTCTCTAGTGGGAAGGAAAGAAAAAAAACATCTTCTTCAAGGAATCAAGGCCTCTAAGTAGCTAGTAGAAGAACGGACCCAGCGCTAGAGAAAGACTTTATGCCTGGGGGTGGCAGGGGGAGTGGGGAGACAGCAATTCCAGGGACAGAAAAGGACCAGAGGCAGCATGGCCTGTCTGTAAACTCTAGGTAACCTGGTGGAAACCAGGAACCAGACAGGATCCAGGGGCTGGAAGTTTCTTGATGGTCAGGTGATACAGCTTTTTTTTTTTTTTTCCGGTATGCAGGCCTTTCACTGCTGTGGCCTCTCCCGTTGTGGAGCACAGGCTCCGGACGCGCAGGCTCAGCGGCCATGGCTCACAGGCCCAGCCGCTCCGCTGCATGTGGGATCCTCCCGGACCGGGACATGAACCCGTGTCCCCTGCATCGGCAGGCAGACTCTCAACCACTGTGCCACCAGGGAAGCCCGGTGATACGGCTTTTAAAGAAAGAGGCCAAGAGGCCAGACCATGGGAAATGAAATGGGCTAGTGATGGGTCAAGGAGCAGGAGGGGTAGTAAAAGTTGAGTGATTTCTTGTGTGATTAAGGGTTTATTTGGTGTTACCTGGAGTTAGAGGGAAATACGATAGGGAAACCAGTGTCTAAGACTCTACATCTGCCCACCCCAGTTTGAAAGAAAAAAGCAGCTCAGAACAAGTTGTAGGTGGAGATTATTATTTTAACCTCTTGATCTCCCTCTCCAAAAAATAAAATGCCTCCATTTGCAGTTACTTTCTGAAACACACGGCAATTTGGGGAACTGTGTTTCCTAAATCTTCTCAGATATAGATCAGATAGGTGTTGCTGCCTTCATAAAAGCAAAAACAGTCATTTACCACTAAAACATTCCCAGATAAAGTTCCATATTTTTATAAAGACATCTGAGGAGGTCTTAGGCTTAAACTTCTTTCATGTTCTAATTTCCTTTTGTTCATAAACACAGCCATTTATTGCCAGCAATCATGCGCGCACACACACACACACACACACACAATTCCAGAATCAATACACTCTCCCCGAATGTGCTTTGATCTTTAATTTCGTTAACATAAAAATATACTTAGTTTTAAAAATAGAGAAATGTGGGAGAATTATTTCATACAGGAAGGTAGAGTAATGTTAGCCACCTTTTCATACTGCAATGAGATTAGCTATAACCCCCTCCCACTGGAAATAGGTATAGTTATTATTTTTCAATAGATTTGCAATTTTCCTGTGTTCTCAGATTTTTAACAAACTTAATCAAATCAAAAAGCCTTAACTGTGACTCTTTAAACTTTTAGCTGTACTTTTTTTAGATCGTTAACTAAATTTTTGAAAAGATCATGCGTGGATGTTGGTGTTTATGCCAGAATTTCTAGAGAGCCACAGATTTTTTTTAGATCGTTAACTAAATTTTTGAAAAGTTCATGCTTGGATGTTGGTGTTTATGCCAGAATTTCTAGAGAGCCACCGATTTTTTTTAGCATCACAGAAAATATTCAGGGTTAAGTTTATTATCAAAACTCATTTACATAAGTAGATAACTACAAGGATAGTTGGAAACTTTCCCCATTATCTTCCAAAATCAAGATGTGAATCCACAAGTTTCACAGATTTCCAAGATCTTATGAACCAAGGATTTTTGTCTCCAAAACAACATCAACAAAACCTTGAGAGAAACCTAAGACAGAAATAAAATTCACAATGGAATAGAAGCTAGTATCCTCTACTTCCGTACAAAGGATGGCCTCAGGGTGAGCAAAGAAACCAAAACTGATAGTTAAAAAAAAAAAATCTGAGTGCTTCTAATGCATTTGGGAGCAGGTGTTGAGGCAGCCAAACGGAACTTTGGGGTCACTGGGAAGGAATGTCAAAGCTGAGTTATTAAGTTTAAGCAGAAAATATGGCCTGAAAGTTTAGCTTCGAATGAATTAAGGATGTGCCAAGGAATGAGTGAAATATTTCCTCTGCAAGTCATGGGGCTGCAGGTTGGGATCCAGCATCTGGGGCTGATTACGTATGCTTTAGGTGACAGGTGGCTTTAGGAAATGGAACCCTAGTAGAGCTTTTAAAATATTTTCCTGGGAAGGGTAAATAATTTGATGCCTTGCTGGTTTGGTTTCCCTTCTTTGGGCTGTTTGAAATACAAAAACACATCTTAAGCCACATCAAAGTTGTTTCATGTGCAGACAAAGACAGACATCCTCAACTCTGACACTTGGCCACATCAGTTTCACTTCCGGCATTTTGAAATCTGTTCCTCGCACAACTGGTAGAGATCAGTTACCAAACCCTATTGTTATACTTATAAAACTAATATTTATCAGTCATCTTTTTAATACTTCATTTTCATGAGCCTGAAAACTTTTATTGCCCAATTAGTTCCTAGGGGTAGCCACAGATGTTGAGCCAGAAAAAATAACCTCAGCTTTGACACCAACAATTACATGATGAGGAATCATTTCAACTTCTACAAATAAATGTTCTTTAAGTGTTTGCCAAGTCAACGGTCATTTTGCTGAGATCAAAGATGATGGATGATTTATTCATAAGAAACTTCCCTTGCCTTTATTTTTTAGTTTTCAACTGTTTTGTTGTTGCAGTTTTAGTTTGTTTTTCTCCTTGCATTTTGTTCAAAACTATGTTTACTTTGATGTTATGGATCACCTACAGGTCCCACTGTGCCCTGTCAGATGCATCTCAATTAAAGAGAGCTATCCAGAACCTCTAATATTGAATATCAAATTGTAAATATTCATTCTGGAACTAGAAGTGTAGTATTATTAAGATGTTATATTTGGTATTGAAATGCAACTAAAAGCAATTTGATTGTTTTAATTTTAACATTATAGTATAAAACACTCAATTCTTAAGTATACAACCAAATGGGTTTTTACATACATACACACCCTGTAACCACCATCATTCTATTCAAGGTAGAGATTATTTCAAGCACCCTAAAAATTAAAGAGCCAAGAGTTTTTTAAACTGAATTTTTAACTGACTTTTTCTTTTTTAAAAAAGTGACATTAAAAAAAGAGTTTTTAAAAGAAGCTTTTCCACATGACTGGTCAACCAATTTTTTTCTCAATCACCTCATTCCTCCAAGCTATTCTTTCTTTTTGGCAACACGAAGTCATTCTTCTTCATTTCGGAATATATATATAGAGAAAGATAGATGATAGAAAATAGGTAGGTATAATATTTTTATATAGAAATTTCAGAATATATATAGAGAGATAGATGATAGAAAAAGTGTGTATGTATAAATAGATAGATGTAAAATTTATATATCACCTAATGAGTCCAGTGCCTCATTCTCCTGGCAAAGACTGGGATGGAATAAAGCCTCTGTACATCTACTCAAGAGGAAAAGGAAGAGAAAATCTCCCTCAGGGCCACCTCCCAACAGTTCCCATGGAGTTCCCTGAACTGCAGCCCCAGTCCCTGAACTCCCATATTCTTAGATGCTTGTTACCAAACCCATAATTAACATTGGCCTCAAAACACATGTGCTCCAATGAATGTTTCCCCATTTCAACCAGGCACACACCCAGCTTTAAACAAAGACTAGAAAGAGTGATGGCATAAAAACAATTGAAATTTCACATGGCAGTTGAATCAAACGGAAATCATGTAAGAGAATGTGAGAATAGAGCAAGATAAGTTGTCTTTCTTCTGTAGTTCTGCAATAAGATCATTATTTGGTGTCCTAGAGTCACACCAGATAAGTTCATTGCCCTTGGTACTTATTCCCCCTGGGTTTTCTGTTGTTGTTGTTGTTGTTGTTGTTTGTCCTCTTTGAATAGATCCAGCACATTCTAAATTTACAAGTTTTAAAATTGGGCTCTTGAGAAAATAATATGAATTTCATTTGGTTTTGGTTTTTTGTTTTGTTTTGTTGTTTTACTCCACTGAAGTTACTTTCCTGTTTTGTTAGAACTGTAAGGTTTTTAATTATATCTGTATAAAGAGCTTCATGATGGAGTGGATTTATTTACAATCTTTGTATAATATATGTACTTTTTTAAAATTAAGATTCTTGAGGACAATTTGTTTTCATTTTAGTGCACTATCATTTGCATGCAGTTCTGGACAAGCAGTCAGTACTTTAATAAATATTGATGAGAGTCAGAGGTGCTCAAAATCGTACAGACCCTTACAGATCACCTAAACCAGAGATTTTCAAACTCAAGTCCTTGAATCTGTTGCATCAAAATCACCTGAGGGAGTTTTAGGATACAGATTCCTAGACCTTTCCACCAGACAGCATAATTTAGAAGCTCTTAATTGGAGCTCAGAAATCTCAGGTTTTTTTAATTATCCAGATCATTTCCATTTGCAGCCATGTTTAAGAGTTACTGATTTAGGCCCATCTCTCCCTGATGACTTGATTTGATTTTCAGAAGAAAAAATCCTCAAAGTATCCACA
Source organism: Phocoena phocoena (assembly GCF_963924675.1). Lineage (NCBI taxonomy): Eukaryota > Metazoa > Chordata > Mammalia > Artiodactyla > Phocoenidae > Phocoena > Phocoena phocoena. The sequence continues at coordinate 128,131,811 of NC_089220.1, read as the reverse complement.
AATTAGATTCTTTACATCTTAGAAGTGGATGTGACCTTAGAAAATATTGTACTAATTCCCCTTATTTTGCACCCAAAGAAAAAAATCTTAATTTCTCAAAGTTACAGAGCTGATTAGCAGCAAAGTCAAGAACAGAACTTAAGTCTCTTGAATGGAAAGTCCAGGCTCTCCACCATCATTTCTCCAGTGGATCTTATTCAAAACCAGCCCAGAGCCTCCAACATTCTTGGAGGCTGGACCTCCAAGAGAGGAACCCCGTTGCCTGTGGCTTCTCCCAAATCATTTCTTTATTTTCTAATTTAATTAATTTCTAATTTAATTAATTTCTAATTTAATTCTAATTTCTCTGTGATTTCAGAGAATCTATAGTTATATAGCCAGGAACTTGATTATCATTGAAAATAGGTAAACATGAAATGTTAACTACTTGTTTTGATAAGGGGTTTTATCAAATTCAGAAAAGCACCATGTAACAAAATATACTACAGCTGAAGATATATTTAAATAAATGTTAAATAATACTCTTTTACAATTACTTGATCAACAAAGGAAATCTGTGCACTCATATAAATTTTAAAATTAGAAAGCTTATTGGAAATTAGAAAGTTCAGAGAATTTCATAGCAATGTAAAAGAACCCCAGGGAGAGGATTCTCCTTTATGAAAAACTTGCAGAGTTTATAATTTATGTCTCTCCCACTTGCCTCTTTTTTTTCCCTACCTCTTGTCCCAGTTTTCAGGAGAATTCATTACGCAAATCACATTTGCACTGAGGTTACCTTGAGTATTTCCATTCTGTGTTAACAAACCACATGTCTTCTCTTGTAACTATAGGTAGACTTCAGAGTAATTTTAAGACTCTGCTAATCTTCCTATTGAGCTGCTTGAAGGAAAAGTAAATGGTGAGGCTAAAGTGTAGGTAGATTTTCCTATCTGCTCCAGATTGGGTCCAGGCCTGAATTTTCAACATTCAATTTGACCTAGGGTTTTGCATATATACTTTCTCTTCATTAATAGGGGATTATTTTCTGATTCTGGATCTAAATTCAAAAATACTATTTCTAAATGTAGGGGTCTTTGAGATTAAAAAAATTATGGGAAAAGGAAAAAAATATTCTGGTTAAAATAATGGAGTGAATGATTAAAATAATAAGCATCAATATCCAATATTTATCTTGAAATAATAGCATTCAATTGCAATTGCGAGGTTCTGGGTCCAGGTAAGAGGGAATGAGTTATCTGTGGACTCTAGAAAGCAATCTAGCAGGCAGATTGGGGAAGACCAAAAGTCTCCCCCTGTTTCCTCTCTTTTTTTTTCTTAATTTTATTTTATACTAGAGTATAGTTGATTTACAATGTTGCATTAGTTTCAGGTGTACAACAAAATGATTCATTTCTGCATATACATATATCCATTCTTTTTCAGATTCTTTTCCCATATAGGTTATTATAGAATATTGAGGAGAGTTCCTTGTGCTATATAGTAGGCCCTTGTTGGTTATCTACTTTATATATAGTAGTGTGTATTTGTTAATCCCAAACTCCTCTAATTTATCCCTCCCCACCAGGTTTCAACTTTGGTAACCATATGTTGTTTTCAAAGTCTGTAAGTCTGTTTCTGTTTTGTAAATAAGTCCATTTGTATCATTTTTTAGATTCCACATATAAGTGATATCATGTGGTATTTGTCTCTTCCTTATCTCTGTGTTTACACAACCCAGCCACCATGGCTATAATAGAGATGATGACAAAAAGGACAGCAGCAGAGACTCACAGGAGACAGAAGCTGTGAGGGAGAAGAAACTTCTCTAATCACAGGAGTCATGGTCCAAGAGGGTGACACAAGCCACCCTGACCCTGTCCTCACCTGCCTCCATGACTGCAGGGTCCTCTCAGTTGGCTCTCCATTCTCCAGGCACCAGCCATTCCAGCCCACCTTGGACACGGCTAGCAATTAGGTTCTGTCCTATCCATCCAGTTTTTGTCCCTCTCAGACATCATTCATGGGGCCTCAAAGACTGGAGCAACTAGGACATGGGGAGGGATGGGTCAGTTCTCTGATATTAATTTGTATTTTTAATTTTGTTTTATAAGAGTAAAACCCAAATGAAAAGTTACTGGAAATCTAAGAAAGGATAGTTTTCCAGAAAAACCTAAACACTTCTTTTATTCAGAAGCACAAAGTAAGACAGAGGCATAGAAATGACCAATTTGTTTCTACACAGCATGGAAACTATAAAGCTGCCAGAAAATGTCTCCTCTAGCTGAGCCATAGAAGTTCATCTCCGCCTTGCTTTCTCCCTTGGCCCACAGCTCAGAAGAGGGAAGATATTAATAATCCAGTTATTCCATTACAGCCTGAACTTGTGTTTTTCAGAGAGAGAACTAGTGGGACAAGCTAACAAAGACTACAGTTTGAGGATATAGAAAAAACTATAGCAAACAGTAAAAAAGTGAAAAGGCTCACAGTGAATCACCTTTTTTTATGGAGACAAAAAAACTCAAAGAATATTTGAAAGGGTCAGTCAGACTAGGTGTCATTCTATCTGGCTTGTAAACTGGAACTTCCCTGGGGAGGTCTTGAAACTTAATGATCACAATCAGTCCCATCTGGTTATAGCACTTTCATGGAGGACATTGCCATCTTGCTGTCCAACATTCTTTCACCACCACAGGCCAGACTTTGCCTTGGGTAACTCCAGACTCCATGTAGATGACCATCCAATACCCTGTCTTCACCAGTCCTCGACCTTCTCAGCTCCAGTGACCATGACCCGGATTCCTCCAAACTCCTCCACCTGTTTTATTCTCTTCCATCCAATGTTCCCCTACTTCTAATCAACCTTTCCAACTCCCCACCTCCTTTCTAGCACTTGACCCCAGGTCCTCTCAAGCTACCATCCCCAAGTTTTTCTTTCTGTTTCAAACTTCCTCAAAGATGAATCTAAACATTCTATGTGCTTCCTTCACTACAAATTCACATCGCAACTGTGCAAGTCACAGGCACTGACTTCCTAAAGCCAAATGGGTGCATTTTTTAGTTTTCATTTGACCAGAGCTTTGGTACATTTGACACTTTGCCTCACTCCCTCATTTATTTTACTTAATGCCACAGCACTTATGTTAGTGTTTACTATTTAACTTATAGTTAGGTAATTCCAAAAAATTCAAATATATATAAAAATTGAGAGACTGGTATAATGAACATCACCCAGCTTCAAGGACTCTCAATTCATTGTCAGTGTTGTTTCATCTATTCCTTCTCCCACTACCTTCACCTCAGGTTATTTAGAAGCAAATCACATACATGGTGTCATTTCATCAATAAATATTTCATTGTATATCTTGAAAGATAAAGAATGCGTTTGAAAATCATTTTTAAATACTGCTGTTAAATCTAAATATTAAGTCCTTAATAGCCTCAAATATCCAAGTAATGCTCAAATTCTCATAATCACAGAGATATTTTGTAATAACTTATGCAAGTCAGATCCAAACAGGGTCCATATATTGCAATTAATTAAATACATCTCCCTTTTTTTCTAATTTATTTAATAAAGAAACTGGATGATTTGTCCTGCAGTTTCCTACAATCCGAATTTTGTTGATTGCAAAATTGTGTCATTTAACTTTTCTCTTTCTTGTACTTTTTAATTTTGTAGTAAGATCTAGAGAGTTGATCAGCCTCATTTGATTTTACACACACACACACACACACACACACACACACACACACATTCCATAACCTGTAATGTGCTCTCCATCAGGATGTATTGGGTTGGCCAAAAAGTTCGTTCGGGAAAAACAAACGAACTTTTTGGCCAACCCAATATATAAACGCCAGATTGTCTCTCACTTTAGATGTTAGCAGATACTGTTGAACATTGCCTTCATCCATTATTTCATCTGAGCCTTCAAAATGATGATATTCTAGTTCGATCATTGTTTATCGCCTGAAATACTTCTTGTTCTCTTGAAATAGAACTCCCTCAGCCTCCAACTAGAGGCTGTTCTAGACACCAGGGATATACCAGTAAACTCTTTAGACAAAAAGTCCCTGCTTTCTTGGAGCTTATAGTTCAGTGGTGCACAGTTTCTGCACATAGTAAATGTCAACTAATATCAGCTATTGGATTTATTCATGTTTCTCATTCTTCTGAGTGCCCCTTGAATGTTAATAAATATCCCCATAATTTTATCCAGAATATATGGCTCTTCTTACTATACTTTTCTTAGATGGTCTTATCCACTCTCATAATTTCAAAGATGACTGCTAATAATAGTAAATATTTAGTGAGGATTTACAATGTATCAGGCGATGCTCCAGGTACAGTATGTATACACATATATAATATATAATAATTTAATTCTCAAAACAATCAAATGAGGAAGATACCATTGGTCCCCATTAGAATTTTTGATGACCATGAGAATTCTTCTCTCTGATCTCTGCTACTGACTGACAGCCCAACTTCTGGGTCCTGAAATCTGTCGTAGTTTTAGTTTCAGAGCCACACTTTTGAATTCTGGTGGGATACCAGGGTAGGTCTGATACTAGGAGATCTGAAGCTCCTCTGACAGGTGTCTTTGACTTGAAGATTCCCCAAAAACCTTGCTGAACTTTCATTAGAAATGCTCAGATCTATCCAAACTTCCCTCTTCCTTCCCTTTCTCTTTCACTAGGGGCTAGACATGCACCATGGCCTTACGGTTCTCCATGTATCTCCTGCCTTCCTTTATACTTTCTCTTTCAGGTATTTCCTCTAATAAATATCTTGACATTTAATCCCTTCTTGGGGTCTGCTTCTCAGTTAGCCCAGACTGATGCACTACTGCTGTATAACGAAGTACCTCAAGTTTCTTGAGATAAACAATCATTTCATTATTCTGTGAATCCTGAACACAGTAAAGATAGCTTCTTTCTGCTTCATGATGTCTAGGACCTCAACTGGGAAGATGGACAGCAAGGGGTAACTCAACAGCTGGGGGATAGAATCACCTGGAAGCATCTTCACAAACACGTGTTTCAATTGCTGCTGACCGTGGTCTGGGACCTCAGTTAAGGCTATCAATCAGATCATCTACATGTGTTCAAAGTGCACTGGGTTTCCTCACAACATGGAAGCCTCAGAGTTGTCTGGCTTCTCCCATGGAGTCTCAGGGCTCCAAATGTGAGTGTCCCTGAAGACAAAAGAGATGCTGCATTGCCTTTTATGATGTAGCCTCTTAAGTCACATCCTGTCAGTTAGACCATACTCTATTGAACAAAGCAGTCACAGACTTACCCAGATTCAAGGATAGGAGAAATATATCCAACTTGTCAATGAAAAGAGTGCCAAAGCATTAATTGGCCAATTTGAAAACCACCATCCTCTTTGGATATCAATTTTCCAAACGAAGAAACTGAGGCATAGAGAGAGGTTCTTCACCCAGGATCAAATAATGTAGTTCCATACCTGATACTCTTAACTTCCAAACTACACTGCTTCTGGGATACTTGAATCCATTGTGTCCTTCATATTTAATGCTCTCAAACTGAACTTTCATCACTCACCGGTTTTCTTTTGCATTATTCTCCAATGGCATATAATTTCACCTAACAATTGACTCAAGCTAAAAACCTGAAAGTAATCTTTGACTCATCCTCATTCATGAATCTAATCAATCACCCAGTCATGTACTGTTCACAACGTTTGAAACACTTGCACATTTGCATCTCTTCTGTTTCCATCAATGATATTAAAACCAGCATACTTCTATTTGTTCCATGTGTAGGAAATCCACTATCACAACCCCTGCACTGCCCACCTTCTGGATCTTCTAGAACACTGAGAGAGGAAGTCTGCCCAAAAATGGCCAGTTCCATTCAGGGACAGGCCCTAGTGTCGGCCAGCCTACTTATTTAGTCACTGCCTTTGCTACTCATTGTCAGATGATGAAACCAGGAATACCAGATCCCCTCCATCTAAGTGGTTCATGCCTTGACAAAATCTCCGTTGCTGAGACCCTGGAATAAGCCAACACTGTCCCTGGTCTCAAGTGCTGAGTTTTTTCAGTTACACACAGAAAGTCCTCTCTGGGACCCCTCTGCCAACAGGGTCTTAGGAGTTTAACTCTGGGGTCATATGAAGTCATGGCCCCTCTTTCCAGCTTCGGGAAATAGCTTTCTTTATTAGCCTTCTAATCTCAAAGCATTTATTTCCCTCCCTTTCAAACCTGAGAGAGCCTGAGCTCTTCTAAGAAGGGTTCAGAACTCAGGAACACTAAAAAGTTTCTTTACCATCTCTGGAAGGAAAATACCATGTGTCTTCCTTATTCAGTAAGTCTCCAACCCAGGGTCAAGCAGTAGGATACATTTTTCTCAATTGCTAAAGTAATAGAATCAAACATAGGGAAAGTCTTTGTAAGGCTCCCTGCTGCACCTACCAGTTTTTCCTTCTAAATGCTTCTCAGATCATTCCCTCTCCCCGGTTTTGCTCTCACCACTCCAGTCCAGGTCCTTTTTACCTCTTCATACCCAAACAACTCTCAGGTCCCCAGACAGTGTCCCAGGACATCAAGAGCTAGTGGAAAGGAAAAGGCAACCTGGGCAGCTAACCACCAATAACTCTGCCTCATACCCAAAACTCCACTTCTATCTGCTACATGGGGGTAGATCTCCTAAGACTGTACCTGGAAAACAAAACAGACAAGTTCTGCAGCCAAAAAGAGAAGTTATAGGAAACTCCAAATGAAAACAAAAATTTGACCAAGAAAAGCTACTGCTTAAAGCCTTGTAATGGTCCCCATTACAATGAAGGACCAATGAAGTCCAATGTCTTAATGTGATGCAAGAACCTGTGTGACCTGCTCCCTCAAAAGCCCCAGCACCTTACTCTTGTACATCATCTCCCAGCAACACTCACAGTTCCCAGCAGACATTGCTTGGTGTCATGGCCCTGGAATTTTGCTCATCCTCTCCCCTCCGCCTGGTCCTCTCCACCCCTCACAGCTCCTGTTCAAGCTTTTACAATCACCTTGAGCACTATTCCCACCGCCTCTGACTTAGGTGCCCATTCTGAGGGCTCCAAAAACATTCAGTGAATCATGATCACTATTTTACAACTCTCAGGGCATAAGCCTGTTTCAACTCTATCCTGAGGGTCTCTTAAAGACAGGGCCTGAGTTTAATCCATCTCTGAATCTCTGGTACCTAGCAGAGTGCCTGATAGGTCTACATACTCAGAAAGCGTCTGCTGGATGCATTCATAAAGGATGGAGAATTGTTAGTGAACAAGGAGAACTTCCATCAAGCTGCAGATTGCCCTACCAAACACAACTGTAACTGTCACACCACTGAACTCTTTCAGGACCCCAGATACATCCTCACTCCCAATGCTACAAAATAGAATGTAATCCTGTATGATTCACAAGACACCTGAATTGCTTCAGGGTCATTATTATGAACACCAATTATCCCAATAGCAGCAAAGAACAGATGCAAAAGTTAATAGAGTTTTCTGGATGACAGAATGCTGGATAAATACTTTTTGCTGCATTATATGCAGAACGATGCCAAAATGTGGAGGCATGAAGAAAGTTGGGTCTAAGCTGCAAGTGCCGCAGTCAGAGGAGATAGAGAAGTCTGCCACGGTTCCTACCCTGACCACAAAAATAAGGCAGAATTTGCCACTGAGAAGCTGCAAGTAAATTCAAATAAACACCCCACTAGATGGAGGTCCAAATGCTCAATTAGCATCCCAGAACATACCCTGGGAGTTTAAAAGAGCCTAGCACTGTCATGTCATTACAAGGAGGCAAACCTTATCCCCACCAACCTCTTTCTTGTGTGGTGGAAAGCCCTCCAGAAGGTGCTGGGAAATACTCCACCTCCCAACGCGTCAGCGTCTATTTCCAGCCAAGAGTCACTGAGCACCTCTCTGGGGTCTTTAAAAATCTCTCTTCCCGGAGCTCTTCTCTTTGCCTTTCAGTGAGATTTCATTGCCCCTTTGATATATAATTTTTCATTACAAGTGATTTGCTCATTTATATTTTTATTTTTAAAAAATAGATTTTAGGGACAAGCCTGTGCCTAACGGCAGTGGGTTCATCTTATGAATTCTGACGCATCCGTTGTCTTCAGTAACTATGCAAACACTGTGAATGAAATATAGAACCCAGAAATATATCTTTACCATGAGTTTAGGGAGCCTTGCCCCCTTCTGCTCTGACAAAGAGAATTCACCTGAAAATTTCTTGCTTATAACAGATATTTGGGTATGGATGATAGGTACTCAGGCAGTGGATTTTGAAAAGCTTCTTAGTGCAATAAAAGTAAAACAATAAATCTAGCCACTAAAATAAATAAAGCGAGCCTTTCAGGGTTGTTGAAATTAAATTTAATATGAAGAGAAAAACTGTACACACTGCGCACGCACGTTTGTGTGTGTGCGTGTATTTCTTCATGAATTTCCAGACATCAGTGAAGAACCACGTTCCTGCACAGCCCAAGTAGCCAGTATGAAACAAAGTCCTTCACGTGGGTTTGTAAACACAAGTGTAATTTGTATTTAAGGGGCCATTCTAAATTGCCGTCACCCCCCTCTCTCTGAGCGTGAGTAACATAATTTTTCTGCAGAGCGTGTTGCCGTTTGACAGACAGGTCTCGGAGGACTGTCTCGCATGTCAGCATCCGTGAAAATGAGTTCTGAAGGATAGTCCACACCTCCAAGCAGGCGTGGAATCCCAATCACCCACGACTCATAGATCCATTTGCCCTGTGTCTGGCTGCTGACGGATAATATATTCATTTGCTTCTGGCTGAAAAAAAAAAAAAAAGTAGTGAGAAAGCGCTGGTGCATATTGATGGCATCCTAAAGGAGCTGTAATTGGGAGGAGTGATACGCGGCTGCTGCACATGCCTCTGTCCTTCTCCTACACTCCTCAGCCAACTGGAAAAAATGAACCCCCAAACTGTCAGGTGATCGAACCATTCTCTCTTGTTAGAACTGGGAAATTAAAATCTATCTCCCTGACGAAAAGGGAATTCATTTGCAAATGCCACTGAGTATTTTAGCTGAGCACTAAATATTATCTGATTAAAATTACTCCCTGAAGGAAAAGTGTTAGCTTTAGTGTCTAATTTTAGTGTGTTTGAATAATATGCAATGTATACATGTTCTTCTATATTTAAATATTTAACATAGTAGTTGAAAAAGCAAAATCACATGATGAAACTTCAATGTGTAAAGGGTAGGATTAAGTCTACTTAATGGAGAAGTTAGCCATAAGCAAATCTGAACTCCAGCTTATAGAAAAGCATAAGCAATGTACCCATAGGTTCCAGTCATTCCCTGCTGGTGAGATAATTTAAGGGGGTGGCCAGTCCTCCAGGTTCTCAAGCAGCTACCTGCATTCAGTGCTGATAAGCCTTTTCCTGCTAATCCATAATTGTGTGTTTGGTATTGTGGTATCTGTACAAAAAGCCAGGGATTTTATTATGACAATGTGAATTATGTTGGATAACATGTTTTCACTAGGATACATTGATTTTGTTTTCTATGAGTAAGAACAGTTCATATATTTGAGTAACTTTATTTTATGTACAGCAGATCTTTTTGTTGAATAATTCTAGCTTTCAGAAAGGAAAGGAAAAGCAATCCTCTAGGAAAGGATTGCTTTGTGTGATGAAGTGCACCTGCTCCATGTATAATGAAATTTTTATCCATTTTTTTTAAATCTCCCCAAAGTATCTAGTATATAATTGGTGCCCAATAAACTACCAGTTGAAATTGTGAATGAATCAAATTAGGTAAGGGAAATAAGATGCCTCACTACATGTACTACTTTAAGATGTCCCAGAACATACTTGAAACAACATGATTAAATTATAATTTACTGTACACTGACATTGAAATTATCAACGAGAACTCACATTCTGTGCTATGTCCTCAAATGCCAAAGAACATACGTTCCAAGTGCCAAATGTTTTCCAAAAGGGGAGGGTCACCCCATGTCTTATCTGCTTTTCCTGGGGTCCAGTTTGCCTGCTCTCACCAAGTTGGTCAGTCACCATCCTCCAAGGGGCACGTGAACCACTCTCCCCACTTAGCCACATGCTCCAGAGTGAGTCTCAGAAACTACTTGGAATCTGGAGCCATCAGTAGCATAACAGCATAGAAACATGTCTGTGACCCTGTAGGGATATAGCTGGGTGAGTGTGGTCCCTCCAGGAGAGGTCATTCACAAATCAATCCACACATGACTCTTAGTTTCCGATCTAATAACTCCCCATTCCCATCATCACCTCCCCACCACACATACAGCCACAAAGTATAAATGTGCAGGTTTAATATGCATAAGTGCAGATATATTTGCACATAGCCTAAATTGCTTCTTTTTGCAATTCCAAATTACATAAGATCAACAAAATTGTGTAAAAATGCCACATCATTTTATTAAAAGGGCCCAAGTACAATACCATGGCAGACATAACGGTTTAGCACAGAAATGATGGAAGAGTGAAAGAGAATTAAATTTATTTTATTGAAGTGAAATTCATTTTGTATTTTTTATTAAAGTGAAATTCGGGCTTCCCTGGTGGTGCAGTGGTTGAGAGTCCGCCTGCCGATGCAGGGGACACGGGTTCGTGCCCTGGTCTGGGAAGATCCCACATGCCGTGGAGCGGCTAGGCCCGTGAGCCATGGCCGCTGAGCCTGCGCGTCCGGAGCCTATGCTCCGCAACGGGAGAGGCCCCAACAGTGAGAGGCCCGTGTACCGCAAAAAAAAAAAAAAAAAAAAAAAAAATGGTAAAGTGAAATTCACAAGTGATTAACAAAATTAACCATTTTAGAGTGTACAGTTCAGTGACATATACAATAGTACATTCACAATGTTGCAAAAATCTATCTGGTTCTGAAACATTTCCATCATTCCAAAGTAAAACCCAGAACTTGGGCTTCCCTGGTGGCGCAGTGGTTGAGAGTCCGCCTGCCGATGCAGGGGACACGGGTTCGTGTCCCAGTCCAGAAAGATCCCACATGCCGCAGAGCAGCTGGGCCCGTGAGCCATGGCAGCTGAGTCTGCGCGTCCGGAGCCTGTGCTCCGCAACGGGAGAGGCCACAGCAGTGAGAGGCCCGCGTACCGCAAAAAAAAACAAAACAAAACCCAGAACCCATTAAACAGGCATTCCTCATTTTCCTTCCCCCCTTTCCTTTGGCAATCACTAATCTGCTTTCTGTCTCTATGGATTTGCCTATTCTGGACATTTCATAGAAATGGAATCATATGGTATGTGGCCTTTTGTATCTGGCTTCTTTCATTTAGCATGTTTTCAAGGTCCATCCATGTTGTACCATGTATCAGTACTTCATTCTTTTTTATGGTTTAATAATATTTCTTTGTAAAGATATACCACCATTTGCTTATTCATTCAACCATAAAAATCTTGTGTTCTTAAGGACCCACAACTTGACAGTGGTTAAGAGACAGGGCTTTGAAATATCACATCTCTGATTTGAACTTCAGTTCTACAGACCACCAGCAGAAAAACCACTGGGCCCCAAAGGACAACAACATTACAAGGACTAAATGAGATAGCATGTTAAAACCCCTATTAGAGTCCTTGAGGCACCATGTACTACTGTTATTATTTAAAACTGCCTAAGCACAAAAATGGGATTAAAAAATAATATTTGGGGAAAAGAATATCCATTACTATTTCAACATTTACTTCCTTCATTTTAATTTTTAAAAACTGATTTAGTAGAAATTTATATTGGTGCAGCCACTATGGAAAACACAGGAGGTACTATCGTATGGTTCAGCAATTCCACTTCAGGTATTTATCCAAAGGAAATTAAATGCACTAACTTTAACAGATACATGACTCTCCACTTCATTGCAACATTATTTACAATAACCAAGACATGGACATGGATACAACCTAAGTTTCCATCAATGAATGAGTGGATAAAGAAAATATGGCGTATCTATCTATCTATGTAAATATAGATATATACATATATAAAATAGAATATTATTCAGCCATAAAAAATAATGAAATCTTGCCCTTTGTGACAACATGGATGAACCTTGAGGGCATTATGCTAAGTGAAATAAGTCAAACCTATAAAGACTAATACCATAGGATCTCACTTCTACGTAGAATCTAAAACAAACAAACAAAAAACTGAAATCATAGAAACAGAGACCAGATAGGTGCTTGCCAGAGGCAGGGAGTAAGGAATGGGTAAAATGGGTGAAGGTGATCCTAAGGTACAAATTTTCAGTTATAAAATTAACAAGTCCTGGGAATAAAATGTACAGCATGGTGACTATAGTTAGTTAATACTGTATTGTATATTTGAAATTTGCTAAAAGAATAAATCTTAAAAGTTCTCATCACAAGAATAAAAGACTGTGACTATTTATGGTGATGGATGCTAATTAGGCGAAGTGATTATTTTGCAATGTATATACATATGGAATCATTATGTTTTATAACTGAAACTAGTACATTGTATGTCAATTATATCTAAATTTTAAAAATAAATAAAAACAAAGTGAGGTACTACTAGAATGGCCATAATCAAAAAAACAGACAATAACAAATGTTGGTGAGGACATGGAGAAATTAGAACTCTCATACCCATGGGAATGGAAAATGGTAGAGCAACTTTGGAGAACAGTTTGGTGACTTCTTATAAAGTTAAGTGTGTATTTACAACTCAGTTTTTCCACATCTAAGAGGAATACAAATGTACGTCCACAGAAAGACATACATTCAGGCTCACAGGAGAGTTATTCATAATAGCCCCAAACTGGAAACAATCCATGTCCATCAACTGGAGAAAGGTTAAACAAATGTGGTATGCCCATGCAATGGAATATTATTCAGCAACAAAACCCAGCAAACTACCAATACATGCTACAAAAAAAAAAAAAAAGGTATTTTAATTTTCTTTTTTTGCATGGATAGGCTGTATGGAATGACCTAGAAAGACCAGCTCAAGACTTGTGACTCATTTTCCAAGATCTTTGGAAATCAAGTAGGCTTAAATTTACTTATCTTACGTTATTTTTAACAACACCACATTTAGACCCTGTCAAGAGGTGCCCCTACATGGGGCATCATGTTTTAGGCCCACAAATACAAAGAAATACATTTATTAAAGAACATGCAGGTGCTTCAGATTGGGAACAGCATGACCTCTTCTCTAAATGTTCCTGCTGGTGACAAACATCTCTGGAAGCCATACCTCTTGAACCCTGTCCCCTTACAAAAGGTGACTGGTCTCAGGGGGTACAGGTTTACAGGTTGTGAAGTGCATTTGGAGGACACACATGGCTTAGAAGTGAGGAAAGGGTTTGAATGGCAAGAAGTACTTGGGAAAGTAAATACACAAATTAATTAACTTGTCAATATTTTCAGATAAAATGAATGTGATAGAATTTTGCCATTGTTTCCCCATAGTGCCCAGAGCCCAGTTTTCAACTTCTCATCCTATTCCAATTTGTGTTTCTAGAGTGAATCCGTGTACAAATTAACAACGTTTTCACAACAGTTGCCTTTGGTGCTGAGGACCATTTTGCAGCATTAAAAAAATTATATTAAGCTTAAATTTCAATAGCTGTGGATACAGGTTAACTATAAGTGTGAAGCCCTTTTCCATATTGGAAGAAAGGAGCATTGAGCACTAGAATTAAGAAAAGTTTTATTTTTATAAAAGTAATTAATAAGATTTAATTAATTTTTCAAAAAGTAATAAAACGGGGCTTCCCTGGTGGCGCAGTGGTTGAGAGTCCACCTGCCGGGGACACGCGTTCGTGCCCCGGTCCTAGACGATCCCACATGCCATGGTGCGGCTAGGCCCGTGAGCTATGGCCACTGAGCCTGCGCGTCCGGTGCCTGCACTCCGCAACGGGAGAGGCCACAACAGTGAGAGGCCTGCGTACCGCCAAAAAAAAAAAAAAAAAGTAATAAAACATTCCAGGTTTATTTATACAATTTTAGTCTTTGATACTATAATTTGTATTTTTTATTTCTAATAGAAATCTTAAGATACTTTAGAAGGAAAGAACTTTTTCATTTTTTTAATTTTTGCATTAGTTTTAAATTATGTTTTGATGAAAATATAAAAAAATTTTGTTCACTTTGAATATGATTACATTATATTTTTCAGTTTTGTGGTTCGTTATTGCAGGAGAACAAAAGCTATCTGACAAATTTTATTATACAAATAGAGATTTTGCTGAAAATGGGCAAAATATCATTTATAGAATAATAATTATTAATTTGTGAATTATGTAAGTCTTTGTTACTTACATCCAAATATCACCATCTTATCATACTGAATACCAAGACATATGTAATAATAATTAGTTCCTGAAGGTAACTAAAGTCACCTTTAAAATTTTGCTGATTTTATGCATGTAAAAATGTTACTTTATTTGTCACTATAAATATATACATACAATATATTTTATTTTGAAGTTTTTTTCAGCATGAGTTATAATTGTAAATATTTAGTCATTCAGTATGTGGATTCAATGTGTACTCTCACCCAGGCTCCAGAAATATTGTGGCATAACCGTACATACTTCAAACATTTTGAACACTGAAAATGAAGATAAATTAAAATGGTAAGATTTTAGGGAACATCTCTCATTCAATAAATTAAAATAAATAATCTCAAATCACTTTATGATTCTTTCAGTTAAAACAGAAGCATACCTTACTGATTTTTAAGCCAAGAAAATCTTAATTGGACTATTAAATTCCTATGTCTAATAACTTGATTTCTTTTTTATTTCAAATATACAGAAAAATAGAGAAAATAAACACTCAGCCCCAATCTCTCCAGCTTTACCAAACCTGTTTTGCCATATATGTTTTAGATCTTTTTTCTTTTTATAAATAAAACATTACAGAGCTTTTTGAACAAAAAATTTTTCTCCCTATGTACCTCTAACCTATCTAGGTCTCCTTGCTTCATACTGTTTAGTATCCTGAATTGGTATTTATAATTTGTATGTATGTTTTTACATGTATTCATATTTTTACTATGTACCTATATATCCACATATAAGATATAGTATTATTTTACATAGTTTATTTTATTTATTTTTAATTTTACTATATTTATTTATTTATGTTTGGCTGCATTGGGTCTTTTTTTTTTTTTTTTTAACATCTTTATTGGGGTATAATTGCTTTACAATGGTGTGTTAGCTTCTGCTTTACAACAAAGTGAATCAGCTATACATATACATATGTTCCCATATGTCTTCCCTCTTGCGTCTCCCTCCCTCCCACTCTCCCCATCCCACCCCTCCAGGCCATCACAAAGCACCGAGCTAATATCCCTGTGCCTTGCAGCTGCTTCCCCCCAGCTATCTACCTTACTACGTTTGTTAGTGTGTATATGTCCATGACTCTCTCTCGCCCTGTCAAAACTCACCCTTCCCCCTCCCCATATCCTCAAGTCCGTTCTCCTATTTTACATATTTTAAATTTGTATATAAAGATATAATAATCACAAGCTTTTACAAGTAGCTTTTTTTTCACTCAAGATTATGTTTTTGAGATTTATCAATGTTGGCCCACATCATATTTATTAATTTTAAGACTTGTCTGGCATTTTTTTGACTATACCACAATTTATTTATCAATTCTCCTATTAATAGATACACCAGTTTTCACTAGTTTAAACAACACTCCTATGAGCTTCATTGTATATTCTCCTTGGGTACATAAGAGAGAATTTCTCAAGGGTCTGTATCTAGAAGTAGAATTGCTGAGTCCTTAGAAATGTTTACCTGCAACTTTGCTAGTTATTACTATCTGATTTCCATTATAGTTGTTTCAATTTACACTCCCTTCAGTAGGTAATGGGGCTCAGTTACTCCAAATCCTCACTTACACTTGTTTCTTCAGACTTTTTAAAATTTATTTTCTACTCTGCTTTTGTCCTGAGAATATTTCCTTTACCTTCTTTTCTACTAAATCAAGCATTTAAAAAGAAGATTTTACATTTCATCCGCACTGCTAGGTGCTTTGATAGGAGTACTTTTAGAAGTGCTCCTCAGTCATATTGCATAAACCAACTGTATCAGGCAGGGAAAAGTCAGGAAACAGAGACATATTGAATACAGGGAATTGATTACTAAAGAGACAGAAGGGGTGCAGAAGCAAAGAAAGAAAGGAAATCCTCCAAAGAGAAGTATTATGCAGATGAGGAAGCTACCATCACCCCTGCTGGACCCCCTGGCCTGCACTGTCTCTGTGTCACAGGAGGGACCACACAGCTTGTGGTGGGGCCATAAAGAGGCACTGCTGTGGCTATTTGCTTCCTCTCCTCTTTGAATCTCATGCCAGTGTTTTCTATTGCAGAACATGATTAGAACCCCTGTCAAGAGTCTAAGAAATGTAGGCTTTTATCTCCCTAAGCACAGAAAAGTAGGACTGGATTTAAGGGCAAACAGATGTCCAACACACCAGATTACCTATTTTTTTTCCTCTGGAAACTTTTAGGATCTCATATCTGGCATTCTAAAATGTCATAATGATGTGCCTTAGTGTAGTACTCATTGCAACAGCTATTTGGTGAGTTATTTTTATGTTAAAACTCATGTCCTTTCATTATAGGAAAAAAAGTAAGTGGAACTACATATGTCAGCACAAGTAAATATTATAAACATAAGGAGAAAAAAGCAAGTCTCAGAACATCATACATTATATTATTTATATAAAGTTTGAATACATGAAAATTAATACTATATATTGTGTATGGATGCATTATTAGATAATAAAAGTTAAAAGGCATGGAACATTAAAACACCAACTAGGATTACCTTTGTGAAGAAAATAGGGAAATGAGATCGGATAGTGATATATGTGGAATTTCAACTTGCACTCTGGGTTATTTTGTTCTTTTTTTTTAAGCTAGGTAGTAAGAACATGGATATTTTCATACTATTATCTGTAACATTTAGTATATCTGAAACATTTCATAGAAAAGAAAAAAAAGATTAAAAAATCAAGCCAGCTTCAAAAAAAGTAGGAATCTAGAACGGCAACAGACTTGTTAAAATGAGCACTGGAAGCTAGAATACCATGGAACAATGCCTTCTGATATCATGAGAAACTGAATTCCAACCTAAAATTCTGGACCCAGAGAAGCCATTAAGCAGGTGGGAGAGGAAAATACAGACATTTACATTCAACTGATGTCTTAAAATATTACATCCCATGCAACTTTTATCTGAAATCTCCTGAAAGATAAGTTTCATTAAAACAAGAGAAGAGGGCTTCCCTGGTGGCACAGTGGTTGGGAGTGCGGGTTCATGCCCCGGTCCGGGAAGATCCCACATGCCACGGAGCGGCTGGGCCCGTGAGCCATGGCCACTGAGCCTGCGCGTCTGGAGCCTGTGCTCTGCAACGGGAGAGGCCACAGCAGTGAGAAGCCCGCGTACAGCAAAAAAAAAAAAAAAAAAAAACAAGAGAAGAAATAGGAAAAAATGAGCTTCAGAAATGGAGACTCCCATATAGGAGGTACATGAATGGCCTTCTGAGATTGATGGTGAGAAGAGGTCTATGATGATAACTGGAAAGTTGACCTAGGGCTGGAGTCAAAAAACTCTGGTAGCAGGATGACACTCTGATTAAATAAAGTTTTATTTGGACAAATCTATGCCCATTCATTCAATTATTGTCTGCAGCTGTTTTTTTGCTCCAGTGATAGTATTGAACTATTACAACAAAGACCTAAAATATTTACCATCCGGTCCTTTACAGAAAAAGTTTGCAGATCACTGGCTTAGACTGCAACCTTCCCAATTTGGATCAGGAATATGGAGGAAGGTCTTCAAGAGAAAAAAGAAAAAAAAACTGGAACTGATATATTACTGGATGTGTTTTCTCTTATTACGAGGAGCTTTACAGCTTTGTTAGAGAATTTAAGAACAAATAAATGATGGGTGCATAGAAATTTAAGCAACTAATGCAATTTTTAACTCACAAGAAAACCAAAAGTTTCACAAGAGAGTATTTTAATTGTGGAACTCTAGGTAGTTTGTCTGTGAACAGTATTGCATAGGCATAATAATGTAAACAATATTGATTTAGCAATATTAGAAACACTGGAGGAGGTTAATGCAAGTGAGGGAGAGAGGGAAAGTGAAAGAGAACTAAATACTAATACTTCATAGCAGGATATTAATAGATGATATATAAAAATTTGAAAAATCAATATATTAAATATTTTTAGAAATATGGAGGAAACTATCAGAATAAATAGCCATCTATCATTCTAAGACTTGTAGAACTATTTGCCTTTGTTAACTATATATGTTCAATTAATATAAAACCTAATTTACAACAAGATGACAATTATAACTCTATTAATTTGTTTAGGTCAGTTTAAAGTGAATAAGCTGGGCTTCCCTGGTGGTGCAGTGGTTGAGAGTCCGCCTGCTGATGCAGGGGATAGGGGTTTGTGCCCCGGTCTGGGAAGATTCCACATGCCGTGGAGCGGCTGGGCCCGTGAGCCATGGCGGCTGAGCCTGTGCGTCTGGAGCCTGTGCTCCACAATGGGAGAGGCCACAACAGTGAGAGGCCCGCATACCGCAAAAAAAAAAAAAAAAAAAAAAGTGTAAAGTGAATAAGACAAGGACAATGAATCACAATGCCTAAATTTTCTACATGCTATTCTCTGGTATCTACCTGGCTCCATTTTTAAACAATGTACAAATAAAGACCAAGTTAAGAAAAAGAGGAAAGAAAAGAGGGAGTGGGACAGAGGGAATAGAACAATGGAGGAAAGAAAGAACCTTTATTCAGATAAATTTTTTTTCCAAACATATTTTCTTATAGATATAAGTCTGTCAATTTTCTGTCCCTTTTCTTCACTACCAGTGTTTTTGGGGTTTTTTGTTTTTGTTTTTTTGCTTTGCGATACACGGGCCTCTCACCGTTGTGGCCTCTCACGTTGCGGAGCACAGGCTCCAGACGCGCAGGCTCAGCGGCCACGGCTCACGGGCCCAGCCGCTCCGCGGCATGTGAGATCTTCCCGGACCGGGGCTCGAACCCGTGTCCCCTGCATCGGCAGGCGGACTCTCAACCACTGTGCCACCAGGGAAGCCCTGGGGTTTTTTTTATGGCTAATATTTACCTACTATATACCAGGCAATGTTCTCTGAACTGAGAATACAGAATTTTAAAAGACAGATTATGTCTGGGCACCCAAGGAGCTTACCTTCTACTGAGAGCAGGGACAAAACATTTCCAGGCAGAGGAATCTTTTGGACAGATATTCTAGAGAGCCAATAAGCCTTGGGGGTTCAAGGAGTAGAAAGGAAAGTGTGCTAAGAGCATAGTTAATGAGGAAGGAAAGCACAGTAGGTGGTCTATCAACAATGTGCAGGGGTTGGCTAAGCATACAAGTATCACCTGAAGGGTTGTAACCGGAAGAGCCCAAGATGGCATACCCTGGCCAAGAAGGACACTAGAGAGATTGACCACCTGCTCACAAAAAAATCCCTGGTGTTTTCTGCAGCTATCTGCATCAACAGTGCCTTCTTCACAGCCCCAAAACAGTGGCAACCAGGGCCTTGGGACCTGATAACAAACTGATTCGATTCAGCACTTATCTATAGGCAAAGGATCATGAACAGAGCTGGTCCCTGCAGACTGACTAAGTCCCCGAGTTCTTAAACAAATGATTGGTGCCTGGATAAGCTGAAGATCCTGTTCATCTGAACTTGGAGGCTAACTAGGGGCTAATTTGAAAACTTTAAAACAAACTGACCTGTTACACTCTAAGCAGTCGAAGTGGGTCGTGGCATCACATAAGTGAAAGGACAAGCAAGAACAAGTACCCACCTCTGTACATTATGACTCCTTTCTCTGAAGAGGAGCAGGTGACTGACTGATGGAAGTAGAGAGTAATCGGGTAATGAAGAGGCTCTTGGAGAGAAAGACGGAGATTAAAGAAACGTTAGAAAAGAGGGAGAAGATATATATATATATATATATATATATATATATATATATATAAAATATAGATTTAGATGCAGATATAGACCTAGATATATGGACCCCAAAAGACCAAGAATGTGAGAACTTCTTCATTGGGTGTGGCATGAAGGAATATGTTAGTTCCATAAAATCAAAACTTGGTGCTTCTTTATGATGTTTATCAGATACTGCTTTCATCTTGGTTGATCTCCAACAGGGCTCAATTTGGGTAAGATTTCAGGAACAGGATGACCTTTTTTCTGATCACCTATAGGGTCTAGCTCCTTGAGGATCACTGGGTGAAGAGGACAAAGGGCCAACAGATGACCTCCAAGTCATGAGCCTATTTCCCTCCTTATTTTCCACCCACAGCACTACCATGGGTGTGAAGAGTATGCCCTGCAGCACAGAAAGGAGCAGCCATGCTCCAAGTGCAGGGACACATGCTAAATTCCATACTCACAGAACAAGCCCATCAGAACAGTTACCGACACTGAAATACTGTGCTTGATCACTTCCTACAGTTCAGCCTGTTTGTAAATATACA
Organism: Phocoena phocoena; assembly: GCF_963924675.1. Taxonomy (NCBI): domain Eukaryota; kingdom Metazoa; phylum Chordata; class Mammalia; order Artiodactyla; family Phocoenidae; genus Phocoena; species Phocoena phocoena. The sequence continues at coordinate 128,111,269 of NC_089220.1, read as the reverse complement.
AACCTCGTAGTGTATTTAAAGTGATTCAGTTTACTTAAACATAGTAAACAACTCTTTCACGTTCAGCCTAAGATAGGGTTTCATGGTAGTTTTTTCAGTGATTCAGTATTCCTGAATCTAATGCTGAGTGATTAATTAGCTCCATTCTTCTTCATATGGGTATTGTTGGTGCAAATCAATATGTAGAAGCAATTTTGAGTTCTTTTAAGAAGAGAAATGTCAAATACCTAAAAGAAGTATGAATAATTGCTACCATTTTTTTGTTTCATCTTGATTTGATTTTCATGAGCATCCTGTTTCAAGGGATCAATGCTTAAAAAAAAAAAGTTAGAGGAATGGGAAGGCCCCAGGGGGTTGTGGTGTGGTAGTAATTTGAGCAGGAAAAGGTCCTTCTACTCATGCTCACTGTCTTTGTTTTTATTTTCCATTTTTCTATTTTTATGAAAGATGAAGTTCTTCTATTGTCCCAGAGGAAAAAAAAACGGAATTATGTGTCACAACATATTTAAGAGTTTTCACATACATTTAACAATATGATTGCAATTTTAACAATTATACCTGTTTGTCCCTCTCTGGAATGTGGAAATTTAACATGGGAATGATGCTGGAGCACATGCCTACTGCCCCACTCTAATGAATGCTTAAAGTTTGCCAGTGAGGAAGGAAGTAAGAATTCACAACTTTCACACAAAACAATGGAAATTTTACCAATGGAATAGAATTAGACTGACCTAATGCTTCTTAGTAGCCTAGATTTTCCCTGAGGAGCTAAAACATTTGCAAGGATCATCTCACTGGATTCCACAAGGTTTCTCTGGAATTTTAGCTACAAGTGTATTACCCTGTGGAATGTTCCCACCGAAAAGTGAAACAGTCAAACAAGTAGGAAAGCAGATTTAGAAAAGTGGGAAAGTAATGCATTAGGCTTTTAATTTAGGTAGAAATTTAGGACACTATATTAGGATGCTGTTCATATTAGGATGCTAATTATATTTAGGATGGTATTTATTTTAGGTTATTTTGGGTGACGAACTGACACAAAGTGAGAAAGAGAAGAACACTATGGCAAAACTGCCCTGTAAGTCTCTGGGTAGCTACATACCCAACTAAGGACGTAAGTACTTAAAGGAAATTAGTAAAAGGAAAGTTCCAAGCATTGTGTCAACACTGACATTTGTTCACTCTCCAAGAGCCAGAGTGAATTGTATTTATTTTACAGAGCTGATTCTATTCTCATTTTTCACACGTTATAAAATACTGTTTTCACAAAATGACAAGTGTTTTCAGACCAGATCAGAGAAAATGAAGAAAGTCATGACTTTGAAATACATTGTCTGACAGATGTTGAAGGCCTATTCCAAAGAAGCATATAACAGGCAGGCCTGTACACCTGTGCTCTGCACACCTACAGGCAGCACACTTCAGGAGATGTCAGTAAAATACCAATAAGGAATAAGTAATCCATGTATATTCAAAGCCATGTTTTTTCTGTATTATAAAATTATTTGTAACCAGCTGGAAGATTTCTTTGGGAGCTTGTTTTGTTATCAGTTGATACAAGAAGCCATTTCCCTCCCCCACAACCCCACCCCACCTCCAAATGTAGCAGTGAAGAATGTCTGCATGGTTTCCTGCCATCCAAGAGACACTCCCTGTATCCAATTGACAATATAAATAGCTTGACTTTTCACATAAATAGACATTACTAGAAGAAATGCCGTTTGTGGAAAAAGAGCTGTGGATGCCATGCTGCATGGTGTTCTATGTTATAGTGCCTTCCACCACTGTTAGCCCACACTCAGTGGCCTCCACACACTTCTCATCAAACAACTCAGAAATAGTTGCAAAGCACACACCTGATGAAAGACTTGTATCCAGAATTTACAAAGAATATCTACAACCTAATAGTAAGAAGACAAACAAAAAGTGGGCAAAAATTTGAACAGACATTTATCCAGAGATATACAAATGTCTAATAAGCACAAAAAAAGATGCTCAATGTTATTAGTCATTACAGAAATGCAAATTAAAATTACAGTGAAGTACCACTTCATGCATAGTAGCATGGCGATAATAAATGACTGGTAATAACGTGTGTTGGAGAGGATGTGGAGAAATGAGAACTTGACACATTGCTGATGGAATTGTAAAATGGTGCAGCTAGGTTGTAAAACAATTTGGCAGTGTCTCCAAAAGTTAAACATAAAACTTTCACATGATCCAGCAATTCCACTTCTAGGTATACATCCAAAAGAAATGAAAACATGTGCACAACAAATACTTGCGCACAAGTGTTCACAGCAGCATGATTCTTAATAACCGAAACTGGAAACAATCCAAATGTCCATTAACTGATGAATGGATAGAAGTAATGTGGTATAGCCATCCAATGGAACAGTATTCAATAATAAAAAGAAACAAACTACTGACATGTGCTATGTCATGGACAAACATCATCATCATCCAAGATGAAAGAAATTAGACACAAGAGACCACATATTGTAAAATTACATTTCAAATGCCCAAAAATGGAAAATCTATGGAGATAGAAACTAGATTATTGGTTGCCTGGGACTGGAGGCAGGAACTGGGTAGGTGTGGGGGAGGGGGTTAACTATAAATGGGTCTGAGCAATCACATTGGGGGAATGAAAATATTCTGAAACTTATTTATAGTGATGATTGCACCCCATGGTAAAGTTACTAAAATTCACTGAATTGAACACTTAAAATGGACGAATACTATGATATAAAAATTACTCTTCAATAAAGCTGTTATAAGGTAGAGGAGGAGGGAAAGGAGGAGGAAGAAGAAAAAAGAAGAGGAAGTGTACAACTCTTGTCATGAATTACATGTACAATGATATGCAACCATCACCCCCATCTATTTACAAACTTGTTCATCATCTCAGACAGAAGCTCTGTAGCCATCAAGCAATAAATCCTCGTCCTCTCCTCCTTCAGCTTCTGGTAAACTCTAATGTACTTTATGTCTCTATGAATTTGCATATTTTAGATATTTCATGTGAGTGAAATCATAAAATATTTGTACTTTTATAACTGGCTTATTTCACTTAACATAGTGCTTTCAAAATTCATCCATGCTGTGACATGAATCAGCATTTTGTTCATTTTTCTGGCTGAATAATGTCCCATTGCATGTATATACCAGATTTTATTCATCCTTTCATCTGTCTATTCTTATGCCTGTACCACATTGTTTTAATTACTGTAGCTTTGTAGTAAATTTTGAATTCAGAATGTGTAATTCTTCAAACTTTGTTCTTCTTTTTCAAGATTGTTTTGGTTAATAAGAGCTCCTTAAAATTTCATATGAGTTTGAAGACTGGCTTTTCCATTTATTATTAAAAAAGTGTCATAATTTGGTTTGAATTACAATCTGTAGATCACTTTGGGTAGTATTGACACAATTTTGTCTTCCAATCCATGACATGGAGATGTATTTTCATTTATTAAGGGCTCTTCTTTCAGATATATTTTATAGTGTTCAGCGTATAAGTCCTTTACTTCCTTCATTAAATTTATTCCCAGTTATTTCCTTCTTTCAGTTGCTACTGTAAATGGAATTTTTTTCTTAATTTCTATTCACATTGGTCATTATTAAAATATAGCAAAATAAGTGATTTTTGGTGTCTTACTCTTGTACCCAGCAGCTTTGCTGAGTTTATTATGTCTTGGAAATTTCTTGTGGATTCTTGGGACTTTCTATGTATAGGATCATGTCATCTTTGACAAGAGATACTTTTACTTCCTCCTTTCCAATATGGACATCTTTTATTTCTTTTTCTTGCCTAATTGCTCTGGCTACAATTCCCAGGACAATATTGTATAGTAGAAGTGGAAATTGGTATCCTTGTCTTGTTCCTGACCTTAGGGAGAAAGGAAATTTTCCACCTTTCATCAATGAATATATGTTAGCTCTGGGCTTTTCATAAATGTCCTTTATCATGTTAAAGAATTTCCCTTCTATGCCTAATTTGTTGAAAGAGCATTGAATTTTGTCAAATGCCTCTTTTGAATCAATTGAGATCATCATGTGATTTTTTTTCTTTTGTCCTATTAGTGTGAGGTATTACACTTTTTTATTTTCTTATGTTGAACCACCCTTGAATTCCTGGAATAAACCCCACTTATTCATAATGAATAATCCTTTTAATATGATGTTGATTTTGTTTGCTAGTATTTTATTGAGATTTTTTTCATCTATTTTCATAAGGCATTTTGGTATATAGTTTCCTTTCCTTGTTATGTTTTTATCTGCCTTTGTTCTGATTAGAACAGTACTGGAATCATGAGTTAGGAAGTGTTCCAGCCTCTTATTTTTTTTTTTGTAAAAGATTGAGAAGGATTAATGTTCATTATTCTTTAAATGTTTGGTATAATTCACCAGTGAAGCCATCTGGTCTTGTACTTTTCTTTGTTGGATTGTTTTTGATTACTTATTGAAACTCTTTACTTGTTATAAGTCTGTTGAAATTTTCTATTTATACTTGAGTCAATTTAGGTAATTTTTGTCTTTCCAGAAATATTTCCATTTCACCTAGGTCATTTGCTGGCACACATAATAATAATAAAAAACAGAAGAAAGAAACTGAAGAAATATTTGAAATAATATCTGAGATTTTTATAAAATTAATGCTACACAACAAACCACAGATAAGGAAGCTCAGAGAACACTAAGCAGAATAAAGAAGAAAAATTCTAAACCTCAGCATATCATATTCAAACTGGAGAAAATCAAAGAGAATCTAGAAAGAAGCCAGAAGAAAAAATTACCTTACTTGTAGATTAACAAGGACAAGAATTACATCATAGTTTTCTTCAGAAACTGTGAACACACAAAAAGAATGGAGTGAAATAAAATGTTGAATTTTTTAAAAAACCAAAAACAGAATTAAGAATCCAGGGAAATTATCCTTCAAACATGAAAAAGAAATAAAGTCTTTCTCATAAGAACAAAAATTGAGGGAATTGGCTGTCAGTAGATACTCCTTGCAAGAATGTTAAAAGAAGTTCTTCATAGAGAAGTAAAATGATATAGGTCATAAGCTCAGGTCTACACAAAGAAAGTAAGAGTGTTAGAGGAGGAATCTATAAAGCAAAATACATATGAAGGTAAAATCTCAGTTTTCTTATTCTAAATTAGTAGCTCAAACTGATTAAACACTTAAAACTCAACAATGAGAAAATGGACAATGTAGTTTAAAAAATGAGTAAATGATCTGAACAGACACCTCACTAAAGAAGATATACAGATGCCATTAGGGGATTTCACATTAAAATAACAGTGGCATGGTACCACACACCTGCTAGAAGGGCTAAAATCCCAAACACCAGCAATGTCAAATGCTTGTGCGGATGTGGAGTAACAGGGACTCTCATTCATTGCAGATGGGAATGTAAAATGGTACAGTCAGTTTGGAAGTCAGTTTGGCAGTTTCCTGCAAAAATAAATATAGACTTACCATGTGATCCAGTTATTTCACTCCTAGATATTTACCTAAATGAGCTGAAAACTTATATCCACACACAGACACACACACACATCTCTGCACATGAATGTTAATAGCAGCTTTCTTCAAAATTACCAAAAACTGTAATCAATCAAGAAGTCCTTCCTTATTGAATGAATCAATAAATAAATTGGTATATCCATTCAATTATTATTCAGCAATAAAATAAAATTAATTATCGAGTGACCAAAAGTCATGGAGGAACCTTAAATATATGTTTCTAAGTAAAAGAAGCCAGCCTGTAAAGGTTACATACTGTATGATTCCATTCTGGAAAAGACAAGCTTATAGAGATAGTAAGAAGGTCAGTGGTTGCCAGGGTTTTTGGGGAGGGATGAATAGGTGGAGCACAGGGGTTTTATTAGGACAGTGAAACTATCCTATATGAAACTGTAATGATGGATATACATCATTACACATTCTTCAAAACCCACAGAATGTACAACACAAAGAGTGAATCCAATGTAAACTAGGAATTTAGTTAATAATAATGTATCCAAAAATAAATAAATAAATGTAATCTCATAGGTGTTCATTTTATTTTTGGTTAGTTTTATTCTAAGTAAATAATAATAATAATGTATCAATATTGAGTCATCAGTTGTAACAAATGTACCACATTAATGCAAGCTGTCAATAATAGGAGAAATCATCTGTGGGTGGTAAGAGGGTTTAAGGGAACTCTTTGTACTTTCTAAACAATTTTTCTATAAACGTAGAATACTCTAAAAATAAAGTTTATTTAAAATAGTCTTCTTATTCAAAAGAAATAACAACACTAATATTTACACCAGGAAAAGTAGACCTGTTGACCCAAAGCCTTGGCCATTTAACAACTTTGTCCCGAACTACAACAGTCTGTACCCTACCCTGTCCTACCCCTGGAAGTAACAGTGAGAATTCTGGGACTCCATGTGCATAGTTTGAAGACTTCTGAATAGTGACCTCTTAGGGTCTTACCTATACAAATACCCCATGACTCTAGTTTTTTTCTTGCCTCATGATGAAATAGGAACCAAAAGAGAAATGTTAGCTTTATTAAATCTGAACTTAATAATAACTGTATTTATAACCTAGACACGAGCCAGTCTAGCCCACCTTCTTCACTATGGGGATATTTCAGTGGTTCTATTGTTAATAGAGCCTTTTAAAAATGCAAAATACTCATTTCAAAGCAATTTGATGAAATTGCAAATCCTTAGCTTAAACAGCATCTTTCTTCCTTATCATCCATTTTCCTGAAATGCAGACGGCAGGTGTCCTCATTTGTATGTGCTTTGAAGCGGGCGGTGGGTGGGGGGGTCTCACAAACTGACTGCAGTCTTGAAATAGATGTGGAATCTCCTGATGCAGCACACAGGGGACTGTCACAGGAAATCCTGATCAAAGGGGAATTTGAGCTCCAGAATTCCTGATTGTGTTCATTACAACCACTCAAGTCTGTCAAACTCTAAAGCAGAAAGTGAATGGTGCGTCTAGAGATATTCACGTTGACCAAATGGAGGGAGCTTCAGAGGCAGAACCAAGTCATCCCAATGATACTTTAACACAGGTAAAGCTGTTTCTATCTAGTCATTGGGTCTGCACAAATTTGAGACTGGATTTTTAAGTTACATCTGGGTTTCTCTAATTAACGTATGGCTTACTTTCTGTGTAAGCCAGAAAGTAAGTCTGGCCAGGCTTTCTGGTTGCCTGGCCAGGTGAGAAAGGTTAATTATAATAGGACAAGGTAGACCAAATTAAAACCTAAAAATGTATCTGCTTTGTAAGTAACATAGGGATAGATGTTGGGGGTATGAGCTTTAGAAGCTGGTAATAAGGGAACATCCAGCCAGATACAGAACAAAAAACTAAAATTTCCAGAAACAAGTCACATTCCAGGCAAACAATCATCACAGGATTTAAAGTCCAGAGATAGGTCATTTGGGAGAGACCAGGCTGGGAGGCACCATAAAGCAAGCGAGAAGGAAGTCCATCAGCAGCCATCTGTGTTCTGTCCTCAGAGGAGGTCCTGGGATGTGTGTGTGCATGTGTGTGTGTGTGTGTGTGCGTGTGTGTGTGTGTGTGTGTGTGTGTGTGTGTTGGATAGTAGGAAAAAGAAGGGGGCTCAGTTTGAAAAAATAAGAGCCAACATTATTCTTGAAGGTATTATGCAGGCAAAGGACAGAAGAAGAGGATATAACAGCAGTGTCCAGAGACTCACGGAGAAGCTTTGTTCTAAGACCAGGGCTTTGACCGCAAAGAGCACAGCTCCTAGCACACAACCAGAGCAGAACCACACCAAGACTGACCAGCAGTGAAATTACCCTCAGGTGCAAGACTGACACTTGGACCTGGGTCAGAGCTGGTCTCACTGGTCAAATGAACCTCTTCCCGCTTGGACAAAAGAAAGTTATAAGAGAAGAAAAGACAAACAGGTGATACATTCTTTCATTCAACATGTAATTATTGAATACTTACTCAATGCATATAAGTATACAGGGAAGAAAAGAGCTGAATATACAGAGGAAAAAGCACATGTCTCCACCCTCAGGCAGCTTGCATCAGCATATCACTGGCCTTTAGGATAAAACGGTGAACCTCTTTCTTCCTAGGACATTTGCTTTATTCATCCAAAGTCCTAACTCATTCCTCCAGAACTAAGCATCATGAAGAAGCATCCTTAAGAAATCACCCTTGGTGTAGTGTGTGCCTTAGTTCACAAAGTAGTGAAATACAGCAGTTTAAAAACATTTACCACTTTAAGTAGCAGCTGTTAGGATGTCCAGCAGGGAGTATCAATCCTTATTCGACTTTTTAGTGTCGATCCAATCATTATTTATTGAGAAACCTATTACATGTAAGGTACCATTATAGGTTCTTTGTCTGCATCAGTGAATAAAACAGACATCCTGGAGCTGACATGGCATAGAAGAGACACCATAAACATAATAAACAACTACGTTATTATAGTGTATTATAAGATGGTAAATTCTACGGAAAAAATAGATGAGTGAGAGGGATCAGAAAAACAATGGATCACATTCTTCAATCCCACTCCTAGGCATACATCCAGAGAAAACTATAATTTGAAAAGATACATGGGCCCTAACGTTCATTGCAGCACCATTCACAACAGCCAAGACACGGAAGCAACTTAAATGTCCACTGACAGAGGAATGGATAAAGGTGTGGTATATCTATATACAATGTAATGTTACTCAGTCATAAAAAAAAATGAAATAATGCCATTCGCAGCGACATGGATGGACCTAGCTATCATCATACTAAGTGAAATAAGTCAAAGACAAATATCATATGATATTGCTTATATGTGGAATCTAAAACAAAGATACAAATGATACAAATTAACTTATTTACAAAGCAGAAATAGACCCACAGACATAGAAAACAAACATGGTTACCAAAGGGGAAGTGGAGGAGGGACAAATTAGGAGGTTGGGATAAACATATACACAATATTATATATAAAATAGATAACCAGCAAGGATCTACTGCATAGCACAGGTAACTATACTCAGTATTTTGTAATAACTTATAAGGGAAAAGAATCTGAAAAAGAATATATTTGTGTGTATATATACACGCATATATATATAACTTGATCACTTTGCTATACACGTGAAACTAACATTATAAATCTACTATACTTCAATTAAAAAAAAAAGCAGTGGATCACAGTGAAGATAGATTACAGGTTTAATTAAGGGACTCAAGAAATTGAGGAAATCTCACCTCATTGAGGAAGTGTCCTTTGGACAAAATTTATATGAGCAGTAGAAGACATAATAATGCAGTTATCTAGAGAAAGAGCATTCCAGGGGAGGGAACAACCAGTTCAGAAGTCCTGTGGTGAGGAAGTACCTGGAGAGTTAGAAATGTAGTGGGAGCCCAGTGTGGCCAGAGGGAAATGAGGGAGGAAGAGTAGCAAAGTAGCAGTGGATGAGAGGAGACAGGTAGTATGAGTGAGGTACAGAGCATGTCAGAACTTAACAGGCCAATGAAAAGACTTAAGCTTGTTAGATGGGAAATAGGGAACCTTTGCAGGTTATGATCAAATAGGCGAAATAATCTGATTTATGTTTTTATAGCAAACATTTATAGCTTTATCCAATTCTTTGGCCCCTCTGGTGCACCCCTCCTGTGACTTCTGAGTGTTTTTTCTTCTCACAAACTCACCTCTGGTTTTTCTCTGGAGAATTGTCCTTGGACAACTGAGGCCTTGACTCCAGGACAGAGGAAAAGAAGTGCCTGAGGATTTATATCTCTCTGGGTAGCTGGAACCTGTAATTAATTAGTGCTCAGTACCTTTCCTTCAAGATAGACAAACTCTAGGGGACAAATGAATTCCAGAGCACCCCTGCTCTGGATCAGGCTGTGGCTGAAACTTTGTCACAATCACACCCTTCCTTACCCTCTCTTCATTCCCTTATTTGTTTCTCTGGGGAGCTTTTCCTTAAATAACCAAATTGTTCCTGAATTGTTATCTTGTAGTCTGCTTTAGGGTAACTGACCTAAGACGGTTTCAAAGGATATTCAGGCTGAGTCAACTACAGGGGCAAGGGAAGAAGTAGGGAGACCTGTTAGTGGGTACTGCCATAATCCAAGGTCCAGGCAGTGGACAGGGAGAAATGTACACAGTCTGGATATGTTTTGATCCAGCACATCAAAGACATTCTGATGGATTAGAGGTGGATCATGAGAGAAAGAAAGAAGGTTCTTGGCTGAGATTCTGGAGGATAAACTTGCTATCCCCTGAGATAAAGAAGGTTGCCATGGGGGCTTCCCGGGAGCTTCCCTGGTGGTGCAGTGGTTGGGAGTCTGCCTGCTGATGCAGGGGACACGGGTTCGTGCCCTGGTCCGGGAAGATCCCACATGCCACGGAGCGGCTGGGCCTGTGAGCCATGGCCGCTGGGCCTGTGCATCAGGAGCCTGTGCTCCGCAACGGGAGAGGAAAAAAGGTTGCTATGGAGCAGGTTAAGTGAGGCAGAACAGGAGTTTGATTTTTGACATATTACGTTTCAGTGTCTAACAGACAAACTAGTAAATCTGTTGTAGGTAGTTGGCTATTTTCAGGTGGGGTTCTCCAGGATGCAGACAGTGAGACAGAGTTGGGAGTCCACAAAGTTTATTGGAAGCAACACTTGCTATAATTAAAGAGGGAAGAAGCAGGATTTAGCAAGGAGAGGTACAGATTACGAGGCAGATCTGACAAGTCTTGGCCAAGCCAGCAGAGTACTCTGGAGTTGTTTGCCAGTTAAAGAATTCCCGCATTGGGCAGAAATGGCCAGGCGTACATAACCGTACTGTCTTTAGTCATTGGCTGGGGACTGGCTCTGGAGAGCATGGCTTCAGCTCAAATAAGGCAGCAGATCTTGAAAGGGCAGAAGCTGGAGGCTTACGGCCAACTGTACTCCTTCAGGTTAAAGGGTAGTTCTTTCTTGAAGGGAGATGTAAGTGGTCCAGGGTGCAGCATAAGATAAAGGCCTGGAATTCAGGAATGTGGTCTAGGATGGAGATGTAAAATTGCCCATCACATGCATGTAGATAGTATAAAAGGCCATAAAATGAAATTCTGACCATAAGCAGAGTTTAGATAGAGAAGAGGACAAAGGACTGAGTTAGGTACAAGCAAAAGCAAGAGTTTAGAGAAAGAAGAAGAACCAGTAGAGTAGACTGAAGAAAAGTAGCTCATGAGCCAGAAGAAAAGCCAAGGAAATGTTGGGCACCTTAGAAGACAAGTGAGGAGAGCATATCAAATGCTGATCATGGTCACCTGAGATGAGGACTGAGAACTGGCCAAAGGAGGTTGCCCTTGACCTTGATAAGAGTCTATCCTATAAGGAAGTAGAGGAGGCAAGAGGTTAGTGACAGAGCATACAGACAACTATTTTGAGAAATTTGGTCTAAGTGGGGCAGAGAAAAAGAGTGGTAGTTAGCTGGGTAAATGGGTCAAGAAAAATTGACTTGGGTTGTTGGTTTTTTCAGGATGAGAGAAGTATCAGCATATTTTGATACTTGAAATGTGGGGATTCTACTTCCTTCAGTAAATGTTTTCACTTAACAAGAAATGCTTGTGAATGGAAATGAAGTGTGTGTTGGCACCTAGTACTGTGTCTAAACCTCTGGAGAAAAGCTCAGTAGTTGTGCTGGTATCTTTCATAAGAGCTGTGGGCCACCTCCCCCCTGCCATTCAAAGCCAGTCTCCCAGAAGAATCACCCAGTTCGATATTTTCAAGCCTGCATCTACACATTTTGCATGCTAGAGTCAATCTCTTAGCTTAACCATTCTGAGAATGACATCTGGAGCCAAGGAACACTGGAGGCTCCCATGCTGTACATTTCCAATCAGACTGAGTGACACTGTACACTAGTTTAAGTGCCACTTGGTGCTGTAAATATCTGATAAAACGAAAGGCAGAAGGAGGACTATATCTGGCGATGTGGAAAATGAAAGAAAAAAATCCCTTGATTAAAATTCAGCACCTTTCATCTTCCACTGAGCTACTAAGTACCTTTAGGTTTCAGCCCATCATGGAAATACAAAGTCCTTCAAACAAAGTCATTTAGGCTGGATGTTGGCAAGATTATTATCCACCCAAGAAACTGAGTGGCAGGAAGAACAAAATGCAAACAATGGGAAGAATTCAAAGGGCTCTGGAGGACCCATGTGTCCATGAGAGTGGATGCTCATCAGTGTCCCTGTGCTGTTATCAGCAGAAGGCAGTATCCTAACCCCAGAGGGCATGGCTCATGTACAGAAACAAAATATGCCCAGGAGTTCAAGACCAATGACTCAGTAATCATCTTTCACAATTATTTCCAGTTCCAGAAGCACCTGGATTTCCTTGCAGCCCAGTTAGTACCTACTAAACATGTTGGGCCCTGCTCAGAGCCAGAGGGAAAAGGAGAAGGAAGGGAAGGAGAAGTGGGAGGGGAAGAGAAAATCTGCCCAATTTCTTCCTCTCCCTCACTGCTGTTCCCCCAATCCTGAAGACTTCTTGAATCAGGAATGACAAATATCTGACAGTTTTGCCATCACCCTACTACTGGCCCCTTCATTACCACCATGTATGCACATAGACCGAAGGCAAATACAATCAACCACCATCTTCTTCACTGAAACCTTGGAAATCTCCTTGGCACATCACTCCTAAAGCGTTTCTGCCATGTCTCCAAACCCTTTCCTCCTTTCTATGGTTACTATGGCTACCTTAGCCCAGGCCCACCTTGGCTTCTCTGCCTTGTCTCCTTCAAGTACTACCTCATGACCATAAAAGCATTTCATCTAAAAAGTCAGTACCACCATGTCACCTCCCTGTTGAACATCCTTTCATCCTACCAACTAATAGGATCAAGTTCCAAATCCCAAGCATGGCATACAAGACCCTCTACCCTAGAAAAGCCACAGCCTTGGTAGGTTGTGATACATGTATACATCTGAAAAAATCACTACAATAAAGATAATGAACAGATCTGTTGCCTCCAAAAGTTTTCTTGCTCCCTTTTGTAGCCCCTTTTTCTCCCCTTCCCCTAACCTCCACACATTTTCTTCCTGCTACCTCTCATCCCGCCTCCCACAAGAAACTGCCACACTGTTTTCTAAAGTAGCTGCTTCATCTTAGATTGCGACCAACAGTATATAAGAGTTCTAGTTGCTCGAATTCCCACCCACATTTGGTATGATTGGTTTCAATTTTTGCCATCCTATTAGTTGTGTAATAGTAGATCAATGTGTTTTTAATTTGCATTTTCTAAGGACTGATGATGTTGAGCAACTTTCTTGTGCTTATTTGCCATCCATATATCGTTCTGAAGTATCTACTCAAATTTTTGGTCCATTTATTTTTTTTAATTAATTAATTTATTGTCTGTGCTGGGTCTTAGTTGTGGCATGTGGGATGTATTTCCCTGACCAGGGACTGAACCCAGGCCCCCTGCATTGGGAGTGTGGAGTCTTAACCACTGGACCACGAGGGAAGTCCCAGTCCATTTATTTTTATTGATTTATTTGTTTTTATATTGAATTTTTAAAGTTCTTTATGTATTCTGGATACAAGTCTTTTATCAGATATATGCTTTGCAAATAATTTTCCCAGTCTGTGACTTGTCTTTTCATTCTCTTAACAGATGCTTGCTTTAAACTGATAATTAAATTCAAACACATTCTAAAAACTCTACATTTTTTATCCCTCTCCCTACAGTTTATGTTTCAGTGTCATATTTTACATCTTTATATGTATCCCTTTACTGTTTATTGTAGTTATAGTTGATTTTACAATTTTTGTCTTTTAACCTTTGTAGTAGCTTAAGTGGTTGATACAATATCTTTATTATATATTTACCTTTACCTTCAGTGAGATTCTTTCCTTCATGTATTTTCTTATTTCTTGTCATAGCCTTATCATTTTTGCTTGGAGAAATTCCTTTAACATTTCTTGTAAAGCCAGTGTAGTGGTAATGAACTCTTTTAATTTTTGCTTGTCTTTAAAATTCTTTATCTTTCTTTCAATTCTGAATAATAATGTTGCTGGGTCGAGTATCCCTCGTTGTAGGTTTTTTCTTTTCAGTACTTCAAATATATCATGCCACTCCCTTCTGGACTGCAAAGTTTCTACTGAAATTTCAGCTGATAGCCTCATGAGGTCCCCTTGTATATGAATTTTTGTTTTTCTCTTGCTGCCTTTTAAATTCTCTCTTTATTTTTAACTTTCGTCATTTTATTTATTATATATCTTGGTGTGGGTGTCTTTGGGTTCATCTTATTTGGGGCTTTTTGTGTTTCCTGAACCTGTGTATCTGTTTCCTACTTCATGTTAGAGAAATTTTCAGCCATGATTTTATCAAATATGTTTTCTGTCCTTTTCTCTCTCTGTTCTCCTTCTGGGGCACGTTTATAGGAATGTTAGTACACTTGATGTTGTCCCAGAGGTCCCCTGAACTATCCTCATTTTAAAATTCTTTTATTTATTATGTTGTTCTTATTCAGTGATTTTTACTATTTTGCCTTCCAGGCCACTTATGTGTTGTTCTGTACCACCTAATCTGCTGTTAATTCCTTCTAGTGTATTTTTCATTTCAATTATTATATTCTTCAGCTCTGATTGATTACTTTTTATATTTTCTAGTTCTTCATTGATGTGCTCACTGTGTTCTATTCTTTTCCCAATTTCAGTGAGCATTTTTATGACTATTGCTTTGAACTATTTACAAGGTAAATAACTTATCTCCATTTCATTAGGAGTTTTTTTCTGGGGCTTTATCTTGTTCTTCCATTTGGTACATATTCTTCTGTCTTCTCATTTTGTTTGACTTTCTTTGTCCCTATGAAATTAGGTGAAACAGTCATATATCCTGGTCTTGATGGTGTGTCGTGTGTGGGAGCATCCCTATGCATTCTGTGTGTGCCTGGAGGCTTTGGTGGGAGAGCTGGATCAAAAGTGAGCAGGGGCTGCATCTTTTCCTGGGGTGTACTGTCAGGTACTCCCTTGGTTGGGTGTAAGGCTGGAGCCAGATTGACTACAGCCAGAGTTAGGTGCAAGCTGGGGCTTCTCCTTTATGTAATGGCAGTCACCAGACTCTCGGGGCAAAGCCAAGGTCTAACTAGCTGGATTTGCAGCTCTGAGGGTAGGACAAGGGCCCAAGGGACTGAAGCAGGAGCCTGATGCAAGCCTTGGCTTCACCCAAGATTCAGTGTGATCACCACCTTGGTGGGGAGTGGGGCTGGAGCCAGAGCCTGGTGCAGACTGGGAGGCCAGACAGAGCACCTGGCAGTTTTCAGTTAGTTGCCTCTGTCTTGGGGTTGGAGCCAGCAAGTCTGTGCATGTGCTCTTCAAGAGCAGAGTCTCAGTTGCCTACAGAACTCTGGTAAGCCCCACTGGTTTTCAGACCAGCTCATTTTCCTGGTGCCCAACTCCACGGCTGAGGTTGCCCAATGTAGGGCTCAAATCCCTCACTCCTTGAGAAGATCCCTGAGCCTGTGAAATCCTTCTTCTTTTCTGGGTCATCTGCCTGGGGTATGAGTCCAAATTAGATCATGTCTCCTCCCCTCCTGACAGACTCTGTGTCATTCTTTCTTTATAACTTTGATTGTGGAAGAGCCATTCTGCTAGTCTTCGGTGATTCTCAGAGAGAAATACTCTATATGTTGTTATCGTTTTGATGTGTTTGTGGGGGGAAGTGGGATCAGAGTCTTACTACTCCTCCATCTTAATCCTACCTCCCTTTAACATTTCTTGTTAGGTCAATTTAGTGGTGATAAGCTCCATTAGATTTTGCTTGTTTGTGAAACTCTTGAATTCTTAAATTCTGAACCATAACCTTACCAGGTAGAGTATTCTTGTTTATAGGTGTTTTCCTTTCAGCACTTTGACTATATCAGGCAAATCCCTTCTGGTCTGCAGTATTTCTGCTGAAAAGTCAGCTGATAGTCTTATGGGAGTTCCCTTGTATGTAATTAGTTTCTTTTCTCTTGCTGCTTTTAAGATTCTCTCTTTACTTTTTGGCGTTTTAATTATTATGTGTCTATTGAGGACTTCTTTGGGTTAATCTTGCTTAAAATTCTCTGTACCTCCTGGACCTGGATGCCTGTATCCTTCCCCAGGTTAGGCAAGTTTTTAATTATTATTTCTTCAAATAAGCTATCTGCCCTTTCTCTCTCTCTTCTCCTTCTGAGAACCCTATAATGTGAGGGTTAGTATGCTTGATATTATCCAAGATGTTCTTTAAACTATCCTCATTTTTCTCATTTTTTTTTTTCTGTTCAGCTTGGGTGATTTCCACAATTCTGTCTTCCAGATTGTTGATCCATTCTTCTATATAATCTAATCTACATTTGATTCCCTCTAATGTATTTTTCATTTCATCTATTGTATTCATCAGCACTGATTGGTTCTTTTTTATATTTTCTAACTCTTTATTGAAATTCACAGTGTTCATTCACTCATCTCCTAAGTTCCATGCGCATCTTTATGACAATCATCTTGAACTCTTTATCAGGTAGTTGTTTATCTCCACTTTGTTTAGTTCTCTTTCTGAGGTTTTGTCTTATTCTTTCATTTGGATTATATTCCTCTCCCTCTTTGTTTTGCCTAATTGTCTGTGTTTATTTCTTTTATTAGGTAGGTCACTTATGTCTCTTGATCTTAGAGAAGTGGTCCTATGTAGAAGATGTCATATGGGGCACAGCATGCTTCCCTCTGGCCAACAGAGCCAGATGCTTCAGGAGTGTTCCCTATGTGGGTTGCATGTGTCTTTCTGTTTTGTGGAGCCAACTGCTGTAGGCACGCTGTTATGTGAGGCTGAACCTTGGCTTAGCTGGCTCAAGGCCCCCACCTCAAACAGTTCCTACAGGTGTGTTGACAGGCAGGGCATGTCCCAGCACAGTTGATTGTGAGGCCCAGTTGCACATGACAGATGAGGTCAAACTGTTGGGCAGGGCAGGCCCCCAGCATGGCTGGCTTTGAGGCCCAGTGGTGCATGTCTGCTATGGACCCACTTGTCATTGGAGTAGGTCTCCAGCATGGAGTTTCTTTATGATCTCAATTTCCATTTGTTTGTTGCTAGTATATAGGAATACAATTATATTCTGTATATTGATCTTAATATGCTTTTCTTATTCCTAATCTTAGAGGGGAAACATTTAGTCTTTAAATATAAGAATAATGTTAGCCAGAGGTTTTTAGTGGATGTCCACTATCAGGTTTAGGAAGTTCCCCTCTATTCCTAATTTGCTGAGAGTTCTTATGAGGAATGGATGTTGGATTTTTTTTCAAAATGCTTTATTTAATTTATTGAGATGATCATAAAGTTTTTCTTATTTATTTTGATAACATAATGAGTGATATTCATTGATATTTTGCAATATTTAAACAACTCTGCATTCCCAGATAAACCCTACTTTATCCTGTGTATTATCCTTTTTATACATTTTTGTATTTGACTTGATTAAATTTTTTTTAGAATTTGTCCATATATTTCCATGAGGTATATTGGTTTATGGGATTTTTTTTGTTGTTGTTGTTGTTTTGTAATATCTTTATGTGACTTTTGTAACAGTGTAGTGCTAACCTAAAAGAATTAGTTGAAAAATATTTCCTCCTCTTCAGTTTTCTTTTAGAGCTTGTAAAGAATTGTTTCTTGGCTTCTTTTACCTAAGTGCTTGGTAAAATTTACTAGTGAAATCACCTGGCCAATAATTCTCTTTTGAGAAGGTAAAAATTTATATTATAAACTACATTTCTTTAGTTGATATAGAGCTATTCTTGAGTGATCATTGTTAGTTTATGACTTTAAAGGAAGTTTTCCACTTTATCTAAGTTGTCTGATTTACTATCATGAAACTGCTCATAATGTTGTATTCACATGCTTTTAATATCTGTAGAATCTGTTGTAATGTCACCAGCATAATTCTTGATATTAGTAATTTGTGTCTTGATTTTTTTCTGACCAGTTTGGCTAGAGATTTATCAATTTTATTGATCTTCCCAAAGAATCAGATTTTATCTCAGTGACTAACTCAAAAGTTTTACTCTTTTCCATTTCACTGATTTCCACTTTGATATTTATTAAATCCTTTATTCTTATTACTTTGGGTTTAATTTGCACATAGTTTTCCATTTTCTTAAGATAGAAGCTGACGACATTGGTTTATCAAACATTATTCTCCTTGTTCCAAACCCTACAGTAAATTATAATTTTTGCTTAAATTGTCAATTAACTTTTAAAGTGATTTAAATAGTAAGAAAATGTCTTGTATAATATATTTACCCATTTAGTATCATTTTGATGCTCTTCATATTTTCTGTAGACCCATATTTCCAAGTGCTAAGCTTTCCTTCTGTCAGAAGAATTTCTTTTAGCTTTCTTGTAGGGCAGAAATGCTGGTGATTACTTCTTTTTGCTTTAGTACATCTGAAAAAAAAATCTTTATTTTGCCTTTATTTTTGAAAGGTATATTCAGTATACATGGAACTTTAGGTTGACAGTTTTTTCTTTCAGTTCTTTCAATGCTCTGCTCCACTATCTTCTCACTCACATTGTTTCTAACAAGGAATCTGATGCCATCCTCATCCTTGTTCCTCTGTACATAGATATCTTTTTTCTCTGGCTGATTTTAAGATTTCTGTTTATCATGGGTTTTGAGAAACTTGATTATGGTGTGCCTTGTTGTAGTATTCTTCTTCTTATATCTTGTGGATTTACTGAGCTTCTTTATAGTTTTTATCAAATCTAGAACATAGTTGTCTATTACTTATTCAAGTATTTTTGTGTCCCCTCATCCTTCTTCAGGGAGTCCATTGACACAATATTAGACTGGCTGAAGTAGTCCCACAGCTAATTAAGGCTCTGTTAGTTTTTTGAAAAAGAATTTCTATTTTTATTTTAGATAGTTTCCATTACTGTGTTTCAAATTCACTAATCTTTTCTTCAATATATCGTCTGTCATTAATCCTACCCAATATGCTTCTTCTTAAACCTTGTAATTTTTATCTTTAGAATTTTAACTTGGGTCTTCTTTACATTCTTTCTGTACCTACTTAACATTTTGAACACATGAAATAAAGTCATAGTAACTATTTCAATGTTTTTCTCTGCTAATTCTGTGCCAGTTCTAGGTCATTTCTGATTGATTACTTTCCTCATTACAAATTCTGTTTTCCTGCTTCTTTGCATGCCTAGTAAACTTTCTTTGGATGATGGACTTTGAGTTTTACCTTGTTGAGTGCTGGATATTTTTGATATCCCACAGATATTCTGAACTTTGATCTGAGATTTAGTTAAATTACCTGGAAATAGTTTCATCCTTTCTGGTCTTGCCTTTATGATATATTATGCAGGTTTTGCACATTGCTCAGTCTAAGGCCAATTATTCCCCATTACTATTGCAGGAACTTCCTGAGTTTTCTACCCAATGTCCTGTGATTTATGGGCTTTTCCAACCAAATAATGGGAATAGGCAATATCCCCAGCCCTGTGTGAACACCAGTCATGATTTTCTAGTCTTTTCAGATGTTTTGTTTGTTTGTTTCTCCCTGGGACCAGGTAGTTTTCCCATACACATGTGCTGATCAGTGTTCTGCCGAATGCTCCAAGGAAACTTGAATCTGCAGATATTCTAGATTCTCTGGTGCTCTCTCCTCTCTGGTGCTCTGTCCTGAAAACCCTTGTCACTTTGGTCTCCTAGGACACTCAGCTACGTCTCCTCAGTTCAGGGTCAGCAAACTTTGCCCGAATTTCTCCCTCCTTGTCCCATGGCTTAGCTACTCTCCTAAAGCAATAAAGTGAGAAAATTATGAGGCTGTCCATATTGGTTTCTGGCCTCTCAGTGATAACTGTCCTTCATTGTCTAATATCCAGTGTCTTCAAAATAATTTTACATATAGTTATCCATTTATTTTTCATTGTTCCAGGTAGAAGGGAAGAAACTGTTCCCTGTTACTCCATTTTAGGAGAAACTGAAGTCTGATTTCCCCCTTTTTATTCAGCTAATTCATAATCTAAAGTTTGACTTTTCTACTACATAGAAAAAATTTCTCCCATTCAAGTTCTTAGACCCTCTCAATTACATCTAAGGACCACTTTGGGGTCTGCGAACTCTAGTGTAAAAGGCACTGCACAAGCAAAATCAAGCATCCTGTAGTAAAATTTCATCTTAGTTTTCATTAACCTCTAAATAAACCTTAGCATTTCCTTCCATTATGAATGTATGCCACAAACCACAGTAGTATTAATGTTCTGGTAACTTTGTCACAAATAAAAAATCACAGATATTTTCGTATCATCTTATATTTTTACCCTGCTTTGGAAAGTGGAGACAGCCTGGAGATCATAAGCTATGGTCCCTGTCTCTCTCTCTTTCCCTGTCCCTTCCTCACATAGCAACATTGAAATACCCTAGAAGTGTCTTTCTGCCTTGTGCATTACCCAAATATTTGCTATATTTTGTCTAGTTCTATTCATGGATTATACCATTGAAGCAATAACATTAACACTCATTTCACATATGGGGAAAGCAAGACTCAGTGAGCTTATTCAAGGTCTCAGGACTGGTAACATGCAGAACACTTTTTAGCTCTGCCATCCAACCCAGTGGTTCCTCTACCCTACATTGTGTCTGCTATTTCTGTACCAGGGTTTAGCTTACAAGTTGCCACAAAATAACAAACTCAGCAATGAGCTTATGGGCATGAGAATGCTTTCCTACCACCAAGAGGTATCTGGAGTTAAGATCCTTTTGTTGCCTGTTAGCATAAAAACCTAAAATTATGACTTACTAGACAATATATCATTTATTTGGGCTTATATTAAACTAAATGTATAATAAATATTGAATTAAGCTCACATGAGCAATCTGTACTAGCTGCTCAATGTCTGAGAGGACTGGGAGAAAGCCATCAGGATGGAAGATGAAAATGCACATAAATTTAATATTATGTAACCCTCAGTACTCCGATAAATTTGTCATTTTTTTGAAAAATAACTGGAAAAATCACGTGCTTATAGAGACATGAAGAGTAAGCACTTTTTAATTCCTTCAAAAAGTACAGTATTTCTTATTGCAGTTCTGATATCTTTAATGATGAGGGGAGGTCGTATCATGCCATTGTCCCAATCAACTTCTTAGAGTCAACATCAACACAAGAACATGCAGGTAATTTGAAAAGAAAAAGGCTTTGAGCAGTTGCCCTCAGAGCTGCAACATTTAAACAACTTGTTAAATGTTGATACATCAGCCTTTGTTGATCTGCGTGAGATTCTATGAAGAAGGAGAAAAAGCATTCTCTTTGAAAAAAATGCCTCTAGAGTGAATATCTGTTAGAGAAAATCTATTTTCCTATAGACCTCTATCATTGACTCAGTGATGCATTTCTCAGAAAGAAACCCTCAAGTGCATGTGTCTAAAAACACAGGTGAAGATGAGTCCAAAGAGGTGGCCAGACTCAGAGATCCCTGCAGGATCACAGGCTGACGACTGCCTTTCAGATCTTCAAAGCATCTGGTCTCAACAGGACTTTGCCAATCTAGGTTTTCTATGCTTCCCACTAGGCTTCCTGCTCCTCCATCACCCCTGCTAAAGCCATAGCAGTAGCTGCCAAGTCTGGTAACCCATGACGCCAGGCTGCCACCTCCCAGCACTTAGCTTCCCTCCAGCTCACTGGCTGGATTTATGATCCACTGCTGCTTACTAAGTTTGTCCCACTCTGGAAGCTTCTAAGAAAGGGGCTTCTGGCTGAAGTAAAGAAGGGAATGGCAAAGAGTATTACTGAGCACCTACTGCAGATTTGGCAGTGGCTACAAGTGTTCATTATATTTTCCATATTCACAGCACTGTGAAGTAGATATCATTTCAGTGTTCCAGACAAGGAGCCTTTCTCTCAGGTAAGTTAAATAATTTGCCAAAGGCCACAGGGATAGTATGGTAAACTGGATCAAGTTCTGTCTGCCTCTAAAGACTATGTTCCTCCTGTGCCATGTGATAGTTACATGTGTAGCAGCATCCAAAATACCCAACAACTCCCGTAGAAACCGAGATCTTCATCTCCAGTGAGTGTCAGCAAGTAGTGTCTCCTACCATAGAAATTAAATCTTTGTTCTAGACCTGTGAAAAATGTCATTAGTAATTTGATAGGGATTGCATTGAATATAAATGATGCCATTTTCAGCAACATGGATGGACCTAGAGATTATCATACTAAGTGAAGTAAGTCAGACAAAGACAAATATCATATATCACTCATATGTGGAATCTAATTTTTTTAAATAATGTAAATGAACTTATTTACAAAACAGAAACAGACTCACACATATTTTGAAAGCAAACCTATGATTACCAAAGGGGAAATGTGGGGAGGAGTGATAAATTAGGAGTTTCAGATTAACACACACACACTACTATATATAAAATAGATCATGGACCTACTGTATGGCACAGGGAATTCTACTCAGTATTCTGTAATAACCTATATGGGAAAAGAATCTGAAAAAGAATGAATATATGTATATTTATAACTGAATTACTTTGATATACACCTGAAACTAACAGAAAATTGTAAATCAACTATACTGCAATAAAATTTTAAATATGTAGGCATTTACTAAATGATTCTCTCTTTTTTCCTTTTCTTTTCTTTTTTTTTTCAGCCACACTGCGGACTTGTGGGATCTTCGTTCCCGACCACGGATTGAACATGGGCCTATGGCAGTGAGTGAAAGCATGGAGTTCTAACCACTGGACCGCCAGGAAATTCCCTGCTCCAATAAAATTTAAAAAAAAAATTAAATCTGATCAACGAGTTGGAATGACTGAAGATATGAAAGGGTGAAAAAACTTGCTGGCTGCATCTTTAAAAACTTCAAGAATTCTTAGAGAGGAATTTTTTTGAAAACACTATATAAATCAGAACACTTAAAACTACCTTCATGTGTCCATTAAGAAACACAGAAATCATGATTCCAAAATGTGATTTGATTCAATTTCAAAGCCTTCAATTAAAGGTAGAATTGATTCAAATGTTTGAACTACATGGTGCCTCACTTGACAACAGAAGAAGATTAGGACAAAAGGTCATGATCCAAATTTCTGCCATATTTTATTGTAGTTTGCCGCTTGCCCTAACTCCTCCTGTTATTGCTAGTGCTGGCTGCACTGACCTTGACACCAGAGTGACCACTGTCCACAGGCTGAGTCCATGAGCCTGTCCAAATTAGTAAGAAATTCATTTTAATGTATTTGTTATATTTGACTAGCAAAGGATGATCTCTATGTATGTAAGTTCTTCTGAAAAGCAAAATCCCTTTCAAATAGTAAAATGGAGTGTCTTATGATGGAAAAGATAAGGCAAATAATAATAATAATTTTATTATTATCTAATATAAAATTGAAAAAGGCAAAAAGCCAGTCTACAAAATTGCTCTCATTCCCAGAGTATCTACCTTCTGGCCATTTCAAAACGGCACCAGATCCTATTACAGCCGCATCAAGCACAGGCCAAGCCCTGTCCCCACCTCATCCAATGCATTAGGAATTCTGCAAATGAGTATTCTTGGTTCACAGGGGGTTTGATCACAGAACAGTAGCTGTTGATCTTTGGATGCCTGCAGGCCTGCAATCTGTGCTACAAGTTTATCCCTCCTAGGAAAAAAAGGGGAGGAAGGACGAGACAACAGGATGAAACCAATACAAACAGCTGTAACAAGCTAATTGGACCCTTGTGGGCCACCAGCAGGCACAATATTAAAACAAACAGAGCCTTGCATTGTGCCCTTTCAGTACTGAACCCGTCCTGGGTCTATCAGCCTTTCCCCTGCCTCCTCCCCTCATCCTCATTTTATTTTATTATTATTATTATTTTTAACATCTTTATTGGAGTATAATTGCTTTACAATGGTGTGTTAGTTTCTGCTTTACAACAAAGTGAATCAGCCTTACATATACATATATCCCCATATCTCCTCCCTCTTGCATCTCCCTCCCACCCTCCCTATCCCACCCCTCTAGGTGGTCACAAAGCACCGAGCTGATCTCCCTGTGCCATGTGGCTGCTTCCCACTAGCTATCTATTTTACATTTGGTAATGTATATATGTCCATGCCACTGTCACTTTGTCTCAGCTTACCATTTTAAAAGGACCTAATTATGGGCCTTTCTGAAGGATCACAAGTCAGTTTTTATCTAAAAAGAATAAGGTATTTTGCCTTTAAACTTGAGACACTGTTGGAAGTTGGTAATTAGTATGACTTGTTAATGGAGTTTGGCTGTGATTAAGTGGTGATCGAGTGCGAGTTTGGGGCCTGTCAGTGGCTAAGCCTGGGAGGGTGAGAGATGTTTAATGAGACACCTGTTGTGGGGGGACCACTGGGGTTGGTTGCAGCTGACTGGCACTTGGATGCGGTGCACTTGGTGGGGGGGGGCTGGGCTGAGCCTGGCAGGTGGTTGGCATCGCAGCAGAGCCTGCCGCTCCCAGCAAGTCGGGCTGGCTGCATTTCCCAAGCTGAGCTGTCTGTCCAGGGCTGCAGTCACATGCTCCCATGTGATCTGGGCTGACTGACTCTATGTTCTGACTCCCAGGAGGTGCTGCACCCACCCCGCAGGAGGAAGATCCCCAGGTGCCCAGGGACCCCTGCTCCCCACCAAACACCAGACTAGGCATTGGGCATCCCTCCCCTCATCCAGCCTCTCTTGTCCCCTAGTGTACAGATGAGGAAACTGAGGCCAAGGAAGGTTAAAGAGTTTGCCCAAGTTCACACAGCCACCTCCAAGACCAGAAGCACTGTCCTCAGACACAGTCCCTCTCGAACTTTAAAAGGATCCCTGGGGAGCATGTTAAAAATGCAGATCATGATTGAATAGGTCCTAGGGGGACCACTTTCCTAAGAGCTTCCAAGCAGGGCCCATACTCTGAATGCAAGCCTATAGGATACTTCCTTGTATTTGAGTCAAACAGAGCCCATAAAAGAGAAATACATTACTGTGCTTTTCAGTTTTATGATTAAGACTACATCATGCTTTTTAGGAAGAGAGAGAAGGGGCACCACTTTACCTCTTCTAGGCCCCCAAACACAGCCTGACATTAAAGGTGTTCAGGAACTCTCTACCTGAGTGGGCAGTGGGTGCAACACAAAAATGTGGGGCAGACCCGAAAAATTACAGGAGGCCCAAGCTCTACACTAACCCATCAGCAGAACATTTCTGGGAGGGAAAAAGAGTCTCATCTTGGGGATGCTTCTCTTTAAGGTGTTGGGGATCCAGCTGCAACCATCCACCCTTACACCTGACCCTGCACCCACCTGCAGGTGCCCTGTCCAAATCCACTTGACAAATATCACCCTTTTCAGGTCAGGGACCAGGGCTCTACCGGAAAACAGCCCTTTGTTCTTTCCTGACTGTTGTTTGGGGCTTAAGGTTGAGTCAAAACACATGTGGGAGGTCACGAAGGCACCACAGCCACCTGGGCCCGGTTCAGCTTGGGTTCAGCTGCGGAGGCGGGGAGACGCCAGGCCTCCACCAGACCTTCCCAGTGACTCAGATTACAATTCAGGTCACATTTTTCCAGACATTCAGATGAACCTTTTCTGAGCTCTGCAAAAGACCCCACAGCCTCCAGCTAAAGTTTGGGCTCAGCTGGATCAAGTTTGTTGACTACAAAAATACCTTAAGAGCAGAACAATCTCAGATGCCCCAGGTCCTAACACTAATATTAAAAACAGATAGAACTGAAGGGGTAATTCACAAAACAAAAATAAACAAACAAAAACAAAATACTTCGTCTTAAATTTCATAGATGATTGAGGGTAAAAATGATTTTGTTCTGACTATCTCATTGCTTGGTTTCACTTGACTGAGGGAGACCTGGCCTGAGGGAAATACGATGTGATATCAAGTATACTTTCCTTGCATTCAAATGATCAGGGTGTTAATTTATTTTTCTAGAGGAATAAAATATTTAGCTGATGTGTGTGAATTTTATTTCAAATTTGATAGAAAAATGTGTCATATTAGCCACAATTTGATCTAATAAAAGGCAAGACTAAAAGAATAATTTATTTAAAAACTTTTGTATGTATTAATATTTGCTTTTTCTTTTTTACATTTATACCCACCACATCAGAATGTGAGGTGTTTATCAGGTTATTCACACATGACATTTCCAATAGAAAAGTATGCTTTAGACTTCTAGAAGGCTATCAGAGCTTCAAATCAGTCTCTCACCAGGGATTCAGTACATTTTCTGGTGAACATGGGGATAAGGGACGGTCATATGCCAGAAACTTATAGGAGATGCAGATATGGCTTCTGGGAATCTTTTCTGTAACTGTTAAAGTTTTCAAGTACCAAAAAAGTGCTACATCTCAAGGATCCCACATGAAAAAGGATTATGCAAAATGCTTTAAGATGGAGTGAATAAACAGCAGATCTGAAGGCAAATGGATTTGGGAGAGAGTCCCGATTCTGCCAAGTATGTGCTGTGTAGCCTTGGACCAGGGGCTTAACTTCTTTGGGCCTCAGTTTCTCTATTAATAATTTGGGAGCAGTCATATTATCTTGAAATATTGCTCTGATACTTGGGCATACGGGATGGAAAGTTCCTGGTATATGGCAGACTCTGGATGAAACCTGGAGGGTTTATGTTGATCACCGTCCCACGTGGTGCAACCCTTCACAGGTGAACATCTCCCAGGACCAGCAGCTTAGAGACATCCATTTAACTATTTCACACCACACAGGTAGACTCAGAAAAGCCTATCCAGGTATCATCCCCTCTCACCTGGTTAGCTTCTAATTAACAGGTCTCCTTGATTGACTCTAGTACATTCTCTCCAACAGCTGTTGTTTACATAAAAGTCAGTGATCCTTTTCAGTAAGACCAAATCTCTGACTCAAATCTAACAGAATGACAGACAAAGTTCTCCTAGTGCCCAAAGTCCTGCCTAATCCCACCACTGTTGCCCCCCTGGCCTTACTTCCTCCCACTTACACCTGCCGGCTCCCTCTGGCCAGCCTCCCTGAGTGCCACATTGGTCCCAACATGACAGGTTCAGCCCTCACGGTTCCCCTACTTAGAAGGCTCTTTCTCCTTCTCTCTACCTGGCTCACCCCATCATCCCATCAGTTCTCTGCCCAAACCAGAGGGCCCTTCACAGACTATCCCATAGAAATTTGCAATTCACCCATTCCTCCCAAGCATGTCTTACCTCCTTACTTTGCTTTATTTTTTTTATTTTTATTTTATTTTTTATTATTATTTTTTTAATGAAATTATTTACTTATTTTTGGCTGCGTTGGGTCTTCATTGCAGCGCTCAGGCTTTCTTTAGTTGCGGCGAGCGGGGGCTACTCTTCCGTTGCAGTGCGCGAGCTTCTCATTGCGTAACTTCTCTTGTTGCAGAGCACGGGCTCTAGGCGCGCGGGCTTCAGTAGTTGTGGCACTCGGGCTCAGTAGTTGTGGCTTGCAGGTTCTAGAGCGCAAGCTCAGTAGCTGTGGTGCACGGGCTTAGTTGTTCCGCGGAATGTGGGATCTTCCCGTACCAGGGCTCAAACCCATGTCTCCTGCATTGGCAGGTGGATTCTTAACCACTGCTCCACCAAGGAAGCCCCTATTTTATATTAGAGTATAGTTGATTAATAATGTTGTGTTAGTTTCAGGTGTACAGCAAAATGATTCAGTTGTAAAATACATGTATGTAGTATTTTTTCAAATTATTTTCCCATTTAGGTTATTACAGAATATTGAGCAGAGTTCCCTATGCCATACAGTAGGTCCTTGTTGGTTATCTATTTTCAGTATACCTTGCTTTATTTCTTCTATAGCTCTGATCAACTCTAACACATCGTATTTTGTTGTTCCTGAATGGTAATATCTTGATCCTTCCCATGAAGGTAAAGGCCTTGTTTGGTTCCTTGACGAATCCCAGATGCCTAGAAACATTACCTGGCACAACATAAAAAGATGATATATAAATGGATAAATGAGTGAATAAATGAATGAATGAGTTCCTGACTAATAATAGGCCCTGGATGACTGTATGTTGGCATTGGTTCTTTTATGAAAGCCTGTCTCTCAGTAGGAATCAGCCTTTGGTAGGGCAGGGCCATATCTTTTGACTTCAGCATGTTCTAGTGAGAAAGGATCAGAAAAGACTCAGCCAGTAAGAAAAACTGAAGCCCAGAGGAGAAAACTAATCAGGGCAAGAGGAACATGAAGAACCCAGGGCCAGGCGTTCTAGCCTCAGCTTGCCATGGCTTTGTCCTTGCTGCCCCTTCACTGGGCCCACTGCCCCCTGAAGACTCCTGGGCAGAGAGTTAAGGTTCAAGAAGTATTGGTTGGTCACGACTGTCTGAAGCTGGCCCCGGTTTCTGTGAATGTTGAAGATTTCCTTACACATCTGATGCGAGGAGCAAGGCCTTCTTTATTCCTGAGAGCAGAAGTAAAATGTGACAACCCTAGAGTAATTCCTAATAAAGCCGCTGGAAGAAAAAGCCACCATGTGCTGAGCCCTGCTGTTCTTTGGGCACCACCCAGTGGAAACTTCTTCCCGACACTGGGATGCAATGGTTCAACAGAACCTCTTGAGACCATCTAGCCAGAAGGGTGATATTCTGGACATTCCAGGATGCCTCTTCTGGTGTTTGCCCCATGTAAGTTCCAAGTAGTAAGAGCCACAGGTCCTCAGGGGGCAGAGCCCAGAGCCCCCAGGTGAGAGAACAAAGTTGCATGGAGCCCAGCCCAAATGGAGGGAAAATCCCCTGTATCCCCCATGGTAACTAGGCTCAGCCACTGGCAGAGTATGTGAAAGAGACAGGTCTCCTTAAGAATCCACCAAGCCTAATCACAGAACGAACTTGGAACCATGGCCAATGGGACCTGAAAACATCCACAGAGGTAGGATACAAGAAAGGAAGGACACTCACAGGCAGGCAGGTTAAGAACTGCAGGAGACCCCCAAAATAGGGTCAACAGAATGTGGACAATGCAACAGGATGAGTCATATAGATGAGCCCTAACCAGAGACAGTACTATCTATCCGCTTGTAGCCTTTACTTGAAAAGCCTGCCCATCAGAATGCCACTGCACATCACTAAGTGTTCAGGGATGTGGGATTATGTTTAGGTTAATGGTATTATAACAAATCAGGTCTCTAATTCACACTCCAGTGTGTGGGTTGGGTTTAGTCATTCTCAACTGATCATTCTGTCTTCATCCTAAAGTTCCCAACTGGAAAACCTTCAGGCTATTATTTTCAAGGGCTCTGTGGGACTGATAGATATTTACTGATTTTATAATTAAGATCCCAGTGCATTGTCTGGAACTGGTGAAAACAAGAACTTTCAGGACATGGCCCTATGCAGGCTTATGTCTGTCAAGGTGTATATACATTGTACTAAAGCACAGAACAAGGTAGAGGCACACCTCATTTTCTTGAGCTTTGCTTTGTTGCTCTTTGCAAAAATTGCATTTTTTACAAATTGAAGGTTTGTGGTAACCCTGCATTGAACAAGTCTATCAGTTCCATTTTTCCAACAGCATTTGTTCACTTCATGTCTCTGTGTCACACTTTTGGTAATTCTTGCAGTATTTCAAATTTTTCATTATTTTTTTATTTGTTATGGTGACCTGTGTTTGGTTATCTTTGATGTTACTACTACAACTTGCTGAAGGCTCAGATGATGATTAGCATTTTTTAGCAAAAAATGTACCTATTAATTATCTATTAATTAATGCATTTTTTTTAGACATAATGCTATTGCATACTTAATAGACTACAGTTTAGTGTAAACATCAATTTTATATGCACTGGGAAACAAAAAAATTTGTGTGACTCACTCTATTACAAAATTTGTTTTATTGTATGTATCTCTGATGTGTGCCTATACTAAGCCTCATGTATATTATCTAATTTAACCCTGAGTGGTAGACATGATTCTCTTGATTTTTACAGATAAGGAAAGTTGGAAAAAATCAGTGGCTGTATTCGTCTTCTAGGGCTACCGTAAAAAATTACACCAGAGTGGGGGGCTTAAACAACAGAAATATATTTTCTCACAGTTCTGGTAGCTGAAAGTCCAAGATTGAGGTGTCAACAGATTTGGTTTCTTCTTAGGCCTCTCTCTTGGTGTGCAGACAGCCGCCTTCTTTCTGTGTCCGTACATGGCCCTTCCTCTGTGTGTACCCATCTCTGGTGTCTCTTTGTGTGTCCAGAGTTCCTCTTCTTTTAAAGACACCAGTCAGATTGGGTTACGATCCACTCTAAAGGCCTCATTTTAACTTAATCACCTCTTTAAAAGCCCTATCTGCAAATAAACTCACATTCTCAGGCACTGATGGTTAGACCTTCAACAGACACATTTTTTGGGGGGACACAATTCAGACCACGACAGTGGCCACGTACTCTGGTTTGCCTGGGATACTCAGTGTAAGTTCGTTGTCCCTGTGCAATTATTACATAACACCCCTTCCCTCTCAAATTGTCCATTTGAATGATCAACTCACTCAACTACAACAGCAGGATTCATAAAATATCTCAAGAAGAGAACAGACAGAGTTTCAACTCTGCTCTGCTCCCCAAATCTGCCTGCGCCCTCCTACCTCTTGAATACTTCATTTGTACAATTCTGCGGCTGGCCCCAGGGAGCTGTGCTTATGGGCACTTTGCAGGATCTGAGAGAGGCACAGTGACTCAGCAGGCAACAGGCAGTATGCACGGCTGGCCTCAGCACAGCGTGGCTTCCCAACACCAATTTCAAAGTGAAGCATAGTTTGTTTGGATGAACATGGACAGATGGGTCCCCTTCTCCTTTCCCTCACTCCTCACTTGGGTTTTGGCTGACCAAGTTTTACTACCATTCTTCTGCTCCAAAATTAAGAACACTCTTTGATTCCAAAATTAAGAATGAAAGCAAGTGCCTATGTCCAGAAAGACGCCTTGCGAGTACGTGAGGGATGCAGGTGGATGTTCCAGCCCAAGCCTTGCACCAGGCTTCTGCTGTTGTTTATTCCCCCCCTGCACCCCTCCCCTAGAAGGACCCAGAAGCATATGGCACTTCCCCATCTCTCCAGCATCTTCCATGTCACATGCAGCCAGACTCTTCTTTCCTGGGATGCGTGTGCCGGGCCCCTCACTGGGACTGCTGCTCTATCATCTGAGAGACTATGGGCTGCATATTGCTGGGCTCTGCCTCTGCTGGGAGCTAGCTTAGTCTTTTAACAGTCCATTCAGTAGAGATGGCACCCTGTGACTGTGAACTTGATGGATTTGTCTGGAGAGGGAAGGAGGGGCAACTCTAGGGAAGTCAACAAATCC
Source organism: Phocoena phocoena (assembly GCF_963924675.1). NCBI lineage: Eukaryota > Metazoa > Chordata > Mammalia > Artiodactyla > Phocoenidae > Phocoena > Phocoena phocoena. The sequence continues at coordinate 128,079,937 of NC_089220.1, read as the reverse complement.
CATGGGTGAGCCAAACTTTGATTACTTGGCCCATGCTGTTCCAACTTATTACCATAAAGTGAAAATAATGACAACAGTTTCCATAGAGTGAGAGCCTGCCATGTGCTAGGCTTTGTGCCAAGATCTTTAAAACCAAATTTTAATCAAACCTTGCAAACCTGGAAGGCTTATCACAAAGACATAAGTGAGCATCAAATTTGAACTCAGGTCTGTCTCTCCCTCTGTAACTCTTGCTGCCCATGGTATCTCTTTTCATCTTTTTTGCAATCACTGCTAAGGCAAGATTCCTAAAATGCATTCCTAATGTCACTTTTGCCTTGAAAAGAAATCACCCCTCATTCATGTCTATAGTGAAGCATTCCAAAGTGCTTTCCAAAGAAAACTTCTACAAAATATTAATAAATCTTCTGTCTTCTTGACTTGACCCCCTCCTCAAACAAAGGGAGTTTTGCGGCCTTTTGTGTTAGAAATGACGGGTTGCTCAATTTAATTATTGTAGGTCTTTGCCAAGACTGGAGTGTGTTGGTGCTAATTGTGAATTTCCATGCAGAGGAGGCAGCATGTAATGTTTCCCAGACTGAGTACCTTATGGAGCCCTGTCTCTTTCTGAGAACCTCATGGGCCCGGTCACCTGGACAACATCCTCCTGGAAATGCTGGCCTCTAAATGCCTCAAGTTTCCATCTGGACTTCCAGGCGCCATATGATCATGTTTCCCCGTTATTATTTAGCATGAACATTTTCTCTTCTAATAGGTAGTGGGTTACTTTCCACCCATACTAGAATCTTCCTCAAACCCCTGCCCTGACTCAAGTTCTCTCTCCTTATCATGCCACCCTCCATCTTTCCCCTACTTCAAGGCCAATGCTAAACCCTACAGACCTTCTCCTTAGCTATTCAACATCCCTTCTGCTGTAATTCATTCTAGCTACCCAATTAGCACCTGGCCTACAATCTAATTGTGTGCAAAGCACAAATTAACACTAACCTGCTCCGCCTTGAATGCTCCTTTTTAATGCTGAAATCGTTCTGTGCCTACTAACCTTATTTTATCAGCTAGATTGCAAGCTTCACATGGGACTTTTTCCCCCTTTATTTAAACCAACAGCACCTGTCTCTGAACTGGTGCCATGACTCCCCAGTCTGGCCATAACCTTCCTTTTTATTCCAGTTTTTTTTGTAGAGTGAACAACTTGTCCCAGTTTTCCTGAGATCTGGCTGGTTTTAGCACTGAAATCCCACAACCCAGGAACCCACCCAGTGCCAGCAAACCAGGGTAGTTGGTCACCTATCTACTTGCCCTAGCATGGATTAAGGTTTTGCATTCTATAAAATGCTCTCATCCCACGGTTGGCCTTTCAAGGCCAACTTCAAATGCTTTTCTCTTATCAGACATTCCCTTATCACATTCCTTGTCATATGCCTCTCTCTTGAGGAGTCCAGCCAAGTCCCCTGACCCAGAATCTTAGCTAATCACACACTGACTCATGGTCTAGTTCTCAGCATAGCTGGCTCCCCTCTGGGTGATTCTTAAGGGCAAAGCCCTGTGATGCACATACACACATCCCTCCTAACCCAGCATAGTTCTTTACACCAGGGGTTCATCAAATGGGCAGAGTTTGCTGATGGATTGACTGGTTCTGATCCCAGGGCAGGCCCAATCTAGGGAAGGCTGAAGGCCAGGAAGGAGAACAATGGAGAAATCTGGAGCTGACTGCACTCATTCCGCTCCAGCTAAAAAAAACTCAGTAAATGACCCTAAAGTCTTCCAGGACAAAACACCCAGTTTTTCAGTGCAATGTAGAGGGCTGTCTACAACCCATTAGATGTGTGTTCATTTTTTTCTGGAGACAGACCCCAGGCTTTGCAGATTTATGTAGGTAGGAGTTTGTAGTCGTGCAGAATGCCTCCCAGGGATGGGAGATGGTTACCGCACAACTCTGCTAGGTCATTCAGAATACTGATCATTTCATACCTTGCTCAGGAAATTGCAGAGGTCACATTTTTTTAATGAATATAAAGTCGAAAGGGAATTTTGACAAGTCGGATTCACCAAAGCCAAAGTAGGTCACCCTGATTTGAGCTGTCAATAAGGTGTTAGGGAAGACACTGGGAGATTAACACCCTTTCAGGGTGACCCAGCTGTTCTCCTGAAAGTGATAACATGCAATCAGGCACAGCACGATGAACAAAAGTGAGGGGGGTGGGAGGAGTGCCATGGGAGGCTTTCAGATCTAAGGATCTGGCAGAACTCTTACTTATTTCTCCAAAAAATAATGGTGTTTATTTTTTTTAAATCTAAGTAGCATTGTTTTCCAACCAACAGGTACAAGAAAGGAAGGCTTTCATTGAGTATTTTCCTCTTATTATATTACATTGCCCTGATTTTTCAGGAAGCTGCTATACAAAAAGTAGCTCTCTCTAGGGAGAAAAACTCTCTCTCTCTCTCTCTCTCTCTCCCTATCTATTTCTGTCTCTAAATATATATATATATATATATATATATATATATATATATATATATATATATACACACACACACATATATAGGTATATATAAAATACATATTTATTTTAATTACTTTTTATTGTTATTTCTATTATATTTATTATGTATTATATGTTTATTATTTAACTATATATACATATATAGAGACAGAAAGAGAGGTAGAGACAAGTGCCATGCAATTACAACCTGTCCCCTTACCAAGAAAAGTGCATGTGCCATGCTGGGAAAAGTCTGGACAGTCACCGTACCCACCCTGCTCATCTAATGTCAGTTTTCCTCTGAAGTCACCAGTGAATTGAACTAAAGTCAACATGTTCAGTGGCCTGCCTTCTCATAGGCCAACTAAACAACTCATTAAGAGGAAGAATTTGTATTTCCAGGACTCTGCTGTATCTTCTGGTCAAACGGAAGTACAGTAAATACAATAGACTCAAATGTCACTCTTACTGTTTGCATGAAAACAGAGCCGGGTTTGGGCATGGACTTTCCAAATATTTAGCAACTCTGTGTATTCCAGAATTCAGTATTGGTGTTTCTCCAATTTTTAACATCTCTATCAATTCTTTAAACAGCTTGAAGACTTCATGTATCTAGTGATGTCAGTGGTGAAATCAGGGTTTCCCTGTTCACACATCTGTCCTCCCAGAAAATAGTGATTTAACCCATCCCCATTCCCATTAAATTGTAGAGAGCTTATTCAGGCATTCTGAAGATTTGAAATGGTCTAAAATGCCCTAAATGAACAATATGAAGCTTTTTAAAAAATTTTAATGTCAGGCAAAAAAGAATAGGGAAATACTGGGAAAGCAAAAAAGAAAATAAGGCAAAAACTAGAATAAACAGCACCAGCAGTAAATATACAGTGGTCTATCTTCTGATTCTTCCTTCATGTTCTTCTTATAGCTCTTATCAATGTTTTACATGAACACATTAAATCAGATGGAATCTACATCTTCTCTTGAGCAAAGCTAAAAACTCTGTTCTAGATCTCTAAAAATATTGATATAGTGCTTTAGTAAGTTAAACATTAGCTAGTAAGAATAATTCTAAACTATAAAATGAAGTAAATATCAATAAAAGCAAATTAGCATTTTTCAGTAGCAGGAGGAAGCATATACAGAAGTTTCAAAAAACAAGTAGTCAAGAATGTTCTTTGAGTCTAACCACTGGTTTTGTTCCAGGCTAGCTCTGTGAACATAAGCAATTCAGGCTGTCTCCTGGAGACTCGATTTCCACGCAAGTACATTGATGGAATTAGACCAGGTGAACTTTAAGGTCCCTTATAACCCTAACAGTTCATCAGTCTATAAGGAAGAAAAAAAATAGGAATCAGTTAATTAGAATTAATTAGGATATTATCTTCTTTGATAGATATCCAGTCTTAGAACTATAAAATTGTTTTTAATTATACAAGTAGTCAATGTTCATTGTAGAAAATAATATCAAGTTCACCCCGCCCCAAAAAGAAAAAATCCCTAAAATCCTAGTACCCAGAAATATCCATTCTCAATATTGTGATGTTTATCTTTCCGAATATTTCCTATGCAAAATATAAATATACATACACATACACATGTAAATGAGATACTATATCTCAGTTTTGTGGTCTGTCACAAAGCTGGTGGCTATATTAATTGGTACGAATTTTCTAGGGACCAGCTTGTCATTATGTATCAAAAGTCTTAGAAATGTATGTATCTTTTGATCAAGTAATTATACTGCTAACAGAGTAGTGAGAAAAGTGTACAAAAATGTATGTAAAAGGAAGTTTGTTCACTACAGCATTGTTTAGAATCAGTTTTAAAAGATGAAAAAAAATCAGGATTCTGTTAGGAAATTTTATGGTACATTCTCAAAATGTTGTATGATGCAGCCTTTAATAATGATAGATATATACTTAGGACTATGGAAAACTACGTAGGACCAGTATGTGAGGCATTTCTTCTGACAACCACAGATAAGGGAGTTTACTGAAAGTCTTTCTTTAAAAAGCCACAATGAAGCTGCTGGGATGGCACAGCCCTGATCTGGGCTGCTGACAACAATTGTGGGCTCTCCATATGCTCCACAGCTTCTAGAAATGGCAGGCTAACATTTCCCTCCTGCTGGCACTGTGTTGGGCTTGCTGCAACTGTCCCTGTCCCCATCCTCATTCTCTGCTCTATCTCCGAAGCCTTTTCCCACTCTCACCAAGGCCAGAGACACACATTCTTGAAGCTAAAATATTAAAAACCTAGTAAGTGGTCCTCTTGTACTTCGCAGTGGCAGCAGCCTTCTTCCTCTGGGGACAAGAGGGGGTGAATGTGGCTGGAGAGGCAGCAGACAAGGGGAGGCGAGGCGTGGTAGTGTGCAGGGCCATCCAGCAGAGAGAAGGGGGATCACAAAGGGGAAAGAAACCAAAAGAGACAAGGCTCCGGGTGTACAACAGGAAATGGGAAGTAGTAGTTTCCGAATAATCATAAAGAGCATGAAAATAAGGTGCTGTTGTGCTTTCTTTCCATTGATAATGCAACCAATGAATTAAGGAAGGAAACTCAAAGTAGAATCCATCAGGTTCTGGACTGTTTGCTGATAACTGGGAAAGGAAAGCTTTCTTCTTGCACCTACTCTCTTCCTTCTGCATCACCCCTTTTTCATTCTCCTGATCCATTTATACCCTTTCCCATCTGTTTTCAGAGTTAAGCTAAACGTTCCAATGGCTTGGATTAGTCCTCACAAGGTGGGAGATGAGAGAAAGGATACTGGTCCACCTGTGCAGGGTAGGATATGTACAATGATTCAGCTGTTCTAACCCTAGTCGTCGACTTATTCATCTCCAACGGGTTGAGTGCAGACTAAGAGTCTGAAGGTACTGTTTGGTAATTTCCTCATCCTCTCCTGTCCATGCCAGGGGTTGTTTTGCTGTACCCATCTTCTGTTGGGCATGGTCTGGCCTTCCTTCATGCCTTAATTTCTCTGGCAGGCCTTCACTAATGCCAAGTATTAAATCTGGACTCTCAGCCACCCCCTTTCTGTCTATGATTTGGAATAATACTCAATAGAAAGTTGAACTAACCCAACTCCTTCTCTAAGATGAAGCAATTCTATGAGGAGACTTCTGTCTCAACACTTTCTTGTTAATGTGCAATGATGAACAATTAACTTACCTTCCACTTAACAGACACAATAAATCTGGACTACAATAAAAAAATTAAGTCTGCCCCAGCAGCCTCCTCTGCCCCTTAGCAGTGCCAATTGCCCTCATCTTCGTGCATTTTCTGTCCCCAACCACCATGAGGCCATGGGTAGGTGCAGCTTTTTCTCACCTGATGCTTGGTGTTGTCCCCTGACTTCTGAGAATCCTGATTTCTTAACTAGAAGTGATTAAATGTAGAAGGAAAGCCCTGGTGCTGCATAAAACTAAGGGTGGATATAGATCACCACATTTTCTAATTGAGGAGAAGCCCAGTGAGTCAGCAACACTGCTTCCAGGTGGAGGAAGGGAATTCAATTACCAGAAAACCTACTATGCACCAAATACTATGCTACATGCTTCACGCTCAGCAGGAACCATTATCTCCTGGGTGCAGATGACACAGTTCCCATCTTCAAGCCAGATATGTGTAGACAAAGCATCCACATGATAATTGGCTTATAGACACTTATAAGGTTCATGTGCCAGGGTAAGTCAAAATTGATGATAATAAAAGCAATTTGTATTTATTAAGTGCTTACCAAGAGCCAGGCTTAGTGTCAGTCTCTTTAAAATTCAAGGTCTCAAATAGCAGAATTGTCTTCATAGATGATAACAAAATTGGGTTTAGAACAGTTATCCAACACACAGTAGCATGCCTCCTGCATCATCAGAGAGATGTTGAATAATTAAGCTATTAAATTAGAAGACTTTTTAAATTGGTGATCTATTGGTGTATATAGTGTCTACCTATTGACCCGAGTGAGGATTAAGTCTCATTTTCTAAACGTTCTGGATGAAGTGGAGTTTATTAAAACCAAACGCAATAATTAGTCCTATTCGTTTAAAGGCTCCTAATTCTAGGACATAATTAGTACTAAATAATAGTTTAATGTGACTGATATTCAAAATAGTATGAATTATTACTAGCAATAATTTGTGATAATAATTTTTGAGCACTGTCCTAAGTACATTTTAGAAATCAACTCATGTTTTACTCCTAGTAACCTATATGAGAGGTTGTAGTATGGATCTCTTTTTACAGATGAGAAAACTGAGTCACAGAAAGGTGAAGAAATCTGTACCTGGCTTCAAACCCGGTGAGTGGCAGAGGTGGGATTAGAACCCAGTTCTACTTGGTTCCAAGCCCACAGTGTCTTAACCCATGACCACACCAACTAGATTCATTTACTATTTCTAATAGCGAAGAAATCACAATTAGAAAAAAACCCGCTAGGGTATGTTTCACTATACTGTGATAGTTAAAATCTAGTTAAAATAGTAAAATAAATTTTTAAAAAATATTTCTGATAACCAATAAGCAAGTTAACTGTTCCATTTCCAGAGAGTTTCTCTACAGGAATGTTCATCACTATTAAAATTCTTTCTTAACTTGAAAACTACCTAGCATGGCTTTAAACTACCCAAGCTGACTTTTTAAAAGTGAGGGTTGGATCTTTTACAAGCAGTCCTTTGTTTGCAGTTCTAATGCCTGTGAAATACAACATTTTTTTTCTTGCAGTTTGTTGCTAGTGCAATGCCAGCTCTGGGGCCCTCCATGGGCCTCGCTCAGAATAGGCTGCAAGGACCCTTGCATGGGGTCAGTCCATGGTTCTTCCTGAAGAAGTCATGGAAACAGGGCCAGACAGGAGTGGGCGGCCTCCTGATCACCTAATGAAGACATCAGAGACCAAAGGAAACATTTAAACATGCCTTTGCATCCCTTAGAAGGCAAATCTCTGTTCTGCCTCCTGGTTTTACCTTGCCATGTAGGAACCCTAGGAACCGGGACCTGATTCCAAAGCCAGTTGACGTAGTTGGTTGTTGTGTCTTATTTCTAGGAATTGAGAAATGCTTCAGATGATCAAAATGTCTTAAGGTTCCCTAAACTTTTCCTCTGAATATTGCCACTTATTCTGCCATAGTGTCAGTCCTTTCCATGTTTAATGACCTTCCCGTCTAACCTGTTGGTTTCCCCTGTGTGTTGATGGGTGGTTTGAACTTGCTGAGTGTTCCAAGCAGGGCTAAGCTTGTATTATGTATTGGGTGAAGTAACTTCAACAACATGAAGAGACAGGGAGGAAAAAGGGATGCTAAGATTTGACTGAAGGAATTTTTGCCAAACACCATACAAAATAAGAAGAATTCCCATTTTTCCCACTAATTCCTCTCCTGAAGGATAAAGATGTTGGATCATATGGCTTATAACCTTCATGTCCACATGAATATTTTTATTCTTGAATACATTTTGATTTTTCTTTTTTTAACATCTTTATTGGAGTATAATTGCTTTACAGTGTTCTGTTAGTTTCTGCTGTATAACAAAGTGAATCAGTTATACATATACATATATCCCCATATCTCCTCCTCTTGAGTCTTCCTCCCACCCTCCCTATCCCGCCCCTCTAGGTGGTCACAAAGCACCGAGCTGATCTCCCTGTACTATGCGGCTGCTTCCCACTAGCTATCTATTTTACATTTGGTAGTGTATATATGTCCATGCCACTCTCTCACTTCATACCAGCTTACCCTTCAGACTCCTCATAAACCTGAATCCTATTGTAAGATTCTGAAGGGGGATGATGCTTCAACTAAGGCTCCTGAATTTGAAGAGAAGCTTCCCTAATAAAATATTATCGAGATTATAATTAAAAAAAGAAAAAAATAGAAGTGCTCATTCTTAACCTCTGCTACACTAAAGACAAATATGTGATTTACCAAAATGGTCTAGATTCAAAAAAAAGGCTAGGTAGCTGAGCCCACACATATATGAAGCTGAAATCTAAAACGAGTTAGCCTTGAGCCAAAATAAAAATGTTTGTTTGTATCAAACATCGAGAAAAGATCTTTTAAATAAAATTTCTTTCACTCTTAGATTATCTAAGAGATAATAGAGATATTATCTTCACAAGAGATATTATCCCTTCACAAATAGAGATATTTCCTAAAAGTTCAAAACGAATTATGCTCTCTAGACTTCTTTCAATAAACAAGTCACCTTCTGCATTCCCATGTTTCAACTCATTCATATTGATGGGCACAAGTAAATTTATTTGGAAATTTTCAATGCATTCCACTGAAACTCCCGTCTCTAAGTAATTATTACTTTGCACAGGCTGGGTTAGGAAGTCAAGGTGTTTTTATCTTCTCATGGCGGTTCTTCTGCATTTTCTAAAGAGCACTGAACAATTTTCTATTTGAAATCGTTGTTTGTATATATTTCTTACTACCTTAACTACAGGCTTCATGAGAGCAGGAACCACTTCTTTACCTTCAAAGATTGAATCTTATTATTTTATAGCCTTTCCAGCACTTTACACAAAGTAGTTACTCAATAAATATAAATGAAGGACCCAGAAATCCTCCTTGTAGGAATGCATCCTACAAATGTGTTGGTACAAGTGCAAAAAGAGATACTCATTGTAGCACTGTTTTCAACAATGAAAATCAGGGACTATATAAAATGCTCATCAACAGAGGAATGGTAAAATAAACACCCATACCATGCAAACTATGAATTGGATTGCTACATACACAAAAATATATATAAAATATATACACTCAGCCCCTCATAACAGGAGTAAATCAGATAAATAAGATACAGAAAAATATCCATGATATTATTATGTGGAAAGAGTTAAAAAGGAAATTTGCAGAAAAATATGTATTGCATGCTCACATTTTTAACAAGTGCCTACATATATATACGATATTATGTACTAAAACATGTTTTTTGCATTAACAATATTGGAAAGGGTATACTGTATGCTTGCATAAGCAAATACCTCTGGGAAGTGGGATGTGGTGGACAAAAAGGGAATTTTACTCCTTTTCATGTTTCTTTAGTGCTGATATTCTTTACACTGAGTGGTATATCTTTACAATAAAAGGTTAAGGAATATAATTATTATCTAAATGATTGAATGAATGTTGAATGAATGAAGTCTATATAATCAAATGGTTAATTCTGTATACCTATTCTGGTTATAAGGAACAGCTGATAAAATCAGTCCTTTCTTAGGAAGGGAAGCATTACAGAATAAGACAGGTATTTACTGAAAGGCAACAATATAGCATCATCCAAATTATCCTATTCTAGGAGTCCATAGACTAAATTCCTGGATCACCTACTACCTACTGAGCTGTGTGACGACATAGCTTTCCTATGTTTTACTTTTCTGTTTTATAAAGTGAGGTTGTGTGGACTAAAGGATTCCAAAATTCCTTTGAGCTCTAACTTTCTTACCCACTTTTTTGAGAGGGAGAGAAAGAAAGAGAGAGAAATGATGAGGGTCATCAAATGGCCAAAGCATTAAAGAAAGATCTTTAGGTGCACTACTATTAGAAGACAGGCAGTTAACAGAATCTGACAGTGAAAAAAAAAGAGTACTTAGGAGGTTAATGTTCATTTTATACTTTGTTTCATGATATAAATTTAGGCTTTCATCTGCATTCAACCCTACATAACATCCTATAAGACAAGGGAACACTGTTTACAACATGGCATTTCAAGTATCCAGATGACGATCCATTTGGAATAGATTACTACTCTGTTTTCTGTCATCAAACATTCGCGTACTCATATTGCATCCATATGTAGCCAGGGACCATTTGTTGGTCCAGTTTTCCTTCATTGGGAGGAAAAGGGAAAATGAAGGAACATTTTAGCCCAGAAATCTTTCTACAGATTTTCTTTTTTATTAACTTGTCTAGATTGGAAACTAAAAAATCATATGGGAGTTGATCAGCAAGTAACATCCATTAATAATGCCACAGCGGAAATGAACCTGAATCTCATCAACATGAAATCCAACCTCCCGTCTCAGAACCCATATTGATCCATGAATTTTACTCCAACTATGTTACAGATATAAGACCAGGAGGGTCACCCAGATGTAGTCTAATGAGAAGAGCTTCTTTTTTTTTTTTTTATTTTCCAACCTTGGTTTAAAAAAAATAATAGGTAATTTCTTTGAATCATGACATCCTATTAAATTCAAAAGGGACCAACAGTTTTCATTGTCCCCAGTGATATTATGTGCAGTTCTTATTATAGTTTCTGACAGAGGATCTTAATTAGACCTTAGAAAGGACAAGTTCATTTTTTAGCCATCTTTGAAAGACCATCTCCCCCACCTAATTCTACTTGAAAATCAATACATACAGTTTTGCCTTTAGTAGCTCCCAGAATGATATCTGTAACATGCCATCTCCCACTCACCTGCATCTAGTTTTCATTACCCAAATATTTCTTTGTTCCTCTTTAAGAGCTACAAGGAAAGATCTAGGCAGACTGCATTGAGAACACTGGGAAAGAGTTTCAGAGTGGGAAGAATGAGGCAAAGGTTTGCCCTCCTCCAGGGCAATTCTCAGGGAAGCCTGAGAATTTGTTAGAAAAGGTAATGGAACCAGGGCTGGCAGAAGAATGGCCAGGTGTGTTCTTTGTTGCACACCTGCCTCCCAGGAACTCTCCCCACTTCTGCTCTTATGCTATTTCCTCCAGGTGCTTTCCTACCTCCCCACAGTTGGCCAGGCACCTCACCTTCTCCATTGCTGAACCTCAAACTGGACCAGTCTTCCTCACCTTCACAGTGTCCGGCAATGGAATCTTCTCTTCCAATATCCACCTAGCCTGTGTAGACCTTACTCATCTGTAGATATTAAGACAGTTAAACTGTGAAAGTAAGAGCTAAAGTATAAGCATTACGCTCAGGCTTCTGAGAGGAAATCAGGTCCAAGACAACTCTTCCCAGTTCCTGTATGACAGCCCCGGCCTGTACTTGTTCCCACAGTCTTACAAATCTAAATACCAGATTCCAAGCAGCCACTTCCAACAGATTAGAGCTGGCCCAAAAGATGGAAGAAGTTTGCCATCATTGCCTTACTCCCTAAAAGCAAAAAGTACTATTGCTAAAATAAGCACAGATAGCTGCCAAAGAAGGTGGGTAAGGTGATTACCTTATCATAGGTAAGGTGGATCTTTCAATAAAACTCTGAGGACACCACACCCCCTACCTGTGGAGCTGACCCTCCTTCTAACATACCCTTTCTGATTCTGGACTATAAGGACAGAATGGTCCCTCTGCCACATGCTCTGTGAGGGCATCGCCAGCTTCTTCGTCCTTGACTGATTAATGATTTAAGACTTAATTACTCCTTCAAGATATTCAACTTTGCTATACATTTAAATGCAGTGGAAGAACAAAATAAATTGCTGCTGTTCTTGAATGCCATACGCCTACGCATTTGGCTGTTTTCACCTAATTCTGAACTCATAAGCATGTATTCAAGTGTATAGCAAAAGTGTGCAGTGTTCACATATAATGAAAAAACCACTCACCTAAAAATTCTAGTCAGCAAATTTTGTCAGCTTGAATTGGGAAAAGCTTTCTGATTTCATATAATCCCACTTGATTTCCAGATCAATGAGCTGAAGTCACAGGTGTGTACACACGTACTATGGTCCTATCATATAGAAAGTAGCTATTTGAATCAGTGTGGGATGTAAGTTATCTGATTCTTGATAAACCAGCCAATTGTTTGACATCAAAATAGAAGCATTGTTTCTTTTTAATGGCTTGGATTTGTGACTTTTCTCCCTGCCAGCACACCCCCACCTACACATGCCCATTAATACAGGAATCAGATTATCCCCTTTTTATTCATTTCAGGGTATTTCACCACGGATGTCTTCTGAAACCCGTTCGATAACCAGAATCCATCGTTCATATTCCCACTGTGTCTCAGTTCTTCCTACATGATTTCAACACATTTTCCCAAATTGTTCGGCACTCTTCTTCTCCAAAGTTTCCAAAGTTAGCCCCAGCTTTCTCTCGGATGAAAACTGCCTAAAATACTAACTTATCCTTATTAATAACGAAGTTTGATCTATCCAACCATTTCACGATCATTCACACAGTAAAAAACACGAGTTTGACTATTCATAAGGCAGCTGACAGGGTCTTGTTCAAGATCAAAACTTTTGCAGGTTGTCTTGTTTTTAGCTTATTTGCCTGTTAGTCAAACTTTTGTTAATTTTTCTATAAACTGAACTTAATGCCAGAGGGACAAGGTAGTGAGACTTAGCAAATAGTTTGAGAATATTAACATTCCATGGATCTGTTAATGAAAGCCATGATTTCTCTACATGTTTATAGCAGCATTATTCATGATAGCAAAGATACAGAAGCAACGTAAGTGTTCATTGACAGATGAATGGATAAAGAAGATGTGGTACATCTATACAATGGACTACTACTCTGCCATAAAAAAGAATAAAATAACACCAGGTGCAGCAACATGGATGGAATTAGAGATTATCATACTAAGCAAAAGTCAGGAAGAGAAAGTCAGAAAGAGAAAGATAAATACCATATGATATCACTTATATGTGGAATCTAGAATATGACACAAAAGAACTTATCTACAAAACAGAAACAGACTCACAGACATAGAGGACAGACTTATGGTTGCCAAGGGGGGTGGGGGTGGGGGAGGGATGAATTGGGAGTTTAGAGTTAGCAGATGCAAACTACTATATACAGGATAGATAAACAACAAGGTCCTACTGTATAGCACAGGGAACTATATTCAATATCCTGTGATAAACCATAATGGAAAATAATATGTTAAAAATGTTATATATATATATATGTGTGTGTGTGTGTGTGTGTATAACTAAATCACTTTGCTGTACAGCAGAAATTAACACAACATTGAGTCAGACAAAGACAAATATCATATGATATCACTTATATGTGGAATCTAAAAATAAATACAAATGAACTTATTTAAAAGGAAGAAAAGCACAACATTGTAAATCAACTATACTTCAATAAAAAACAATAGTGTTTCCTGATTGGAGGAAGCTGATGAGGAAGCTGGATTAACTAGAAGGGGTCATCCTACGTGACTGGTTATGGGAACATATTTGGCTTTTTCTCATTGGTTGTAAGTTGGAAGCACAGGCATAAATTAAGAAAGGTGTCAGTGATTGATCAAATCCTGGCCATTTGGGGCATTCTGGGCTGGTTGCTGCAGGTTGTCATCAGAATTCTGTTTTTATGTATGATCTGGCCATAGTCAGTTTGTATATTCAGTTTCCCAATGGATACATGCTGAAAAGTCTCCCTTAAATATGGTGACATTAAAATGGCCATGCCATACTAATAAATGGTACTTCCCATCCAATTTGCTAGTGTAACATTTCTTTTCTATAACTGCAAAGTCAAATTTACCAATGTATATTATTTCAAAGGAAGAAAAAACACAATGAAAATGATTACTAACTACCACCACGTTTATAAGAGAGCCCCGTTAACATTGTGGAGTATTCATTTCCACTGTTCTTTCTATATACAGAATTTCCAAAAATAGGATTGATCTGGGCATAATAAATTGCAAACTCTTTCCTAAACCAGCTAAAAGCCGATAATCATTAACATGCCTTGTCATTTAGCAATTTTTCCTATGATCATTTTAATGATTATATTATTTTAGTGATTACATATATTAAGGGTCCCTGAAATATAGGCAGCTAGCTCTCTGCTAATTTGGGATCTTCATGGTATTTCTTACTTTTCGCTATGATAAAAAAAATTTTTTAAGTATTGCACTGAACATTATCGCAGGTAACTCTTGCCACACTGTTCTGAGCCAATGGATCCTCAAGAATAAATTAAAAAGCATTAGTGTGGAGAACTAACCAAGAGGCAGCAGAACAGAGTGAGAAGACCCACGGAGCTCAGTAGGAGTCTTTCGGTTGTGCATGTTCCATCAACACCTCTTGTCCCTAAACCCCTCACTTCTCTTTCTGGACCTCAGGACCTCATCTGTGCAAGGAGAAAGGCCCATCCCAAGGATGCAGCAGCGACAATGTTCTGCAATCCTGCTGTCCCTGCCTCCTGCCCTTCATGAAAGAGGCAGCACCTGCAGGAGCCTGACCGAGCCCTTCAATCTGGAAGCCTGGGCATCTCGGTGGAGGTGGGAAGCTTGTGCACTCATGCTGCCCTCTTTTGCCTGACAGGTGGATGCAGACATCACAAAGCTCCCAGGAGTCCTGTTTCTGGGTCTGGTTAAACTTCAAAGGGTGTCGGGCTGCAGCCTGCCTGTGAGCCTGGGGCAATCCGGGCTGCCCTGCAACAGGTGAGCTGAGCGTAGGAGGTGATGTTCCTTCTATATAGACAAATTTTTCTCTCTGGTAAACCATATCATCGCTCTGTTTCTTGTCAAGTTAAAACATTTTAGAAATATCACACAATTTGTGTAAAACACAAAGCCTCCCAGGCAGAAACTAGCCCTGCCTCCGTCCTGGGGAAAAGAGCACATTTAAAAGTTGTGATGATGGGGTGGATCCAGACGGAGGTTCTGAGGCTTATACAATTTGGGGTGCCCTTCAAGAAAGACAGTATAAAGTTATTAGTATAAAATTAGCCACAGGGCTTTAAAGGGACCTTGCCTGGGAGGGTGTTGATGCTCAGATTTGCTGCTAAGTCTCCCTGGGGGCTTGGTAAGTCACCAAACTCTGGGCCCTTCCCAGAGCTTCTATTTCAAGTAGATCTGGGGTGGGGCTGAGAATGTGCATTTCTTACGAGTTCCCTTGTGATGTGAGCGTTCCTGGTCCCCACTTTGAGAGGGTTCCCACTTTGAGAACCACTGGTTTATACAATTAGAGGTTGGGGACTCTTTGAGAAAAAGAACACAAAATTCTTTTTCACACTTTACAAAATGTATTTGCTTTTCCATATTTTACAAACACTGGGAGGATCCCTCCCAGGCTCTTGGAAGGGCTGCAGCAAGTGAGGGACACTGAGGTTTTACTTGCCTTGTGGTCGGGCCACCACACGGGGTGCCTGCTTTACTGATCAGCAGAGAAAGAGGAGATCATGTCAGATGTCTTCAAGACTCTCTTCCCTTCATCTAGAACACCTGACAATGGTTGTTTTTATTGTTACCACAAGGAGACAGCACAGTGTGTACAAGCTGTCCCTGTAGAACTAAGCTAAGGAACTCAAATCTCGGTCTTGCCATGGACTGTGTGAACTTGGTCAATCACAGACCTCTCTGGGCATTCTTTTTATCATCGCTAAAATGGAGGTGACAATGGTATCTCCTTCCCAGCATAGTGAGGAATCAGCAGCCGGTTAGGACTGGCCGCTATTAGTAGAAGCAGCAGCAATGCGATGTGGCTCATGGCATTGACCCTGGAGGCTGATCGCCTGGGTTCAGATCCTGGCTCTACCACTTCACTGCTGTGCAAGCATAGACAAGTGAAGCAACCTCTCTGGGCCTTGTCTCCTCATCTGTGAAACAGGAATAATAGTAATTAGCATCTCCCTCAGAGTTCTTTGAGGATGATAAAAGATAATGTATACACAGTGCCCAGAACATAGTAAGGCTCCAGAAATGCTGGCTGCTGCTGTTGTTGTTGCCATAATTTTCTCATTTAACGACCTTAGATTAATCCTCACTGGTTTGGGAAGCACAGAGGAAGTCCCCTGACTCTTCCCCATTGTCCATTGCTGAGCACATGGGAAAGAGTCTATAAAATTCTTTTGGATTGAAAACAAAACTGAGTTGAATCCCTTTGTCCCATCAACATCAATCATCAGAATTTATCATTCATTTTGATATGAGTTAATAAAAGTAATTCTATGAAAATCAAAGTCCAACTGGCCTGTTCTTACCTTCTATTGTTTTTTCCCCAAATTATATCCACACGTTAGAGTTGTGGGGAGATGGCGGGTCAGACAAATTCATCCTTTAGGTTGAACAACTACCCATGGCTATTGGTGAGTAGAGCTTGGTGATTTTAGCAATTTTTTGTGTGATTGATCTTAAATACATAGATCATTAAAGCTAGGAGTGGTAGGAGGAGGGGACAGTTCTAGGGGTTATTGTTATTTCATCATCCACCAGCAAAATAGCTGTGGATGTGTTTTTGAGACCATCTAACAAGTGGCTGACAATTGTCAGCGGGCCTGTTAGGGGTCATCTGTCAAGGGGGTTCAACTACAAAAGGCAGAAGATCAAGAGACGGCACAGAACCCCGGCCAAAAAGGCTAGAACAAGTATCAGGGGTCACCCCTTTGATAAAGAGACTCATTCTGCCCCATGCCTCAGCTTTCTTTCCCTACTTAACCTCCTCTAAGGGGAATTATTTAGAGGCCAACACTGAAATCTTCAGTTAACCAGGAGCTTCAGTTAAATGAAGCTGTGGCTATATTACACTATTAGATACCAGAAAATATCATTTATGCAGAAAAGGAGTAAAAATATGACTTTCTCCAAAGGATTTCAAATACTAGTCCATTCATTCAAAAGCATGTGTAACACCTCTAATGGACCATAAATGATTCCAACACCAGGATGGGAAGTAAAGTATTTCATTCAACATATTTGTGATCATGTCCATTGCAAACTGCTTTAAGACCTGTGTTCCCCATAGTGCAAGGCACACAGTAAAGCTGGTGCCTCAGTTAAATCTGGTCAAATTTAAATATGCTGGTAATACACTTCTGGTACCACAGACTAGAATTATAAGGTCTGCTAACATCATGTTCACTAGGGAAGATATGCTATCTGTCATGTGTTTCTTTTATATGAACATGTCCTATCTTCGCAAGGAGACTGGGAATACCTCCAGGAAAGGGACAGCTTGGGAGCCAGCACTGTGTCTGGCTGGCGCTGAGCACAGGGCCTGGTCTTTGCTAATGAAGATTGCATCAACAACCTCCACATGGTGCACATAGTTCATCGTGCCCCACTCATTATCCCTCTAATCTATGCCCATCCTAAAGGAACAAAGTGTCATGGGAACACGGTATGGAGCCCGCTTTCTGCTGAGAATTTCCAGGAAGGTATTCCAAAGAGCAGATCTTAAAACTAGTCCTTGAAGCATGAATAGGATTGCGGTGTTGGTGAATAGGAGGAAGAATATTCCAAGCAGCAGAGTAAACATCATGAACAAAAACTGTAGGGGCACAAAAATGCAAATCAGGTACATACCCGAAAGAATTGAAAACTGTGACTCAGAAGGATACTTGTACATCCATGTTCATAGCAATGTTATTCACAATCACCAAAAGCTGGAAACTGACAGATGAATGGATAAAGAAAGTGTAGTCTATACATACAATGCAATATTATTCAGCCTGAAAAAGGAAGGATATTCTGACACATACTGCAACATGCATGAATCTTGTGGACATTAAGCTATGCAAAATAAGCCAATCACAAAAGGACAAATATTGTATGATTCAACTCACAAGAGGTACCTAGGGTAATCAAGTTCAGAGACAGAAAGTAGGATGGTGGTTGCCAGGGCCAGTGGGAGTGGGGATTGGAGAATCTCTTGAATATATACAGAGTTTCAGTTTTGCAAGATGAAAAGTGTTCTGAAGATGAATGGTGGTGATGGTTTCACACAATATGAGTTACTTAATGCCACTGAATCATACACTTAAAAATGATTAAAATGGTGAATTTTACGTTCTATGTAATTGACCATAATAAAAATATTTTTTTTAAATGCAAACCAAAAACCATCACAACTAAGACCTGAATTAAAACATTAACTTCTAACTACTTAGACATTTACACTCTCAAAAATATTGGACAGTTATGTTTTAGGCAAATTTGCATTGTGCACATTTGAAATATTAATATGACATTTCACCAAAAATTGGAAATATGAATCTCCCCCTAAAATTTTGTACTTAACTAAAACGCATGTAATTTTAGGTTTCAAACACCAAATGAATCTCAAACCATGTTAATGATAAGATACATGGCAGTATTACAGATAAACAAAAGTTCCCATCATTCATCAGTGACCTGTCAACTGAATAGCTCATGATTTTAGTGAATATTGAGTTCTTATTTTTAAGTACAGTCATAAATTTAAATTTCTTCTTATGCTATACTCTTGAAATTCAAACTCTTATGTGGGTGGTACCACCACTAATGCTGAAAAAAACACAATTGAAAATAAATAAATTTGGAAAATAAATTAGAAGTGACACCATCTTAAGAAACAAGTTAATCATTTATTAATGATTTCTCTATCTTTTTAGGCTAAAAGATGTATTTTTTTTTAAAAATTTAAGCCCTACCTTCTTCAATTTGTGTGTTCTGAGAACACATCCCCATGACTCTACATTGTTCTGGAAATAAGTGTGTCTATAAGAAATGCATTCTTATAGGAAATGCAACTACCTTGTGTTATGAAAGTCCAGTTTCCCTTTAGAAGTGCTATCACTGGACCCTCAGAAAATGTCTAGGGTCTGCTGGTCTGGAGCCCTTCTTTGCTCTCCCCTTAACTAGAATAATCCCATCTCCACGCTCAGTGTCTGCAGAGTTTTCTCCCAGACACGGAGCCCAGTTTTCTCAGACGACCATGCATGTGAGAAGCAACCCCTGGGTAGACACCTGCTGGCTCCCAAAAGCAGGTCTGGGAAGGTTTCCTCCAAACTGGGATATGTAGATGGCTGGAGGCTGCCTCCAGAGGGTAAGAAATTACCTCAACTCCTGCACAGATTTTACTTCCTGAAAGCAGTCCTGAAAAGTTGTCATAGTATTGGACCTTGGATCATTGGAAGCTTCCAGAGGTGTCAGAACCATTTGATCATTGGCTCACTGGAGAATGGAATAACTTAACCCTGTAAGCATATATTGTCCAATCCAATGTATGAATATGAGAAGATATGGGTACAAAATATGGACTATTCCAAGACACGTGTGTCTATCAGATAAAAAGGAGAAAATTGAAGGCTGGAAGAATATTACCAAACGTACTGGAGCCACATAAAATATGAAGCCTCTTATCAAATACACATCTTTGCTCTTCGAACCTTTCCCACAGGGACACACAGCCTGTCTCGATGCCTGTGCCATGGTCGGTCTGTGAAAACAGGACTGTGAGTAACAGAGGGAAGTTTCCTGCCACTCTCCCAAATCCTGTACGGAGACCAACAGCAATGTGAGGAAGGACGCACCCAGTGAGGCTGTCAGGTGCACTATCGCCTCCAAGTCCAGCTCCATGGCCCTTTGTCACAGTATTACCTGACTCCCTTTGCCTGAATGTATGAGAAGTCTGAGCTTGGCAGGTGACTTCCTGTTTCAGCCAGAGCTCTCTGGGGTAACAGAAGCACAGGCAGCTGCAGAGCACCTTCTGAAGGGTGGGACCCCTGGCATCCCTGTGGAATGACTTCCCCAAGCCAGTGCTCAAAAGTTTACCCCCAAAACACACACACACACACACACACACTCTCTCTCTCTCTCTCTCTCTCTCTCTCTCTCTCTCTCTCTCTCCCAGGAAAGAATAGGATGGTAAGAATTAGAAGGAATAAAATTAGAATACTAGAAGAAGCCCTGCCATAACAAAGATGCATCTGGAAATCAAACCAAAGAATCTACTCAGATTACTGCCTCCTGCAGAGGTTTTGGTGGGAGCCGAGCAGTGGCATAGCTGGGTTTCCATTCATCTCCAGACTGTAATTGACATAAAGAGAAAAAAAAGTGCATTGTGTTCCTAACTCAGTTCTTGGATTTTATGTTTAATGCCAGTAATCCTTTTCTATTTTTCAGTCACACAAAATGGCACTTATTAATGAGCTCTCAAATTACATAAAGAGAGATCTAAAGGATAGAAACTAAATCATTTAAAGTAAGCCTGTAGTGTTGTGGCTTTGAGTACAGAATAGCATCTGTGTGCAAGTGAGGAGGACCCGCCTGCTGCAGCTATGGAAACCACAGCCAGAGGAGGGGGGAGAAGAAGAAGGAGAATAAGCAGTAGGGTGCTGTGAAAAGGCAAAATGCCCAGAAAGAAGACACTTAGCATCCCTAAACATACATACACACACACACACACACACACACACATGCCTCTTGCTGGCACCTTAAATCATGCAACTCTCATCTCCCAATTATATTGTTGGGTTGTAAAATTGTAGGCTCCCACATTAACAAATGTGTATTTATTTGCATATACACACATATATATAATATTATATATTTATAATATTGTATATATTATATATGTATATTAGCTTAACAAAAACAATAATTTTGCAGTGTAAAAGTCCTGGGCCTTCAATCCATTATGATGATTCTCTGAGCATTCATCCTCCTTTCCGGATGGTACCAATTAAGAGTAAGACCCGGGCTTCCCAGGTGGCGCAGTGGTTGAGAGTCCACCTGCCGATGCAGGGTACACCGGCTCTTGCCCCGGTCCGGGAAGATCCCACATGCCGCGGAGCGGCTAGGCCCACAAGCCATGGCCGCTGAGCCTGCGCGTCCGGAGCCTGTGCTCCGCAACGGGAGAGGCCACAACAGTGAGATGCCTGTGTACCGCAAAAAAAAAAAAAAAAAAATAGAGTAAGACCCTCATCCTAACAGATGTTGAGCAAATAAACCTGATCTGAGGCTTTAATGGACAAAACCAGACACATTTACTATACCCAAGAGAAGCAAAAATAAATATAATGTTTATAGTGGGCCACTTGGGTTAACTTGCAATGACTGGGGCTTTGACCTGTTGCTGTGATTAGTTTCAACTTTTCCCACGTATCTGTAATTAGCATACCAAAGTCTAAGACACTGTTGGACACAATCCTAACCATGGAATCCTTCCACTCCCTTTATTTTTCCTTAATATTGTTTGGAGAGGTGATTTCCATCTCTAAAATACATTTCATTGTTTCTGTTGAAATGGAAAGCATAGCTTTTTAAGATGCTAATCAATAATGATTAGCAACTAAGTGTGCAGTTTGTTCTGTGTCAAGAAAATATGTCACTTGCCAGGTCTATGCTGGCTCTGGATGAGTACAGCTTACATCACCTCCATAGGCTGTGTCTCAAAGAGTTGCATTTGGAATGGCAATGCAGAATGGAGACGCACCTCAGGCATTCAAACCATCTCCCAGGGCCCCCTTGGAGCCCTAATATTTTCCTGAACAACAGGTGGCAGTAAAGACATTCTGCAGGAGCTAATTAAAGAGATTTTCTGTTTCAGGCGGGGTTGTACAAATGCTGCTTAAAAGAAAGGATTGGGTAGTCAAAAAAACTACAACCTGATTCAAGTTTCTCTGCACACACTGTTCTGTTTCTACATATGTCGCACCTGGATATTCTTTCCCCACCACCTCCTTGTCTTATTTAAAGAACTCACCTTGCGATAAAGATAGTTTCCTTATTGTGGAGACCTCAGCATTTACAATTAACAGGCTTCCAACCACTGATTCCCCCTGACACACACAGGCACACACACACACACACACACACACACACACACTAACACACTAACACACTAACAAATCTAAGAGAGCTTGAGCTTGTCAAAAGCACAGATTCCAAAGCAGCAAAGCCAAGGGTGGCTTTGTGAGAAAGCTGCCATATTATGGGAACATTTGGTTTCTGAACTGCCTTAAAATGGTGACCTTTTTTCTATTGCCAAATAAACATTCTTCAAGCTGCACTGGTGTAGAACAAAAGTATCATTCTATAGTTGATCATGAAGATCTAAGGGTTGTCTTTTAGATCCTTTCATCATTTTTGACCAGAAAAAGCATTTGTTTGAATTCTGAGCAGAAACCAGTCCACTTCACTTTTAACGCACATCTCAGCAGCCGCATAGCATAGGGAGATCAGCTCGATGCTTTGTGACCGCCTGGAGGGGTGGGATAGGAGGGTGGGAGGGAGGAAGACGCAAGAGGGAAGAGATATGGGAACATATGTATATGTATAACTGATTCACTTCGTTATAAAGCAGAAACTAACACACCATTGTAAAGCAATTATACCCCAATAAAGATGTTTAAAAAAAATAAAAATAATTAAATAAAAAAATAAAAATCTTTTAGGAGTGCACAGCACACAGCTCTCCTCTGAAAAGAGAGACAGAGAGACTTAATAAAACATCAAGTCCCAGGAAATCTACGTGACTAATTTTGTATTTAAAATTATGGAAGATATCGGTTCCAGTGGTAACTGTCCCCAACTATTAGTAATTGAAAACATGAGTCATGAAGACATGGAAAATACAATCTGTAGCTCATCTAGTACATTTTTCCCAAATATACAATCTATGGAGCTCCGAATCACCCATTTTGCTGCAGTGTGCCACTCAGTGATGCAGTCCAATTTTGAAGGCAAATATGTCATGTTTTACTGATTCATCAAGTTCTCTGGGCAGCTCTTTGAAAGCAGCACCCTCTACACTGAGCAGGACCACATGGCCAGCCTTCCTTTTCCTCTATCTATTCTATTTAGCCTGCCATTGCGTAGATATGCTCTACTTTTTTTTCTTTTTTTGCAGTACGCGCGCCTCTCACTGCTGTGGCCTCTCCCTCTGCGGAGCACAGGCTCTGGACGCGCAGGCTCAGCAGCCATGGCTCACGGGCCCAGCCGCTCCGTGGCACATGGGATCCTCCCAGACCGGGGCACGAACCCGTGTCCCCTGCATCGGCAGGCGGACCCTCAACCACTGCGCCACCAGGGAAGCCCGATATGCTCTACTTTTATTACTATGGATTCAAATGAAAGAAAAGGAAACCTTTAAGAGTGATACAGGGCATGTAAATAACACCAAAGTCTGTCATTCTGCACTCCTGTGTCTTGGTCACCAGAAAGTAGAGGTGACCTTTCTTGTGGATTAATGTGAAATCTCCCAAGCTCACAGAGAATGAACGTTTTAAAGTTTTCCCAACATTCATCGTGGTCTAATTACTCACTTCTTCTAAAAGTGACTACTCTGAAGGTCCAAGCCTAATTCCCCAGCTGTGTTCACCTTCTGGCCATGTGCTAAGCCAGAAATGTAGGTGTCACCTTTAAGTCTTCCGCCCACCTTCCCCCAGTGTCTCTATCCAGAAAATGACCAATGAGTCCTGTCGCAATCTTCCAGATACAGCCCTTGGCTAAGTAACTCCTAATCATCCTTACAGATTTACTAAGGCATCAATTCCTCCTGAAAATTGGCTCTCCCTTCCTGTACCTAAATCAAATCCTGCGTCTGAGTATTTCCATAATCCACTGTGCCCAGCAAAGTCACAATTTATTATAATGGTCAAGTGACATGCCTCTCTTCTCTAAGAGACTGTGAGCCCCTTGAAGAATAAAACTGTATTGTTTTTCTCTCTCTTCTCAATGTGCCCAGACCAGGTGTTTGGCAGACGGATGGAGAGATGGATGTATGGGTAGAGGGACAGTTAGGAACACTCCCAACAAGAGGACCCTGGCTTCCTCTGTCCTGCAGACTTGCCAAAGACATCGTCCAAATCACAGCTGTCATGAGGATGTTCTTCTTAGCCACATTGCTTGGACAATTATTAAGAACAAACTATACTTTAAAGAAAGTTTAATTTACATTCAAAAACAGTTTCTGAACACTAACCCTTGGGGAAAGCCTCAGGGAAACAGCTCTAAATCATGAAAGACTTGTCTCTGAAGCCGGACCACATTTAAATTCCAAATCAAACAGGCAGTTCTTCCGCCCCCATTTCTTTATGTAACCAACAAATGTAGCTCTGCTGTAGTCTAAAAATCCTGGTTTGAATTCTTCCAGGTGAAACATGCCTGCCTAAACAATTAGAGGCACTTGACTACCAAGATTAATGGCCACTTTCTGGACCTGTAATAATTTAAATCCCAAGAGAAGGGGGCCAAAACTTTTACCAGCAGAAACCCTTCATACCTCATCATACTATAGTGTGCACTTAAAATACCAGCAATCAGTCCAGGTCAGTACCTAACACATAATCCAGATAGAGTTAGCAGGTAAAATACAGGATACTCAGTTACATTTGTCTCAGATAAACAATAAATAGTTTTTGTGTAAGTATGACCCATGCAACATTTTGTGTAAGTATGACCCATACTTATACTAAAAAAATTATTCATTACTTATCTAAAACTCAAATTTTACTGGGTGTCCTGTGTTTTTATGCACTAAATCTTCAGCCCAGCTCAAAGGTGCAGGGTTAGGTGTCTCATCTGAAATTTCTAGGAGAGAGTTAAAAGAAAAGTTCTGTCATCTGGCTTGGTCCTGCCATATGGAAGATAATTGTCCTTAGTGCTCTGTCCACTCTGGCCATCCCTGAGGGAGGCTACAGCCCATCCTGCTCTCCTAGCATCATTACAAAGTCAGTTTGAGTTCATGAAATCAGAACTCATTTGCTGATGTATTCTGCCTGAATTCCCCCCAATCCGTCATCTGAGAATCACCAAATATGAAAATCCTGACAGCAATGCTGTGCACAGCCATGCAAATGGAAAAACCTCAGGGAAATGAAGACATTGTACAGAAGATTTTCTATAATCATTTTAGGTTTTGTGACCGCAGTTCCGGCAATCACATATCAGTTTCTAGACACCCTTTATATCTATTATCTTCTCTGGCTCCAAGTACAAATGCACAGGGTCTGGACTAGGGGAAGGCAAAGAAGGCATGTAGGGTGCATAGTTTAATGGGGGTGCAGAGTCCCAGAGCAGGTGCAGAGTCAATACTTGAGAGCAGAGCCTCCTTTAATTTTATGCCCCAGGTGCCTCACTTCCCTCTCCTTAGTCCTGACCCTGAAAATATAGATTATTTCTCTTCAACCTGAATGGTCTGGCAGACAAAAAAATGAACATTTCTATTAGTGGCATCAGGGTCATTTCCAGGTGGGAACAATTCCAATTTATGAGGAAAGGGGTTGCAATCTTTAGCAAACGCATAACGGTTCCTCACGGACATAGGGGTGTAATGACCAGCACAAAGTCCTCCACACAAGAGCTAGTCGCTGTCTTCATCAACTCCTGGAATGCAGTAGAGTATGTATTCATTTCCTAGGGTTGTGGGAACAAAGTACTGCAGATTGGGGGACTTAAACAACAGAAATATATTGTCTTATGGTTCTGGAAGCTGGAAGTCTGAGATCAAGGTGTCGGCAGGCTTGGTTCCTTCTGGGGGCTGTGAGGGACAGTCTGTTCCAGGCCTCTCTCCTGGCTTCTGGTGGCTTGCTGGCCACCTTTAGCATCGTGGCTTGTTGAAACATCACCTGATCTCTGCCTTCATCATCACGCGACGCTCTCCCTGAGTACCTGTCGGTCTGCAACTTCCCTCTTTTTATGACACCAGTCATATTGGATTAAGATCCACCCTAATGACCTCCTTTTGACCTGATTTTCACCTATAAGGACCCTATCCCCAAATGAGGTCATATTTTGAGGTGCTGGGGGTTGAATTTGAGGGGACACCAATGAACCCATAATAGAGTGTCTCTACACTGATTGGTCAAGGACACACCTGTTGACTCTCAAGGCCCCTTGGACAGGTGACTGTTTCCCCAAATTTCTCTTTTGTCTGTGTGTATCTTGCTACCCTCCCTCCAACCCCAAACCAACACCTTCCTCCAATCATGTTATATATTGTACACCCCCTGTGGACACCCTGTGTGCCACTCTTCACACAGGGATAGCCCCTGAGCAGCAGAGGATGAGGTAACCCATCCTGACTGTTATCAGTGAATTCTTGAAATTCACTTTAGTTCTGGTGCTCCTCCTCCCTTATTACTGCAGCACCAGAACTAAAGTGAATTTCAAGAATCCTTCCGGCTCTAATTGTTGTTTTTTTCTATTTGCTTCATCACAAGCATCGCTTCCTGGGTGAATGGAGTTGAAGTACTAAAAAAGCATCTCAAATCCCAGAAAGTTTTTTTTTTTCACAAGCAAAGAGCCCTGGGTCACAGGGGAGATTGGCGGAAATCTGCGCATGCCCGCGATTGGGCGGGGCCTCTCAGGGATACCTACGGCAGCGGGCTAGGGGACTAGGCCACAGTCTGTAAGGGCCAGCTAGAGTTCCTTACAACCACGTGATATGTGGCATCTGAAGGAGAAAGAGTGGCAGTTTATGAGCATCCCAGGAGAGCAGGACAAGATGTGAAAGGGGGAGGAGGAGGAGAGAATAAATAAAGTAGGGGGAACACTGGACCGAAAAGTGCTATAATAGTACTGGGCGGAAAAGCCAGTGATGAGTTTGAGATATGGTTCTTTCCAGAACAGCTGTGTGACCTGGAAAAAAGTACTTAACCTCTCTACATCCCACTCTCTCCATTTATAAAATGGGATATTAATAGCTGCCCCACAGATTTGTTGGAACATTAAATGTAAAACGCCTCACCACGAGGCACACCTAATCCAAGAGAGTCTCAGTTCCCTTCCTGGCTTCCCTGAAGGACTTTTAAAATGAGACCACCTTAGCAGAGATTTTCGGAGGATGGGGGAGGGACAGTGGAAGAATTGGGCCAGGAAGGGGGGGGGGGCGATTTGGCGGGGGTGTGTGTGGAAGGGAACGCTCTTGAGTTTTGCTCGGCTCTGGGTGCTGTCCATGGTGGCGATCCTCTTG
This sequence comes from Phocoena phocoena, assembly GCF_963924675.1. Classification (NCBI taxonomy): domain Eukaryota; kingdom Metazoa; phylum Chordata; class Mammalia; order Artiodactyla; family Phocoenidae; genus Phocoena; species Phocoena phocoena. Next base: position 128,052,878 of record NC_089220.1, on the reverse strand, counting down.
GGGCTGCAAGGAGAAGAGGCTGAATAAAGGTACAGCGAGGACTGGGGGCCAAGGGCTCAACAGGGACCCTTTCCAGAGGGGTCGGGAACTGTGCACGATTAAAGCCAAGGAGGCTGAAAAGAGCTCTCTGATTTTTGGCAAAATATGTCGCCAGGACGCTGGGTGATTTTCACAAACCAGGAGGAAAGGAGGCGCTGAGCATGCCCGGCACTGCGCCAGGCTGACGCTAGGTGGCGCCGCTCAGCAAGGCAGCCCGAGGCGGCGGCCTTAGCGGGGCGGTGGGCGGTTCCCGCAAGACTGCTCCTCTCCTTGGAGAAAGCAGGTTCTGCCCAATCCCTGGGTTATTTCTGCCTTCCCGTTAGTATTTGCTGAGTAAACCAACATCTTTTATTTTTTAACATTGAGCTCTCAGCAGAGATACACCGGCAAAAACGTGATGTACGCAAGACAGATGCATTCATCAGTTTTTCCTTAGTTAAAATGAGATTTGAACTGATCAGGAGGAAATCAAAACGATATGAAATTACTCTAAATTTTGTGACTTTTGCCTGTGGGTAAAGTCTGAAGTGAACAATTAACATTTATAAGATGATTTTTTAAAAGAAAGAAAAGAAAAGAACTAGCTAAAAAAAATCATATGGCAATGAAACGAATCATAGCCCTCCCGGTGACCCAGGAATTCCACTCCTGCGGGGGAGTGCTGATGTCCAAAAAACGTGTATGCAACAAGAATGCTCAAAGCAGATTCATTCATGATAGCCCAAAGCTGGAAATAATCCAAATGTCTATCAACAGAATGGATGAACAAACTGTGGTATATTCATACCACAGAATCACTCTCAGCAATAAAAAGGGATGATCTGCTGATAGGGGCAACAGCGTGGCTTTATGTTAAGTGAAAGGAACCAGATACCAAACACTAAGTAACCTGTGGTTCCATTTTGATGAAGTCCTAGATCAGGCAAACTAACTTACAGTGATAGAAAGCAGATCACCGTAAGGCAGATCAGTGCCTCTGCGGGTGCCGATTACCTGGAAAGGGGCGTGACAGAACTTTCTGGAATAATGGGAAAGTTCTAATTCTTGATTTCAGTGGTGGTTACACAGGTCTGTATATGTGTGTACATATTCATGGAGCTGTACACCTTGGTAAAATGTGTGCATTTCACTATAGGAGACTATATCTCAATTAAAAGAAAGAGACAGAGGAAGGAGCGAAAGAGGCAGATCATTTCCACTCCTGCATTTCCTGTGGATTCCTATATCCTTTTTAGAATTTCTCTCAGCATATTTTTCCTCTAATGTGAAGAATATGGCCTATTTCTGGCATCTGTCCCTCCTGTCCAGTTTTTTTGTTTTGTTTTGAATAATTTAGCTAAAGACTTCATTTGTTTTTTTAATAGCGCTTATGCTCCCAACCAGCGAATTGTCGAAATCCTCATCATACGACTTCCATTTCACTCATTAGAACCTTAATTGTCAAGCAGCTGAAATGATTCTTATTGCTTATTCTAATCGCTATTAGGAAGGAGTGCTGGAATTATATGTATAATATTAGACACATAACAATAATGAGGGACAAATAAAGTTTATTTTCCCTGAAATTATTTCTACGGTACAGGAAGGGGCATGGTTAAGCAAGGCTGCCCTGGGCATCTCCGGAAGGAGCAGAAGCTGGTTTCTCCGGGTGTCTCGACTTGCCTTTCTTATCTTCAGAGTCACTCTTTTCCCACCCGCTTCAGGCACTTAGGGCCTTCAGAGAGTGTTTTTCCTGTTGCCCACATCATAACCCACTCTTGGAAGAATCTGGTGCTGGTCATTACTCCTCCATGCCAATGGGACCCCCACTTGCTGCTCCTCCCCAATGTCAGAGATCCAAGAATAAGAGAGACGGGGTCACTGTATTCAGGGGCCAGGCAACAGGAACCTGGAGTTCATGACCAAGGACTCTGGATGGGCAGTGGTATGACGTGGGTGCAAAAAACAAGATACCTAACAAGGGGCAAGTGGGAGCCAAGCCCAAAGCCAAAGATCCTAGAGCAGGGGTTAAGGTGGGAAAGGAGAGGGAGGGAGATTTTTCCTTGTGCCTGACACCTATACCTAGAGATACTGTCTGTTTGTAATTTACACAAGTCACTGCTGAGTTTAGCAATGCCCCAGATTTGGCTTCTGGAAGATTGTAGTACTATTATGGTCAACACACCTACTTTGAGTGTCTAGCTGTGAAGAATGTGAAGAGGATGTGAATGGCCCACTCATCCCCACAAGGAATTTACATTCTAGCCAAGGAGCGTACAACGATGCCTGGAAGCTAAGCCCTTTCCATCCGACACTTTCCTCTGAGAGGCCATTTTTGATTCTCCTATTCTGAGTTGGGAGACCCTCCAAAGCCCTCCAAAACACCAGTCCTTAGATCAAGTCTCATCATAATTATCACAAATGGTGCCAGAATTTACATGCACGCCTATGTATATTGCAGGTTTTGGAAAAAATCATCACAATAACTCATAAGGTTGTAGCCTCTATTTCCTCATCTATAAAATGGGAATAACAAATGTGTCCACCTTCAAGCGTTGCCACGCAGACTAAACAGAAAACACTCATGTGTTTAATGCCCATGTGATAGTCTACTTTGCTAAGAAATTGAAGGTACAACTTGTGCACATTGAGAACAGAGGTGGAGACAGAGAGAAGCAGTGTGGCCAGTACCCAGATCTCAGGCTGGTTACCAGCCTCCCTGGCAAACTGGCTTAGCCTCCCCCCACAAAAATCTACACAGGGCCGGCTTCGTACCTGCCTTCCCTCCTGGTCCATCTCCCAGTCACCTTTCTACGTACTTCTCATGGGAGATACTAGTTATGTAAAAAGAGGAAGTTTAGGGTCTTCCCTGGTGGCGCAATGGTTGAGAGTCTGCCTGCCGATGCAGGGAACACGGGTTCGTGTCCCGGTCCGCGAGGATCCCACATGCCGCGGAGTGGCTGGAACCGTGAGCCATGGCCGCTGAGCCTGCGCGTCCGGAGCCTGTGCTCCGCAACGGGAGAGGCCACAACAGTGAGAGGTCCGCGTACCACATAAAAAAAAAAAAAAAAAAGAAGAAGTCTATACAGAATTTTGTGGTGGATAAAAGTGGCAAGAATGAACACCCTGGTCTTGTTCCTGATCTTAGAGTAAATATTTTCAGCTTTTCCCTATTGAGTATGATGTTAGCTGTGTGTTTGTCATATATGGCCTTTGTTATGTTGAGGTATGTTCCCTCTATGCCCACATTCTGGAGAGTTTTTATCATAAATCGTTGTTGAATTTTGTCAAAAGGTTTGTTCACATCTGTTGAGATGATCATATGGTTTTTATCCTAAAATTTGTTGAGGTGTTATCACATTGATTGATTTTTGCAGATATTGAAAAATCATTACATCCCTGGGATAAATCCTACTCGATCGTGGTGTATGAGCCTTTTAATGTATTGTTGGATTCGGATTGCTAGTATTTTGTTGAGGATTTTGCATCTATGTTCATCAGTGCTATTGGTCTGTTATTTTATGGAATTCCCTGGTGGCCCAGTGATTATGACTCGGCGTTTTCACTGCTGCGGCCTGGGTTCAGTCCCTGGTTGGGGGAAATAAGATCCCCCAAGCTGTGTGGTGCCGTCTATTGTTATGTGTCTATATGTACATCATTTTAAAGAAAAAAAACATTTCAAGACATCAAAATATTTGAAATGATTGCCTTTCAAAAATGAAATCATGAGGGACTTGTTTTCTACTTTTTTTATTCCCCCAGCTTCACTTTTAAATAAGTACATATTGTTTTCATAATCAGAAAAATTTAGCATAATTTTAAAAATCAAGCCAGTTTTGTGACACTAGCGAAACAAAAATCCCTATTTCTGCCCTTCCCGCCTTGGCCCAGAAATGGTCTCAGAGCATGGGGTCTGAGGCTGAGGTTGGGACTCTATTGCATGTAATCTCCTTGCAAAAATTAAAGGGGGGAAAGCTGGACCATCCACACAAAGTCTTACCAAGGTTTTTATTGATTTATTGGCAAACCAACCTGACTTTATATATTTTATTTGCTTTATCCACTTCATTTTTATATGAGTTTATTTTTAAGGTTTCCATTTATTTGAAGTGGAGGATTTTGCCAGATAAAGGTTAAAAAATGACCTGGCCATCAGTGATGGTCCGGATACCACTTGGCCCAGCCAAGCAAAGATATGAAAGTCAAGGCCACAGTCCCAAAGCATGGAAAAAAGCTTCCCTAAGGGCCACCTGCGGGTCCGTGAGGACTGTGTGAAAACTCTCCATCGAGGTCAAGAATAAGCTTGAGGAGTGAGGCTGATAAAGTGCAGCTCTCCAGGTGGGAACAGAATCCGTGGACTGCTGGGGCTGAGACCTCACCTTGCTCACCCCACACCCTCCAGTTCCATCAGAGGGAGTTGGACCTGGAGCTTCAAAGGGCAGAGCACAAGACCTCACACCAGAACTACTGAATCAGATCTGCAATTTACCAGATCCCAGGTGATGCACAGGCACATCAGAGTCTGAAAAGCACCACTGTAAGCACCTGGCCCATGTGGGTGCTCACCCATTGATAACCAGGCCTGCATATCCATGTATTATTGTATCGGTTTCTCATACCCTCCCCCAACCCTACAGCAGATGAATAGAATTGATGCTACAGGCCCTATTTTACAAAGGAAGAAAATGATTCAGAAGGACAAGTGACTAGAGCAAAACCATTTAGCTTGTTAGGTACAGAGCAGTCCTGGGACCCCAGCCTTTGACTCCAAGTTCAGGAACCTCTCCATTACACATACCTGCTTCTTTGTGCTAGACTCAACAAAGGGCAGCTCCATGAAACAGGCCATGTCAGGTACAGATGGGCCATGCTTGTCCTTATAAGGGAGATGGTTTCCATTGACTACAGTATGACATTTCCTACCCTAACTATTTTATCTCATTTACACTCTGTGTCCAGGGCTGTCCGTGCCTTTGGGTGGAGTGAAGCAAGTTCGCTCTCTCACAAACATCTACTCAGAACCCAAATAGGTAGACTTTGAAGTACTCTAATGAGAGAGTAGAGGCTGCTGGTTGTTTCAAAATACCCATTCTATCTTCTTTCCCAGTAATAGAACCCCAGCTTTAACTGGGGTGGTATTGTACCTAGGTAAAGACTACCTCCCAACTTACCTTGCAGCTAGATATAACTAAGTACTAATGAAAGAGGAGCAGACATTACTAGTGAGTACTATGAGAAATTTCTTTAAAGGAGAGACAAATGGCTATGCAAACTCTTTTTGCCCTTCTCTCCTGCTTCCTGTTTCCATCTGGATCATGGATGCAATGGCTGGAGCTCTAGCAGCTACTGGATCACAGAGCGACCTCACGGAACAGAGCCAAGGACTAGGGATGAGAGCAGCCTGGAACCCCTATACCAGCTCTGGATACTGCTCTCTGGACTGAGATATGTGAGAAAAAAATATCCTCTTATCTTACTCTGTAGAGTCTCTGCTGTAGCAGTCAAATACAATTTCTAACTGATACAGCAAAAATACCAAGATACCCTGACTTTTCAGAGCCTAGAGGCTCATCAGCTGGAATTAATGCAATGTGACAAACATGGGATAGAGGATTATAGGAGCCATAAATCCAGGGAACCTGCAAGATGCAGGAAGATTTCTCCAGAGAAGTAAAATCTAAGGTTAGAATTAACAATGGACTGGATTTAGTCACACAGAGAAGGGAGAGGAGAACATTCCAGGAGAGGAAAGAGCATGTGTAAGGATCCACAGGCAGGACAGGGAGCATCCTCTGTCCTGCTAACGAATTCGAAATTTATCACAACAGTGATAGAGGCTGCTGAAAGCCTATAAGTAAAAATATTCATGTTAGAAAAAGCCCTCTGGTTGCTATGCTGAGAAGGGACTAAAAAGGCAAGTTTGAAAGCAGGAGGCCAGTTGGAGGCCAGTGCAGGGACATGGGTGAGATACCAGAGCAGCAGGGACCCGGCAGGGTGCTGGCAGTGGGAGAGAGAGAAAGGGATGCACCTGAGTGATACTTGGCAGATAGAACTGACAGGACGTGAAGGAAAGGGGATAGGAAGAGTCATGAGAGGGGCTCAGTGTACTAGCTTTGTAGCTGAGCAGGACCCCATGAGTCCTTCCCATAATAGACTCCCACCTGAATCCTCTACCTGCCTCTTGTCTGTAGAAAAACTTTAGCCTCCTAGGCCTTCCCCAAGTTCCAAAGAATAAATTTAATCAGAGAAGTGAGAAAAGACAAAAAGAAAGGAAAACAGTCAAGCTAGACAAAATAATAATACCTTAGCCATTAAACAAAGTCAAGGACTTTTAGTTCCTCCTCAAGAGCTATGGAGAATATTCTGAGCCAGGTCCTTTGAGCTGTTTTGCAGATACTGAAACGCCCACCAGGTGGAAGAAGTTAACTGTGTGCTGCCCACAAGCATGTAGACCACAGACCAGTTGGAACAAAGGTTGAGGATGCTGACTCCCTATTTCCTCACCACCAGCCAATCAGAAGAATGTCCACGAGCTGATCACGCCCTGCTCCTTGAACAGTATAACACTTCTCATTACCCTCTCCAGGGCGGGCACACAGTCTAGAGGGCATTAGCCTGCTGTGGCCTCCTTCACCTGGCAAGGCAATAAAGCTATTTCTTTCTACTTCACTCAAAACTCTGTCTCTGAGATTTAATCCGGCACCTGTGAACAGAGGCTGAATTTCAGCAACAGCTTGAACCGATCTGGGGACATGAGAATCAGCTCACCTGGGCCACACTGCGTTCATCACCACTGCAGAAAAATCTTATTTCTTAGCAACAGATTGTTCTCTCACCTTGCTTGTGGGTCATCTCCAGCCCACTTACTCTTGATTACTGAAAAGAGGTAAGGAAAGCCTTTTCTCATGCACCAAGGCAACATGTGATATATGAGGCTAACACCTGCCAGGGAATAAAGAGAAATTTTTTCAAGTTTTTGTGTGAAAGTAAAAACTGGTGAGTAGATATTTATACAGATAAGTACATGGCAATTATCTTAAAGAATAAATGATCCCAACTATTCTTAGAGTCCAGATTCTATGGTTCTCTTCAAGCAGTGTTGTCAGTTTCAACTCTCAGGGACCATTTAGGTAAAGGTTCCGAGACTCACTACGTGAAATATGCAGAACATCAAGAAAGAAGGTCCTGGAAATAAAGAGAAACCCACCTCACTACAAGGAGAGCTGTCTCTCACTGAATACCTGGTGCAGCTCTGGCTGCCAACGTTAATCAGATAGAAGTAAGCCAGAACTAATATGCAGTGCAGTTACAGCGGCTGCCAAAGGAGGAAAGTCCAACACGGTTCCCGCAAGAGTCAGGACGCTCAAGACTGAGAGGTATAAACTACTTCAGGCTTCAAAAAGACCAACACTCCCACTTAGTGGGCTCTCTTGTTGTGAAAATAATGCAAAATATGGGGTTGAGGATACATCCTTAAAACCAGTGATTGCAGTATAACTTGCAAGAGAGGAAAACTGGAAGCAATCAGAATGTGCAGTGATGAAGAAATGGCCAAGGAAATGATGACATATGTAGAATACTATGGTTTCTTTCTTTGGAAATGATAAAGAACAAAACTATCATGTTTAGTTTTAAATGTTGGATAAAAATGCTATGTATGAGCATTAAATTTATTTAAATATGCAATTAAAACCAAATTACTATGAGAAGTATGGCTAGAATAGATAGATGTTATAAACCTTGATAATATAAAATATGAAGATGTTACAATCATCAAACAGGAAATGCAAGGTAGGAACAAGAATAGTTGTACAAGACAAGAAGTGTAAATGTAAATTAGAAGGGAAAAAGCCAACCACCTAGAAAGTTTTAAACTATCTCTTAAATTATTCATGGATATTTTAAGCAGAATATCTGAGGGAAAATGTGTTGTTCTAGATGTATGGCATTAAAAACTTATGTAATTAATTAAGAAAAATGAATTATTTAAACATCCAATTTGAGAAGTTAAGAAAAATAACAATAAAAGATACTCAGAAGAAGATAATAAAGGTAAGAGCAGAACTGAAACAAATACAAAATATAAAAGAAGGAAATGGAGCATTTTCTAGGAAAATATAAGGTACAAAATTAACCTCTGAAGAGGAAGAAAACATCAATAAAACAATACAAGTGAAAAAAGACAAAGAAAGAAATAGAAAATGACTACAGCATTCATGAAAAGAGTTGCATCCCTACAATCGAAAACTCTGCAATACATAAAAGAATAAAGTTGCTTTGAATGAGCTAAAATTAAAGTAACATTTTTTAAAGGCAAAAAGCGAGGTACGGAGTAGCTGATATAATGCGACCTCCTTTGTGTAAAATTTACAGAGTCATATAGACACATAGTGTTATATGTTTATGGTTTTAAGGGTCTGTGACCACTGGGGTGGTGTAGTGTACTAGTTAATAATGAGATTCTGGAGCCAGATTCCCTGCATTTGGATCCCTGCTCCACCACTTTCTATTTTGTGATTGTCAGCAGTTTCCTTAGCTTCTCTGTGCTTCAGTCTCCTCATCAGTAAAATGGTAACAACAATAGAGCCTAACTCATAGAACTATGGGGAGTAAATGGGCTAATTCATCCAAAGAGCTTTGGAACATTGTCTAATAGTCATATGATAAATGCTTACTAAACGTTGGCAATGGTGATTATTTTATACATGTTGGTATATTTTTTTTTTCCTGAAAGAAAACATTATTAGTAATTGTTCTTTGGAAATTGGGGGAGAGACAGTGACGGGTAGAGTGTGCTCTTAGGCAAAGGGAGGGCACTTTGCCCTCACTTCTGAGCTGCTTGCATGCCCTGAACTTCTACATAATCCATAGGACTGTGTGTGCAGATAGTGGAGTTACAGGACACTTTGGTTTTCTTTTTCACCCTTTTCTGCACTTAAACAATGTTACACTTTCAAATGTTACGTTCACTCTTAGCACAAGTATGTAAGATATATACAGATGAAAACATTAGAAGGAAAATCAACAATTCTGATAGCAGTTTTGTTAGAGTAGGAAGATCCAGGATCTTTTTCCTCCTTCTTTTTTTTTTTGGTGGTACGCGGGCCTCTCACCGCTCTGGCCTCTCCCGCTGCAGAGCACAGGCTCCGGATGCGCAGGTTCAGTGGCCATGGCTCACGGGCCCAGCCGCTCTGCGGCATGCGGGATCCTCCTGGACCAGAGCACGAGCCCGCGTCCCCTGCATCAGCAGGCGGACTCTCAACCACTGAGCCACCAGGGAAACCCTTTCCTCCTTCATTTTAAACAATTCTTTTATATTTATTTTCAAACATAAAATGATATAGCTTAAAATGAATATATTCTTGTAATCCTTCTCCCTCTCTCCAGGGCAGTGGGCATATTTCCAGACCTTTTCCTATGCATTGACATAGACACATGAATAATTATAGATATGTATAATTGTGTGGTGTTTTTAATAATAGAAGTGTTATCACACTTCTTGTATTGTTCTGCAAGTGCATTTTTGCAATTAAAACTAGGTCTTGGACAAAGTTTCTATGTCAGTACCTATATCAGACACAAATGCCTACCTTATTTGTTAATAACTAATTAATATGTAATATTAATACATTAATATGTTAAAATTAAGATGTTATGTTAATAGCTAATTAATCAATATGTTCCCTAATACATTCGTGACAACATTTATGGAACTGTTTCCTTATTGATGGACATGTAGTTTCTTCTCCCATGCTCACTCTTGCCATCTACAATGCATAGCCTTCTGCATACCTGTTCATGCTCACGAAGAGTTCTTTATGATTTTTCCCTATCATGTGTACTTTTGAGGATGTTGTATTGCTTTCATAATATGAAATAATTTTTAAGCCAACAAGAGTAAGAATAAGAGGAACATAAACTTGCTTTCCAAACCTAAGAATTCTACATAGTTAATCCCTTAAAGTCCAACTTACAAGCAAATATCAGGACACCTCAAGGTGAATAATAAAGCCAAAACACACACACACACACACACACACACACACACACACACACACACACACAAAACAATAGTCATTTTCTTCAGGAGATTGTAGAAAGTACAAACATAAATCTGTAGTTTAGCCAAACGCATAGATGTCCCGGCATTAATTGTCCATTGGGTTGATTAGGGACAAACTGCATTTAATGGAAATATCATGAACAATCGTGTTTCTTGGCACAGCTGCCAATGACAGGCCATTGAACTAGAAGAAGCCAGAGCCAGCCAGGTGTGAGTAATCTATGTCTTCCCACCATTATTACCACCAATAATAAACCTTTGCAAAGATCCCCCACCACTTATTATCTTGTCTCTTTTCTAGTAAGTCTACTGTTTCATGAGAAAAGACCCCATGAATTAAGTACAAGTTTATTATTGTGGATAAGAAAAGGGAAATAGTCTTTTTCTACCTCCATTTTTCTTTCTCTGAGTTTTCATAAAGGCCACAACAAATCACATGTCATTCATCATACCCAAGACTAGCTGAAGCTGCAGAAATCTCTGGGGAAAAGAAAAATGTGGGTCTCCAGAGCTTTCTATGGAGGAAACTGTTCCCTCAGTGAGCTCTCACGTCAGCGAAGCCAAGGGATGGGAGGCTGAGGGTCTCCCCGTCAAATATCAGAGCAGGACCTGTTATTTTGTTTAATGGAACCACAAAGTGATCCTCTTCTGAATAAAGAGCTTGATTTAGGATGAAAAAAGAAAAGATGATGTCTTTATCCAAATCCCACTGTTCACATCTGCCCTTCCGACTTTCTTTCTGTCTTCAAAGTCCTCCTGGCTCACTAGGGCCTTCATTTCTACCCCACACTTTTCTCCTCTGACTTCTGCACCTTCTCCTACAGATTCATTTTACTGCATCCCTTCCCTGAACCATGAAGAATCAAAGCAAACAATGATAAGGATGCATGAATCTTTAATAAACTCTTATTTGAAAGCAACGGCCAAATTAAGGTCTAATTTTTAGTTTCATGTCACACTTGAGGAAGCTTCTTTGGTAAAGTGTTTGTGTTTTTTCCTCCTGTACCAAAGGCCATGGGATGAAGAGTTCCAGTCTGAGCAGAGTCTAACTTGTATTTCTTCCACAAGCCCTTACAGTGCTGTTAGCCAGTGGAGGATGAGTAATTCGAAATCTATTCCGACCTTCTTTTCTTTGCCATTTTCTACGACAGACTATACAACTCCACTCCCCCACCTCTGCAGAAATCGCCATGCGACTCAGCTCTGACCTACAAGAAGGGAAGTCTGCTGATCTCTTCAGAATCTTACTCCCACCTCTGGAATGCACAGGTAAAGGCTGGCTGCATAGCTGCCATCTTGCAACCAAGAAGGAAAGGCTAAGAGAACTTTGGGGATTTAACTTAGTTGTTGTTGAGCTGCTAAGCCAATGACTTTAGCTGTCTACTTATAATGTAAGGGGGAAAAGTTCCCTATTTAAGTTGAAGCCAGATTTCTGTTACTCACAGTCAAATGCAATCCCTAGACTAGATAACAGGCCGCAATAAGAGTAGCCTAGCGGCAAAGAGTATATAATATCTAAGGGAGGCAGATATCTAACCAATTAACTAAAATATCGAGCAGAATACAAAAAGTACTCATTTGAAATAAGTCCACAGCATGGAAGCAGAAAGAGAAATTTTGTGTTACTGGTGGGACCCAGGAAACTCTCACAGAAAACATGGAAAAGACACTGGAGCCGTCCAGCCTCTTCGTTTTGAAGAAGATTTTTCCAAGCAAGGAAGGCTGGACCTCCACACCAAGGATCCAGCATGAAGAAAGTAATGATGCCCTGAGACAGCATGGTTAGCTTCCGAATAACCCTAGGTGGTTGGAGAACGGAGCTGTGTTTAATGACAACAGGGCCAGTTGCTTTTCCTACATTACAAAGCGGGTCTCACAGCCCTAGCTTCTCCTAAACCATCTCCCACTTTTCTTTCTATGTTCAGTAGCAATTCCCATCACAAACTCATCTACTGCAAAAGCTAAGTACAAGTCATTGGTTATTACCCTGCCAAGAGAAAGAAAAAGAAAAGAAAACGTAATAGTGTTCGACTGTTGTTAATATGAACATTTGGTGGTTCCTTTCCTATGAGTGGTTCTCACTCAAAAGTGAATTTTCCCCTGGAGGACAGTCGGCAATTTCTGGAGACATTTGTGGTTGTCACAATTAGGGGAGTGGGGTACTACTGGCATCTAGTGGGTAGAGGCCAGGGGTCCTGCTCAGCCTCCTACAGTGTACAGGGCAGCCTCTCACAACAAAGAATTAGCCAGTCTAAAGTGTCAGTAATGGTGACACTTCTGTATTATATGATGGTGACTGGTAAAGCTGCCCATGTGTGGCTTCATATCACCAGATGAGTTCATCAAAGGGCAGTGAGTAGATGGCAGCATCGTCCTAAGAAAAGACCAGTGGTCACTGTGAAATGCACCATTGTGTTTTCTAATTAATACTGAATCAAACTACACTGACTGAAGCAGCCTAATAATGCCATTTAACACTTTGGGATTCCTTTATACATGGAAACCCCTCCAAGATTCTCAGTAATAAATATTTGCTTAATCAATGAATAAAGAAACAAAATCCCATCACACAGGGTTCAAAATACATTTTATATAGTGAAGTTTGCTGGGGATAGGGTGATAGAAGGATGAGGTGATTTTCAGAATTTTAAACCCTTGCATACAACAACAACAAGAAATCCTCAAAACAGTTGTAAAGGCCATATTTATTATTTCATTCAAAAGAAACTCCATGCCAAGAATAATAGTGTCTTACAGAAGTAGTCTTCTTAGAAAATTATTTTAAAAAATCATACTGAACAACAATGGATTCAGCCTTTGTGAAAAATTGCGTTTAGACCACAGATGGGATATTGAGAACTGTGCTAAATCACAGATGGTATATTTTTTCCTATATTTCACAAAACAGGCAATTTCTACCACTTATTTTTTTCTTTTATATTTTGCTCTTGGTAATCCTGTAGATTGGAAAAAAAATGAAACTAAAAAGAAATGTGAAAACATTTACTTTAAGTACTGTTTATAATCTTACTCTTTATAAGAGTGGATGGAAACATCACTGAAGATTCTGTGGTATAATTTACTTTTAAAAAAAACTTGGAGTATAACTCATTTTCGGTGAGCAATTTGTTTTATGGGCCGTGTATGTTTATTTGGGGTTGTGTTTTTTTTTAGTGAGTGCAATAAAGACACTTCTTATCAATTGATTTGTTTTATCAGCAGTGGGCTTCTCTCCGGACTGAAACATGGCAGCTTTTCTGAGGACATTATCCAGCATATAATTTCACCACAGACATGAATCCAGGTTCATTAGGGCCCACTTCCACTGCTTGTTATGACCTAATTTCTAGGATTCCTGCTTGATCGTGGCATTATTGTCCCCTGCACACAGTGTATCACATGGTTGTCAAATGGGTTCTCTCTCTTTGATGGTTCATCACATACACAACTTTAACTTGTGCCAACTTATATACCAACTGATCAGATCAGAAGTTCAAAAGTTCACTTCCAATCCCATGTGACATTGAAACTTCAAATATCATAAAGCTTACACCTTTGATAAATAATAAATTGCAATACAGGGTAGAAACTGGAGGTTACTATTTTGATGCTGTTAAAAACACTCTCTGGAGGTAATACTTAACCCAAAGGTGGATTAGTACATTTCAGCTGTATATTACACAAGCCACCTGCCTTCTCTCTAGCCCTGGGTACAGTGAATACTGTCCTTTCAGGCTCAGCTGACTTAAACATGACTCCAAGACCAGGGGGCCCTTGCAAGGTCTGGATGTCAATGCCCTCAGGTTGCTACACATATTTGTGCATTTCTAGCATGAGAAAATCATGCCATGAGAACAAAATCACAGCCAGTGTATATCTCACAAAATTGCATATCCCAATGTCCTGGGGAACATTCGTCTGTACTTCAGTAATGCCATATATGAGACAGCACATAAGTGATACACACCCACGGAGAGTGGCGCGGCGTGATAGAACAGCTGTGCAAATGGGCTCAAGAACATAAAATCAGGAAGCTATGTCTTTAGAAAAGTATTCCTTTTAAATCCTCAAATATCACATCTGGTTGCATCAAGTTGTCATTATGACATAGTATTTAAGATGATTTAATGTGTTACTGAAGAATAAGAATCTTGGAGTTTATTTAACTACTGTGCATTAGGAGAATGTAGCTCTCTAAACAGTATTCTGACAAAGCTGATAAAAAACTGTTCTTGTTGTTGGATGACTTTATTATATATATATATATATATATACATATATATATATTTTTTTACTGTAGTCAGTATAAATAGAGCTTTCAAACATAAACAGAATATATAGAAACACAAGAGTAAAAGTGGGGCTTTGGGATAGAAATGTAAATTGAGCAGTGCATACCAAAATGTAGAAAGCTATTCAGTGTGGAAATTTATGAGGTGTGTTACAATATGGGGATGTCACAATAACAAGTATCACTTACCTCCTATCCCTTGTTAGCAGATCCCCCGACTGGGCCTCTGCCAGCCAACAGGTCAGTCCCCAATCTGGGGGCGGGTTATCTCGGATTTGGAAAGGACTTGCTCCCTCCTCACACCCTCACTTCCCTCCCCCTCCCCCCATCAGCACAAACTTCTTACCACTTCCCCTCAGAGGTATACATCATTTTCAACAGAAAATTGAGGTTCTAGGTAGTTAGAACAATTTCAGACAACTGATCTAAGGCCAAAACCAAAATTCATCATCCCTATTTCCCAATCCATAGCTCTGTCTACCAAATCATCTCATACCTGCTGCCATTTATGGCAACTGTCCTCATGGACATCAATATTACATGTTTCTCCAAAGTGGAAAAGTGTACAAAAATCTTTCTCCACAGAAAGACTTTTGTATGCTTTTCTATCCCTGCAGTGAATGTGTTTTGCCTTAACAACCTTTTAAAGTGCTAAGAACTCTTTTGAGGAGGTTAAATAAACAAACCACTATAGTGGACAGTGGACTTGCAGCAGATTGTAATGACTATTTAACAGAGTGTTAAACAAAATAGAAGTTTAGTCTGGGGCTGGTACAGAGGCCCTGCTAAGTAATGTCCTCAAGGACATAAGCTCCTCCAGCTTGTTGTTTTGTGATCCCTCCTCACGGTCCAGGCAGCAGGATGCAGGAAGAGATCAAGAGAAAGAGGAACAAAAAGCTGGCACCAACTGCCTCCAAAATATGGTTCCCAGAAACTGCCACACCACACTGCAGCTCCCATCCCACTGACCAAAACTTATCGTCCACAGCCACGTCCAGCTGCAAAGAACAGACCAGAACATTTCGTTTTTATTCTGAGGAACCATGTGCCCAGGCAAAATCCTACCATTATGCAAGAAAACAATGGAACAGCACAGCTGCTGTGGATGGTGAAATGTGCATTTGCCTGCGGACTTTTAATCATTAACAAGATTCTTCCTTACTCAATGTTTCTTTCACCGGTTACAGACTCTAGCATTAAAAATAGTGCATAGGTTTTATCTTGAGGCAGCCCTGATTAATACTTTAACCTGATTGATGGCTGCTTGATTAATCGTTAACCCTGATTAATGACTGCTTGAGAGAGTCTGAAACAAAGTGTGGCCTCAGTGACAAAGAGCTCTGCTATCCATTGGTGACACTTGCAATGGGTACCCACAGGAAGAGGGAGTGGGGGTGAAGATGCCTTCTCTTATATCCCTGTTCTAACACTCTCATTTGGCATTCACTTTCAAATTAAGGTAATGGTTCTACAAGTCCAGCAGCATGATAATAACTAATGATACAAACATTTCTATGGCACACTACCCAAAACAATATATGCCTACATGTACCATTTCCATCCTAACAGCTTTCTTGCAAGATAAAAAGTATTTTTATGATCCCTAATTTAGAGATGACGAGGTTAAGTTTTAAGTTGAATAATGGGCTTCCACTAAAGTCACCTAATAATAAAAGGCAGATACAGAATCTGAATTTTGTTTCTCAACCTCAACAAGATATTCTTTACACTCCCCTGTATAATAGTGCTATTCCAAAAAAATGAAAAGAAAATTTCTCTTGATAGAATTTCTTGGCTCTTTAAAATATTTTGGTGCCACGTGCTAAAACAAAAGCAAAATAGGAAGACGACAGAGTGATTGTATATTATCTACTGATAATTTTCTCTTCAAGTTTTTGAGACTTTCCTGCTAATAAATTTCCCATGGTACCCAAGCCCAAATGAAATATTCATTCAACAAACCTAAAATTCAACAAAAAAACCTGACTGAGGTCTCCCCTGGTGGTGCAGTGGTTGAGAGTCCTCCTGCCGATTCAGGGAACAAGGGTTCGTGCCCCGTTCTGGGAGGATCCCACATGCCGCGGAGCGGCTAGGCCCGTGAGCCATGGCCGCTGAGCCTGCGCGTCCGGAGCCTGTGCTCCGCAATGGGAGAGGCCACAGCAGTGAGAGGCCCGCGTACTGTAAAAAAAAAAAAAAAAACCTGACTGAAAGGAAGCCTACTAGGTACTAGGAAATAGTTTACAGATAGAAATAAAAAATTAATTTCCAACTACAGTAAGATTACAAACAAATATACAAACTCCATTGTGCTCATAGAGGCCACTACAAGGACCCATAGTGGTACAAAGGAGCCAAGAGTCACCATACTAGGTGTGAGTGGGCAGGGAAGGTGTCAGTGTGGCTTCACACAGGAAGAGATGGATGGGTCTCAGAGGGTGGATGTGTGATCACAAAGCATACTCAAGTGGTAGCTAGCCAAGCAGAGAGCAGCAAATGCCAGGACCAGGCTCCAGAACAGCATGGCTGGTTCAGTAAAAGCTGGGCAGGGTATATGCATAATAAGGGCAAAAGAGTCAGGGTGTGCACATGACTAGAGCATACAGAGTGAGATGGGGTGGGGGGGGTTAGACAAGAAGACGATCCCAGCAAGTATGCAGCACCTGGATGAGGCTGGGCTTTATGGACTTTAGCCTGTAAGCACTGGGAGCCACTGGAAGGTTTTACAGCAGGTGTGCAAAATAACCACATTGGCCTTTGAGAAAGACCACTGTGGAATTGGGGCTGCAGTTTCCAAAGTCAGAGGTTGTGTAACCAGGTGAGAAATAAGCAGGGCCTCAACGGAGAGTACTTCTGGGACCCATACTTTCTGAAGGATTTATGGACATCCTTGGACTACATGTCCCAAAGGCGGGGATGAGCATGTCTCTGAGGAAAGACTCTGTACCTTTCCCCAGGTTCTCAATGAAGCCCAAAACATATTAAAGTTGAAACAGTAACACTCTGCAGTTGAAAATCATCTGACCTAAGCTCAGTTCACAAAAGTGGAATTTTTATATAAATAGAGATACATAAGAGTTGTATAGGAGTGATGTATAAAACAAATACGAATTTAAATGCAACATTTGCATTTAATTAAAAAAAATGAGCAAAGGCCTTAACAATAGGGCAACTATATTTGGTTCATATTTCATACATAAAGTAGAGAAATTCATGTGTGTATAGGAGCCTTGCCACGGATATTCCAAGATGGGCCAGACTTCAGTATCTCATCTTCTTGCATCTTCTTGAACTTACAAGTGCTCTCTTACTTGGTGGACCATATACCCCAAAGGTTGGTTTGAAAAGTAAATTCCATATACATTCAAGTCTCTGAGAAGGTGGTCAAAGAAGATTTTAATAGCTTTTTGGGGGAGAGGAGGGTATTGAGAAACATCACGTCTCAAAACTCTAGCTATAGAAATGTAAGCAGAAAATGGAGCAGTTATCAGGTAACAAGGTAAATATGGAAAGAAAAATCTAGATTATTTGTTCTTAACCTTTATGGGGGTCACAGACCCATACCCCCCATAACTTTGAGAAGTTGCTGAACACTATAAGCCTCCTCCAAAAAGGTACCTTCCCACATAATTGTGCAGAATATTTCAAGAGGTTCACAAAAGTCTGAGGACATCAACCTGATCCTGGATGTCAGCTTAAGAGCCCCCAGTCTCCATAATTCTCCTTTCCCTCAAAAAAAATTCTGTTATCATAGTTTGTCATCTAAATTAGCCCCATTAATGTTTACATTATCTGGGTTTCATTCATCCCATTCACTCTGCAATTAACTTCACCTTTCCTGCATGCATGCAACCTCTATCAGTTCTAAAATCACAAAGTCAAAAAGGAGACTGATTCCAATTTCCACTAAATTGAACTATTGCCCAAGTGGCATACAAACTTCCAAATGGATTTATAAACCTAAAATAGAAAACACTGTGCTATGTTTAGGCTTCCTAAAAAATGCCATACCCTCTCAGCATTGCTGTGTATTCTTACAACCAGGTGTTTGAATCCTGTTCTACTGTATGGATATATGTATAGTTCTTTAACATTCTCTCCACTATAAAGCAAATTATATAAACTCTCAAAAAAAGTCCAAATCCAGTAATGGTCTTGATATCTTAATGGGTTAGGGAAAAAAATAATGTGAAGGGAAATAATTACAGCAATTTTTATATTGCTTCTTCTTTGTCTCCGCATTGCAGTTACTGAAAACCTTTGATTAGACCTCTGAAAAAGACCACACAGTCAATAATTTGAACCAAAAGGTTAATGGTGTTGTTACAACTACTATCCCTTTTAAAACCATTATCCTCTTGTTTTTTATGGCTATGTTACCGTCACCTTTCAATGAACCCACTTCACCAGCTGTTTCCCTCTGTCATAAAGTTTGCTGAACATCATCATAGGATAAATGGCATGTTTTATCAATCAAGCCTAAGGGAATTTGAGGCTTCTTATAATCACAACTGTAAAGGGAGTTTATTTCAAGTTTCTGTTTTGATTTGTAAATTGTCCTTAAGTAAAATACATACCTGATGCCAAGGTGGAGAATGTAAAAATGCAAGACGTTATACTACAAAAATCTGTATCATAAAGTTTGATAGGTTGACAAATGAGAAAGCTTAAGGTTACTGAAGAACAATACAGGCTTGCTTCCTTGGTAAGCCGACATCCACATGGGAGCATCTCTGAACCTACCCATATGTGAATTCACTGATCCTTTATGCTGCACCACCCCAGCACGCCAAGGAATGTAGGACAGATGCTTTTATCTTACACAGGGCTACATAGAAAGTCTCAACACAAATTTGATATAATGAAAATATTATTAAATCATCTGCAATGTAATTTTTAATATACAATAAAGTTCCCAAAATACCACCACACACTGGAGACTAAAAAAACACACTCCTAAATTATAAGACATAAAATATTTATAACTAGGTGATAGCAAGTATCAAAATATGTTAAGTTACAGCTAAATGTGTACTTTGAGGAAATTTTGAAGGCTTAATAAACCTTTTCTAAAATTAAAAATAAGTGAACCTCTCCACGGCACACCCCACCCCTGCCATGGTTCCTCATGCTTTCCAAACTTCAACTTCCAAACTTCAAAACCAACCAAAACGTGAAAGTATTTTTGTACCCTGTGTAACAAAATATTTATGCAACATGAAGGATTTTTCGTGTGTGTGTGCGATTAATTATTGAACAGACCTTGTCCGCCCTGTCAGATAAGTTTACCATGTTAGTTTAAGGCATGAAGAAGAAAAGGGTTTCCTTTCTCCAGCAGTGAGCCTTAGCGTCAGCCGTTAGTTTAAGAAAAATGAAGGAAAAATTGTGCAATTTTTTGTTTCGTGTGCACATCAGTGCATTGTCTTTGGCTGCAGCTGTGGCTGTACTGCCGTTTTCAGACTTGGGAGACGAGGAGGCTGTTGTAATTGCTGATCCTGTGAGAATGTGCAACTGGATAATATATGAAATGCAAAATTTAAAAATCATCCAAAAAATTTTAAAAATGTGAACCAAATATTCAACTAAAGTGCACAGAAGAAGGGTCAAGAAAACAAATCCAAATAAAGTAGTGGCAAGGGAAGAAGCATAAGAGTAAAAATTCATACCTTATATATATATACATATATATAGAGAGAGAGAGAGATGAACAACAAAACCAAAATCTAGTTCCTTGAAAACATAAGTACTATTTATAAATCCCTAGCCAGACTGTTAAAGAAAAAACAGAGAAGCCATGAATTATCAAAATTAGGAATGGAAAAGAAATGTTATAGATAACTTATATATAAATATAGATATTATAAGTTAATACTAGAAACATTTTTGTATCAATAAATTTGAAAATATACATTAAATGTAAATTTTTCTAAAAAATATTTTAATCAAAATACCTCAAAAACAAATAATTTTTCTTTCTTTTTTTTTTTTTTTTGCAATACGTGGGCCTCTCACTGTTGTGGCCTCTCCCGTTGCAGAGCACAGGCTCCGGACGAGCAGGTTCAGCGGCCATGGCTCACAGGCCCAGCCACTCCGCGACATGTGGGATCTTCCCAGACCGGGACACGAACCCGTGTCCGCTGCATCAGCAGGCGGAATCTCAACCACTGCGCCACCAGGGAAGCCCAAAAACAAATACATTTTGAATAAGCCCACAAACATTACATAATTTGAATCAGCAGTCTGAAAACTCTCTCTCCCCAACAAATTTCATGGGAAAATTTTAACTCACAAAGCCTAAATCTCTCTCTCTCTTTTTTTTTTTTAACAAACTTTCCAGAAAAAATGAAATAGGGAAATTTCTCCAACTCATTTTTTTGATGTTGTTATAACCCTAGGTTGAGACCAGTCAAGGGCCATGCCACAGACAATTAAAAGCCCAAATCATTTATAAGCATTAATGCCAGAATAAAAAAAAATAGTATCAAGTCAAATCAATAGCATGTAAAAATAACATATCATGAATGAGTTGAATTTACATTAGTAAGGCAAAGATATTTCAAAATTATAAAATAAATTAACACTAAGAGGAAAGGACAAAATGATATGATTATCTCAACAGCTGTAGAAAATTTTCAAATACAAACATTTATTTAATATAAAAGCTTTAGGCAACTGTATTAGGGAGAGATCTTCAGGATGGCAGAAGAGTAAGACATGGAGATCACCTTCCTCCCCACAAATACATCAGAAATACATCTACATGTGGAACAACTCCTATAGAACACCTACTGAAAGCTGGCAGAAGACCCTAGACTTCCCAAAAGGCAAGAAACTCCCCATGTACCTGGGTAGGGCAAAAGAAAAAAGAAAAAACAGAGACAAAAGAATAGGGATGGGACATGCACCACTGGGAGGGAGCTGTGAAGGAGGAAAAGTTTCCACACGCTAGGAAGCCCCTTCACTGGCGGAGACGGGGGTAGTGAGGGGGACGCTTTGGAGCCACGGAGGAGAGCGCAGCAATAGGGGTGCAGAGGACAAAGTGGAGAGATTCCCGCACAGAGGATCTGTGCCGACCAGCACTCACCAGCCTGAGAGGCTTGTCTGCTCACCCACCAGGGCAGGTGGGGGCTGGGAGCTGAGGCTCGGACTTTGGAGTTCAGATCCCAGGGAGAGGACTGGGGTTGGCTGTGTGAACACAGCCTGAAGGAGGCTAGTGCGCCACAGCTAGCCAGCAGGGAGTCAGGGAAAAAGACTGGACCTGGCTAAGAGGCAAGAGACCATTGTTTTGGGGTGCGTGAGGAGAGGGGATTCAGAGCACTGCCTAAATGAGCTCCAGAGATGGGCACGAGCCACAGCTATCAGCACAGACACCAGAGATGGGCATGAAATGCTAAGGCTGCTGCTAAAACCACCAAGAAGGCTGTGCGCAAGCACAGGTCACTATCCACACCTCTCCTCCTGGGAGCCTGTGCAGGCCGCCACTGCCAGGGTCCTGTGATCCAGGGACAACCTCCCTGGGAGAACACACAGCACATGTCAGGCTGGTTCAATGCCATGTCAGCCTCTGCTGCCGCAGGCTCGCTCCACATCCCATACCCCTCTTTCCCCCCAGCCTGAGTGAGCCAGAGCCCCCTAATCAGCTGCTACTTTAACCCCGTCTAGTCTGAGTGAAGAACAGACACCCTCCGGGAACCTACACATGAGACGGAGACAAATCCAAAACTGAAGCCCAGGAGCTGTGCAAACAAAGAAGAGAAAGGTAAATCTCTTCCAGCATCCTCAGGAGCAGCGGATTAAATGTCCACAGTCAACTTGATGTACCCTGCGTCTGTGGAATACTTGAATAGACAACGAATCATCCCAAATTGAGGTGGTGGACTTTGGAAGCAACAATATATAATTTTTTTTTTCCTTTTTCTCTTTTTGTGAGTGTGTATGTGTATGCTTCTCTGTGTGATTTTGTCTGTATAGCTTTGCTTTTACCATTTGTCCTAAGGTTTTGTCCGTCCATTTGTTTGTTTGTTTTGTTTGTTTGTTTGTTTATTAGCATAGATTTTAGCGCTGGTTATCATTGGTGGATTTGTTTTTCGGTTTGGTTGCTCTCTTCTTTCTTTCTTTTTTTAAATTATATATATAATATATATATATTATATATACTTTTTAAATTTTTTAAAAACTATTTTTTATCTTTTAATTTAATAACTTTAATTTATTTTATTTTTTCTTTCTTTCTTTTTTTCTCCCTTTTACTCTGATCCATGTGGATGACAGGGTCTCAGTTCTCTGGCTGGGAGTCAGGCCTGTGCCGCTGAGCGGGAAGAGCCGAGTTCAGGACATTGGTACACCAGAGACCTCTCAGCTCCACGTAACATCAAAGGGCAAAAATCTCTCAGAGATGTCCATCTGAGCACCAAGGCCCAGCTCCACTCAACGACAAGCAAGCTACAGTGCTGGACACCCTATGCCAAACAACTAGCAAGACAGGAACAGAACCCCACCCATTAGCAGAGAGGCTGCCTAAAATCATAATAAGGTCACAGACACCCCAAAACACACCACCAGACGCAGACCTGCCCACCAGAAATACAAGATCCAGCCTCATGCACCAGAACACAGACACTAGTCCCCTCCACTAGGAAGCCTTCACAACCCACTGAACCAACCTTAGCCACTGGGAGCAGACACCAAAAACAACAGAAACTATTAACCTGTAGCTTACGAAAAGTAGACCCCAAACACAGTAAGTTAAGCAAAATGAGAAGACAGAGGAACACACAGCAGATGAAGGAGCAAGGTAAAAACCCACCAGACTAACCAAATGAAGAGCAAATAGGCAGTCGACCTGAAAAATAATTCAGAATAATGACAGTAAAGATGATCCAAAATCTTAGACATAGAATGGAGAAAATACAAGAAAGGTTTAACAAGGACCTAGACAAACTAAAGGGCAAACAAACAATGATGAACAACACAATAAATGAAATTAAAATTCTTTAGAATGGATCAATAGCAGAATAAATGAGGCAGAAGAATGGATAAGTGACCTGGAAGATAAAATAGTGGAAATAATTACTGCAAAGCAGAATAAAGAAAAGAGAATGGAAAGAATTGAGGACAGTCTCAGAGACCTCTAGGACAACACTAAACGCACCAACACTCGAATTATAGGGATCCCAGAGAAGAAGAGAAAAAGAAAGGGACTGAGAAAATATTTGAAGAGATTATAGTTGAAAAGTTCCCTAATATGGGAAAGGAAATATTTAATCAAGTCCAGGAAGTGCAGAGAGTCCCATACAGGATAAATCCAAGGAGAAACATGCCAAGACATATACTAATCAAACTATCAAAAATTAAAAACAAAGAAAAAATATTTAAAGCGACAAATAACATACAAGGGAATCCCCATAAGGTTAAAAGCTGATTTTTCAGCAGAAACTCTGCAAGCCAGAAGGGAGTGGCAGGACATCTTTAAAGTGATGAAAGGGAAAAACCTACAATCAAGATTACTCTAACCAGCAGGGATCTCATTCAGATTCGACGGAGAAATTAAAACATTTACAGACAAGCAAAAGCTGTGAGAATTCAGCACCACAAAACCAGCTTTACAACAAATGTTAAAGGAACTTCTCTAGGCAGGAAACACAAGGGAAGGAAAAGACGTACAAAACAAACCCAAAACAATTATGAAATTGGTAATAGGAACATACATATTGATAATTACCTTAAATGTAAATGGATTAAATGCTCCAACCAGAAGACACAGACTGGTTGAATGGATACATATACAAGACCCGTACATATGCTGTCTACAAGAGACCCAGTTCAGACCTAGTGACAGATACAGACTCAAAGTGAGGGGATGGAAAAAGATATTCCATGAAAATGGAAATCAAAAGAAAGCTGGAGTAGCAATTCTCATAACAGACAAATGACAATGAAAACACAACGACCCAAAACCTGTAGGATGCAGCAAAAGCAATCTAAGACGGAAGTTTATAGCAATACAATCCTACCTCAAGAATCAAGCAACATCTCAAATAAACAACCTAACCTTAGACCTAAAGTAATTAGAGAAAGAAGAACAACAACAACAATAAAAAAAAAAACCCAAAGTTAGCAGGAGGAAAGAAATCTTATGATCAGATCAGAAATAAATAAAAAAGAAATGAAGGAAACAATAGCAAAGATCAATAAAACTAAAAGCTGGTTCTTTGAGAAGACAAAATTGATAAACCATTGGCCTGACTCATCAAGAAAAAAAGAAGACTCAAATCAATAGAATTAGAAATGAAAAAGGAGAAGTAACTACTGACACTGTAAAAATATGAAGGAGAGACTACTACAAGCAACTGTATGCAACTGTATGCCAATAAAATGGACAACCTGGAAGAAATGGACAAAATCTTAGAAAAGCACAATCTTCTGAGACTGAACCAGGAAGAAAAAAAAATATAAACAGACAAATCTAAGCACTGAAATTGAGACTGTGATTAAAAATCTTCCAACAAACAAAAGCCAAAGACCATATGACTCACAGGCAAATTTTATCAAATATAACATTTAGAGAAGAGCTAGCACCTAACTTCTCAAACTCATCCAAAATATAGCAGAGGGAGGAACACTCTCAAACTCATTCTTCGAGGCAACCATCACCCTGATACCAAAACCAGACAAAGATGTCACAAAGAAAGGAAACTACAGGGACTTCCCTGGTGGAACAGTGGTTAGGAATCTGCCTGCCAATGCAGGGGACATGGGCTCGAGCCCTGGCCCAGGAGGATCCCACATGCTGTGGCAACTGGGCCTGTGTGCCACAGCTAATGAGCCTAGACCCTGGATCCCGTGAGCCACAACTATTGAAGCCTGTGCACCTAGAGGCTGTGCTCCACAACAGGAGAAGCCACCACAATGAGAAGCCCGCGAGGCGCAACAAAGAGTAGCCGAATCACCGCAACTAGAGAGGGACTGCGTGCAACAACGAAGACGTAACACAGTCCTAAAAAAATAAATAAAACTATGGCCAATATCACTGATGAACATAGATGCAAAAATCCTCAACAAAATACTGGCAAACGGAATCCAACAGCACATTAAAAGGATCATACACCATGATCAAGTGGGGTTTACCCCAGGAATGCAAGGGTTCTTCAATATATGCAAATCAATCAATGTGATAAACCATATTAAAAAACTGAAAGAGAAAAACCATATGATCATCTCAATAGATGAAGGATAAGCTTTTGACAAAATTCAACACCTATTTATGATAAAAACCCTCCAGAAAGTAGGCATAGAGGGAACTTACCTCAACATAATAAAGACCATATATGACAAACCCACAGCCAACATCATTCTCAATGGTGAAAAGCTGAAACCATTTCCACTAAGATCAGGAAGAAGACAAAGTTGCCCACTCTCCCCACTATTATTCAACATAGTTTTGGAAGTTTTCAGGACAGCAATCAGAGAAGAAAAAATAAATAAATGGAATCCAAGTCAGAAAAGAAGAAGTAAATTGTCACTGTTTGCAGACGACATGACACTATACGTGGAGAATCCTAAAGATGCTACCAGAAAACTACTAGAGCTAATCAGTGAATTTTGTAAAGTAGAATGATACAAAAGTAATGCACAGAAATCTCTTGCATTCCTATACACTAATGATGAAATATCTGAAATAGAAATTAAGGAAACACTCCCATTTACCATTGCAGTAAAAAGAATAAAATACCTAGGAATAAACCTACCTAAGGAGACAAAAGACCTGTATGCAGAAAACTATAAGACACTGATGAGAGAAATTAAAGATGATACAAACAGATGGAGAGATATACCATGTTCTTGGATTGGAAGAATCAACATTGTGAAAATGACTATACTACCCAAAGCCATATACAGATTCAATGCATTTCCTATCAACCTACCAATGGCATTTTTCACAAAACTAGAACAAAAAATTTCACAATTTGTATGGAAACACTAAAGACCCCGAATAGCCAAAGTAATCTTGAGAAAGGAAAACGGAGCTGGAGGAATCAGACTCCCTGACTTCAGACTATAATACAAAGCTACAGTAATCAAGACAGTATGGTACTGGCACAAAAACAGAAAGATAGATCAATGGAACAGGATAGAAAGCCCAGAGATAAACCCACACACATATGGTCACCTTATTTTTGATAAAGGAAGCAAGAATATATAATGGAGAAAAGACAGCCTCTTCAATAAGTGGTGCTGGGAAAACCTGACAGCTACATGTAAAAGAATGAAATTAGGACACTCCCTAACACCATACACAAAAATAAACTCAAAATGGATTAAAGGCCTAAATGTAAGGCCAGATACTATAAAACTTTTAGAGGAAAATATAGGCAGAACACTCTATGACATAAATCACAGCAAGATCCTTTCTGACCCACTTCCTAGAGTAATGGAAATAAAACCAAAAATAAACAAATGGGACCTAAGGAAATTTAAAAGCTTTGTCACAGCAAAGGAAACCATAAACAAGACAAAAAGACAACCCTCAGCATGGGAGAAAATATTTGCAAATGAAGCAACTGTCAAAGGATTAATCTCAATATTTACAAGCAGCTCATGCAGCTCAATATCAAAAAAACAAACGACCCAATCCAAAAATGGGCAGATGACCTAAATAGACATTTCTCCAAATAAGACACAGATTGCCAACAAACTCATGAAAGAATGCTCAACATCATTAATCACCAGAGAAATGCAAGTCAAAACTACACCCCAGGGCTTCCCTGGTGGCACAGTGGTTGAGAGTCCATCTGCCAATGCAGGGGACATGGGTTTGTGCCCCAGCCTGGGAAGATCCCACATGCCACAGAGCGGCTGAGCCCATCAGCCATGGTCACTGAGCCTGCGTGTCCAGAGCCTGTGCTCCACAGCGGGAGAGGCCATAACAGTGAGAGGCCCGCATACTGCAAAAAAAAAAAAGTTGTACCACAATGTTCATTGCAGCCCTATTTACAATAGCCAGGACATGGAAGCAACCTAAGTGTCCATTGATAGATGAATGGATAAAGAAGATCTGGCACATATATACAATGGAATATTACTCAGCCATAAAACGAAATGAAATTGAGTTATTTGTAGTGAGGTGGATGGACCTAGAGTCTATCATACAGAGTGAAGTAAGTCAGAAAGAGAAAAACAAATACTGTATGCTAATACATATACATGGAATCTAAAAAAAAAAAAGGTTTTGAAGAACCTAGGTGCAGGACAGGAATAAAAACGCAGACGTAGAGTATGGACTTGAGGACATGGGGAAGGGAAATGGTAAGCTGGGACAAAGTGAGAGAGTGGCATGAACTTATGTATACTACCAAAGATAAAATAGGTAGCTAGTGGGAAACAGCCACATTGCACAGAGAGCTTTGTGTCCATCTAGAGGGGTGGGATAAGGAGCATGGGAAGGAGATGCAAGAGGGAGGAGATATGGGGATATATGTATATGTATAGCTGATTCACTTTGTTATAATGCAGAAACTAACACACCATTGTAAAGTAATTATACTCCAAAAAAGATGTTAAAAAATTTTGTTAATGTATTAAAAGGAGATAAATGCAAATTAGTCCAAGTCACTTTAAACAGATAAACAGTGACTTTTGTCTGATGGAACAAAAGGTATAAAAGGTACTTATTTTAAGCTCATGGTAATTTGATTGACTTGTTACATTATTTCTTCCTACTACTTTTAACTCTTGCTTATCTATTCTCTTTATGGTTTAACACACTTAATGTAACGTACATTCATGCTTCCTTTTAAGTAGCAAATTGTCATGAATTACTCATTAACAATCCAGCAGTCCTTAGAATAGACATTGAGTCTTTCAGGTGGTATTTTATAGATGGTTATTATAGGAGCCAATGCTGCTAGTAATCCATTTTTTTGCTGTTTTTTAAATTTTTATTTTATTTTTTTCCTCACATAGAAATATTAAATTTTATATGTTCAGGAGTGAAAGTAAAAACCTTATATTTTTTTAAAAAAAGCTTTTGGCAAAGTAGGAATAGAAAGAAATTTTCTTAATTCAAAGATGAAGTCATCTTAACAGCAAACTTCATAGTGAATCCCAGTAAATTCAGGGAAAAGGCAAGAATTACCACCATTGGCATCACTGAATAATACTATAATATAGAAATCTGAGCTCATGAAATATGATAAATAAAAGAAACAAAAGGCTTACCGTATGGCTTTAAGAACAAAAATGCCCTAAAAGACTATCTGTATCAGGTGTCTGTAAAATAATACCCATGGGCCAAATCAAGCCTATTGTGATCCAAATCCAGCCACTCCCATTTCTTTATATTGTCCATGGCTGCTTTTATCCTGCAATGACAGAGTTAATTAGTTGCAATAACCCTCAAAGACAAAAATATTTGCCATCCAGCCCTTCCCCAAAAAAGTTTTCATATGATCTACATAATAAATCAAACAGAATCCACAAACAAACCAGTAGAATGAAAAAAAGAAAAAAAAAAACAGTAGAAACACACAGCTTCTGGGCTCAAGAAATGTATAGAAAATCAACAGCATCTTTATAAACCAGCGTAATCTACTTGCGAGCTATATTACAAAAAGAACAACTTTTTACTATAAGAATAAATAAACAAATAAGCCAACTATAAGGCATATAGAAAAATATCACAACTTTACCAGAAAACTTTTTGAAGGATGTGAAATAACAACTGAATAAATGCTTATTTTGACAAACTGTCCAATCACAATATATCCAATAATTGTCAAGTCTTAGATTCCCCAATTTCCATTGTCTACCTGCTTCATGGCTGTTTTGGTAATTTCTAGATTTCTCAACAACATGTGGTGTACATAAACAATAGATTAATTGGATGTGATTGTATTCAGTATCACAGTACAAATAAAAGATGAGGGACTTCCCTGGTGGTGCAACAGTTATGAATCTGCCTGCCAATGCAGGAACACGGGTTCGATCCCTGGTCCAGGAAGATCCCACATGCCATGGAGCAATTAAGCCCATGAACCACAACTACTGAGCCTGCACTCTAGAGTCCATGCACCTCAACTACTAAGTCCACGCACCGCAACTACTGAAACCCACGTGCTCTAGGGCCTGTGTGCCACAACTACTGAGCCCACTTGTTGCAACTACTGAAACCCACACAGCTAGAGCCCATGCCCCACAACAAGAGAAACCACCACAATGAAAAGCCCACACACTACAATGCAATGAAGAGTAGCCCCTGCTCGCAGCAACTAGAGAAAAACCATGCACAGCAATGAAGACCCAGAACAGCCAAAATAATTAATTAATTAAAAAATAAATAAAAGGCTAAATAAATAAATTAAGGCTAAATAAAGATTAATAAATAAATAAATAAAAGCTCTCACGCAGCTTGTGGGATCTTGGTTAACGAACTGGGGGTTGGGCCTGAGCTCCTGTGGTGGGAGTTCTGATTCTGAACCACCAGACTGTCAGAGAATCACAGACCCCAGGGAATATTCACTGGAGTGAAGTCTCCCGGAAGTCCTCATCTCGGCACAAAGACCTGTCTCTACCTAACAGCCTACAAACTCCAGTGCTGGAAGCCTCAGGCCAAACAACCAGTAAGACAGGAACACAATCCCACTCATCAAAAATAATAGTAATAATAAGATGATAAAAAAATACATTACAGATGAAGGAACAAGGTAAAAACCTACAAGACCAAATAAATGAAGAGGAAATATGCAACCTACCTGAAAAAGTATTCAGAGTAATGATAATAAAGATGATCCAGAATGTCAGAAATAGAATGGCAGCATGGACCAAGAAAATAGAAGAAATGTTTACAGAGATCTAGAAGAACTAAAGAACAGAAATGAACAACACAATAACAGAAATGAAAAATACACTAGAAGGAATCAATAACAGAATAACTGAGGCAGAAGAATGAATAAGTGAGCTGGAAGACAGAATGGTGAAAATAACTACCAAGGAGCAGAATAAAGAAAATGGAATGAAAAGAATTGAAAACAAACTCAGAGACCACTAAGACAACACTAAGTGCACCGACATTTGAATTATAGGGAGCCCAGCAGAAGAAGGGAAAAAGAAAGGGTCTGAGAAAATATTCGAATGGATTATAGTCAGAAACTTCCCTAACATGGGAAAGGAAATAACCACCCATGTCCAGGAAGCACAGAGTCCCATACAGGATAAACCCTAGGATAAACACACCAAGACACATATTAATTGAACTAACAAAACCTAAATTCAAAGAAAAAATATTAAAAGCAGCAAGGGAAAAGCAAAAAATAATATACAAGAGAATTTCCATAAGGTTATCAGCTGATTATTCAGCAGAAGCTCTGCAGGCCAGAAGGGAGTAGCAGGATATGCTTAAAGTGATGAAAGAGAAAAACATACAACCGAGATTACTCTATCCAGCAAGGACTGCATTAAGATTCAATGGCAAAATCAAACTCTTTACTGACAAGCAAAAGCCAAGAGAATTCAGCACCACCAAGCCAGCTTTAAAACAAATGCTAAAGGAACTTCTTTAAGTTGGAAACACAAGAGAAGGAAAAGACCTACAAAAACAAACCCAAAACAATTAAGAAAATGGTAATAAGAACATACATGTTGATAATTACCTTAAATGTGAATGGAATAAATGCTCCAACCAAAAGACACAGTCTGGATGAATGGATACAAAAACAAGACCCATATATATATATGTTGTCTACAAGAGACCCACTTCAGACCTAGGGACACATACAGACTGAAAGTGTAAGGATGGAAAAAGATATTCCATGCAAATAGAAATCAAAGGAAAGATGGAGTAGCAATACTCATATCAGATAAAATAGATTTTAAAATAAAGACTGCTACAAGAGATAAGGAAGGATACGACATAATGATCAAAGGATCAATCCAAGAGGAAGACATAACAATTATAAATGTTTATGCACCCAACATAGGAGCACATCAATACACAAGGCAAATGATAACAATGATGAAAGGAGAAATTGACATTAACACAATAATAGTAGAGGACTTTAACACCCCACTTACACCAATGGACAGATCATCCAAACAGAAAACAGATAAGGAAACACAAGCTTTAAATGACACAATAGACCGGATAGATCTGGTTGATATTTATAGAACATTCCACCCAAAAGTGGCAGGATACACTTTCTTCTCAAGTGCACATGGAACATTCTCCAGGGACACATTTGGGTCACAAATAAAGCCTCAGAAAATTTAAGAAAATTGAAATCGTGTCAGGCATCTTTTCTGACCACAATGCTATGAGATTGGAAATCATTTACGGGAAGAAAACTGTAAAAAACACAAATATGTGGAACCTAAACAGTGCACTACTAAATAACCAAGAGATCACTGAAGAAATCAAAGAAGAAATTTAAAAATACATAGAAACAAGTGACAATGAAAACATGATGACCCAAAACCTATGGGACACAGCAAAAGCAGTTCTAAGAAGGAAGTTTATAGCAATTCAATCTCACCTCAAGAAAAAAGAAAAACTCAAATAAAAAAACTTACATCTAAAGCAACTAGATAAGGAAGAACAAAGAAAACCCAAAGTCAGTAGAAGGAAAGAAATCATAAAGATCAGAGCAGAAAGGAATGAAATAGAAATGAAGAAAACAACAGCAAAGATCAATAAAACTACAAGTTGGTTCTTTGAGAAGATAAACAAAATTGATAAACCATTAGTCAGACTCATCAAGAAAAAAAAGGGAGAGGGTGCAAATCAATAAAATTAGAAATGAAACAGGAGAAATCACAACTGACAGGGCAGAACTACAAAGGATTACAAGTGATTACTACAAACAACTATATGCCAATAAAATGGATAACCAGGAAGAAATGGACAAATTCTTCAAAAGGTACAATTTTCAAAGGCTGAACCAAGAAGAATTAGAAAATATATACAGACATATCACAATAAAGTTGAAACTGTAATTAAAAATCTTCCAACAAACAAAAGTCCAGGACAAGATGGCTTCACAGGTGAATTCTATCAAACATTTAGAGAAGAGCTAACACCTCTCCTTCTCAAACTCTTCCAAAAAATTGCAGAGGGAGGAACACACCCAAATTCATTCTACAAAGTGACCATCACCCTGATACCAAAACCAGACAAAAATATCACAGACCAACATCACTGATGAACATAGATGCAAAAATCCTGAACAAAATACTAGCATACAGAATCTAACAACACATTAAAAGTATCATACACCATGATCAAGTGAGATTCATCCCAGGAATGCAAGGATTCTTCAATATATGCAAATAAATAAATGATGCACCATATTAACAAATTAAGGAATAAAAACCATACGATCATCTCAATAGATGCAGTAAAAGCTTTTGACAAAATCCAACACCAATTTATGCTAAAAAGTCTCCAGGAAATGGGCATAGAGGAAAACTACCTCAACATAATAAAGGCCATGTATGACAAACCCACAGGAAACATCATACTTAATGGTGAAAAACTGAAGGCATTTCCACTAAGATCAGGAACAAGACAAGGATGTCCACTCTTTCCACTCTTATTCAACATAGTTTTGGAAGTCCTAGCCATGGTAATCAGAGAAGAAAAAGAAATAAAAAGAATACAAATTGGAAAAGAAGAAGTAAAACTGTCATTGTTTGCAGATAACATGATACTATACATAGAAAATCCTATAGATGCCACTAGAAAACTATTAGAACTAATTAGTGAATTTGGTAAGGTTGCAGGATACAAAATTAATGAGAGAAATCCCTTGCATTCCTATGCACTAACAATGAAAAATCAGAAAGTGAAATTAAGGAAACAATCCCATTTACCAAGGCATCAAAAAGAATAAAATACCTAGGAATAAACCTACCTAAGGAGGAAAAAGACTTGTACTCAGAAAACTATAAAACACTGATGAAAAAAATCAAAGATGACATAAACAAATGGAGAAATATACCATGTTCTTGGATTGGAAGAATCAACACTGTGAAAATGACTCTACTACCCAAAGCCATATACAGATTCAATGCAATCCCTATCAAACTACCAATGGCATTTTTCACAGAACTAGAACAAAAAATTTCACAATTTGTATAGAAACACAAAAGACCCCAAATAGCCAAAGCAACCTTGAGAAAGAAAAATGGAGCTGGAGGAATCAGGCTCCCCAACTTCAAACTACACTACAAAGCTACAGTAATCAAGACAGTGTGGTACTGGCACACAAACAGAAATCTAGATCAATGGAACAGGAGAGAAAGCCCAGAGATAAACTCACTCACCTATGGTCACCTAATCTATGACAAAGGAGGCAAGAATATACAGTGAAGAAAAGACAGTCTCTTCAATAAGTGGTGCTGGGAAAACAGGACAGCTACATGTAAAAGAATGAAATTAGGACACTCCCTAACACCATACACAAAAATAAACTCAAAATGGATTAAAGACCTCAACGTAAGCCCACACACTATAAAACTCTTAGAGGAAAACATAGGAAAAACACTCATTGACATAAACCACAGCAATATCTTTCTTGACCCACCTCCTAGAGTACTGAAAATGAAAACAAACATAACAAATGGGACCTAATGAAACTTAACAGCTTTTGCACAGCAAAGAAAACCATAAACTAGGCAAAAAGACAACCCTCAGAATGGGATAAAATATTTACAAATGAAGCAACTGACTAAGGATTAATCTCCAAAATATACAAGCAGTTCATGCAGCTCAATATCAAAAAACCAAAACCGAATCCAAAAATGGGCCAAAGACCTAAATAGACATTTCTCCTAAGAAGATATAGATTGCCAACAAACATATGAAAGAATGCTCAACATCACTAATCATTAGAGAAATGCAAATCAAAACTACAATGATCTATCACCTCACACCAGTCAGAATGGCCATCATCAAAAAATCTACAAAGAATAAATGCTGGAGATGGTGTGGAGAAAAGGGAACGCTTTAGCACTGTTGGTGGGAATGTAAATTGACACAGCCACTATGGAGAACAGTATGGATGTTCCTTAAAAAACTAAAAATCGAGCTACCGTATGACCCAGCAATCCCACTACTGGGCATATACCCTGAGAAAACCATAATTCAAAAGGACACATGTACCCCAATGTTCATTGCAGCACCATTTACAATAGCCCAGACAAGGAAACAACATAAATGTCCAACGATAGATGAATGGATAAAGATGTGGTACATATATACAATGGAATATTACTCGGCCATAAAAAAGGAATGGAATTGGGTCATTTGCAGAGATGTGGATGGACCTAGAGTCTTTCATACAGAGTGAAGTAAGCCAGAAAGAGAAAAACAAATATCGTATATTAACGCATATATGTGGAATCTAGAAAAATGGTACAGATGAACCTATTTGCAGGGTAGAAATTGAGACATAGACGTAGAGAATGCACATGTGGACACAGAGGGGGAAGGGGAGGGTGGGTCAACTTGGGAGATTAGGGTCGACATATATACACTACCATGCATAGAATAGATAGCTAGTGGGAACATGCTATAAAGTACAGGAAGCTCAGCTCGGTGCTCTGTGACAACCTAGATGTATGAGATTGGGTGGGTGGGAGGGAGGATCAAGAGAGAGGGGATATAGATATATGTATAGCTGATTCACTTCATTGTACAGCAGAAACTACCACAACTTGTAAAGCAATTATACTCCAAATAAATAAATAAATAAATAAATAAATAAATAAAATTTACCAATTTATCTTCCAAAAAAAATCCCACTGAGTGATAAAAGCAAAATAGTAATTATCTGATAGAAGCAGTAAAGAGCAAAAACTTTTCCACTAGAAGACAAGAAACATTGGAAATTATCTACAGGGCACCAAACAGTGGGACAGAACTGAGGTTGAGATCAAACTGAGTTGTAACCTAATCCAGGCAAACAAGGATGGCGCTGAAGGAATGAATAATAATTTTTGCAGAAAGTCCCCAAAATCTTCAATTACAGAGTCAGCAGGTTCATGGAGCAAGAACAAAGTGTGGGTTCCTGGCATGGGTATTAAAGCCAAAAAGAAAAGTGGAGTAGTTCCCAGGCAATTTCAGCCCACCTCAGTAGATATGGGTCTGTACACCCTAAAAGAAGTTGACCCACACCTCTTCACCCCATTAAAACTGTAGATAATACTCCCATTTATGCCTGGAGGAAGGGGAACCTACAGCTCCTATATAGGAATTTCTTCATTGTGTTTTAGTATTTAGCATTTTATAATAAAGTCAACATATGTTAAGGTATAGCTCTATATCAACTACTAATGTTGACTATTCTAGATATTAATGCATATATCTATCTATCTATCTATCTATCTATATATATATATATATATACAGACAAGCAGGAATCACCAGGGATTTAAAGAAACATAATGGCATGAAAGCGATGTGTTGCCCTGTAAAAGCAAAACAAATGCTTTCCCAAGAAAACAGAATTAATGTAGGAAAGAGAAGAAAATGTTGCCCAAAATCTGAATATAGCTTTTGATATTGAAAGCAATATTGCATCATATAATAAGAGCAGGCTGATAAAGAGGTACAATTAGAATTTTTTTAAAAAATTCTTAGACAAAAATATGATTGGCATAATATAAAACACAGTGAAAGACAGAATAACAAAATGTACACACACTCAACAACCAAAGCATTAATTTAAAAGTCCAATTTGAGAATGTAAAGGAAAAGACAAGTGATATATATGTAAATTATATGAGAAAGACTTGAGTTTCCATAACTAAAGTGTCAGCTAAATACTAAAAAGAAATACTGAAAGTAGTCACATATTCCCAGATGGATCCCGCAATTGTTTCTGAATTCAGAGGTTCAGAGTAGTAAAAAATACTACTAAGAACTTCTAGAATGACAAAAGAAAATTATTAAAAAGGGAAGAGAAATAAACATATACTGAATGTATCATAAAATGCTAAATACTAAAACACAATGAAGAAATGTCTATATTGTTCTGAAGAAAATTCTGCTATCCTTGAATTCTTTAACAACCCACTTTATCATTTGCACATGAAGACAAGCTAAACATTCCTAGGACTCAAAAAAAAAACTAACAAATTTGTATTTTTTGAAAAGGAAAATTACTCAAGTATATAGTCAAGCCAAATAAAAAAGTATATATAATCCAATATAAATATATATAATATATAATCTAATATGTATATAATCCAAAAAAGAAAAATCTTGTATATGAAGCACACTGGAGATAGAAACAACCAGTAAACCCTAGAGTTACATCAAAACAAGAGTGACAGTGTACTTCTAAAGTTTACTGCAAATGCTCAGAATAGATGCTTTTAAGTGAAGACTTAAGGTGGATGGTATGCTGGGGGCTAGATCATGAGTTTTTTGAAATTAGAGGGCATGGATGCACACTCTCTAGAACATAGCATGAAGCCTGGCTGATAGCAGATGCTCAAAAGATGAATGATTGAATAAGTACAAGGAAAGGGAAACTCAAAGGTGTGCTGATGTCTCGATGAATCAAGATGAATGGGAACATAATGGCAACTTGAAGACAAATAGAGAAGGAATAAAGTTGGAGTTGTTTGAAGATTTTGCTCAACTACAAGCAAATACTAATAAATTTGTTTTAGATGTGTTAAAAAAAAAACAAGAGGCATAATGAAAATTTTTAAACCACTTTTTAAAAATCTGAAGTTAGTCGGCGCCAGCCTCCTGCGATGTGCGTTGAAGTGAAATTGGGTCCCGGTGCCAGTCCAGTCAGCCTTGAGAATCCTGTGCTGGCTGTTCCTGCTTCTGGAGAGCACGAAGCCACGGAGTCTGCTGAGCAGGGGAGTATGAAGGAAAAGAAATGGCTCCTGTATTCGTTTGGCTGGAGAAAGGGACCCCAGCAAGAAAGAAAGAGTCCTCCACAGATGCCACTTCTCCCTCTGTCCCGGGCACTCAGACAGCCTTGGGGACTCTCACTGTTGGCCTAAGGTGACTTCCCTGACAGCATACCCACTCTCAGCTTATCACCGACTTGCAGAACTGCTCTCTGTGACCGAAAGCACTGGGCTGGTGGATTACAAAGAGTTCTGAGAGACTTCTCAGCAGGCTGTTCTCCACATCATTACTAGTCAGATCCCAGAGCAACGTGCCAGCCGCCTGCTTTTTCTCCAGCCCTTGCTCTTCCCTCAAGATCAAGCTGCTGGGAATTCCCTGGCGGTCCAGTGGGTGGGACTCTGTGTTTCCACTGCAGGGGGCAAGCGTTCAGTCTCTGGCTGGGGAACTAGGATGAGGCATGGCCAAAAAAAGGAAGATCCAGCTGCTGATGCTATGGGATGTCTGATAGCCCAGCCTGGGATCCCTACTCTGGGCCCCATAGTCCACTTGTTTGAAGTGAACAGAAGAAATAGACTTTAATGTAACAGAGTTGTTGTCTCTTGGACCTGGCCTTAAGAGTTGTGTCTTCTTGTTTTACTTCACCTTCAATTCAGCCTGACTTCAGTCATCACCACCCTACGTTAAATCCTGGATGCCCAGAAATTTTCAAAACTGGCTGCTACTTGATTCTTGAATTCAGAGAATTCTTGGACTTTGGGATCAAAAGAAGCTACTTGTGTCTGGGGTACAAGGAGATGGTTGGAGCGGGGCTGGTTATATGGATCCCAACTTGCCGTATCTGTGTTCCTCCCTCCCCCCATCCATCTCTGAAGGCTAAGACCCAGGCCAGGGCTGGGACAGGCCTCTCTGGGCACAGAAGACTGCCAGCATTGATTTTGCTCCTGAACCAAGAGGCCAAAAGGACATTGTGATGGTGAGGCAATGAACGTGAAACAGAAATGAGTGGCTTTAGTTTCAGGAAGTCCAAAGTGGAAAGCAAGTGTTGACATTCTTTAAGACCCATTGGAGGCTGTGTTTTGTGCTGTGCAAGCCAGAACTCTGCTACTTACTTGAAGTAGGACCTTGGGAAAGTCCCTTTCCTCTCTAGGTCTCAACTTCCTCATCTGTAAAGTGCACATGGGATTTAGTCAAGATCCTTCTGGGCCTGACCTGATATGGCTCTAGGTGTTCCAGTACTCTATCATTCAGAGGACAAAGAGCCTGAAGAATGTGGTAGAAGTTACGCTGGGTGACTTCTGAGGCTCAGTCAGAAGCAGCATCCACTTGGTTATCTTGGGTCACTCGATCTGAGGGAAGCCATCTGACTACCTGAGATCATCATGCTGGAGATGCCACATGTAGGCATTCCCATTGACAGTCCCAGCTGAGGCCCACCTTCCAGCCATTTCCCTCAAGGCACCAGATACGTGGATGAAGCTACTTTTGACTCTCCAGGCCAGACTACTGACCAACCTCTCTTGATAACCACGAGGAGGAGAAGATTCACCCCACTGAGTCCTACCCAGATTTCTCATGTAGAAGAATCTACAAAATATAAGAAAATGACTGTTGTTTTAAGCCACAAAGCTTTGGGGTAGTTTGTTATAAAGCAAAAGGTACTGGCACAAGATGGTAGGAGATGTTTAAAAATATAAGCTCCCTTGCAATGAAAAAGCCTTAAAAATGTGTAAACAAGACTTTAAAGATTTCAGAGATGTGTGAAATTTCAAACTTAATTTGGAAACCAACTTTGAATTTTGCCTATTAAGGACATTACAATAAAACTACCATTTTCTGTAGGTCACCATATTATATATATATATATATATATATATATATATATATATATATATTTTTTTTTTTTTTTTTTTTTTTTTGCGGAACACGGGCCTCTCACTGCTGTGGCCTCTCCCATTGCAGAGCACAGGCTCCGGACGCGCAGGCTCGACGGCCATGGCTCACGGGCCTAGCCACTCCGCAGCATGTGGGATCTTCCCAGACGGGGGCACAAACCCGTGTCCCCTGCATCGGCAGGCAGACTCTCGGCCACTGCGTCACCAGGGAAGCCCAATTATATATTTTTAAGTATATTTTTATCATGAAGAAGGGAGAAAAGTCACTCTATCCCACCTGAATGGCTAAAAGGAGAGAGCTAAACAGTATCAAATGTTGGCAAGGATGTGGAACAACCAGGACTTTAATACATTCCTGGTGGGAATTATTATTTCCACAGTCATTTTGGAAGGAAAATAGCTTGGAAGTATAATCAGAAGCTGAACATATGCATATATTCAATTCCATTCCTATGTATATGCCGAACAGAAGTTTAGGTATATTTTTACCGACAGATCTGTATGTAAATGTTCATAATAGCACTATTTTTAATAGCCCAAAACTGATAATAACTTAAATCAATAACAGAATAAGTTGTAGTATCATCACACAATGGAATACTGTATAGCAGTGAAAATAAATGGACGATCGCCAGGAAAAAACAAAAAATCTGGAGCTAAAATATAGAGTGTTTTTTAAATAACAGATATTATCAAAACCTGAGTCTTGGGGAGCAGGAAGACAAACAGAAATTTTTAGAAATGCTAAAGGTTTTATTTTCTTCAGAGATTATAAATACTGATGTGACAGAAAAACATGAACTCAAAAAAGCTTACCAAAAATTAGGGGTAACTTTTTGGGGGGAAAAGTGACTAAAAAAGAAGAAGGAAATTTCTGGATTGCTGATTACACAGGCTGCTCACTTTTTGAAAATTCATCTTGCTGTACACTTTTGATTTGAGCAATTTTATATATATATATATATATATATATATATATTACACTTTAATTAAAAGTTATTTTCAAAAGATTGATCTTAAACCTCAGGAACTTACAATTGATTATAACAAAGTTGCAGAATACAAGGTTAATATACAAAAATCAATTGCTTTTCTATACACCAGCAATCAACAAGTGGAATTTGAAATTAAAAATATAACACCATTTTATTAGTACACAAATAGAGAAATACCTAGGTATAAGTCTAACAAAATATGTACAAGACCTATATAAAGAAAATCACAAAACTGTGATGAACAAAATCAAAGAAGACCTACAGAAATAAAGAGATATTCCATGTTCATGGATAGGAAGACTCAATATTGCCACAAAAATTAACTCAAAAGAGATCATAGACCTAAATATAAAACATAAAACTATAAAACCTCTAGAAGATAACAGGAGAAAACCTAAATGACCTTGGATATGGTGATGATTTTTAGATATAATACCAAAAGCACAATCCATGAAAGAAGTAAGTTAGAGCACATTAAAATTTAAAACTTCTGCTCTGTCAAAGACAGTGTCAAGTGAATGAGAAGAAAACTCACATGCTGGAAAAAAATATTTGTAAAAGACATATCTGATAAAGATAGTTTTCCAAAATATACAAAGAACTCTTAAAACTCAACAATAAGAAAACAAACAACCTGATTAAAAAATGGGCCAAACACCTTAACAGTAACCTCACCAAAGAAGATATACAGATGGCAAAAAGGTATATGGAAAGACATTCTACATCATATGTCATTAGGAATATGTAAATCAAAGCAACAACAAATATCTCTACACACCTGTTAGAATGACCAAAATCCAGAACACTGACAACACCAAATGCTGGCAAGGATGTGGAGGCAA
Source organism: Phocoena phocoena (assembly GCF_963924675.1). Lineage (NCBI taxonomy): Eukaryota > Metazoa > Chordata > Mammalia > Artiodactyla > Phocoenidae > Phocoena > Phocoena phocoena. The sequence continues at coordinate 128,011,919 of NC_089220.1, read as the reverse complement.
CAGGAACTTTCATTCATTTCTGGTAGGAATGCAAAATGGTACAGCCACTTTGGAAGACAGTTTGGTGGTTTCTTTAAAAACTAAACATAGTATACCATTCAGCAATGCACTCCTTGGTGCTTACCCAAAGGATTTGAAAACTTTGTCCAAAAAACCTACACATAGATGTTTTTAGCAGCCTTACTCATAATTTCCCAAACTTGCAAGAAACCAAGATATTCTTCAGTAGATTAATGAATAAGTAAATTGTTGTACTTCCAGACAATGGAATATTCAGCACTAAAAAGAAATGAGCTACTGAGCCATGAAAAGACTTGGAGGAACTTTAAATGTGTATTAGTAAATGAAAGAAGCCAATCTGAGAAGGATACATAGTGTATGATTTCAAATGTACGATATTCAAATATATGATATTTTGCCTTTGTAAAAGGCAAAATTATGAAGACAGTAAAAAAGATCAGTGGTAGAAGGAGAAGGATGAAAATTTTTAGGGTAATGAACACTTTCTGCCTGATGCTATAATGGTAAATACATGTCATTATGCATTTGTCCTACAGCACCAAGAGTGAACCCTAATGTGAACTATGGACTTTGGGTGATTATGATGTGTCAATGTCAGTTCATCTTTTATAACAAATGTACTATTGGAGGGGGTTGTTGTAAATGGGGGAGACTATATGCATGTATGGGGGCATGAGAATATGGGAAATCTCTGTACCTTCCTCTCAATTTTGCTGTGAACATAGAACTGCTCTAAAAATTAAAGTCTGAAAAAAATCTCAATGTCGAAACACAAGTTTAGAAATTTCAAACTGCTATAGTTAAAGAGAACAAAGAAAGTTTTATCCATCAGTCAAAAGTCAAGAAAGGGACTGGAAGAAAAACAGAAATATAATAATTAGCAGATTATAAAATAAGGTAACAAAAAACAGTGATCACAATAAATGCAAAAAGGCTAACTTCACCTTTTAACAGTAAACAATCCTTTCCAATTAAGTAAAACAGTAAAACCCAGTTCCATGCTGTTTAACAGAAAAGCACTAAAACAAGAGAGACATAACACAGGAATAGGTGAAGATATGTCGGGTAAATACTACCAAAAAAAAAATAAATGGCAGCGTCCATGTCAGACAAGTTAGAAGGCATGAAATGGCATTTTCTTCCTGTCTAACCAAGAAAATGGAAACCACTGCAAGTATTTTCAATAGAGAGAATTTAATGGAGAGAACTATTCATAGCTGTGGAGTGGCTGAGATATCAAAAGGGGAGAGGGTGTGGTGGCACTAGGCTGAGGGACAAAGGAAGGAGGCAATGTTTCCAGTGTCTTGTCTCTAAAACCACTGTGAGCTGACTGGTGGAAGCTGGAGTCACCAGGAGAAGCAGCCTAAACAGAAGGCAAAAAGCAAAGGGGATAAGTACCCTAATTGTTCTCTTCCTGCACACTCGCATCTCCCTCCACAGCCTCACACTGGCCAAACCCACCTGAAAGCCAGGGAGCCTGGGAAACACAGCCTCATACATCAGTGCCCCACAATACAGTGAAGAGCAGAGAGTAAGGAATGGGTATAGGGACAAAAAGGTCTAGGATGAACAAAGAATGTTGAAAGGAATGTTTTTTAATGTAGATAAAAGATATAACCCACCAAAATCATAAAATAAGCATGAATCTCTATGCCTCGAACAAGATAGCTTTAAAATATATGTATAAAGTGAAAACCTCCATTGATGAAACAAGTTTGAGGAAACTTTTGGGAACAGAAATCTTTAATACAAACTAGTGTAAACGCTTCTTCTATCCCCATATGGAATCATGAGTAAAGTCTAATGCCCACCAGTGCTTTTGTGTGACTGCACTCTCTAAGGGGAACTCAGAGAGAATTTTGAACTTCACATGGGGTTAATATGGTACAGTATAGAGTCATGCAGCAAAGCCACAGCACACAGAGAAGAAAGATACATGAAAGAGAGGTTCCAAAGAATTAAAAAGAATCCCGGAGAGGTTTGTGCTTCCCTAAACATTATACGATAAAATATTCAAGGTTCTGTAGATTGCATGGTGTGTGTGTCTGTATATGTGTGTGTGTTTGCATGTATGTATAATTCTAAAAGCAGGGTGAAATGTATAGAAGGATTCAGACCAACTTTTGATGGTTGTTACCTTGGAGACAAGAGTAGGAATGGATGAGAGATATCAGTCAGGGACCAGTCAGAAGACAGAATCATAAAACTTATTTTAAAGAATTTAATATGAAAAACATGTTAACTAGGTATGAGGTTGTTAACTAGGTAACTGAAAGGGCAGAAAGAGAACTCTGAGGTATCACAGAGGAGCAATTGCAGGAGACCGCTCAGAAGAGGGGCATTGCGGGCCTGGGGCTCATATCTCAGGAGGAGGTGCTAGCCAGCTGGTGAATCTGAGGGGTGCCGTGAAGTCTGTTCTGCATATATGAGAAAATATGCAAACTTCAATAACTGCTACAGGAGAAGAAACCAGATGCAAAACCCACAGGGACAGAAGTGAAAGAGTCTGTCAAGTCTCCTTCCATAAGCCCTGCAGGCTCTCTTCAGGGTCCTGATTGACAAAAACCTAACATGACGGCAGCTGGCAGAAAAGGAATGTGTTTTGCAGAATCCCAGGCACATCCCGGCATCACAAAGCAGGAGTATAGGCAGGTAGATACATACAATTAAACTTAAGAAGAGTTTTCTATTTGAATATAATCACACAAAATACAGTACTAGTTATCTTTAAAGATATTTATTATATTTCCAATACCATTATTGACCCCTGCTTTTCACAGATGCAAGCTGTCTTATCTACAATTTACTTTATCTGAATTGGCCAAATTATCACAATTTTTCCAATGAAAGTCACCTTTCATATGGTTTCTGAAAATTGTTTATACCACTTCTAAACCTTTAAAAGCACTCTTTGCTGTTTTGAACAACAAAAATCCCAACCCACTTTGAAAACTCCCTATTCCAAAACATGAATTCAACTTCTTTCCCAGCAGCCCAGATAACATATAGTGAGAAGAGTATTAGAGCCCAATACTAGGCATATAAATCACGTCATTTGTTGTGAGTACAGGTGAGGTTTGAGTACATGGTGACAAAAGATAGAAATAATATGTAATTTTTAAATCAAGAGTTTAAACTAGTATTTTAAATTTACTGTTAACATTTTTGCATTATGTGCCCAACTGAATATTTAATCTTCTACATAAACTATTCTAAATCAATAAGCCATGCAATACGCCTTTAAATAAAATCTTAATTAAAACAAATGTGAATATTTATTGTTCCAACAACAAAATATGTCTAAAACTTACCAGTGTAACACTGTGATATATAATTCTTACCACTAAAGTCTTTTGTGACAATTTTTAAATATATCTCCTAATACTTTATGACAAAATTAGTTCATTTTGCATTATTTGTAACAATTTGGATTCCAATGAACTTGTGGAAGATACATGTCTATGGTATACTTTAGCCCAGTTACTTAAGTTTATTTTAATCAAAGCTGTTCGACTTCTAATGATGGATAGTTCTTATTTCATAATGGCATTCACTCATATTTTGTTCATTTGACAAATATTTGATATATTTATTAAAATATTGGTGATACAGTGATATAGATAGATAGATAGATAGAAAAGAAAATACAAAAATCCCTGTCCTTGAGAAAGTTAAATTAAATTATGTTTTGGAGACAGATAGCGGGGAAAAAAGTAAAATAAATAGCATGTTAGAAAACAATAAGTGTGATGGAGGAAAAATGAAGACAAATAAGGAGGTATGAACTATTAAGGGATACGTTAATATTTTAGATGGAATGACAAGGGATGATCTCTCTGAAAAGGTAAGTGGAGATCTGAATAAAGTGAGGATGGTAGCCATAAGGATACCTAGGGAAAGAGAACATCCTAGGCAAAGGCAACAAGTCCTGCAAAGACCCTGAGGTCAGCATGCCTGATGTGAGAGAAGATTGAGTTCTTCCTCTCAATTCAAAATCATGACTTCTTGGACTCACAATGATAGTTATTTCCCCTTAAGATGATAGCCTGTGAAGAATGTTACATGTAAAATACATGCTGAACACACACACTCATGCACTCACATCAAACTTGTTTAATTTTGTGCCTTATTATTGTATGAGTACACTTTTTGGCATTTTGTCAGTTCTAACAACATAGAAGTTATATTTCTTTTTTTTTAATTTATTTATTTTTGGCTGTGTTAGGTCTTCGTCGATGTACGCAGGCTTTTTCTAGTTGCGGCAAGCGGGGGCTACTCTTTGTTGCTGTGCGCGGACTTCTCATTGTGGTGGCTTGTCTTGTTGCGGAGCACGGGCTCTAGGCACACAGGCTTCAGTAGTTGTGGTGCATGGGCTCAGTAGTTGTGGCTTGCAGGCTCTAGAGCGCAGGCTCAGTAGTTGTGGCGCATGGGCTTAGTTGCTCTGCTAACTAAGATCTTCCCAGACCAGGGCTTCCCAGACCAGGGCTTGAACCTGTGCCCCCTGCACTGGCAGGCAGATTCTTAACCACTGCACCACCAGGGAAGCCCATATTTCTTCTTTTTTAATGTAATGTTACAGTTAAAAACAAAATTAATGGTTAAAACACAGTTTGAATCATAATTGCATTTTAATGTTACTGTTAGGAATTTATCTTTAAATGAATAAAAATTATAACTTTCATTTTCAAAAGACATGTTAATTATTTCAAACAGGGCTTTTAAAAGAAGTTGATTGTGTTTACACATCCTGCCAATGTAAGGTTAATATTTTCAATTAAATATTTTAATTGGTTGCTCATAAGGTAACTTTTCAAAAGACAAAATTATTTTCAAGAACTTGAGACCTCCAAATACCATCTTAAAATTCAATTAGTTTATAATGCATTTGAATAAATTATGGTTTTAAGGACAGCTCTTTTAGGAGGCTGAATAAGATTGAGTTAAACAATTAAAATTCCATTACCTATATAGCTAGTATGAATGCAAAATTTATTTCATTTATTTTTATTATTATGAAATACTTTATATATCTGAAAACTAAATAATATAAAGGTATAAGGTATAAAAATAATTGTAAAATACTCATAAACCTTTCACAAAGGTTAATAGAGTATTAGCAATACTTTTGAAGCCCCCCATGGGTTGTACCCTCTTTCTTCTCTACACCAACTCCCCCCTCTCTCTCTCATCACCTCTTAAGAGTAGCTAGTCTTCTAAAATTTATATGCATCATTTTCTCATTTACTGTCATAATGTATGAATCCCTCGATAATATATTATTTATACTTTATATGCCTTTGAGCTTCATATAAATGTCTGGTTTTACTGCAACATGATTTCTTCATTTAACACTATCATGAGACTTATTCCTATTGAGATATATAGAGCTGTATTCGACTCATTTTCATTGTTGCACAGGATTCTATTGTATGAATATACCACAGTCCATTCATTTTCCTATCAATGGACATTTTCTTGTTGTTAAAACTTTACTATTACAAATGATGTTGCTATGAACACTCTTGAACACATCTCAGTGCATTGCATATATCCCTAGGAATGGGTTGTAGATTATATGCATCTTCAATTTTTTTTAAATGACAAATTATTTTACAAAATGTTTGCATGAATTTACATTCTAACCAGCAAGGTGTATTATGGTTGCTTGATGGTTTTTAAAGCAACATTTTTGTCATAATTGCCCTTATTTGTACTGATAAACTTTGTCTCTCTCATTGATTTTAGAAGGCCTTTCTAAAACCTGTTTTTCATACTGACCCTTTGAAAGTTATATACTATGAAAATAGCTTCTTCCCTGTTTAAACGTTATAATGAATAGGCTTTTTCAATTTGAATTTCACTGTTTAACTCCCCTATTTCCTTAGTTTTATTAATCCTTTCCTACACAGAGATTAGGGGTGTGTGTGTGTTTGTGTGTGTGTGTGTGTGATTTATAAATTTTGTCTGGTCTGAGAATCCCGGTTATTATAGCTTCATAAAATTAGTTTTTTAGTGTCTTATATTTTCTACTTTATGGGAGAATTTGTATAAGACTACAATTATTAGCTACTTGAAGGTTTGATAGTACTCACTGGGGAATTTTTTAATATTGATATATATTTTTTTATTGGTTATAGGGCTATTCATGTATTTTATTACTTCCTGAACATAGTCACTTACCAACTTGCTATTGTTATGACTCTAGTATAACTTTGATTCCAAAACTAGACACAGATTGAATACCCATGTGCTCACATGTGCATACATACATATGCTATCAGCCACTCCCACTTACATAGATTTTAAAATTGTATGTTATTGGCAAGTAAAATTTAATGATTTTTTTTAAATACAGTTTGGTCACTGATGATTTGTTCAGGAATGCAACATTGGTTCAACATTAGGAAATACATTAATGGAATTAATTATATTAATATATTAAACAAGAAAAAAAATCACATGATCATCTGAATAGACCCCTAAAGCATTTAGAAAGATGTAATACTTGTATTTTCACAAGAACATAAAAGAAAAATTCTTAACTTGTTTAGGAATGGATGATAAATTTTAAAAAATGTACAGCAAATACCATACTTAATTATGAAAGCTTAGAATCATTCTCATTAAAGTTTGAGAAAAGACCAACTATCATTTTACCTTTACTATTCATTACTGAACTAAAAGTATTACCTTCTAGAAGAAGATAAGACAAAAACCAAAGTACTAAATTTAAAATGGAAAAAAAAAAGTATCTCTTTTTATACTGATATGATTCTTTCCTAGAAAATCTAAGAATATCATTCAGTAAATTTTAGAAACACATAAGAGTCATGTAAGGCACTAGGTTAGAAAATAAATAAATAAAAGTCAATAGTTTTGAGGGTTTTTCAAGACAATTAGGCAATGAAGAGCAGTGGTCCCTAACAGATGGAAAAGTCACAAGGTAAGCCCTGTGATTTTTGACACTTAGAGCCTGAAGAGATTTTCTAATTCAACAAGCAGGGAGAAGGGACCCACAAGAAAATAGGCAAACTTCCTAATTCAGAGATACAGCCAACAGTCTGGGGGACCAAGGTGGCTAGAGTCTGTAGAATAGAGTGACAGAGAGAAGAGAGCAGGACAGAGATGGCGCTATGGGTCTGTAGAGGTTCTCCCTTAAGGATTCAGCTGAGTACTGATCAGTGCATGTGTGTGAAGAAACTACTTAAGGCTGGGGGCAGAATCACCTGGAAGTATTAGAGGTAACAGGGCTCTGTACTCACATAAGACTGGAAATAATGTCTGTCCCAAGTGGTCAAACTGGAAATGCTCACAATTCTCAAGGTGCTGGGTAAAGTCCAAAGAGGGCTTTGTAGTTGGAAATGATTAACCATAGACTGATCATTGCTTTAGTTCCTCTTAACAAACCCTAAAACTGTGAGATATGAAACTGTCAAATTCTTTCCAATTAGCTTAACTTTATCCCAGAACAGAGCTCAAGAAGATCTATAGGAATACAAAAATATACAGCATCCAAAAGACATAAAATTTATATGGTCTGGCATCTAATTAAAATTACCAGGCATGCAAAGAAGCAGAAAAATACAACCCATAATAAAGAGAAAATTCAACAGAAACCAACCCAGAACTAACATGAATGTTACAGACAGACAAATACATTAAAACATTTATTATAGCTATATTCCATATATGCAAAAAGTTACAGAGACAGAAGATATAAAGAAGACCCAAATGGAAGATCAAGAGATTAAAAACTACAATGTGTTGAGCTAAAAATAAAATAAAATAAAAATATTAAAATTTAAAAAAACACTAGATGGGATTAATGGCAAGTTAGACATTGAAGAAGAAAAGATTAGTGAACTTAAAGAAATAACAAAAAAAAAAAAAACCCTAAAATGAAACATAGAAAAAAAGAAAGACTCAAAAACGAACAGAGCTTCAGAGGGCTATAGGACAACTTCAATCAGCCTAATATACATGCAGTTGTAGTGCCTGAGGGACAGGGGATAAGCAAAAAAAGAAAAAACGTTTGAAAAGAATAATGGTTGAAAGTCTTCCAAATTTGATGTATACTCTAAATTCACTGATCTAAGAACTCAGTAAACCCCACATCATAATCAACTCCTCAAAAACAGTGATAAAGAGAACATTTTTAAAGTAAGCAGAAGGAAAAAACATATTCTGTACAGAAGAACAAAGATAAGAATGTCAGCATATTTCTCCAAGTAACAATGCTAGAAAGAAGGCAGTGGAGTAACATCTTTAAAGTAGTGAAAGAAAAAACTGCCAACCTAGAGTTCTATAACCTGTGAAAATGGCTTTCAAAACTGAAGATGATATGGGAATATATATATACATATAGCTGATTCACTTTGTGATACAGCAGAAACTAGCACATCATTGTAAAGCAATTATACTCCAATAAAGATGTTAAAAAAACAAACTAAAGATGACCGAAAGGGAAATGTGGGGAGGGATAAATCAGGAGCTTGGATGAACACACACACACATACACACACACACACACACACACACACTACTATATATAAGATAGATAACCAACAAGGAGCTACTGTATAGCACAGGGAACTCTACTCAATTTTCTGTGATAACCTATATGAGAAAAGAATCTAAAAAAGAATGAATATATGTATAACTGAATCATTTTGCTATACATCTGAAACTAACACAACATTGTAAATCAACTATATTCCAATAAAATTAAAAAAAAAAAAACGAAGGTGAAATAGAAACCTTTTCTGGCTTACAAAAGCTAAAGGAATTTATTACCAGTGACCCTAACTACAAAACATGCCAAAGGAAGTTCCTTCAAAGCAGGGAATGTGGATCTACACAAAGAAATGAAGAACACTATAAACTGTGACTGCATGGATAAATAGAAAAGTGATTTCCACTGTTAAAAGATAATTGATTATTTAAAACAAAAGTAATAACAATGTAGTATAGTTTATAATATACAAAAAAGTAAAATGTATCACAATAATAATACAAAGGCTGCAGGGAGAGAAACTGAAGTATATTAGTGTAAGGTTCTTTAACTATATATGAACTGGCATATTAGCACTTTCAAGTAGACTGTGGTCAGTAAAGATATACTATATAGAACCATTAAGCCAGCAAAGGGGATTAAAAATAAAATCATACTGGATTACATTATATTTGCCTTTATCTCTTTATTTCCTGCTTTAATTTTACTTTAAAACTAAGGGAAGATTTATCAATCTAAATTTTTAAGATAAAACTTAAATAACTATGATTGCAAAAATTATATAGGAACCTTATAGATGAGTAATAACAAGGTAAAGAATCTGACCAAGGTAAAGAATTAAAATCTTGGAGACACTGAAGAGACATTAAAATCTTTGATTTAAAGATGGGCAACATCATCTAAATATATAACTAATTTATTTACTTGCATACATGAGAAAAATTATTTTCTATTCAGTGTGTTGAAATTCCTCCAACGTACTCAGAAGTATTGTTATATAATCACTTAGTTGTCTATGTAATGCTGTCCTTTTGAGTTGCATCATAAATGCCAGAACTTCCAAAGCACCAAACACTAATTGAATTCTATTTTTAATAACTGGGGATCTGAAAGGAAGTGCATAAGCAATACCATTATTGACAGATAATGTAAATTCTCTTGTAGCTCATCACAAAACTGCTATTTTCTGAGTTAAAAATCTCTACTTGGAGTCCCCGGAGAGAGAGCCTTAAAAGTTCTTTTCAGTCAGTGTAAAAATATTTTGGTTTTAGCCCATATGCCTACATGTGTTGTACGTAATGAAAAACTAGAGATAAGACATAAAGAGAAAAAGATAACTATTTAAAAATTCTGATTTTGGAACAATATAGGTTTAGTGATTAATGGAGAACATTAACAACATGGTATATATTAATAAACTACTTTAAATTACACTAAAATTATCAACAACTTTCTTAAATAGCAGAGACAGCCAACAAGAAGATATGGTAGAAATAAGAGAAATGTTATTCACTATGGCAAAAAAAAGTCATCAAATACCTAGGAATAAATAAAAGTGTGGAAGACATACCTGAAATAAACAATAAAACATTAATGAAGGACATCAAAGAATACATGAACTAATGGAAGACACACCATGCTCCAGGATGCAAAGACTTGCCATTTTAAAGATGTCAATTCTCCACAAGTTAATCAGTGCAACCCCCCAACTAAAGTCCCAACAGGACTTTTTAAATTAATAGACTTTATTTTTTAGAGCAGTTTTGGTTTATAGAAAAATTGAGCAGAAAGTGAAAAGTTCCCATATACTTCCTCTCCCCCTGCCCTCAGTGTCCCCTGTGTTACCATCTTGCATTAGTGTCAATTGTTGAACCAATAATCATGAGTCACTATTAACTAAAATCCATAGTTTACTTTAAGGTTCACTCTTCATATAGTACAGGTTTTTTTCAGTGTTCATGAATGTATAATAACATAATTTGTAATGCCCACCATTACAGTATCATACAGAATAGTTTCACTGTCCTCAGAATCCCCTGTGCACAAGAGGAATTTTTAAAACTGGAACTTGATGACCTGATTGTAAAATTATTTGAAAGAAAAAGAAATGTGTGAAAAGCCAATAAGGGATTTTTGAGAAATAGAACGATAAGGGAGAATTTGTCCTATCAATGATCAAAACATAATAAAAAATCATAGAAATTCAAACAGTGGTGTATAAATATAAAACTATATGTACTTAGATTAATGGGACACAACACAAGTCCCCAAACTAAGCATACAGTTATGAGAATAAAGGTAAGTATTTAAATTAGTGATTAAAATTGTCTAATGAAAAAAATTATAAAATTAGATTCCTACCTCATATCATATCCCAAGTTTACCTATATTTAAATTCTTAAATGAAATGAAATTATAAATAAAACTATAGAATATTTCAATAAAATATATGACAATATCTTGATAACTTTGTAGGTAAGAAAGACCATTACCTAACTCAGAGGAGTTAATTGACAATCAGGAGGGAATTAAATAATAACTTTTATTGTAAACCTGTCTGCATCATTTGAGCCATGATTAGGAGCATACTCTTGTAACTAAATATTAATTAGAAAAATAAAAACAGTGAAGTTTCTCCCATGACCATTTTCTCTGATCAGAGAGAACAATGTAGTTATTTCATGCAACTTTTAAAAATAATGGTGGTGTCATAACAGTTGTTCACTGGTGCATGCAGCAAATGAAAATTTTCAGTTCATATTAAAAATTGTTTGCATTTCTAACAGGAAGCTGTAGGGAAAAAATATAATCTTGTGAAAAACAGGGTTAAGGAGACTTTTTTGAAAGTCTTGCATTGCCAATCACTCACCAAAAATAACTTTCATAATTCTTAGTTTTCTCTCCAATTTACTCTCAACTCAAAAATAAAGTTAAATTTTTTCATTGTTTCATTATAGACTGAAAAGCCCAGTCATTGATTAAACTGTGAACACTGGTTCTTCTCATCATGGCATAGGACTGAGCTGACCATATAATTTTTTTTTTTTTTTTTTTTTTTTTTTGCCGTACCCGGGCCTCTCACTGCTGTGGTCCCTCCCGTCGCGGGGCACAGGCTCCAGACACGCAGGACCAGCTGCTCCGCGGCATGCAGGATCCTCCCAGACCGGGGCACGAACCCACGTCCCCTGCATTGGCAGGCAGACCCTCAACCACTGCACCACCAGGGAAGCCCTGACCATATAATTTATCGTCTAAACCAGGACTTATTTTATATCAAAAGGGAGCCCTATTAATAGCATCACTAAGACTGCATGCCTCCACTAAGGCTGTCCTGGGAACCCTAAGATGAATGATCACCTACATGGTGACCTTTTGGTGGTCTGCACCTTTTCTACCTGCTTATGCTGCTTTTCAACCAGTATTTCCTTGGACCTCAAGTTCTAGGAATTCTGAACTACCTCTGGTTTCTAAACTATGCCATCCTGCTTTACACCATTAAGGCTTTGCATATTCAAACCCTTTGAATAATTCAGTAATTAAAACTGAGTACTTCAGAAATTTCTATGGAGCTTTGAAACCCTGCTCAGATGGCACCTCTTAGGAAAGGCCAAGGCTAATGTCCCTCCAGGGATGACCAGTTTCTTCTTTTAATCAAGAGTCAGTCACTTGACATACAGATGGCTAACAGGCCCATGAAAAGATGCTCAGCATTGCTAATTGTTAGAGAAATGCAAGTCAAAACTACAGTGAGGTACCACCTCACACCGGTCAGAATGGCCATCATTAAGAAGCCTACAAATAACAAATGCTGGAGAGGGTGTGGAGAAAAGGGAACCCTCTTACACTGTTGGTGGGAATGTAAATTGGTGCAGCTACTATGGAAAACAGTATGGAGGTTCCTCAAAAAACTAAAAATAGAATTGCCATATGATCCAGCAATCCCACTCCTGGGCATATATCTGGAAAAAACTATAATTCAGAAAGAAACATGCAATCCAATGTTCATAGCAGCACTATTCACAGTAGCCAAGACATGGAAACAACCTAAATGTCCATCAACAGATGAATGGTTAAAGGAGATGTGGTACATGTATATACAATGGAATATTAGCCATTAAAAAAATGAAATAATGCCACTTGCAACAACATGGATGGACCTAGAGATTATCATACTAAGTGAAGTAAGTCAGAAATCCAAATACCATATGATATCACTTATATGTGGAATCTAAAATATGACACAAATGAACTTATCTACGAAAGAGAAACAGACTCACAGACATAAAGAACAGACCTGTGGTTGCCAAGAGGGAGGGGGATAGTGGAGGGATGGACTGGGAGTTTGGGATTAGCAGATGCAAACTGTTACCTATAGAATGGATAAACAACAAGGTCCTGCTGGGAACTATACTCAATATAGTTATATTCAACTATATTCAATACCCTGTGATAAACCATAATGGAAAAGAATATGAAAAAGAATGTATATACATGTAAAACTGAATGACTTTGCAGTATAGCAGAAATCAGCACAACATTGTAAATCAACTATACTTCAATAAAATAAATTTTAAAAAAGAGTCAGTCACTTGGCATCCACACTGTGATCTCCTTCACAGGGCTACTGAAGATAAACATGACAGTTTTGCTCTGGGAGCTTATAGTCTGACAGAAGTCTGGACCTTGCAATGCTTCTACTCCTATGATTCTTTCACTGTATGACATCTACCTGTGTCATTCCTTCACAGAACTGCCTGCTCTGTGAAAACAGGTATGTTAGCAGATCTCTGTTTGTCTCTGACTTTCCTTTGGAGAACTAGACCTCCCTCACAGCATGCAGTCTTAACAAGTGTACTAATTAACTATTGCTGTATAACAAACTATGCTAAAACCTTGTGGCTTAAACACACATTTTTTAACCTTATGTGTCTGCAGGTTGGCTGGGACCTTCTGCTGATGTCGGCTGACCTGGCTGATCCCAGAGACCTATGCCTCTGTGGTCAGCTGGAGGGGTGACTGGAAGCTAGCTTTTTGTAGTGGTTTCAAGATGTGTCTGGAAATTCTTTCACATTCTTCCTTTCAGAAGGTGGACCATAATTCTCCTCCCCTTGAATATTGGCCAAAGGTAATGATTCATTTCTAATAGAATGTGGCAGAGTGAAAGTATGAAGTTTCTGAGGCGAGCACAAAAGGCATTGCTGCTTCCAACTTGCTCTCCTGGATTGCTTGATCGGGGGGGGGGGGGGGCTGGGGGGCATCTTGTTGTTAGGACACAAGCAGCCTGTGGAGAGGGGCCCCTGTGAGGAGTAACGGAGGCCTCCAGCCACAAGCAATGCCAACTTGCCAGCCATGTAAGGGAGTCACCTTGGAAGAGAATCTTCCAGCCTCAGATGACTCCAGGCCCAGCCAACCTTTGTCCAAAAACCTCATGAGAGATCCCAAGCCAGAACGCCCCATCTAAGCTGCAACTGGATTCCTGACCTTCAGAAACTGTGTGAGGTAATAAATGGGGATTGTTGAGTTGAGCTACTGAGTTTGGGGAGTAGTCTGAGGCACAGTGATAGATAATGGATACACTGGCTAAGATGACTCAGCTGGGACAGCTCATCTCCACTCCACATGGTCTCTCATCCCCCATCATGCTGGTCTGGATTTGTTCTCATGGCTTGACAGTTTCCCAAGAAAAAAAGCAGAAGCTTATGAGCACCCCAAGGCCCAGCCTCAGAAATGGCATGCCACCTACTGTTGGCTAGCGCAAGTCACCAGGCCCACCAGGTTCAAGGGTGAAGAAACAATCACCTCCCCTTGACGGAAAAAACTGTAGTCACATTACAAGGGGCGTGGGTAAAGGGAGGGGAATAATTGGGGCCATTGTGACAATCAAGCTACCATAACAGAATTATCAGTCAGTCAAGGTGTTTCCCCTCCTTGGTCCCAAGAGTGGGCTCTTGACTACAGCAAGGAGAGTTTGCTCTCCACCCCAGGAATTTTGACTGTATGACTCAAGAGGAAAAATAAATGGTTTCATCCTGACAATGAGCAGTTTGAAAAGACCGAGCACTAGTTCTTGACACCTAGATACCTGGAGATTTCCTACTTCCTGTCCCATCTGGTTCTTCAGCTATTCCTTGTGTAAACTAGCACATGCTTTCTTATAAACGCCCATTCTTTCCTGCTTAAGTTAGTCAGAGTCCGTTTCTGCTGCTTACCATCAAAGAACCCAGCCAGAGAATCCAATGACCTTGGAAGCACTCAGCTCATGTCCAGACAAGCTCTGGTGTTCCTTCCAAAGGTAGGGACCAGAAGATGCCATAAACAAAGCACCGAGAGATCCCTCAGATGATTACTGGCAGTTAAAAAATAACTTTGGGGCTTCCCTGGTGGAACAGTGGTTGACAGTCCGCCTGCCGATGCAGGGGACACGGGTTCGTGCCCCGGTCCGGGAAGATCCCACATGCCGTGGAGCGGCTGGGCCCATGAGTCATGGCCACTGAGCCTGCACGTCCGGAGCCTGTGCTCTGCAACGGGAGAGGCCACAACAGTGGGAGGCCCGCGTACCGCAAAAAAAAAAAAAAAGAAAACAACTTTGAAAACTCTTTAAACATACTTAAGGACAAATGTAATAAAAATGCAAAGCAATCGCAATTAATGCTATAGAAACTACCCTAAAATGGTATTTTCTGCAAAGGCTACATTGTCTGGCAGCATTTCCATGTGGCAATGCTGCTGTATGCCAGGGATATCACATACTAGGAGAGGCCAAAGTTTCTGGCACTTGGACCAAATATTCATATTCAGGCTATGAAGGTGATGGCATCACACTGCCTGCTTACCGTGGACATATGGCAGCTTCAGGTCGCTCCTCCATTCGCTCATCTATTTCAGGTTATTTTTACAGTCACTCAGGGCCTGACATGATTTTCACTTTCAGCTGGTCATGTTTCCTTCCTAATTCGCTATACCAATCGGGGATGACAGAAGGTATCAACTCCCTTCTCGGATATTTAAACTGCAAGCAGTCATCTGTATGCAAAAAGTGTGCCCATGAACTTTTGTGCGTGTGTGTGTGTGTGTGTGTGTGTGTGTGTGTGTGTGTGGTACGCGGGCCTCTCATTGTTGTGGCCTCTCCTGTTGCGGAGCACGGGCTCCGGACGTGCAGGCTCAGCGGCCACGGCTCATGGGCCCAGCTGCTCCGCGGCATGCGGGATCCTCCAGAACCGGGGCACGAACCCGCGTCCCCTGCATCGGCAGGCCGACCCTCAACCACTGCGCCACCAGGGAAGCCCACCCATGAACTGTTGACAACTTTCCTTATCAGAGGCCAGAGCGCAAAGTTGCAAAATCAGATGGCTCCCGGAAATACTTGCCCCATTGATGTTCAGCAGCTTCTGAAAGAAACTCATTAGTGGTTTTTCAGGTTGAATTTCCAGCAGCTGTCAATCAGGGACAGGCTTGGACACTTTGCAGTGGAGACACTGTGTCCTAGTGATTAGGAGCACAGACTTTAAACCTGAAAACTCTGAGTTTCAGTCTCAGCTTAACCCTTCTGGGTCCCAGTTTTCCCATTAGGAAAATTTTGCCAAAAATAGAAACTATCTCATAGGGTTCTTCTGAGAATTAAATGAAACAATATGTGTAATACACTTAGTCCATAGCTTGCAACCTAGGAAGCAATCAATAAATGCTAATTGTTACTGCTTCTATCATTATTACTACTAATAATGCTACCAATAATAATTTAACATGCCAGCAGCTTCCAGGACTGGAACAGCAAGGTCCAGCAACATGTGATTCACCAAGTTGCAGCTGCAGAACTAATGCCGGGCTAGGCAGGATTGGCATTAGCCTCTAAGAGCAGCAACTGGGGAGGTGGGGCAAGATGTTGTGGCTCAGAGTCCAAGTTCCATCACTAGACACTGTCAGCATCTCACCTTCATACTCCATCAGGGTTGGACCAGCAGACAGAAGTAGAGCCAGCCCTCAGAAGAAGGGAGGTGAGAACACATGTAAGTATCAGGGCTGGGCTCCACACCCAGCAGAGAACGGAAGTGGATGCCTGGACCTGGGCAAGAAACAAGACAGTTGCAAGGGCCCTACTGACACTCTGGAACACCCAGGGCTCTGGTCACACTGCAGTGCCCGGGGCAGCAGAAACTCTCCAGACCCATCCAATCAGCTGAAGGGAGTAAGTAAGTTCACATGGTGCTACCAAGACCAGCTCTCTGGCAGACTGAAGGCAGTGCTGTAATGTGAGCTGCTCCTTGACTGTAGGGATAATATGATCTCCCTCTCTGAGCTAAAGAAAGGAATAAAATCAACAAGGAAAAGGAAAGCATGGAGCCCACAGTAATGGTACATCTGCAGCAGCCACAGAGCACTCCAGGCAGGAGAAGGGCTGCTAATCTGAACAAAGAGCTGTTATCTGTCAAATTCAGGGTACCTCAGGGCTCTGCCACCCCCTCCCCGACCCTCTGGCAATTGTGTGTGGCCAGAGGATCCCAGCCGCTGAGTCATTCTCAACAGAACCCCCCAGGACCTTGCTACTCACAGTGGTTCTCAAAGGGGATCAGAATCTGCATTTTAGCAAGATGTCCACAGAATACACATGAGCGTTTCAGTTTAAGAAGTTCTGTGAGGACACTTTTTTTTTTTTGCAGTACACGGGCCTCTCACTGTTGTGGCCTCTCCCGTTGCGGAGCACAGGCTCCGGATGCGCAGGCTCAGCGGCCATGGCTCACGAGCCCAGCCGCTCCACGGCATGTGGGATCTTCTCGGACCGGGGCACGAACCCGCGTCCCCTGCATCGGCAGGCGGACTCTCAACCACTGCACCACCAGGGAAGCCCGAGGACACTTTTATCGATTGGTGGGATTGAGAATGTGAGTTCAAACCTATCAATATTTGCCATCCCTGCTTTGAAAACAGACTGAGATTGGGGGTGCTGAAGGCATGAAGATGTCCGTCATTTCAGAAATGATACCAGAGTCTCTAAGTGGCAATGATACCAGAGACTTTTCGCTCATGAGAAGGTTGCTGTGTAGCCAGAATTAAGACGGTCCCAGCCAAGTGGAGATGGCAGGTTCGAAAGAAGCCAGTAAAGATATCTGGGAAGTGGAACAGACATTTGGAGCTGGAGCATGATAAGAATTAGAAGACGCTCTGTGTGACCCTTGAGTCTTATGATGTATCTTGTCATGATTTCCTTCATGTTGGCTCATCTTGATTGTCTGTTCTACTTCATCATTTGTAGTTTTGAGAAGATCAAACCCACTCAGCTATGCTGAGGTGTCCCAAAGAAAAATGACTTTCTCTGGGTCAGGACTACAGATGGGAGCTGCTGCAGTCCCCTGGGAACCAGGAAATGGTGACCAGACCAGAGTAATCAGGGAATACGGGAGAAACAGAAGAAAAGTGAACGTTTGGGGAAGAACTCAAGATCCTCCCACCTGTAGGGTGTTTTTCTTAAAAACTGTGCATCTTTGTGTGGGTATGATTTTCAGGGAGGTAGTTTTTCCCTTTGTGGCTTCTTCTGAGAACCTTCTGAAATGGATGAATCTTTACCCCTCTCTCCCCATCCACCAAATGTAGAGATAAGCTCAAAACTTGGCACAATTTCAGGGACTTATAGAACCTGTATGATCTCAGGGACCTCAGGTTAAGAACTCATGCCTGGCACTTCCCATACATTTTTTTTCTTCTTTGAATCCGTAACTTTAAACCCTGACACCACCATTGTTTCTAAACAAATAAGGAATACCAGGTAGTTTTCCATTTCCAGTGAGAACTAACTCACCTTTCAGACAATGAATGTTCGGAGCAGCAGTCCTCACATCAGATGTGCTGCTTAAGCTGGAATTCCCAGGAGAGCTCACAATAAACACCAGTGCGCAGGCTAGAGGCTGTGATTCTATTTGTTTGGGTGGAACACAAGCATCTATGTTTTTAAAGCTCCCAGGCAATTGTAAAGTGCATCCCAAGTTCAGAACCACTGCTCTAGGGTGATTTTGCCTAAACTGGGTCTGGGATAAGCAGTAATCACTACTCTGCCTTCCCCTGCCCCTCTCAACAAGCCCTCTGTACTGGAAGCAGATGTGCACAACCCAGGGTAAAGTGAGATGAAGAAAATCTTCTATTTGTATCCTTTTCCCTCGGGTACAATCCTGTTTACATCCTAAACATGAAACCTGAAAAAATACTAATAAAAATAAATTTTTATTGAAGTGTAGTTGGTTTATAATATTGTGTTAGTTTCAGGTATACAGCATAGTGATTCAGTATTTTTACAGATTATATTCCATTATAGGTTATTACAAGAAAATGGGTATAATCCCCTGTGCTATACAGTGAATCTTTGTTGCTTATCTATTTTATACGTAGTAGTTTGTATCTCTTAATTCCATACTCCTAAATTGTCCTTCCTCCCTTCCCCCTCCCCTTTGGTAACCACGTTTGTTTTCTATGTCTGTGAGTCTGTTTCTGTTTCATATAGATATTCAGTGATATAAAAACCCAAGTTAACAAACAACTGTCAATAAGCCATGGATCTTTGACTCCACCCCCTCTACACCACGTACAAAAGTCTTTCACAAGCAGGGTGGGGACATGCCTCTGACTTCTCTCAGAATCACCACTTGTGGTTGTGAAATTTCAGGTGAGTCACTTGATGTTTGGTAAACAAATGTTGGTATCCCAAAGATGTCTGCCTATAAGTCTACCTCTGTCTGTATATGCACGTCATTTCCACATGCTTTTGACGAGGACGTGGATTTTTCCAGTCAACCTTTCAAGTATGTTACTTCTCTGAAGATCACTGAGCAATAAATTTAAAGCTCAGGAATATTGGCAACAAATGTGAAGAATTAATTGGCAGTCTTAAAGCTCAACTTGGAAAAAGTTCATTACTTCTAATGGCTTCTTTACAAAATTCCCTATTTGTTTCAAGGCTAGAATACATGGTTGCCACATCTTGGTGGATGGCTAGCATCTGGCTTCACCTCTAAAATTTCAGCCACTGCCTGGCTGCAGACTCTATCCGGATAGGATACTTTGAAAAAAAAGTGTCTCAGCAATAAGGTTTCCTTCAGTCAAGTGTTAGTTCTTACACTGCAGCCCACTGTGCCCAATTTTAAAGAACTTCTGACTCAGATGCAACATTTGTGATAATCTGTTATTCCATTTTAATAACAGTAATTGAAATGCCTCTTATGTCAGCCTATATTCAATGAATAAAAGAAAAGAATGATTTCTACTCTGATGGTCATAGGGGAAGAACACTGAACCCAAGCAACTGAGATGTCTTCATTGTCACCCCCTTCCCCCGCATCAAGTAATCCATGATGGTGTGGCTTGGACATGAAACCAAGGCTGTACTCAGTGTCATTATGTCTTTGAAAAGCAGTGTCCTGTGAGGCTCAGCTTCAAGAGAGAAGTCAGACATGAGGTTTTTGAGCAAATGGCTTGGATGATTACCTTGGATCTTATTACACATCTTTATGGGAAATGACCTAGCTGAGAACATCTTTAAAACACACACAACTCCAGTCATCCAAAATCCTGAAATTCTTCCCTGGTTACACATAGTATTTGAAGTTCCCTTTCAATATTCTAATTACAAATGTGATTTTAATGTGAGCTAGTAAAATATATTTCTTCTCTACATCTCAACAAGAGCATTTTTTTTCTTGCCTAGAGAAGGAAGACTGTCAGAAGTGACATGACTACCAGCTGCTGTCACATGAAATATTACAGTTCACAAAGTACTAACACATACATTTTCTCACTGAATCCTTAAATTATGACCAGCCCGACTTTCTTAAAGAGTCCAAATAGCTCATCCAAGGTCATGCCTTCAGGAAGTGGTAGAGCCAGGGCTCAAAACCAGGACTGTCAGACTCAAAATTCATGTCCACTACCATCATCTTACCAAGGACAACAAAGGCCACCATTTTCGGGGCACTTATTGTATAGCTGGCACTTTTCATGCAGTATTTTATTTAACATGACCCACAGTGAGGAAGGCGTTAACATCTGAAGCCCCAAGAGCTTAGTCCCTTCCTCAACTTTACACAGCAAATGCTAGAAGTAAGGTTTGAATCCTGATCTTTTCACTGCCCTTGTGGCTTCACATGAGGTAGAGATCAGCTCTCCATGTGCCTTTGAACATCACACAACAAGCCCCACTCAGCAGCGAACAGCCCTGAAGCTGATGCTAATGGCCAGGGGTCCCTCCATCCTGACATGTGACGTGGGACACTGGAAACCTTCCCTGCCTAGCCTGATAGTGTTCCCAAGTGATCAAAAGGACTCAGGGAAGCTAACATTTGACGATGTGAAAGGATCTACCGTTTTAATACCTCTATGCCTTATTTACCCCACTAGCCCGTGATCTACTTAACCCTTGAAAAAAACCTGCAAAGCTTCATGTCTGAGCCCTGTATTCTAACAGGTGGAGAGAGTCCACTGAGTGCCGAGGTGCACTGAAAACATGCCAGACATGAAAATAGCAGTTTTCCTATGCACTATCAATAAGCAATCTGAAAATGTCCAGGAGGAAAAAAATTCCATCACATCAAAATAGCAGAGAAAAAATATATAACAAACCTCACCAGAAATATGCAAGACCCATATGAAGAAAAAGATACAATTTTACTGAAGAATACATAAGTTCCTGAATGGGAAAACTCAGTGTTTAAAACTGCTCATTCTTGACAATTTAACTGATAAATTCAATATTCTCTCAATGCTATCCTTATCAAATATCCAGGTTTTTTAAATGAAAACCTGACAAGTTGGTCCTAAAATTTCTTCAGGAAGATAAAATGTATGAAAATAGCCAAAATAAAATGTTGAAAGAATAGAAATGAAGTGACACTTGCTTTACTAGCTATCAAAGCATACTGTAGAAAAACCTGAAATAAACAAAAGTATTGATTTGGTGCAGGAATAGACAACAGAGCAGTGCTCAATTCTCTCAGAGAGAGAATTTTTTTTTAAACAGACTGATGGACTTTTTCAATTCGACTTTGTCAATTCATTGTGTGATAAAAAGGAATATTCTATTCAGTGGAGAATGGGAATAAATCAATTACAATAAATTATGTTGGAGGAATTAACTATCTTTTGGGGAAAAAATAAGTATTTTTCCTGATAAGATACTCAGATTATTAAAGAGCTTAAGGTAAAAAATAATTAGAAAATTTTAGAAGAAAATATAGAGAAAGGCTTATAGTTATGGGAAAGGGAAGACCTTTTTATGATTAAAAAATTGATCACATAATGTAAATGATTTATAAATCTGACTATAGTAAATGAATTTGTATTAAATTGAATTTAAATTAAAAGCATTTGTAATTAAAAGACTAAAAATGCATAAGATGAGAGAAAATGTTTGCAATATATAACACCAAGTCTCAATACTCAAAATACAAAAAAAAAAAAAAAAACTACAACTCAGTGAGACAAAGGACAAGGTGAATTGCCATTTTGCAGAAACAACATGCCATACGATAATATCTCAATCTCACTCATATTCACTCATATTCATAAAAAGGTAAATTTAATCCCTAGTGAAATACCACGTTTCACCCATCTGATTGGCAAATATTTCAGACTGGTTATGTCCAGTGTTGGCAAGATAAAAAATGATGCCGTGCACTCCTTAAGAGGATATAATTTTTTTGGAGGACATTTTGGCAGTATCTATTTACATTAAAAATGACACATCCTTTGACCCAGCAATTACACTGTAAGGTTTCTATCCTAGGGGAAATAATTACACATATATACAAAGAGACTTACACAATTTGTTCAGCACTATTATTGTTAATAACCCCAAATCTAAAGCTACCTAAATGCCTATTAGTGGGGCTATGATTATACAAACAATGGCGCAGTCACGAAATGGAATCCTATGTTACATAAAGGCAGACCTTTATGTACTGATAAAAAGAGCTCCAGGATACTTTGAAGAAAAACAAGGTGTAGCACCCATAAGATAATTTTATGTATGTGTGTGTAAGACAAACGCATAAAAGTAATGCACATATGCTTGCAAATGTACATACTAAGCTGACAACAGTGGGTATGGCTTCAGACCAGGGAGAAAGTTTCTGGCAGTGGAAGGGTCTGAATGCAACAAAAACAGGGGCATGGGACTCACCCCCATTCACATGCTCTTGGCATAAGTCCATTGGAAAACAGTCTTGATTCTATGGACTCAGTTCATAAAGTGATTTTTTAAAGTTGTTAGAATTTACATTGCTTTTATGATAATTTTATTATTTAATTTAATTAGAATTCTTCCTGAGCCATCAAATATTTGCAAGGAGGTGTTTTGTGAAATCAATAATAGAGTCAGTTATCACGTGGCCATCTCCATCGGAGCAGACCCTGTGGAGAAAAGGGAGAGTAGTGGGCAATCATGTAGAACGAATGATGTGTGGTCACAGATAAGCTTTCCCATTGAGTCTGCATTCAATACAGACCTAATTATATTTATCTAAGACCCTTAATGGTTACTTATCTCACATGTCTTGATTTCACATCTACCTGTTCAGTTTTAGTAATGGAATGTAATCTACTATTAGTTCATCAGCAGGAAACACTTTCCTGGCTCTGCCTCTTCTGTTGTCATCACAATACAACTACATTAGGTGTGCATAAACCATGCAAGAAGGCAGGACCTTTCTGCTGTTCAGAATAAGATACCTTTAGCAAAAGAAAGAGTCCTTGTGCCCTTGTGTTGACTCCTGTCTCTCCATCAAAACGGAGAATCAAATAAAACTTGTTGGCAGTATTTCTTTACTGAATTGTGTTTTGTTTTCTTTTGTATCCCTGTTCTTAGTTGCCTTTTTCCCTCATATGCTTTCTCCCTTCCAACTTTCCTTTAAGTAAAAAAAGCTCATTTCAGTTATATCCTCTGCTGCTGCCACAAATCATTTTTGGAAGAAAGCAGAGGGTCAATTTAGGCCTGTGGATGGAAAGGGTGCTCCAGAACGGTGTTAACTGTGTCCTAAAGAGGATTACTAACTCAGAGAGGAGCACAGCAGTGTAAACTGTGTATATACCGTGATGGTAGGGAACCCATACCCTACCAGTGGTCAACAGCTGATCTCATTACTTATCAAAATTCTTTCCTTCCTCCTTTCTTTTCCATCCTTCTTCTATTCCTTCCTTTCCATTTTCTCCTTAACTTACACTGAAGGCAGTTTAATGAAGATGGAAGGCCTTGGGTCTGACCTTGGCCCTGCCACTTGCTGGCTGTGGAATAAAGCAAGCTACTCCATCTTTCTGAACCTCAGGCTCCTGATCTGTAAATTTGGACCTTATCCCAAGATGCCCCTTCACCAGGTTATTGTGAGGCTGAATGGGACCGCGTACACTGAGCATCTAGACTGGCGTTCAGTGGGTGTGCAATAAAAGTTAGGTCTTTCTCCCACTTCCTAGGTATCTTTGCTTTGTACACTTTATTTCCAACTGTCAAACAGGAATTCAGAAAGCAAACACATTTCAAATGTCAGCAACCGTACCAGTGCAACCCCCAAATTAAGATCCAGGTGAACATAAACTGAATTTACAAGATAAAAATGTCTAGGCAAAAACAAGATGAATGTGTGCACTATACAAGAATGAATGAGAATTGGTACTTATGCAGTGATTCAACTACCTTTATAAGACCTGAAGGATCAGGAAAGATAAATTCTGAGCAACATGGAGTCAACATACTATAACCTTTCTCCCAGTGACTACAATTAAAACTCAGATGATGATTAAAATAACAATAATAATAACAGCAATTATCTGAGCACCAATAACAGCAAGTAGCTTAGGGAGGGAAATCAAAACTTAAAAAGCAAACCATATTAGGACTTTGCTGGTTGTCCAGTGCTTAAGACTCTGAGGTTCCAGTGCAGGGGGCCCGGGTTTGATCCCTGGTCAGGGAACTAGATCCCGCATGCTGCAACTAAAGAACCCACATGCTAAAACTAAAAATCCCTCACACGGCAATGAAGATCCAGCATGCAGCAACTAAGACCCAGAGCAGCCAAATAAATTAATAAATATTTTAAAAAAGAAAAAAAGCAAACTAAGTGAGTTTTACAGAGGGTTTTATTTTATCTCCTGACCTGAAACTAAGGGTGGCCCCAGGGTGGAACTACAAAAGGAGACACAGGCAGCAAAAAATCAGAAAGAACCCTTATCATTTAGTCAGAGAACCAAGAAAAGGTGTTCCTACAAGCAGGAAAGTATGGGGAAAATCCCTGTTGTTGTTGTTGCTGTTTCAAGTAAACTTTTACTGTGGAATAACTTTAGGTTTATAGAAAACCTGCAAAGATAGAATCGAGTTCCTGAGCCCCCCTTACCCCGTTTCCCCAACTGTTAACATCTCATATTAATATGTTCCATTTTTGAAAACTAAGAAACCAATATATTACTAAACTTCAGACTTTATTTAGATTCACTAGTTTTTCCACTAACATCCTTTTACTGTCCTAGGATCCAATCCAGGACACCATATTACATCCAGTCATCATGTCTCCTTGGTCTTCTCTGGTCTGTGAGTTTCTCTGTCTTTCCTTGCTTTCATGGCCTTGAGAGTTTTGAGGTACACTCATCAGGTGTTTTGTAGGATGTCCTTCAATTTGGGCTTGCTGGATGCTTTGCTCATGCTTAGACTGGAGTTATGGGTTTTAGGGAAGAATATCAAAGAGGTGAAGTGTCCTTTTCAAGCTATCCTATCAGGGGTAACTGCTGTCAACATAACTAATGACTGGTGATGTTAACCTGGCTAAAATATGTTTGCTGGGTTGCAAACAAGTGACTAAGTCTAGTGCACACTCAACGGGAGAGAGAAGAGAATCTGCATCAATAATTGGTAATTCTTCTGTAAGGAAGAGTTGGCTCTTCTCCTCCATTTTCTAATTTATGTAATCATTTACTGTATCAGTATGGATTCACATCGATTTGGGATTTTCTTTCTCTTTTTTTCCTCCTGGCCCTTCCCTAAGGGTGGCTCTGGTCCTAGAGCTCCACAGAGGAGTCCCTGGTGGCACAGGAACCTAAAACCCAAGGAGAATACTTGTCTATTTGGCTGGAGGAAATGGGAAAAGATGACCCTGTGGCCGGGAGTGTGAAGATCCCCATTTTCTTCTCTCTTTTCCCTCACTGTTTTGCCTTGAGAGTAACCCCAGTAGCAGCAGCACTTGTAGCTATAATCCCTAGAAGAACAACAAATTTCTACCCAGTGGGTTGGAGGAAGGGGCCCTGGGGAGCTACAGGGAATGAGGGAAATAATGAAGAGGAAAGAAATAGGGAAAGGTATCCCCTAATTCTGTGTATGAACTGATATAGTCCCAGGCTCACTCTGAGCTGCTCACCTGGGGTAAAGACCCATAGCAGGAGAGCAAAGCCTGTAAGAACTGAACTGCCATTGGAACCTCTGCCCACAGAAGGAGGGTTCAGAACAGTCTGAACATTCCCAGGTTCACTGCCTGTCAAAATAAAATAGCTGGCATTCTGCAGAGGATTTTAACAGGACTCAGAGTCTTATAAGATTCAAAATGTCTATGGTATAATCTAAAATTATTCAACATACAAAAAAAAAGGAAAATGTAACTTCTCAAGGGAGAAGACAATCAGATTTCAAGCTGAAGATTACCCTGATATAGAAATTTTTTCAAAGATCTTTAGACAACTATTATCGTCATGCTCAGTGAGATAAAGGTAGACGTTCTTGAAATGTACAAAAAGATGTTCTTAGCAGGGGAATAAAAACTATTTTTAAAGTGAGTATTTTAGAACTAAAAAATACAATATATTAAATTAAAAAGTCACTGGATGATCTCAATAACACAATGAAGGTGATAGAAGAAAAGGTCAGTGAACTGGCAAACAGATCAATAGAATTTATCCAATTTCTACAACAGAAAGAAAAAAGATTGAAAAAAATCAGTCTCGAGGTCCTGTGGGACAGTATCAAAAAGATCTAATATTCATGATATTTGTCCCAAAAGGAGGCGAGAAAAGAGATAGGTGCAGAAAAAAAGTGAAGACATTATCAAAGAAAACATAAATTTGGTGAAAGACATATACAGCTGTAAGAACCCCAAACAAAATAAACTGAAAGGAAACAAAATCCATCCACATTATAGTCAAACTGCTGACAACTAAAGATAAAGAAAAAATCTGGAAAGCAGACAGAAGAAGATTCCCTTTATGTTTATGAATATGGAAACAACAGTTTGAAGGACTGTTTGGTTTTTCATTAGAAACCAAGGTTATCAGAAGGCAATGGAATAACATCCATAAAGTACTAAAAGAAAGAACACGATGCTGTACACCTAAAACTAATATAACATTGTAAACCAGCTATATTTGAATTTTTTAAATGATCTTATTATTTTAGTAAAAATAAAGTATATGACAATGTAAAAAAGGAAAAAAAAAGGGAAAGAAAAGAACTGCCAGCCCAAAGGTCCATATTCAGCATATATATCCTTCAATAATGATGTCAAAATAAAACTCTCTCAAAGAAAAACTAAGGGAATTCACTGCAGCAGGCCTTCTCTAAAATACTAAAGGGCATCCTTCAACCTGAAATATTCCCTGAGGGAACTTGGAACTTCAGAATAAAGAAAGAGCAACAGAAATGATAAATATCTGGATAATTATAATAGACTACCTTCTCTTAGATTCTTTAAAATACATATAACTGGGCTTCCCTGGTGGTGAAGCAGTTAAGAATCTGCCTGTCAATGCAGGGGACACGGGTTCAAGCCCTGGCCTGGGAAGATCCCACATGCCATGGAGCAACTAAGCCCATACACAACTACTGAGCCTGCGCTCTAGAGCCCAAAAGCCACAACTACTGAAGGCTGTGAGCCTAGAGCCCATGCTCCGCAGCAAGAGAAGGCACAGCAATGAGAAGTCCACACACCCCAACAAAGAGTAGCCCCCGCTCGCTGCAACTAAAGAAAGCACACGCGCAGCAACAAAGACCCAACACAGCCAAAAATAAATAAATAAAAAATAATAATAATAAAATAAAATACATATAACTACCTGAGGCAAGAATGTACATTGTCTGGTGGGGTTGTCAATACATGTGGATGTAATATACACGCCAATTATGGCATAAAGAGGGATATTGACCCCTAGGGCAAGTGCGTAAAAAAAAAAAAACAACTACAAAGCGATATAGCTCAAAATCAGTGGATACATTTAAACAGATTACTAAAAGATATGCAAACAATCGAAAAGAAGGCAGGAAAGGTGGAATAGAGAAACAAACACCACATCCACAAACCAAGCAAATAATAAAATAATACACCTAAAACCAACCATATCAATGATTGCATTATATGTAAATGGTCTAAACACACAAAGTTAAAAGACAGAGACTGTCAGATTGGACTTTTTAAAATGCTATATGCTGCTATATTAATGTTAGCGGAACTTAAATAGTCACAATAATATATGCACAATAAAAATGGAATTTTATCTGTGAACCAGGTGGGTCACTATAAACTACATTCTGCCTAGTTGTACAATATTTTTTGTTTGTTTAAATATCCTCCTTTTTTAAGGTTTGGCTGAGGCAGCTCTGCTCTATAGCAAACATGTCCAGGCCCATGTAAGCCAGTCCAATGGCCCCAGGTTAACCACTCAACAGCCATTTTTCCTCTTCCTTGTTAACAGTGCTCTGATTTTGTTCAGCCTCCAGAGGAAAAAAATCACTTGTCTGAATGAATTGTAAAAATTTTACTTCTTTTTGCCAGTTAATGACCTACTGGTGCACGTGTGACAGTTTTGGCCACATCACATAAGAAGTTTGTAGGGGGCATCTAGGAAATATATTTTCCTTCTGAGAGGAGAGAGTAGGAGAAAAAAAAATTCCCCCTTTTTGGTGGGTTTTTTCCCTTGCTTTAATTTTTGAATTCTGTTACATGAGAATGAGATACTTAGAGCTGTGGTAACCAATGGCACCAGGAAAAGTGCTGAGTGTGGCAGAAGAGAAAGATAAAGGGAGTCTGGGAATCATCCCTAAGAGTACCTACTACTGGGCTTCTTATTAAGTAAACAAGAAATATTCTTATCGTTTAAGCCCCTGTTGGTCATGCATTCTGCTACCTATGGTCAGAATAACATTAACTGATAAATGAGCAGATAGTCTAGTCGTTCTCAGCACAGAATGCCATCTGAGCAATTCTGCCTTCTGGGCACTATTAGGGCCATTGTCCTTCCCCCTTTCCCAGCCACTTCATTTGGATGGAGAAGAACATCTGCCTCTAGAGGATTCATTTCAGAACCAATAATACTGCACAGGTTGGGACTCATAGATTCAATCAGCCAACAAACTCTTACCAAGTACTTCAGCTAATTGTGTGCTAAACTGAGTTCAGTACTAGAGGGACAACAATAATGAGAAAAAGTTCTGTGTTTCAAGTGGGGGTGAAGACTATATGCAAATAAGTATACATGGTCAGGTTGTGACATAAAGA
This sequence comes from Phocoena phocoena, assembly GCF_963924675.1. Taxonomy (NCBI): domain Eukaryota; kingdom Metazoa; phylum Chordata; class Mammalia; order Artiodactyla; family Phocoenidae; genus Phocoena; species Phocoena phocoena. Next base: position 127,982,888 of record NC_089220.1, on the reverse strand, counting down.
ACAGTGGCATAGTAAGAGCATGTTGGGGTCTAGTCTAGATAAAGTGAAAAACAGAATAGCAGCTATTTCGGAAATTTATGCAGAGCGAGATTTCTGGCCTTTTCCACTTTCTTTAGGGAGTGGTAAGAAAAAGTTGGACTTGAAAAGCCTTATTAAATTTCCACATTAATACTCTAAACTCAGAGCAGAAAAGCAACCTTTAGTTTGGAATTATTTTTAAAAATAAAAGAAACAACTACCTCAGGAAAGATTTTTAAATCTCGATATGACATTGATCCGTGATAGCTCACAACCTTCGTATTTTTATAAGGGAAGAATTTATAAGAGTTAGAATACGATGGCTAGATAGTGGCAGCGATGTTAGATGATAAAAAGAAAAAACTAGAATAGAGAAGGAATGAAGGATTAAAGAAGAAAATGAAACCGAGGACAGGCGACAGGCATGGAGAACAAGGCAACTGGAAATTTTCGTGGACACCGAGGTCAGGAAATCCTTTTGGGTGGGGAAGAAACTTGGGTGGCAGATGTTGTTTAGAAACGAGACTGATGACCTTATTTTGAGCAGGAAGAATGACCATTCCAGCCATTCTCAGTTTAAAGAGGTTGCAAGACGAGCCGGGCAGCAGAACTCCTTAGGGTTGTTCCAGGTTGAGAACCACAGCCTTCATTCTTCCCTTCTGCAGCTCTTTCTTAGGCTGCGAACTCTGAAACCCGAGAGAGGCGGGGCTCAGGAACCTGGATGTTAGTAGATGCCAAGTTGTCCATTAAAGTTCCGTGGCGGTCGGCCCCCAAATCTCACAAGGAAATACTGCTAAATTCCTTTTTCCAGCGTATCTACTTCCTCTCGAGTATTGCAGACGTAATCATAAACACAACCTGGTTGCAGCCACAACCTCACATTCTAGTGTGAAGCCCCCTGACTCCCGCAAACAGTTCCCAAGCTGCTAGAAACCCCGCCTCCGTTTGTAACCATAGGAACGGCTGGCACGCCGCGAGCCTGAGATTCCCGATTCCGCCCCCTCCCTAACTAATATTGTTCCCCACTATCTGTCCACATGGGCGCACCGCCTCACTATTGGTCAGTGCCCCAGGACTGTGCCTTGCCCCAGCCAATAAACGGACTGTGCACGTGTACACCCGCAAATCCTGATTGGTCACCACTCCCTGATCACGCACTGCCTTCCTGCGCCAGCCCGTGCGCGGCGGCGCCAATGAAATGACTCAGTAGCCATTTACAACCAATCAGCACGCCGCGCGGCTCACAGCCAGCCTATGGGCGCGCGCCGGGGGTGGGTTGTCCCGGCTCTTTTCCATTCCCAGCTGGGTTTGTTAAAGAGACAGGCCCTACGGCGCACCGGGGCTCCACTGGGCATCGCAAAGCGGCCGCGCGGGCCCTCGGCGTGAGCTGGCGCCCGTGACAGCGGCGCCGCTCTGCTTGCGACCCCGGCTCCGGGCCGCTGCCGACGTCCTTGGTGCGGCCGCGTCGGCCGGTAGGATGGGCGGTGAGGCGGGGTCCGCGGCGGTGGTGGGCTCCGAGGGCCGCGTGAAGAGTCTAGGTCTGGTGTTCGAGGACGAGCGCAAGGGCTGCTACTCGAGCGGCGATACGGTGACAGGGCATGTGTTGCTGGAGGCTGCAGAGCCGGTGACCCTCCGGGCGCTGCGCCTGGAGGCCCAGGGTCGCGCCACCGCCGCCTGGGGCCCGAGCGCCGGCGCCGCTGCCCCGGCAGCCGCCTCGGAGGTGGAGTACTTGAACGTGCGCCTGAGCCTGCGCGAGCCCCCGGCCGGTGAGCGCGGGCCACGGCCCCGGAGAGGGGCTGGCGGGACTGGGAGAGGGCAAGCCGGCGGATGCCCACCGGCTGGGTGGGCGGGGGGGGGGCGGGAATCCACCCACGGGGTAGCCGGCCTCAGTTTGGTCGCCTTGACGGGCGGGCAACAATGCCTGCGCCCCCCATCTCACAGCACCGGGGAGATGGTGTTCACTTCTGCTGGCGCCCCGCCCCTGGCTCGCTGGGGTCTGACTGCCTCCAGGGTCCCAGGACCATGTAGGACAGCTCTGGGAGTGAGCTGTTGCCATGGGAACCTGTGATGGGCAGTCAGGAATCAAGGATCTGGGGATTTAGGTTCCTTCTCTTGTGGTCTGAGGAGTGGAGGGCGGAACCAGAGTTTACGAGGTTCCATTCTCGGGTGCCCAGTTTATGGGGGCCCCTTCTCCCCCTACCCGTCTCTAGATGCTAGTTCTTGGTTCATGATGAGTTAGCAAAACCTCAGTCTTAGGAGGAGGGAAGTAGTTCCTGAGCGTTACGAGTTCAAAGGAAGTGCTTTTTGACTTGATCATCATATTTGGTTTCCCTCCTTTGGGGAGTGGGGTAACTTAAGAGTTCTACGTCTTACTTTCTTTGTATTTATTTTTCGCTTCTTTTTGTTTCCTTTGCATTCTCTTCCTCCCTCCCCTAGCCCACCCCCATAGACCTTTAGTGACAATGGGATCTGGGCACTGGAAGAATGATGACCCTTCTTGTGAAGTCCAGTTAATAGTGTAGGCTTTTACACTATTAAAAGTGCCCATGTGGAAACTCACTACATGGATATTCTATCAATATTAGGTGCAAAAAAATATTAGGAACGGTGAGTCTTAGTCTTCTTTCAGTTGGTAGGAGCTACTTTAAACTATTTTACTTCTCTGCCTCATCAGCTTCAGCATTTATCTGTAAAATAAATAATGGTATAGACTCTCGGCCCTTGAAGAATAAAATACAGCGTATCAGTGTTTAACCTTTGCTATGTATTATACAAATATCAGTAGTAAGTGCGGTTTTTCCATGTCCTGCTGTGGAGAAGTAGACTATTCACAGTTAAATCCTCAAGGTATGTGAGAATCGAGTAATCCCAAAAACTGTGGTGAGGGAAACATGTATGAACCAAAGCCCTCTTTTGGATTAACAAGTGTAGTATGTTAGGTGACAGTTCTTACCTGCCTTATGCCCTTTCATCAATATGGTTTCCAGAATCAACCTATACATGCCTACCCCAAGGTAACAGACAACATAGATTTTCAAGATGGCTGACTGGAGTCAAGGGCAATGGAAAAGGAAAGTAAATTGTTTTTTTGTCCAGGACTTTGGACTCTGTATCTCTGTGCCCATAACTACTCAGTAAATAGATGTAAGATAAATAGCAGTTGGACCTGGGATTCGAAGTAAAAAAACCGCTTTGGTAAAATCTGGGCTATCAAATAGTGTTTGATTCACAAGTCAGGTTTCGTCTTGTCATTCTAACGGAATAGAATGGCTAACCCTAGACAACCTGAAAATCTTAGCTTGTTTTAGAATGTACCATAACAAACTCTCTGCAAAAAGTAGAATCATGGTCTGTTTTAGTTGATTTCATTGAGAAAAAAAAATCACTCCTAATATCTGTAGCTTGGAAGAGGCTAGCAACTTTACATAGTTGTGGACTCTTAGGTTCATTTAATTCCAAAACCTAGCTGAATTTCAGCCACCTGAAGAGATTTTTAGAGATCCAGATATTCAGGAAGTATGGCTCTGGGATCTATTTTCAAAAAATCTACTGGATAATTTTTCAGCATTGTTAATCGAACTACTTGCTATCATGGTGATTGATTTTCTTCATATTTTTATTCAATAATTATGGTAGAAAGACAAGACACATCAGAGAGTTGGTTTCACATCTTGGTCGCACACCAGGAGTATGACCTTGTGCGCGTTCCTCATCCTTCCTGAGCCCCAGTCTGCCTCTGTGATGGTCTTCTAGCTCCCACGCTCACCAGTGCTCTGAATTACGAGTTTGGGCTGAAGGACCATTAGCGAATGAAACATCTTGTGACATTGTAGTTCTCATTGCATAAGACAAAGGTAATAAACTATGAGAGCAGAAGCAGAAATGGGCACATGCTTCAGTTTGTGGACCTTCTTAATTAAAAATTAATAAACAAGAGAAAGCAAGCAAGCAAAGATTTGTTTCCAAATACTATAACCCAGGTTTATCAACTTTCTCAAAATTTTTTCCTGTTTATGTTTTGAGGTAGTTGAAAGTCTCATTTTAAATGTTCTAGTTCCTATGTTGATTTGTTTTTTCTCTGAAGAGGGAACTTCATCTCTCTCTCAACCTCTTCCAATATCCTGTGCAACTCTGTTCTTCACACTTGCCTGTCATGCTCTGCCTCATTCCCTTCCCTTCATCTAAACCCCTTCTCACTTGTTTCCATGCCAACCCTTACTTCAACAGCAGAAGTGGTCCTCAAGATGCCCCCGCCACTGCCATGGACTCCAGCATGCTAGGGTCATTACTTGTGTACAGGTGTCTATAGCCTCCTTTCCTCCCAAGGTCTATTTGGGGATTGAAGTTATTTAGGTTTGTATCCATTTCGTATCAGCTTTGTGCTTGATATTTAAGCATTGTAAATTTTGAACATAAATGAAATCCACGTTTTTAAACATTTCAAGTACTTTGTCATATTCAGTAATCTAATGATTACAAATTAGAACTTTAGCCCAGCTCTAAGGAGTGTTGGGATTCCTTGAGCCTAGTACCTGATAGCTATAAAATGGAGAGGCTTCCCTGATTCCAGTGCTGTAGCACTGCTGGGACTTATAGGGCGGCTCTGGACCCACCTGAGCTCTGGGACTCACTCTGTCACTGTCATTTAACATGGTCTCATGTCCCTATGACTTATTCACTTAGCTTCCAGGTCACCCCCCTTTTGAGTATTTCTATTTGAATGATCTTAAGTGGCAAATACTTGTAAGGTTTTTTTTTTTCTAATATATTACAACATTGAAAATTGGAGATAGATTCAGGAAACTTAACGGGCCAGTAATGCATTCCTGTTTTCTAAAAGTATAAGGTTGAAATGTTAACTGAGTTGATGATGGTCTTAGAACTCTAGTATTTAAATGAAAAATTATCCCATTTCACTAGTGATTTCTGACCTTTAAAATTTTTTTAATGAATGGTTACAGTAGAAATCTCCATTTCATATCTACTGACCAAGCATATCTCAGAGAAAGTTCTCAGTCTGTTCTGCACTTTCTTCATCGTAATCATCCCACCCTTGATGAGGGAATTTAGTTCTAAACTTGAATCTATGCACATAAAATGAAGGGAACATTTGTAAGTATCTCTGGGGAGCCACCCAACCAACACTGATAGCCCTGGAGTTGGCTTCAGATCTGAACGATACAGTCTCTGCACTCATCAGGGCTCCAGCAGTGCCTCTGGCCTTGCTAGGTCCATCCACACCCTGCCTACTGGCCTTCTTACAGTCAAGGATAAGCCTCTGCGTGAAATGAAATGGTGCTGGCTGACCCCAGAGCCAGAGAAAGGAGTCGTGGCCGTGCTTGGCCAGGCCCACTCCATATCCCAAGTTAAACAACATCCCCTATTAATCAGTAATGACCCCTGCCTAATAATTTGTTCTGTTGGTTTGGCTATTTAGTATTCAGTATTCGTAATATTCCAAGTAAATTTTTCCTCTCCTTTTCCATCTCTGCCCAAAGAATATTTAGTCTGATTTTTGTGGTATACCCAAAATAAATAGATCTATTTTTTTCTAGATTAATTTTAGGTCCAGTTTAATATTGGTACCTCATGTTAATATAATAGTATACTAACATTAGTATACTCATGCTGGTATACAAGTGGGGGAAATAAATGTTTATGTATATGTAGATATGTATGTGTATATGGTTGTATATACATATATATGTATATGGGAGCTCTGGCATTTTATGGTAATTACTTGTGTAATTGGTCTATTTGCAGATAGAAGATACATATGTATATACATACATATATATATATGTGGTTTGAAATTGATTAAACTTGGTAAAAGTTGATTCAAAATTTAATTCTCTAAATCTCAGTTTAATGTACTTTTTGATGTATATTCAGTGTTATATATAGCTAGGAAAACCTTTTAAAAAAACTTATGATTTACATTGTGAAAATTCTTGATGTAATATGAACCTTAGTGAAAATAAAATGTATTCTCTTTTTTAGGTGAAGGCATCCTCTTACTACAGCCTGGAAAACATGAATTTCCATTTAGCTTCCAACTTCCATCTGAGTAAGTGAAACTGTGTAACTGGGGATTTCCTTTCCCTGCAACCTGTCTATCCAGTTGTATGGGCACCAAGTACCTTCTGACATTCAGGTGTGCATGTTTATCCTGAATAACCACTGAGTAGACCTAACCCCGCTCACCTTTTTTTTAAAAACAAAACAAAACACCCAACGCTTTAAGGGCTTTTCCCAGTTTTGTTAAACTGAAAAACAAAGTTAAAAAGTCATCTCTTTGGTTTATTTCAGACCTTTGGTAACCTCATTCTCCGGGAAATATGGAAGTATTCAGTACTGTGTGAGAGCAGTTTTGGAACGACCCCAGGCACCTGATCAGAGCATTAAGCGGGAACTCCAGGTCGTCAGTCACATCGATGTCAACACACCAGCATTACTAGTAAGTTCTTCCTTCTTCTCTTCCTCCTTCCCCTTTTCCTCCTTCCCTTCCATCCTCCTTCCTTTCAACTGTGGTCTCTACATTTAGCAAGTCTGGTGGCAGCCTGTCCTGTCACTTTCCGATATAATCTTATAACCCATAGGCATTCACTATAAATATGTGATTCTAAGTTGGGCAAATTACAAATTGTGTGTGTTAGTACTATTGATTGTGTCCCTGTTGTTCAGGGCTTCTTTTGCCAGAAAGTTACATGGGCTTAAAATGCATTAATAAGGCTTAATAATAATAATGCACACACACAGAGTAGTTACTTTTCCCAGAGCAGCCACATTCACAGGGCTGTGGTATTCTAAACTCTTCGCTAATAGCAGGTTGAGGAACAGTAATTATGGAAGAGTATTAATCACTCCCAGCCTGTTATTGAAGCTCAGGCCATTATGCTGTGTCTCCTTGCATTTTGCATGTCATTTTCTAACATTAAGTAAGTGCATGCAGCTGCTCTGGAGACCCTTTCACTTATCATTTCCTTATGACAGATTTGGCCACATTAAAGCATTGAACTTCTAATAATCACCAGAAATACTGTAGGCTGATAAGAAAGATTAGGCTATAAGTAACAACAGAATAGGCAAGATGGGAGTTAATTAGCTAGATTCTTTTATCTAAACCCATATTATCAAAATAATATAAAATTATACCTTGTACTTTCATGATAGCTACTAGGACCTAATGGTTCTTCATTTAAATATGAATGAATGATTTTTTACTTCATAATTTAAACTTTCCATCATGATACTGATGTTACAAAGATATATTTTTAGTATTGGAGGTTTCTCTTTCTACCCAGTGTTTTTAAAGATCAGGAAAAGAAACAGGAGTTAAAAGTTGTTTAACTCTACTTCCACACAAAAATGAAATAGAATTTACTCTGATGTTCACCTTTAGATTATAAAAATGTAACAGATATGCCCTAGTTGCATGGTCCCTTGTGGCCAAAATCGTACAATAGCCAGACCCAGCTGACCCGGCTTATAACTATGACTTATCACCTGCTCAGCACCTATTTTGAAAATTGATGATGCTAATAACTGCTTTGTGTTTCTAAAAACTACTTGGAATTGGGTGGTTAACTAATTCTAAACTATTTATGGGGCCATTGTGGCAAATAATTTAAAGATTTTTTATTTTTTGGCAAAAAGAGATACTATTTGTCCTTTACTGTCCTTTTATAATTGAAAAAAATATTGCAGCTTTGGGTTTTACAGTGAACTTTTGGTTTGTGCGTCTTGTAAACTGAGCATTTTAAACAGTATTTTATAATACTGTTTTATAAACAGTATTATATAAGCGTCTTGTATCGCTTATCTTGCTACTGTAGAATAGAAAGTGGGGTGGTGAGTTCAATAACCCTTTAGATCCATTACACTAGGTGTGTTATTACACAAAACCCAAAAATCATTCTAAGTTAAGGACACTTGAAATTTCTGCCTAATAATGCATTTTGAAGTAAGGAAAAAGGCTGTTTCCTTATTCCACATTTTAAATGCCAAGACAAAAAGAATATTCTGATTATTGATTTTTATACCATTTCTCCTTTTCCTGATCTACACATAGTCTTAAAAAAAAAAAAGTAGTTCTGTCATATTAATAGGTACTACTACAGTTTTTGGGGTTTTTTGTTTTTTTTTGTTTTTTTTTTTTTTTGTGGTACGCGGGCCTCTCACTGTTGTGGCCTCTCCCGTTGTGGAGCCCATGCTCCAGATGCGCAGGCTCAGCAGCCATGGCTCACGGGCCCAGCCACTCCACGGTATGTGGGATCTTCCCGGACCAGGGCATGAACCTGTGTCCCCTGCATTGGCGGGCGGACTCTCAACAACTGCCCCACCAGGGAAGCCCTCTACTGCAGTTTTTTTTGTTTTTTGTTTTTTTTTGTTTTTTTTGTTTTGCGGTAAGTGGGCCTCTCACTGTTGTGGCCTCTCCCATTGCGGAGCACAGGCTCCGGACGCTCAGACTCAGCGGCCATGGCTTGGGCCCAGCCGCTCCATGGCATGTGGGATCCTCCCGGACCGGGGCACGAACCCATGTCCCCTGCATCGGCAGGTGGACTCCCAACCACTGCGCCACCAGGGAAGCCCTCTACTGCAGTTTTTGATTGCTTTTTTAAAGGATGGTATATCACTTACCAGAAACACAATGAAAACATAGGATAAAATAGAATGATGTCACCCTAATTTGAATCTGAAAATTCACCTTAGTTTTCCTGAAAAGGGAATGATTTTTAATGCTTTGTCTTTAAGTATTTTACCTAGTTTGTCGCAGGAAGATAAGAAAGGTTGATTTGTTGTTTTTTTGGAAGACATTGCTGTACAACTGTTTAATAAAAAATGACATAACTTTAAGTTCTGTGAGTTTTCTAGACCAGTTTAATTATTTTTATTATTTGAACTTTTCAAGACCCCTGTATTGAAAACGCAAGAGAAAATGGTTGGCTGTTGGTTTTTCACTTCTGGTCCAGTCTCACTGAGTGCCAAAATTGAAAGAAAGGGATACTGTAATGGTAAGCAAGCTGTTTAAAAATCCAAATGCAAGATTCATTCATTTTATTAGCTAATTGTAAGTGATTTTTAATAGTGTTTTGTAATTTACCAAGGATATACTATTTTAAAACATGAATAATACAGTTGTCTGGTTCTAGTATAAATAATTGATATTTAAACATTTGCAAATAGATGAGCGGATAACAATAATCCTGGTATTTCTGACTTTAGTCCTGGTACTTTCGTAGCAAAGACTAAAACCAGTAGAGTGGGAAAATGCCAGCATTTTATTTTAATGTTGCAAAAAAATGTTCCAAGCAGTGTTGCTCAGACGAGAGCTGTTGTCATATGAAAGTACTGTTAGGCATTCTGACCCCATGCTGGCAATTCAAATATATGGGAGGGGCTAGAATGTAGAACATTGACACTCTTAACAGTCAGATTGATATCAGAACAACAATCTGTGAAGGGCCCAATTCCATCCAGTGGATTTGGCCCCCACTCCAGGGTTCTGGCCTCTTGGAAATGAATATGGTATAGAATAGTATGATGGTGGATGCATAACGTGGGTGTAAAACTTGCCTACTCCATCCATTGCTTTAGTTGTGTTTATCAGTTCCTAAAATGGGAAGACTTTGTTCTTCTGTTGGGAAGATTTTAATTTGTTAGGCACTAATGAGTATGTTAGTGATCTTCTGTACTTAACGTAGTACTGAATCATTTATTTGTATGTCTTCTCTTAACTTTTATAGATACTGGTCATTTACAGATCTTTAGAATTGGTAGCCTAATACTGCTACATTAGAAAAGTGAATCATGTGATAGTTAGAAAACAGTATCTACCACAAACTGCCATAAATTTTCACTTCTCTGACTCAGATTTGCAATGTAAGTTTTCCGTGAGGCTTCTCAACTTGTTAAAGCAGCGTTGCCACATTTCAGCTTTCATCAGTAACAGCTTTGTTCCACTGTGGAGAGAATTTCCTCAAGGGTCTCTGAAGGTGTTTCTGTTTTCTTTTTAGGAGAAGCTATTCCAATCTATGCAGAAATAGAGAATTGTTCCTCTCGTCTGATTGTTCCCAAAGCTGCCATTTTCCAGACGCAGACATACCTGGCCAGTGGGAAGACAAAGACCGTGCGGCTCATGGTGGCCCACGTGCGCGGGAACCACATTGCCTCCGGGAGCACCGACACCTGGAACGGGAAGACCCTCAAGATCCCGCCTGTGACGCCGTCCATCCTGGACTGCTGCATCATCCGAGTGGACTACTCCTTAGCTGTGAGCACGGCGCTTGGTGAAATTAAAGACGTAGCATGGAGCCATACCTGGTGCCGTGTTACTGAGAAGATGTACCTTTAATACCCAGGAAAATGTCATTTTATGTCAGCATTACAACAAATTGTGGAATATGTGAAGATTGGCCTTTGTTTTTTAATCAAAAACTATCCCCCTGAGGTATTTAATTAAATAACATGGAAGAATGAAGGTGCAGTAGGGCTGCTATATTGAAGACATAAGTAACTTTCTATATTTCTGTGTAAGCTGTGCTCACTTACAATGAAGTGTATTAAGGCCACACTTCCCCATCACAGAGCGTTCACTGTATTTCGTGGGCTCTTCATTTAGTTCTTCATTTTATTCGTCAGGACAATTTACAGTTGTGTTGGGGGTGGTAGCAGACAACAAAAGCATTTTTTCTATGAAAAAATAATTGGGTTATTTACTATGAGGTTTAACTTACATTTGTGCCTTTCTCTCTCTCTCTCTCTTTTTTGTTGTTGTTTTGTTTTTTGGCATATTAGGTGTATATTCACATTCCCGGTGCTAAAAAATTGATGCTTGAGCTGCCCTTAGTGATTGGCACGGTTCCATACAATGGTTTTGGCAGCAGAAACTCCAGCATTGCCAGCCAGTTTTTTATGGATATGAGCTGGTTGACGCTGACTCTGCCAGAACAGCCTGAAGGTAAAATGTTTTGAGGTTCTTTCAGAATGCAGTTTTACACATAGAGTACGTAAGAACAGGACGTATGAGATAGGAAATGCTCAAATGATAATTACTGCTGCCACTACAACTATTATTACTCTTTTTATTACTAAAAATCATCAAACATATTCCCAGAGGGGACTTTGAGAGTTTAGCTTATCCAATACAATCTACATCTCCTGATTCCTATTTATAATAGTAGAAGAATGGAAAATAATCAGAGTAAGAGTATAGTGTGTTATGTTGGTGTCTTCCGTAGCCACATTTCAATGATTTTTTTAACCTAGACTAAAACACACACGTCTCAAAGAGAATATAAATCAGTGTTAATAGTATTTTAATAAAAGCAGGATCTACTGAATATTTTTTTGTTGTAATGGGCACAAAAACTTCCTGCTTAGAGGAAAAAATACCAATGTGTTATCTTCAAATTAAGCTAAGTTTCTTGTTCCTGTAAGAGTTCAGAAGAGAGTAATGTAATCAGTTTTTGCCTGGATTTCTTAGAGCCAACTCCTTTTTTGTTTCAGCACCACCAAATTACGCAGACGTGGTGTCGGAGGAAGAATTCTCTAGACACGTTCCTCCTTACCCTCAACCCCCTAACTGTGAGGGGGAGTCGTGCTGTCCTATGTTTGCCTGCATTCAGGAATTCAGATTTCAGCCTCCGCCTCTTTATTCAGAGGTAAAGCAAAAGAAAATTAGACTTGTGTTGTGCTGTTTGTAAATAATCCTCTGTGTCTGTTTTTGACTCCCAATTAGTAGAGGATACATACAAAAAAATTTTATGATGGTGATAGATTATCACTGATCCACTTACCACATTTTGCGGTGTTTTCTTGGTACTCTCTATCATACATGTAGAGTACCATGGATTGCCTTTAAGGCCATGGAATACAGAGAACTTAAGTGGCCTACTGGGACTTAATAATAGGCTTTAAGCAGTTTGGCTTATGACCATATAATTAGAAATAGATACTAGAATCACGTTAAAGAATGCTTCAGTAGTAATCTTGGTCTGCTCGTTTTTGCAGGTTGATCCACATCCTAGTGATGTAGAAGAGACCCAGCCTGTTTCCTTCATTCTCTGAACATATTTCAGAAATCACTGTGTTCATCACCAAATTAGAATGTTGGTTCTTTCCCCCTGTCTTTTTGGGGAAGAGGGAGGGAAGATTAGCTTAAGAACATAAATAGACATCAAGACTGAAGGTGATAGAAATTAAAGAATGCGTGAACTTTCCAGTGGGCCAACAGGATTGTTGCACAAGTTTGTGATGTGGTCTTGTATCCCTTTAGAACTATGGGACAAAGATGTGAATAGTCACAGAATGTAATGGAAGTCCTGATGGTGATAGAGTAAGTGAAGAGTGCCTATGCTGACCCAAGAGAAAGGTGCCTGTAAACAGTGAAAGCACTATGCGAGCATATCTTTACAAAGGTTTCTCAAAGTAGAACAGATGTATCCTCAGCTTTAAGGCAGTATGGACGCATTGGGAGGAGACTTGATTTTGGAGAACGTAGCAGCACAGGGTGTGCATGAACAGGAAAGGGGCCCACTCTAAATTAAACATGAAGCGAGACCCTCTGGTGTCAGGGTCTTCATGATTTCTAACCATATTCCATAGGACTGAAGTCCTTAAAAGAATCCTTTTCGGAGGTCATGGTCTTATGAGGTTCTAATAAAGTAATACAGTTTTCACTCTTTTAATGGTAGTTTAAGAGGTAGTTTGTAAGTTGGCTATACAGTATTATGAAACCAAGAAAGAGTTCCTTCCTTGAAAGGCTTGTCAGTTGAAAGGGGAAAGGTGTACTTCAATATGAAAACACATTTTGTTGAACGTTGCACTTTTTATCCTCTTCAAGTACTTCAGCAGAGTACATGTTTGATTTTCCTCATGTCTTATTTACCTAGGAGCATATTAGAAAAAGACAGGGTTAAAAAAAGAAAAAGAAAAAAAAAAGCTTGCATCCTTAGGATGCCTTGATAACTGCACAGGGGGAAAAAAGGCCTTTTTTATCTACCTCTGGTGGGGTTATCAGAATCAGATATATTTTAAAACTCCAGGCCGGTGAAGTCTTCTTTGGAGTTTCTGCTCATTTGCAGTAGCAATCTCATCTCTCCTATCCCTAAACCTGAAACTGGACCAAGGGCAAAATCTACAAGGTTAACATCAGTTGAAAGTTAATATGTGTATACCAAAGGGTATTTCAAAATAAATGCAAAATCAAGGCAGAAATACCATTTTCCATTTTTTTGAAAAGTCATATAAACTTAATTTCTGTCAAGAGACTTAAGTCTACTGATGGCAGTCACTGTGTTCATTGTTATTCCAGTTCTTTAGTAATTCTGTTTAAACTGTGATTTTTTTATTGTTTTGGTGCAATATTTTATTATCCTTTAACCTCAGGATATTCAGACCAACAAGATTGTGTTGCTGCTAAAAGACTGAGCAGTGTTTTTACTGTCCCCCTGTCCCCTCCTAGTCACAGTCACATGTTTGCTTGTTTTTACTTTAATCTGTTGGTTTTGTGAGCTGAGAGCATTTCTGTACACTAAGTAGAAGGGAGGTAGGGGTTCCCATGATAGAGATTTTGGACCAGCCCAGTACTTTGGTTTTCTCCATGTCCTGAGGGTTAGATCTGGAAACCCTGGTGCTTTCCATGCAGAATACTGTGGGACGATTAGCTTTTCTTTCAGTCAGTATATTTCGTTAGAAATAGAAAAGTTTTAAGGTTAAATTTTGTATGTAAAAATTAGCTGGACATTTGATCAGGGATTTTTATACAAACATTAGGTAAATGTACGCTTTTCACCCTTGGGTATACCTCTCTTCTCTGTAATCACATAAGCATCTTAAGCCGTTTTTTCATCTTTTAAGCTACTGAATGAAAATCACAATACAAACTGTTTTACCAATAATTGTGGTACTGAAATTGTCACAAATCTTTTTTCCCTGCTTTGGTTTTTTGGTGATCTTTTATTTTGCTTTGTTTTTGTGTGTTAGCTATGTGCTGTCTAAACAGTTTTACTTTAAAAAAAGATCACCTTCAGCTATTTCTTGACCTCTGAGTTGCAGTTTACATGTTTTATCAAGACATTTTCCATCTCCATGATACCAAAACAAAGTAAAAGAAACAAAATGGTATGGAGGAAGAGAAAGTTTAATTATCTATCTGGCTGCAAGTAGAAAAGCAACTGCTTACTGGAATCCTTCAGTAGGATCGTTTTGTCACCTTTTTTAAAGAAATGAAGTGCACCTACCAAATTAAAACAAAGCTGATTTTTTAGCACTTACGAGAATAGCTAAAAGGTATGATTTGCCTTATTGAATTGATATTGGTATGTCTGACCTTAAGCAGTAGGTTGAAACTGCATACCTTTATATAATCAAATTATTTGATGAAGGTAGAAGATTCTACATTGGAACAGAGAATACTTGGGAATGAAGGTAATAATTTAGCTGCTATTTGCTTGTTTATTCTCCTCTTGCTTAGTTTGCAAAGAAACTGTGGCCTTAGAATTTTCTTTTTGATGCAAAAATTTTGAAATTGAGAAAGTGCATCTTTTGGCACACAAAATTCTTCCATGGGCAGAACTTTACTTTCATGTTTTTGTTTTGCACAATAAGAAACTCAATAGGCAGGGGTTATGTTTTTGATAAGTTAACTATGAAAGCTTTTTATTTTTATTATAAAAACGTAACAGTTTAACCCGGGGGGGGGGGGGTGGGGAGATTGTATTTTGTACTGTTGTCTGAACCCCATGGGTTCCTTTTGTTAATAAAATGATTACACTGATGCTGTGAGTTGCTAGTTTTGTTTTTGTTTTGTTTTTGTAAGACTATGACTTAAATTGTTACAGACTTAAGGGAAGTCAATACCATGAGACAAAATGTTACTGCTGTTAAGATCTGTTTGTAAATGTGTGCTATATCATCAGACCAGGCACAGCCCTGGTGGATTCTGAGCCTGTTTTCGTGATGGCCTCAGTTTCCCCAAAGGTAATCGGTTTTTAGCATTCTATGAAAAAGAGTAGTTGAGATGAGTGATTACGCTTAAGCTATATTGGTCATTGAGAGAGCATTATCTCCATTTATTCTCAAATAATAATGACCACTTCTTTAAAGCTTTCTGAGTTTTCATGTTTGTTTGACCAGAACCTTTCCAGGATTGATTTAGTAGGTCTGGTGGGCAGTCAGTGGACTCATACCGTGAAACACCTGTACGTAAGCCTCCCCTTTCCACGCACATACTCAAATGGACAAAAGTCATATATTTTGTACAGGGAATATGTAACAATATGTCATCTCAGGAAAACTGCCTTGACCCTCTGTCCTGGAAGATTTTAAACCTTAGCTAAGTGGTAAAAATTAACCCAGGTAATTTACTCTCCAGGTTTTTATAATGTGTGAGATGATGTTAAATAATTGTCTTTTCTGCATTCACATTTGCAATCAACATAAATCGAGATATTTGTCTCATGCAGTAAATATCGAGACAAAATTTGTAAGATTAACATTAAAGTTTCTGTAGTTTGTATTGCAAAGTTTCAGGACATGGCAGTCTGGGACATAGCCCTTATATTACAAATGGGGATACCAAAACCCAGAGGTGTAACCTGAAAATTTGGCCTACATTCTTTGTAAGATTCCTGCTCACTCTAAAATTTCCTGATTCTACTACAACTTTAATAGAAGTTATGGAAACAGGAATTGCTTTAAATTACATACCTTAAGACTTGGCAGACCTGAATACTACTAGGCATATACTAAATCAAGAGTCTTCAGCATTTATATCTAAAAGCCCTGTCTCCTAAAAGGATACCAGTCTTTGACTAAATTGCTTCATAAGTATGATTGATTGGTAGCTAGAATCCTTTCTTCAGCAGAGGCATTTGTTTCTAACTTTATAATTTGAAATAATTATAGGATCACAAAAAAATTGCATTAACAGTAACAGAGAGATCCTGTGTACCCATCACCCAGTCTCCCCCAACCATAACTATAACACATTATCAATATCCGGAAATTGACACTGACACAGTAAGAATTAACTAGAGTTCAAGCCTTCCTTGGATTTCACCTGTTTCTGAATAAACTCATTGTTCTCTTGCATGTTTTCCTATATAATTCTATGGCATTTTATTACATGTCTAGGTTCACATCACCACCACAATCAAGATAAAGAACTGTTCCATCACCACAAAGAAACTCCCTTGGGCTACCTCTAGGCAATCACACCCTCCCCTTCCCTAACCCCTGACTGAACTGTTCTCTATCTCTGTAATCTTGTCATTTTGAGAATGCTTAGATAAATGGGATCATTAGGTACGTACCTTTTGCAATTGCCTTTTTCACACTGCATAACACCATTAAGATCCATGCAAGTTGTACTTATTGATAGTTTTTTCCTTTGTGTTTCAGCTGCAACATTTCAAAAGAAATATATCGGCTATTACTTAAAATGCCTTCTTGCAATTTTCAAAGAAAATATGTAACGTGCACATGATACCTTTGTAAATATTGTTTTTACATTTGAGAACTACCTTTTATGTAGAAAATATTTAAATGCAGGTTTCCACAAACTTAGGGGTCATTTTCAGCTTGCCAAAGTCCGTGAAGTCTTTGAAGATAAATACAAAAAAATGCAAGGGCATTTGCTGCCCTTGGTTTACTCATTTAATAATATTTCCCTAATAGCTCTCTACTAGTCTTGTACTGTCTAGGGGAAGACTTTTTCTTTAAAAAGTTACTTCCTGGTACTATAGCCATTTCCCACTGGGACCCCAGCGCCGTATCTATTTAATGACTAAAGGACATAACGTGTTCCAAAACAAAATGCTAACTTTACATATAGGAACTCCTTATAATAACATAAAGATGTCCATGTTTTTTTATTTTGTCATTTAGATGCCAAAATCCATCTGAGTCCCTGAGATGAGCATTCTGTATATGAAAGCTTATCTGTATTAGCTTTCACTCCAAATATTCAGTTTTGACTGGTTTATTGAGTTGATTCAAGTAAAGTATAAAGGTTTATGATCTATATAGTTAATTAGCCTACTTCAAAATACGGTGCGCACATGCGCGCGCACACACAACGGTTTCTTGCCTGGAAACTTCCCTCTGCAGGCAAGATGGGTATCAAAAGTTATATTTATGTATCTGGGAACTCAAAAGAGGGCACATTACCATCACCAAGTATCCCACTACTAGAAGACAAAGGGTGAGACTTCTTTTTGGTAGCTGATATACTGGTGGGCAGTAAACAGATAAGGGTAAAGGAAGCTTTCAACTAAACAATTCTATGTTTCATAACACACCCTGAGTCACTACAGTTCGGGAAGTTGAAAGCAAAACCCTACTATTGAACCATAATAGTCCCTGGCGTAATTCAGAAGGATCCAGGAGCCCACGTGAGAAAATGTAAGAAGCTATACTGAATATTCACTATCTGAGAGCTTCACTGCAGATTAATTTTAATAGTTTCAAGAGAGTTAAGATTATGGAAAAACAGCTTAGGAACCTAAACACTTTTACAATTTTTTTCTCTTGCGTAAATTAAAACATAAGTACATGTATGTGTATATATAGGAGGAGTATAATACCAAGCAAAATCTCTAGTTCACCTTCTTTAGGAGAGGACGAACTCAAAGATTCCTTGTAAATCTCTTAAGAGAACATACTTCTACAGAGGTGGATTTCAAAGCAAATCTCAGTGTTTATTATTCCATCCTCACTTCAACATCTGGCTCTTTTAGATAAGTGCAGAATTCTAGGTACTAAGGGAAACTGTAGCAACAAACACCTACTTTTATCTTATCTGACATAACAAAAAAACCTCCATAACATGTCAAAAAGATAAACACATAGGGCTGCAAACACCAACTCCTCTAAGAGAGTGGCAGGATCACATCTGATAAGTGTGATGTTTTTATGAAAATTAATTGCCTTGTACTTGAAACTATTTTAAAACAACCAGCTCCAGAATTGTCCTCCCAGAAATAAAACAAGAATAATCCCTGATGCCAATGGGAAGATGTTTTAAATGGTATCTGCATTGAACAGAGGGATTTCTTAAGGTCTCAGATTTGCTTCTGACCACAATACAGAAGTCTTACAGGGGAGAACTGAGTTGGTGGTAGCCAGGCAACCTGCATGTTTTTCCAGCCTCTCCCAGTCACAGATACCAGGTCTTTGACCCTTCAGCCTTAGCCTGGCTGGTTCCAAGATAAACTGTCCCTCAGCAGGCTCCAAGGCAGATGCTGGGAGCTGGGACGTGTCTCATTGCCCCAAGTCTGCTATGACCTGGCTCACCCACCTGGCTCAGCCATCACCTCTTGCTGACTGTGTAACTCACACGTAGAACTTTACAAGTGTTCGGAGGGAACACTTCCCCAGGCAGCAGCCTGCAGAGTTGAGACCCAGAACCTCAATTCCAACACCAGGACCCCTACAGGGAGAGGAAGGTACAAGAAATTCCTTAAAACAAATAATAAATCAGGAGTGGCTGCCATCAGCAAAAGTGAGGGCTCCCCATATCAGATAAGTTCACTGAGAGGAAATTGTCTCTTTTGGTGGTTGGTTTTGGTTTGGGGTTTGGGTTTTGGTTTTGCACCTGATTTTTGTGAAGGAAGTTTATACCTCGGGAGCTTCTCCTCCCACCTAGCCAGAGCCTCAATGCCCTGCCCAGTGATTGCTTGTCCTCGCCCAGGGGGAACAAGTTCTGTTTGCCCAGGACTTTCCCCACGTCCCAGGACCCCTTCAATTGCAGACAAACTGGCACAGTTGGTCACTGTAGCCCTGCCCCACTATCAGGGGGAAACCTGCTCTACCCCCCACTCCCGGACACACTACTGCAGGCCTTCACTGTGTCTTTGTCACTGTCTCTGCCCCTCCAGCACCAAAACCCTCCTACTGTCACCCAACAGCCCCGTGCAGCAGAGTGCCTTCCCCGAATGAACAAGGACAAAGAAGCTCAGGACATTTAAGCCATTGGGATTTGGACCGGGACCCCCTTTGAGGCCAGCCGGATAGCTGGTCCAGACTCCACCTCTCCCATCTCCTCCTTCTTTCTGCTGCGGAGGCCCCAGCTAGCCCAGGGCCAGCCTCTGGGCTCCCAGGGACCAGGGCCTGGCTCTGAACCATAGGTCACACCTCTGCAAGGCAAGTCACTTCCTCCCAGGCTTTGAGCTCTGTGCACAGACCCACATGGTCAGAGGCCACAGAGGTGCCCCTCATGCTGTCTTCTCATTCTCTCTCTCTCTCTCTCTCTCTCTCTCTCTCTGTGTGTGTGTGTCTCTCCAGAAAGGAGGACCTGATTTCCCAAGAGCTTTGGGTCCCTTTCTTCCTCTTGCAGCTCTCTGGGGTGAGCTGGGGAAGCTGTTGCATAGGAGGAATGATCACTAAGTGCCATGGCATAATTATGCTCACAGGACGTTTGGAACTCCTCTCTGGAACTTGCTCTCAGAGCCTGTGGCACAGTCTTCTTAATATCTTTATGGAGAAAAGTCTTTATCTTTTGAGATTTGAACTGATGTTGTGAGACTGTCCAAAGATCATCCAGAAAGTAGCCTGGAGTGTGAAGCTGAGTGCTGGGTTTGGGGGCACTGATTAAACGGGCTGGAGCAGAGGTGAGGGACAGCAGTGAGCAGGGTGTCCTTTTGGGGTTTGACCAGCTGACTCTGAAAAATATGTCCAAATGTAATACCTTATTCATGTTTCACCTTACCTGGGTGTTCCCAGGTCCCATCAGCCTGTAGAGGAGAACTAAGTCTCATGAAAAATAATATTCCCGAGTCACTGACTCTTACCCCAACTGGCTCTTCAAAAACCTTAGATTCTTGCCAAGTCCCTCTCTTACTCCTAGGAATTTCCCAAAGTCCCCATGAGTAAGTCCCTTCCCACAACGCTGGTGTCACCTGTGATGCTCTGAATGCTTCTGAGGTTGATTTTTACCAAGTGGAGAAGAATGATTTCTGCCATTTTGTAATTTGTTTTGTAAGAAGCCACCCCCAAAACAGCTTCTTGGGCCCCAACCTATGGCCAAGTTTCCATCAAAGCTGCAGTTTTAGTTTTTGATTGGCATATGTCCCTCTCTGTAACACCTGGATGTGCAATGTTGGGACCAGGCTGCTGGCACAGTCAGGAGACCCATACGCCTCACAGTCTTGACTTCCTCTGAAGACTAAAGCTCTGACATTGGACCAAATCTCTCTTCCCTGGTGCCCTCTTAACCAAGGATGGGTCTTTCTCCGCCCCCAGAAGTTCCCCAACCAAATCCCAGGCCTCTGCTTCCACCAGTGAGCTCTGGCTCGGTGTCAAGCTGGGTCCCTCCATCTGCACCACGATAGGCAGACAGTCACAGAAAAGCAGGGTGAGCCAGAGCATGGCTGCAGGAGGGACTTAACACCCAGCCCCCAGAGGTGCCACCTGCCCCAGAGCCACAGACAACCAGTGGCCCCTTTCAATGAGAGACTGGGCAGAGGGACACACCAGACTATCCATAGGTTCTCTATCTGAAACACCTGGAGCCCACAGGTAAGCAGGGGACAGAGGACAGATGTAGCTTTTGGAGGGGGAAGGGTTTCTGAACACATGGGTGACTGCCTGGTGAGGGCAGGTCCAGGGGTCCCCAGGCCACTAAGGGAAAGCACAGGGTCACTTGCCAAGTGCTGTCAACAGGAGGGAACCAGGTACTGACGTGCCCACAGGCTTGCTTTACACTTCATCTCAGTCCTCACTGCCCTTCCCACAGTGATGTGGGCCCATCAGGAAGCCTCCAATTCCCAGCTTGGACAGAACTGTGATAGAAATGCGGCACTTATAATAAATCTCGCTGATGTAACTTTTTCCCTGTCTCCTTTTCACCTATTTGGCTGGGGTTGAGGGCCTTAATCTCTCCAATGAGCTTCTCCTATAAAAGGCCTCTATTTGTGCTCAGTACAGACTCAGAAGCCCAGGGAATTTTTACATTTATTACAGAAGGAGGCAAGCATCCATTCTGCCTGTTTCCATTAACACACACTGGCAATTAATGTGTTTGGTTCAAAAGCCTTCAAACATTTTTACATCCATTTGCACATTTAAATGGCTCTATATAACAGTCAAGCAGGTGGTTAACTATATGTATATTAAATTCACAGAGAAACTGGTAATTTTCAATTATAAATGTCAGTTCACAGTTTACATGATAAG
Organism: Phocoena phocoena; assembly: GCF_963924675.1. Taxonomy (NCBI): domain Eukaryota; kingdom Metazoa; phylum Chordata; class Mammalia; order Artiodactyla; family Phocoenidae; genus Phocoena; species Phocoena phocoena. The sequence goes on along the minus strand of NC_089220.1, from coordinate 127,961,693 downwards.
AATTTTTTGAATAGACCCATTAGCTGATTTAGTTAGCTAGGGTTTTTATAAATCATGGTTTATTTGCTTATTCTACTTATAAAGGAGGAATTTTCAGTGTTCTCCCATGAATCAATAAATATTTACTTTGGTCTTTATTCTGCCCAAATGCCAAATTTCACAATGGATGAAATATCATTGGGGTTTCTTAAACAGCTGTTGGAATGCGGCTGTTTTATTAGTTGTTTTGTTTAGTATTATTACACAGAAAATGGTTTAAAAGTTTTATTCATTTGCTATTAATTTGTTTTTTATGAATAAAGTCAAAATAGGGCTGAATCGCAGTTCCTTGTAATTTTACAACGTATTGTACTTCCCTAGTAATATGTCTTGACGATAGAAATTTCCAAGCCCATGAAAAGCTGTCCCATTTCTCTAAATTATATCCTTTAAAGCAAAACTCTGAAATATATAGCACTGGCTTACACATAATAAAATTTGATGATTTTGTTACCAGGGATAATATTTCTCTTTTCTAAGCAACAGAAATAATTTAAAAGCCTCTCATTTGGCTTTTACAGCACAAAAGGCAATGTGAGACACCAGATCTGGGGGACGGGTGGTATGGGTAGATAATGAACTAGAGCTGAGATGCTCAAGGTCACACTGAGAAATCCCCTTAACACTCTCTATCCTTGCGATTCCCTCAAGTCGTTCCTGGATCTCTCCTTTAAAAGCATGATCAGGCAGAAACTTTTCAGCCCCAAAACATGTAAAGGGGACTACTGGAGGATTTTCAGGTAGTTTCCAAAAACTTGGAACCCCAGTTTACATGAACTCCCATCGAACCCTATGAACTCCTTAAACAATGTAAGAAATAGGAAAGCCCCAACTTGCTTCCTGTGAGTCCAGCCCTACAAGACACAAGAAGGACTCTGTGACTGGGCTTGGCCGGTCTCAATTCTGATGACTAATACCTTCAAGACAGGCAACTCATAAACACAACTCGGAGAAGAATCTCTCTGAGTTACTAGCTACGAATGAAAAGATAATGAGGGCTTCCCTGATGGAGCCATGGTTAAGAATCCCCCTGCCAATGCAGGGAACATGGGTTTGAGCCGTGGTCCGGGAAGATCCCACATGCCTCAGAGCAACTAAGCCTGTGCACCACAGCTACTGAGCCTGCATGCCATATGCGCCTAGAGCCCGTGCTCTGCAACAAGAGAAGCCACCGCAATGAGAAGCCTGTGCACTGCAACAAAGAGTAGGCCCTGCTCGCTGCAACTAGAGAAAGCCCAGGTGCAGCAATGAAGAACCAATGCAGCCACAGCTAAATTAATTAATTAATTAAAAAAAAAAAAAAAGATAGTGAAAGAGAACATTAAAAAGAAGTATTTTATCTCAGACCCCTGGGAAAGATTACAAACTATTCTGCATCCCATAATAAGCTGCCTCATATTTTGAAGAAACATAAACTTGTTATTCTCCTTTAAAAGTTATCTTCTAAAGGCTGTCTCCTGTTAGCTCTTGAATAAACATTCACTGAGGGTGACATAAACCTCAGTTCTGACTTTGGGTAGGTTACAAAGGTTTGTAAAGTTAAGGAAAGAGGTTCTCTGTATGTTTGAGTCCAGTGAGGTTATCAGGTGGGATATTGTGGCAAAAAGTGAGATGCTATTCCTGAAACAAATGTTTACAGGTGACTGAAGAACATTTCCTGGAAAGAGAGATAAGAGATTGTTTTTCAAGAGAGAAAACAGATCAAGTCAGAGAATTATCTAAGAGAGAGGCAATACCAAACTAAATCTGGGACTGGGCTTTAGCTCCTGGCTCCACAAGCATACAAACTTAGGCAAGTCACTCAACTTCTCTGGGCCTCAGTCTCCTCATCTGAAGACACGGAAAGCATAATACTGTCTCAGTGGTCGTTTAGAGAAATAATGGGGTAGCATCTGCAAAGCATAGACCCCATAAAATATGAAGCCAAAATGGATGTTCAATAAATGGTAGATGAATCCAGAAAAGTTATGTCATTCATTTGCTTCAGTGATGAGTTAAATTTGATTCCAGGGAGATCGAACATCTGGACTCCTCCTCTGCCCCTCCCTGAACTGCACTGCCTACCCTTGAATTCCAAAACAAACCCTCTTTTCCTCTCCTACAGCTGTTCTCCAGTGGCCAGTGTAGCCACCACTTAGGAACCTGGTGGCCAACTTCAACTTCTACCAAGCTCCCTTAGCATGCCACGTGGACAGAAGATGTCGATGGGACCTTGGGGAGAGTTTTTTGTTTCTTTGCTTTAATTTCTATGAAAGACTCAGCACTCAACATTGAATTATCAGCAGTTGATATGCTTTCAGCCCTGGACGGAAAAGAAGAAAGAAAATAATACAGCGGTCACCTTACAGGAGAAAGTATTTCTGCAGCAAAATTGAAGCTTTTTAAATAATGTTTTTAATAATGTATCTGGATTTTCAGAAACACTTTAGGTATGATTTGGTATAGGTCAACAAAACCCCTGCTCATTCCTTTTGAATGAGCAATAAGCTGGAACATTCTGGAAGTAAACATCTGGGACCTGGCCAATCCTTGGGGCAGGTTGGTGTTTGGCAAACCTGAATTTCCATTGAGTGACCCATTGTGTCCCCCGGTCATGAAAGTTTTACATTATATTTAATTTTAAAAACTATTAAGTCTTTCTAGTTGAGAATATAAGAATAAAATAAAAACACTCCCAGTCACCACCCTTATTTTGTTATAAAGTTAAAGATCCTGGTGTGGGTCTCCTGAGGGCTTGCTCCCTCTCTCCATCCAAGAGGAAACCAGGTCACCAGTGTTGTGTGAATATCTTGTCTACATTTTCATAATCTTGCTACATCTCCCCCTCCAAAAACAGCATAGGGAATGGCTGTGTGGATGTGTGTGTGGATGTTACACATAAATGCAGTCAAACTATTTTAGAGCTCTGCAAGCAGCCTTTGTCAGTCTTTATCATTATCTGTTCTGTTTTCAGTATCTATGCTTGATGAAACGTGGAGCAGGCTCATCGTTTTCACACGTTTATATTTCACTGCAGGAATATGCCATGATCAAATTGAAACATTTAAAAAAAATTTTATTGAAATATAGTTGATTTACAGTGTTGTGTTAGTTTCAGGTGTACAGCAAAGTGATTCATTATACTGAATATATAAAATTATATATATATATATATATATATATATATTCTTTTTCAGATTCTTTTCCATTATAGGTATTGCAAGATATTGAGTAGAGTTCCCTGTGCTATACAGTAGGTCCTTGTTGGTTATCTATTTTATATATAGTAGTGTGTATATTTTAATTCCAAACTCCTAATTTATCCCTTCCCCCCTTTCCCCTTTGGTAACCATAAGTTTGTTTTGTATGTCTATGAGTCTATTTCTGTTTTGTAAATAAGTTCATTTGTATCATGTTTTTAGATTCCACACATAAGTGATATCATATGATATTTGTCTTTCTCTCTGTCTGACTTACCTCACTTAGTATGATAATCTCTAGGTCCATCCATGTGTTGCTGCAAATGGCATTCTTTCATTCTTTTTTGTGGCTGACTAATATTCCATTATATATATATATATATATATATATCTCACATCTTCTTTATCCATTAATCTGTTGATGGACATTTAGTTTGCTTCCATGTCTTGGCTATTGTAAATACTGCTGCTATGAACATTGGGGTAAAACATGCATTTTTTTGAGACTCCACATTTCCTACAGCCTCACCAATACTTATTACTTCCAAAGTTTCCACTTTATGAAACAGTCCCTCATTATTTTAATTTTCATTTTTATAATTACTCATAAGGTCCAACAACATTTCATATGTTTATTGCCCATTTGGGTTTTTATCTTCTCTGACATCTCCTGTTCTTATTCTTTGTCCATTTTTATAATTAGTTCTTTTTTCTTATTGAGTCATAGAATTCCTTATATATTTTAGATCCTAAACTTGTTATCAGTTATATATGCTGAAGTATTTTGCTGGAAGATCATTGTCAGATCTTTTATTTCAGATAGATACATCAGCTAAAATACCCCTTTGAGCTTCTTACATGTAGAAATTTCTCTTAATACCATATTCACGTAATAATTCATTTTATGTTCACTTGCTAAGTCATTTTGCAGGTTTTTTTGAGTGCTATATGTCATGGGAAATCAACTGTGCTAGCTTTGGGGCAAAATAAGGATAAATAAGATGTTTACTTTCTAGTTGGGAATGTGACAACACCACAAATACCTAACATGCATGGTAAAATGTAATTTGAGCCATAAAAGAATCCAGCTGAGAGAGAAAGTACTTCTGGCATTTCATGGTAAAAGTGGCAGGAGAATCTAACTTTAAAATGTGGTAGAAATTAGACGTGCAAGGATAGGGTTCAGGACATGGAGCTGGAGATTTCATGAGCAAATATCAATCCATTTTTTGAACAAACGTTTTCCATATTTTATCTCATTTTAGCTTTAAGGCAATTCTGCAAAATAGTTATGATCGTTGTCTTTTTCATGTGTGAGGAGCCGGGGTTCAGAGAGCTTAGGAAGGAAACATTTGGCGAAGTTCTCAAAACTAGTTCACGTTGGAATTTCATTCAAAACCCAGGTTTCCTTGACTTCATAGCCTTTGCTCTTGCCACACAACTATACTCAATGGCTCGAGGGGCAGCAAGCCAGCTGGTAGATTCCACAGGCCACTTGCCTCCTGGGCATGGAGGAGCTACAACTGGGCAGGGGGAGGCAGGTGAGACAGCAAAGGGCTAGGCCACCCCAAGCGTGTGGACTGGTGGTATCCAGGGAGCTGTTCCTCAGCCCCCTGGAGAGCGAGCAAAGGCTGGTCAGAGTAACGCCTGACAGAGTTTTAACAGTCTGCCATTGTGAGATGCAGAGCAGAAAAACAAGAACAATTGCTCTTTCGCCCGAGAAGATGAAAGTTTAGCAACAGGAAAACACAAAGCCTGGGTCCACGATTGCACAGATGAGAGAGCCAATAGAACCCCACCTTCTCAATCAATGTTTGTTGAATGAGTGTAGAAATGAAAGAGGAAAAGAATAAAAATACATATACAACATGGAGAAGCAACCCAGGTAAGGTCACTGTAGCAGAGAGAAGAAACAGATCAGGTCACCATTGTTTTCTTTCTTAGGACTGCTTTCTTTCTTAGGACATCTTTCTTTCTTAGGACTGCTTACCTTTCCATATTTGCACCATAGAAAGAGGTTAAAGGGCCATAACTTTCATTTTCTTTCTATTATTATACATGTGGGCCTCTGCCCATGTATCCTCCATGCATAGAACAGAGCTACCCTTCATCTCCTGGCAGGGGGCTTCCAAGCTGACACAGAAGGGACCAAACAGATGATGGAAACAGGTTACCCATTCTATAGGGGAGGGTACTAAGACCCAGAAAGGATGAAGAATTTGCCCAAGGCCAAGGAACACATCCTCCTCTCTGGCCATCCTCTACTGCTAATACTACAGTTTTCTAGACTTGAGATATACTGAGTGTCCATATATTGAGAAAAAGAAGCAAATATGCACCAGTGTCTCACAGATCTTGGGCACTGACTCTCAAAGATCTCCCTCTGGAAGATGAAACTGAGGGGTAATGGTGGTGTCACATGGGGCAGAGAATTTGAGGCATTTAAGTAGAGGAAACATACAATAGTCCTTCACAACGGTTCAGGAGTTGGGTGGTAACAAAGCCCTTTGAGCCCATTGTCTCAACTGGCCCCCACCCAATGTCCTGGAGAAAGCCCTCTACTTTAACTATAAAGCTCAGAAAGCCCACAGATAGTGAATGTCTGTCCCGCATAGAGTGAACTCGGAGTCAAAGTTTACTCTCCACTCTTTTGATTTCAGCTAAATTCTTCCCGGCATCACACAGAAGGGAAGACAGAAATATACAGACAAGAGGAAGGAGCTCTGCCACAGTCACATTCATGGAATGAATGCAATGTTCAATCACTCATTCATTCATTCATCCACTTTCTTGTTTTACTGAGAGCCTACTGTGTGCCAGACACCATAGGAAGCATGTAGTGGTCCCTACTCTCATGAAGCTTAATTATTTTGATGGGTTCCAGGCATTTTTTTATACAAACAAGGGGAAAAAACCTTGAACATAAATCTCTCCCAAGGTGACTAAATTGCCACCAATGAAAGCTCATGCTCATAGCTTCAAGAGCACCAAAACATGTTTCATAAGACCTGGTTGAAGTCTGGGATATGTCAGCATCCAGCCTCCTTTCTTAATTTCCTATGCACAGCATTTTCTTTTCACTACGTTAGGGCCACTCCATGCTGGTGAGATCATCCATACGGCCCACCATTCAGCAATATGAAGGCTCTTAGGATAAAAAAAAATGTACTTGAAGAAGTAAATGTAACTATTATCAACTCTTATCACTCCAACAAAAATCCAAGCTGTTTCTCAAACTTGCTTTATCATAAGAAACCCCTAAAATACATGTTAAAGTGCAGATTTCTGGACACACATGCATCACCTGATTTAGACCTGCCAAAGGGGAAATCTCATCCACACCTTTCTTTCCATAAGTCCAGTAACTTGGGAAATCTCTGCTTTTGACTACTTCTGCCATTATAGAAAGCAGAAAAAAAGAACTCTAGATATCTCACCTAGGCTTTGCATTTTCAAAGAATTCTAGGAAGCAGGAACACCAAAAGGTGTTCAAAATCTGTAAGTCAGGGGACTAGATGGGTTGTCTATTCAAAGCGAGGCAGGCGAGAGATGAGCACGGAGGATCCGGGTGGGAAGGGAAAAGGAGAACTCAGATGAGGACTCAGGGTACAGAAACCTTAACAGATCAACAGCTCTGCAGATAAGCAGCTCAGCTTGGCCAAATATGTGTAACTGGCACAAAGTAAGCCAGTTAGACCAAACCCACCTGACTGAGTTGCTCATAAACAGAAGGACTTGCTTAATGCCTACTGCTGACACCGCTGGGAACTGAGTCAGCCCTTGATAATCCATCGGGGGCCGTTCAGTGCCTTTCAGCAAACTTAAGCCCCTCTGTGGCCCTTTTACACAAGCCTGTTCCTGTTTTGACAAGAGTGAGGAAATTGGTCAGAAGGTGTTTAAAAAGGCTTTTGTCCCTAATCCTGAAGCTCCCTTGCTTCTTGCTTGCTCCTTGCAAGGATGAAGCTTTCAAAAATCCCCATTGTCTCGGGTCTGAAATGCCCTTTTAGGTCTAACCTAAAGGTTAGCACTAAATGTTTGGCTGAAAAGCACTAAATGCTTATCATCCAAGATCTGTAACTGACATAAGAATTCCCAAGCTTGACAACTCTGAGAAATTAATAAAAATGGAGTTTGCATTATTTTAGGAACAGAAGCAAGAGATAACTTCAATTCATCAACTTTTTAAAAAAACAAGGCTGCTAAGTGAGATCTTGGAACACGGAAGGCAGAGGGAAATCTGTTCATAGAGCTCAAAAAATACACCCAATTTATTCCCTGTCTTTTACATTCAATCACCTGCAGCTTACTTTCACACAAAGACTCTCAATCCTCAGGATGAGGATTGAGGTAGAAACGATTATTCCCAATTCACAGAGGAGAAAACTCAGGTTCAGAGTGGTTATGTGACTAGAGTGGGAGACGAGGCTCTTACCTGAACTCAAGTTTGTTATTCTGATTCCAAAGAAAGAGATACATCATGTAACATCACTTGGATTTCCCAGGAAACCTAAGGAGAGTGTTCTGATAAGTAGTATCTCCCTACTAGATTATGAGAGTAGGCAACTTCTCTTACTCATCTTTGCCTCCCTAGAGCCCAGTACAAAACTCAGAAAACATTTGATGACTGAATGAATGATTTAGCATAAGTTTGAACTTTTAATGATTGCAGTCCTTGCAGATCTCTAAGAGAGATTCCTTTTGTTTTAAGCCATTCCTTTGTTTTAAAGCTTGATTCTCCTAGAGAATCTCTTCTCGGTGTTTGTCTTCCACCTAATCATTTGCTATCAGGGCTGGAATCCAGAGAACGCCTTCCCAAATGCAGTCCAGTTCAGCACTACCTAATCTCTCAAAACACCTTACACTGCATCTCAGAGACATGTCCCTCGAGACATGAACAGACAACTAAGTCAGACCACCAGAATGTTCGAAGACTATGGCATTGACAGGAAGACAATTAGATGAGTCACTGGGCTACGGGGTGATGTCTAAGCACCTCTGTCAGATCACCAAATCCTGGGGAGGTGGTGGTTATGTTTAACTGAGAGTCAGCTGCAAGGTTACGCCTCAGCTTGCCTGCAAGAAATGCCGTCCTGTGGGACGGGTCCAGGAAGTTGCTTCTTCACTTGAAACCTGGAGAGAGAGCCATTGCCTCAGTTCCCCCTTCACGGGGCTCACAGAGACAATTCTTGGAGGCAGACAAGCTGCTCCTATGAGTCTCCCTCCCTAGGACACAACAGCTGCAGCCCAACACCTGGGTTTGAGCCTTAGTTCTGCCAATTTCCAGCGTTAGCACTTTTGGCTGGCAGTATCACTTTTCTGAGCCTCCGTTTCTATGGATGTGGAAAAATAAATCATAGTGCTGCTTTTGCCATTGGGCTGTCATGAAATTTAAAGAAAGACTCAATATGGAAAAGCGTAAAGCCCAACTCATTGTAAGCTTTTGACATATGTCAGTTATTATTAGTATGATATTCTTCCACTCTTACAACTATTTTTTTAAAAAACTCAAATGGATTGTCTCACAAATATCTGCTACTTATCACTCAAACGACATCAAATAGTGTGTGTGAGACATGTTTGTCCTTCATGGGCTCACAGACCTGGTAATGTCAGAGGACCCCCAGATAACACCTCTCACTTTAGGCAAAGCAGAGGCTGGGAGAAGCGGACTATCCAGGCTCACGTCAGAGTTCAGGTTTCCTCTTGTCTCATCCATGCTGGCTCTGCTGCACCATTTTCTCCTCTCACCATTCACACCATCTCTTTAGTGTCCAAATAAATCCTTCTCTGGAGTCTGAAAATGTTGTTGCTAGCGATGGGAACTGCCAACGTATCATTTCTATGGCTCTTCAGTCCTTGCATTTAAAAATGTCTCTCATGGGGGCTTCCCTGGTGGCGCAGTGGTTGAGAGTCCGCCTGCCGATGCAGGGGACACGGGTTCATGCCCCGGTCTGGGGGGATCCCATGTGCCGCGGAGTGGCTGGGCCCGTGAGCCACGGCCACTGAGCCTGCGCGTCCGGAGCCTGTGCTCCGCAACGGGAGAGGCCGCAACAGTGAGAGGCCCGCGTACCGCCAAAAAAAAAAAAAAAAAAAAGAAGTCTCTCACACTTATAATCTAAGATGTAAACTCTTTAAAAGTTCAGCATAAGTTTCCAGTAGACGAAGCATAAGAAATCATAAAAGAGAGACAGTTTCAGGAAGGTTTGAAGCTAGAGAATGTTCCCATGTCTTAACAGCCCATTGAGAGATCTTGTTTCCTGAGATTCTAATCCAATATTTCAGACCAAAGAGCTTCATGACTTGATGACTTCCTGGAGGCAGGGGGAGGGGTAGGGTGTAGAATTCCTCTGTAGAGATCCTTTACTGAGATCAACGTAAGCACTCGAACTTTTAGAGGCTAGGCTCTCTTTTCTTATATTTCAGTGTAATCAGAAGCACCACCGTCCTCAATTTACAGACCTCAAGATTGGAGGTGCTCTGTCCTTGTATGGAGATGGTGTCTCCATGAAGACAGAACTAGGTCTGGCTCCCACTGCTGCATTTCTATCAGATAGTGGCCGGTCAAAAATACTTGGTGCTGTTTCTGTTGCTTAGAGGCAAGTTTTAGAATACAAGGTATTTATGAAACTTTTGATCTCTCCATAGAGTTGAACAGGTCAACAAGAACAAGAGTAGCAACAGAACAAGCAGAAAAAACTTAGTCTGCCAAGACTCAACTCTGTCCTCTACTCACCAAGCCACAGAGTTTGTTTTCCCATTGCCTTTGCAGATCTCTAGAGCATGATTGTTTGGGTGTGCCACTTCTGCCTGGTTCTAGTAACCACACTATCTTCCAGGAATTCACACAATACCCAGGTTTTGGAGGAATACCAGCTTGTACTCAGACTTCCTTTTCAGAAATCAAGTCAGTTTCTATCTCCAGATCTTTCTATCAGCAGTCACTGTATTTCAGCTTTGGTTTTCTCCACGGGACACAGCACAAACATTGTAATTGGGTCACCCTCTGACTTAGATCACTTCTTGTCCCGTTATCAAAGGTGATCAGCTTGACTTTCACGGCAGAAGAGATTGGTGTCCTCAGGAAACCTGAGAAAACTTCCCAAAGAGGTTAAGTCTTTAATAAGGAAAACAAAGAAACAGCATTCAGTGGCAGGCACTAGAACAGTGTTTACATGAGAAATGGATTCCAGTATATATAAAAAATATATATCTGTTGATGCCACTCTGTTCAGAGGAAAAAAGTGATCCTAAGGTCAAGGTGACTGAGAGAAGCCTCCCATATCCAGATCTCAGATGGGATGGAAGAAAAGGTGTGGAAGGAATGAAGGGGATTTCTAGATATTTAAAAGATGACCTAGTTTCCCAGCTTTTTGATATGGAGTTTTGGTTTCCTTATCTCCCATCTCACTGCCCCCATCCCACTGTCTCTGCCTGGAGGCCACATGTGTCAGTACAGAGTTATTCCCATCGGCCTTTGGAGTCCAGTTACTCATTCAAAAATATTGATTGGACTTCCCTGGTGGCACAGTGGTTAAGAATCGGCCTGCCAATACAGGGGACACATGTTCCATCCCTGGTCCAGGAATATCTCACATGCCGTGGAGCACCTAAGCCCATGCGCCACAACTACTGAGCCCGTGTGCCACAACTACTGAAGCCCGCCCACCTAGAGCCCATGCTTCACAACGAGAAGCCACCCAATGAGAAGCCCATGCACCGCAATGAAGAGTAGCCCCTGTTCTCCTCAACTAGAGAAAGCCAGCGTGCAGCAACGAAGACCCAACGCAGCCAAAAATAAATAAATAAATAAATTTATTTTAAAAATATATTGATTGAGTGCCTTGTCCATGCCAGGTACTGCTCTGGTTGCTGCAGAGACTAAAACAACCAAGGAGCTCATATCCTCCTTGGGGAAAGACAGACAATAAATAAATGAACAAATAAATAAATGAGGTAACACAAACAGTGGTTGATAAGATGAAGAAAATACACAAGAGACAGAGTGGGGTGGTCTCCTCTAGAGGAAGTCCAGGGATAGCCTTTGGGAAGAAATGGCCTGAGAGCCAACATGGGAATGATGAGAAGTCAGCCACTGGTGGCTGGGAGAGTGTTCCTGGCCAGAAGAGCAGGTGCAAAGTTCTGGGCTGGGAAAGAGCTTGGCAGAGCACAGTGGGCAAAAGGAAACGAGGAGAGGAGCTCGGAGAGTAGCAGGAAGGCCATCAATCAGCCATCTGTACCTCTGGACATAAGTAGGACCCCATGTTCCTGTAACTCAGATCAGCTTATTGAATTTCTGGATGGGAAAATAATCCCTGACATCTTATAGAATGGGACTGGCTGGTGAGGTCTTAATGAAAGAGAAATTTTAAAAAATAAAGTATAGGAATTTATTAAGTCTGTTTTGCTGTCTTTGGGAATTAAAAATTGTTTGAATCAAGAATGGCAACAATCCTCTTTAAATCTGATGACTCTTAAAACTCTGGAGAGTTCCTATGTCTGGATGTCTTACCAAAGTTAATGGAATACAAAGCTGGGTCTGGAATAAAAGAACTTGACTTTTTTTATGCTTCTCTAAAGTGGCAGGATAATGTCATAGGAAAAGCAGGAATTTGGTCATGCTGGGCTCCTCAGTTGCTGTGTGACTTTGTATAAATTACTCAACCTCTCTGAGTTTGTTTCCCCTTCTGTAAAATCCTCACATGGTTATTGAGAGGGCTATATGAGATAATAGTGGAGGCTCAGCTGACATTAATTTTATCTTCTCCCTCCTCCCTCCCCAACCATGTAGACTATGGGAGAGTGAACCTCAAAGAGGAGACAGATACTATTAATATTTAGTAAAGAGAGGAAAAGATGAAAATGAGGGCAAGGATATTGTCCATACCCAGAGCTGTGTCTGGAATATAGCGCTTGCTCAAGAAATATTTGTGGGGTGGGTGAGCTCTTAAAGGGCTGAACCCTCTACTGAAGGAGTTGGGAGGAGGAAACTGAAGAATGCCAGATGGTTTTGGTGTGGGTTCATTTCCAATCAGTTTGGTTTGTGGCTTGTGGATCTTCTTCTGATTCATGATCTAGCTGGGGAGTGATCGGAGGGCAGTGGGGGAAAGGAGGAAAGACACAAATCTTTGGGAAATCTAATCTCCAGAAGTCATCCACAAGGTCAGAGCATTCTTTGGTTCTTGGTTTGGAGGATCTGTTAATTTTCAAAAAATTAAATAACTTCCATTGTTTATATCTATTCAGAAAGGACAGAAAAAGACAGAAAAAGTCAACAATCCTACATTCAGATAAATCAATACCTTTGTATTTTGTTCATTTAAACCATGAGTTTAGATGTAATTGAGATCCCATTGGGAGCCTGCCTTTTCAGTCACTATGCTGAAAGCTAGAAGCTTCTTCACCAACATAGTTTTTATGGCAGTATAATAGTCCAGACTAAGAGTGTGCAATAATTAACTTAGCTAGCGCCCTACTGTTGCTCATTCAGACTGTTTCCCATTTTCCTACCATACACTCTTTGCTTCTTTCACGTCACCTTATGACCATGGGTGGGGGAAGATATGGAACAGAGCAGATGCATGTGTTATCTAAGATCCCCTGCTCTGCCAGCCTCACTGACTGCCAGGCCCCTCTTGGTCCTGATAGCCACCCACCAAGAGCTGCCTTCACCAGGGACTCTGCCGTTTGCATTTCCTTCTCTGAGACCAAGCCGAGGACCATGCCGTGACTGGCAATGGGATTCTCAGACTCCTAGCAGGATGAAGGGCCAGAGGGTGGAAAAGGGGGTCCAGAGTAAGACTGGCTGGTTCAGGGTCTACACAGGTGGAGCTGGGTGTTGAGACTGAGGCCTCTTTCCTCCAGTGCTAGACTCTGCAGCTGACCCACTTCTTCTCAGGCTCAACAGTCTGGACAGTCTGGACACTTAGCTCTCACCTGACAGCAGAATGCACTCAGCCTTAGTTCTGAGGACTTGGAATCTCACAAGAGCGAAAAGTAAAAATATCTACAGAAGGGCTACTATCATTATAGGGCCAACAGTTGGTTTGGTGGAATAGTAATCTTTCTTCGCATCCACCTCTACCCTGTTCCATAAAAAAGAATGAAATAATGCCATTTGCAGCAACATGGATGGACCTAGAGATGATCATACTAAGCAGAATAAGGCAGATATCAAATACCACATGATATCACTTACACATAGAATCTAAAATACGATCCAGATGAACTTATCTATGAAACAGAAAAAGACTCACAGACATAGAGAACAGACTTGTGGTTGCCAAGGGGGAGGCGGGGAGGGGAGGGAAGGATTGGGAGTTTGGGATTAACAGATGCAAACTATTGTATATAAGATGGATAAACAATGGAAAAGAATATAAAAAAGAATATATATATATGTATAACTGAGTCACTTTGCTGTACAGCAGAAATTAACAACATCGTAAATCAACTATACTTCAATAAAACTTAGAAAAAAAGGTTTGTTGCTCTTTATTGCTTAAAAGGAAAAAGAATTAAAGCTGTTTTTTTTTTTTCAAAAAACTGAACACTGCATAAATACAGTGAATGCCATGACCTTCAGAGGTGAAAGAGTTATTGCAGGCCCATCGACATTGCTCACACACAATTTTGCAGCCCCTCTTTTGGAATCATCTTCAGAGCCAGATTATAAACTCCGTGAGAACCAGTGTGATGACTCTCCCAGCAGCATGTCTTTTGCAACCACTGCAGTGTTCCTCAGTGGGTCCCCTCACTCTTCATCCAGTTTAGCTCTGCACAAGGACTAGAGTTTTTCAAAGCTAAAGTTGAAGAATTTGCAGTCGTGTAAGTCACTCTGCTTCAGGGCTTTCTGGGAATTCCCCAAATGCTCTGAGCACGGGCCACAGGGCTGGATGAATGGGAAAGTTCCCCACAATGTGCTGGGAAGGAGGTCAGGTCCATGTGCCTGGAACAGGTTGGAAGGATTGTTGATTGCCTCGGTCCCATAGCACACACAATTTGCACAGTCTCTGAAAGATTTCTGCCACTGTCCAGTGGAGCTTCTGAAAGGCTCTGGGTGGCCCATGCTGGGTATGTGCAGCCAGCTCACATCAATTCTCCTGCATAGCCAGAAGGCACAAGAGACCACAGAGCACATGAACGGAACAACAGAAAACCATCCATCAATGGCCAGACAGCTAGAGGAAACGCATTTCAAATATGTTGCTTACACTCTCAAAAGACCAGAAGGCTGGTCTCCCTTTGTTGTGCTCAGGACAGGTACTATGTTCTGAAAGGAAGTTGTTAATCACCTTAAAACTAGACTCCAGGCCCTGTTCCACTTGACCCCATCGTAAGATCAAGGGCTGCATAAGCTGAAGAAAGAGACTTGTTGACAAGGATCTGATCTGAATGTATGGCCAGAGCCATGGGAGTCAGAAACCAGGTCAGTAACAGACATTCACTGAGTGTCTACGAAGCATCCTGTGTCAGATGCTAAATCTTCAGAAACAAATAAGACCTGGGTTCTGTCCAAGGGGATTTCACAGCATCATCCGAGAAGCGGACACATAACCTTGAGATTAGTGCTAACGTAGAGCAATGCCCACGCTGCCGAGGGTTGAACCCAGGTGTTTAAGGAAGGTTTCCTGAAGAGCATCATGCCTGAGTCCACACCTGAAAGATGAGTAAGAACTGGCCTGGTGATGACAAGTGAGAGGAGCATTCCAGGAAGAGGCAGGATTGTAAAGAAAACTGTGAAAACTGTGGAGAACTGCAGGCAGCTTGGCCTTACCGGAGCACAGCACCTGAGGATGAGAAATACTGGCCTAGGGAAGTAGTTGCAGACAGGTCAGAGCAGGAGAAGGCCAGGCCAGATGTGCAATTTAGAGTGCCGCTGAGACTGAACTGAAGCAGGTATTTCAACTGAGGCAAAAAAGGGAAGTAGTCCAGACAGGGTACTAAGAGAACATTCTAGGTGATGAACGTAGCAGATCTCCTCAGGTCCACCTGGATACCAACAATTTTCATTGGGGCTCTAGGATGCAAGAATTGACTCATAAGTTTGGATGTTTCTGGAACAAGGGATCAAGTGAGTGGATGTGACCACTACCATGGGAAAGAAACTACCTGAGTGGCATAACGCACTGCATTCAGTCACCTATAATTGTACAGAATCCAGCTACCTCCATTACTCACCCACAAAGGCTGGTTCAACTAGTGTGTCGGTGAAAATGGTCTGCTGACAAGGCCTATTGCTAGTTAAGCATCATCCACATTCAGGATAAGCAGGGAGAAAAGTCCGTTCCCAGAGGAAAGGCTGATACAGGAAGATAATTAATTGGGTTTCACAAACATAACAATATTTCCATAAAGTGAGGAATCAATCAAAGGACTCTTTTTGATGGGGTGATTATCCATTATCTGAGCCATCCTTTTGGAAACATTAAACTCTAAGGTTCTCTACTTTCTTTCTCCATCTGCCCACCCTCCTCTCCTTTTTAGATGCCTGAGTATTGGCCCTGACGTTTAGAGTGATAAGTAATGAGGCCTGTCATTGAACCAATGTGGTACTGTTACTGAGCCCTTCTTTTCCATTGATTTTCTTTATTTTAGGCTCTTGAAACTACTCCAAAACCCTATAATGGAAAAATTCCCTGTGTGTTTCTCCTTTACTCTCATGCTACTACCACACTTAGAACATGTCACTTCTGACACTTCTGGTCACCCAATGTATGTGGGTTTTTCCATTCTTCAAGCAACTCTCTGCAATACCAGATGGGTGTCCTATAATTCAATTCAGTTCTGACACTATCAACCTGGAGATAGTATCAAATCCCCTGGGTTAAGGACTCAGTCCCACAAGACCGCCTCCACTTCAAATGCCAATTGCAAGTCCCAAGTTGTCACCTGTACTTATGACCAACTGGCTACTTATCAGGGTTCCCAAGACCCCCTTCTCAGTTTCAGTAGTTTGCTAAAATGGCTCACAGAACTCAGAGAAGCACTTATTTACATTTACTCGTTTATTATAAAGGGTGTAATAAAAGATACAAGTGAACAGCTAGATTGAAACTGAGAAGGACCCTGTGGGGCCTTCCTGGGGACAGACTGACCCCCATTGCATGTGACCCCCCCTGCCTTTTATTTATAGAAAAGTTTTAGCTTTAGCCTTCTAGGCCTTCCCTGAGTTCCAAAGAACAAATTTAATCAAAAAAGTGAGAAAACTCAGAAACAAAGAAAAACAGTCAAACAAGACAAAATAATAATAGTTTAGCCATAAAACAAAGTCAGGAGGAGGACTTTTAATTCCTCCTCAAGGCTATAGATAATATCCTGGTCATATCTCTAAGTTGTTTTGCAGAAACTAAACCCCTTGCCAGGTGGAAGAAGTTGACTGCATGCTGACCACTAGCACATAGACCCCAGACTGGTTCAAACCAGAAAATTGATAATTGAGATTCCCAAAATACCATCCTGTTACCTCACCATCAGCCAATTAGAAGTATGTCCACTAAGCTGATCACACACCCCTGACCCTCTCCCTCACCTTGCCTTTAAAATCCCTATCCTGAAAGCCACTGGGGAATTTGGGACTTTTGAACATTAGTTGCCCATACTCCTTGCTTGATGCCTTGCAATAAACATTGTACTTTCACCACAACCCCATGTCAGTAGATTGGCTTTGCTACTCGTCAGGAACGCATGCTCAAGTCTGGCTCAGTAACAAGATGCAGAGTTACATAGGGCAAGGTCCAGAAGGGCCCCAAGCACAGAAGCTCTGTCCCAAGGAGTTGGAATCCATCACTCTCCTGGCACATTCATCAACTCTGAAACTCTCTAAACCCCATACTCTTGGTATTTTTATGAAGGCTTCAACATGTAGAGAGGATAGATCATTAACTAAATTTCCAGCTCCTTTCCCCTTCCCAGAGGGAGCAGGAGGGGCTGAAAGTTCCAAGCTTCTAATCATGGCTCAGTCTTTCTGGTGATCATCCTAAAGCTATCCAGGAGTCCACCAAGGGTCACCTCCTTAGAACAAAAGACACTCCTATCACTCAGGAAATCCCAAGGGATTTAGGAGCTCAGTAACAGGAACTGGGAGGCAGAGGCCAATATATATATTTTCTATTATTTCATAAACCCCTTATAATTTTTTCACTCTGGAATATTGATCTTATCTTTCAGCCTCTATTCTTACCATTTAGTCAAAAGAAGACCAGTTTTCTTCCCAAAAACTGATTTCAGTGGAAAATAAATATGTAACAAGGAATAAGTGTTTATGGTCATATCAACCAGGTCAATAAGACACGAGAAAAACTCCAGCATTTGGTCAATTTGGTAAAGAAATAAGGACACCAACACAAAATGAAACATTCCTCTTTTACTCACAGAAAACAACAACAGAACAACCATCAGAGCAATTGTCTACCTGAACCAAAAAGTTGCTTGAGTCATCAGTGTAGCTCAATCAAGAAGTACGATATACACAGGACCTGCACCTCCTGCTTAGTGAGAATGTTCCAGTTTGTCATAATTCCTTAGTGAACATCAACAGAAAACCCAATGTCTTGCTATGCAAAACAACTAGCACCGCAGAAGGAGAGCAGTCCCAGAGATCATGCCCATGACCATGTGGGGAGGAACCAAATTAGTCACCAAGCAGGCTGCCATTCGAAATCCTCTGGGAAGTCTCCCGTCATCACAGACAAGTTGCCATTTCCTGCTTGCCAGACACATCCTTACTCTGAGCTTTGCCATTCATCATTTGGGTGTTGGAATCAGAGACTCATAAGGAAGTTTTTCTGGTCATGTGGAATCCCGAATTTAGGGCCTTGTGTAATTTTCAAAACGAGTATTTAATTTGCAAACTCAATCAAATTTTCTCTTTATTGAGCAACCACTATCTTCTTGTTGCTATGCAGAGTGTAAAAGAAGCAAAGCATAAGAGGCACCATGAAAAATTATAATCACAATAACAGTAGATGACATTTTGGGGGCTTGTGCAGTACATCATTATGGGGTTATATTTATTAACTCACTTAATGCTTATTAAAGCCCAGCCATGATGATACTATTATGTTGCCTATTTTAGGGACAAGGAAACTGAGTGATAGAAAAGTTAAGGCACTTGCTAAGGCCACACAGTTAGACATTGGTGGAGTAGAGATACAAAATTGTACAGTTAAGGGCACAGATGACACCCTTGGGCAAGTCTTGGTCTGTCTGCTCTCTCTGCCTTCACAGGTGTCACCTTGGGAAGAGTGGTCCATCATTTAAAGCATATTTTCTCATTGGGATAACTAGATAATTATATTTGCTTCATCGGTAGGTTGTCAGGATGGGATGCAGACAGTATGCAACAGGGAGAGGGACCCCAAGGTTGACCCCTCAATATATGAGCTGTTACTATTAATATTATTGTTTCCAGCCAGCCTCCCCAGTGTGCCCAGTTCCATCATTAAGCAGCAAAATCCCAGCTGCCACCTGCTGGGCCACCACCCAGTGCCTGCTCTCTGTGGGGTCTGCCCTTGTGACTTTCCATCTGGACTTGTATGTGAAACCACTGTGTGTTTCCTCTGTTCAAGGCAACGTGGCCCAGCTCAGCGGTCACAGAGTTCCTCTTACTATCCCTTAGTGTCAGCCTACCTAGAGGACAAACCAGTCCTTCAGAGGGGTTCCTTAAAAATCTAAAAGAAATTTTGTTTCTGTTCCAAAGGCTATATTTTAAGTTAGGTTGTCTCAAAACTCAACCTTCAAATTTGATAAACTCTTTTCTTCAGTTTCAGCTGCTCTGAAATTAGTTCCATCCCCCGCACAAATGTCATTTCCTGCTCACTAGATAGCCTGTATTTTGAGTAAATGTATGCCCCCAAATTTCTTGAGAAACCATCCAGCAACTTTCATACAATGAAAATATATTTCATTTATATAAGTTTATTGTTTGTATAAATATATATGATAAGATAAGTAAGCACATATTACAGAGCTTTCTGATGAAAGTTACTCATGTTTTAAAATCAAGAGGCATACACAGGACATATAAAGTGATAGTTTTCAACCAGGCCATTCTGATGAGACCCATAGACGTGGCCTAAGCCAGACCCTTGACTACACTGATTCCCAGGTTCCTCGTCTGTCGAGTGGAAACAACTCTAATAGTGCAGATTTACTGAAGGCATACTGTGTGCAAGGTACTACTGTAGGTTTTACACATATAAAATTATTTAATTCTTTCAATAACTGTTTGGTATAGCCACAACTATTGTTCCCCACTTTACAGACAGGGATTCTAAAAGCTAGATTATAAAGCTTTATTAGTGGAGTGACTGTATCTTGCACCGACGATGCAGTCTGGCTCCAGGGCCTAAGCTCTTTGTTGCTGCATTCTTCTGCCTCCCATTTAATATTTAGCTAGTTGAAGAGCTTATATACGCCTTTGTATAGAGTCAGCAGAGTCAGCCCTCCATAACCAAGAGTTCCACTCTGAGAATTCAACCAACCACTGGAAAATATTCAAGAAAGAAAAAATCCAGAAAGTTCCATGAAGCAAAACCTGAATTTGTCACATCTGGTAACTATTTACATAGCATTTATGTTGTATTAAGTATTATTACTAACCTAGAGATGATTGAAAGTATATGGGAGGATGTGTATAGGTTATGTGCAAATACTGTGACATTTATATAAGGGACTTGAGAATTCTCCAAGTTTGATATCTGTGGGTGGTCTTGGAAACAATCCCCTGTGGGATACCGAGGGACCATACCCAAAATATAACAGGTTTGAAAGTAATGCATTGCATTCACAATCTGAAGATATAAGATAATGCTAAATAAAAGCCCCCAAACCAGAAAAATCATAGACTAGTACTTAAAAAAAAAATCAAGAATTTGTGTTTTGGGTCATTATTTTTAGTCTGAGTACCATGTAAATTTTCTCAGTAGGATTAGTGGAGAAGAACAGAGAGCTGGTGACAGAGCCCTTTATAAAAATCCCATAGTGAAGTTTATAAACATTAGTTCTTCCAAATACAGTTATTTTAAAACAATATCTTTTCCCCCACAGGCATATTTTCCTTCCAATTCTATTTCACTGTAATTATCGGTACTCCTCTCTTTAAACATAGCACTCCCATTGTTGATCAATCCCAGAGCACTTTAAGGAAAAGCAGGAATCCATGTATTTCCAAGCAATGACTTTGGGAGAAATTAATGGGCAAGGCATCAAATACCATCAACATAAAAATTAAAAGGTAAGTTGAACCCATAGAAAAATAGCTGTTTGGCTTCTCTGCCTAAAAGGGAGTCAATCTCTCTTTGAATTTAAACACCGATTTTTCTTCAATATTTAAAAAAAAAAAAAAAGTTCAAATATCGGCAATTTAAAGAAGCAAAACATTTCTACCACCCAGTTTACATCTTTTCTTATATGAAACTCTTTACAAAAGTTTTAAAGAAAAGTTATTTTTTTTTTGCCTAACCTAATACACAGCATTGAAAAAATTCAAATAATATTGGAAAAACTGTATACAAAGATAAAAGTAGAAAATAATTCCTTCTAGAATTAGCCACCATTAATCCTAGGGAGGCCTCTCAGCTTGGTGCTTTCAGATGCCTCCTGGTCCATGCACGTGTGACCATGGGCAGGACAAAACTGTGCTTCAGTCTCCTCATCTGTAAATGGAGATGATGATGCTAAAACCTTCACTAGAGTGTTGTGCTAAGCCACGTAAAACACCTAGAACTTTGCTTGACATACACTAAATATTAAATATTATTGCTCTTATTATTATTGTTATTATTTTATTTTTATGCATACGCAGAGCTGGAAAATAGCTAGCCGCTCAGAAATGCTGTAATAAGCATTGGATCATTATATAGATTCTATATTTATCAAAATTATTATGTGTCATTATATTTGATTTGAATTGAATTTGAAAATGAAAGGACTAACTGAAGGGACACTTCACTTTGAAATAACTGCTTCTTTATCAGAAGTAGTGTAATTTTTTAAAAGATCTCTCTGAAGTCAAAAGTGGAGAGTAAGTGGAAAAAATAAGAGTAAAAGTCATTTTTAAAAAGTCTTATGCTTCAGTTTTAGACTGGGGCTATTTAGCACTTCTGCCAAGATGCTCCCTGCCACTTAGAAATTTTTCTTATTTTAGAATTTTCAAATGATTTTCAAGTCAATGATGTTGGCAATATGATCTGTATCCATGATTCTTGTAATTATTAATAATGAGTTTTATATTTAAATGAATTTAGTGCTTGCTGCAAAGTCATTTTATTTTATCCATTCTGATTTCTTTCCTTCTTTTTTTAACCTCTTAGTTGGATACCATCATTTTATATGATTCTATTTTCTCTCCTTTCTTAGCATAACAGTTATACTTTTTTTAAACTTTTTAAGTAGCTGTTCTAGAGTTTGCAATATACATTTACAACTAATCCAAGTTTGCTTTCAAATAGCACCATACCATTTCATGGGTAGTGTGAGTGAGCACCTTATGATGAAATAATCCTAACTCCTTCCTTGTATCATAGTTACCATTCATTTCACTGGTATATGCATACATAAGCATAATTTAAAATTTTATAGTCACTTATTTCTTCTTCAGTGCTTTTTCTTACTTTACATAAATAGATCTGAATCTCTGGCCCGCATTATTTTCCTTCTCTCTAAAGAACTTATTTTAACGTTTCTTTCAAAGCATGTCTACTGGCAACAAATTCCCTCAATTTCTCTCTGACAAAGTTTTTATTTCTCTTTCATTCTTGAAGAATAATTTTGCAAGGCACAGAACTGTGGGTTGAAGGGGTTTTTTCTTTCAACATATTACACATTTCATTTCACACTCTTCTGGCTTGCACAGTTTCTGAGAAGTCAGATGTAATTTTTGTCTTTGTTCCTTTATAGGTAAGGTGTGTTTTCTCTCTGGATTTTTTTCTTTAGCTTAGATTTTCTGTAGTTTGATTATAATATGCCTAGGTGTGGTGGGGTGGTTTTATTTTTGACATTTATTATTTTTGGTGTTCTCTGAGGTTTCTGGATCTGCACTTGGGGTCTCATATTAATTTGGGGGAAATTCTCAGTCTTGATTGTTTCAAATATTTCTCCTGGTCCTTGTTTTTTTTCATCTCCTTTTGGTATTCTCATTACATAATGTTATACCTTTTGCAGTTGTCCTGCAGTTCTTGCATAATCTGTTCTTTTTGTTTTTCTGTCTTTGTTCTCTTTGCTTTTCAGTTTTGGGGGTTTCTATTGATATATCCTCAAGTTTAGTGATTCTTTATTCAGCCAGTCTGTTAATAAGCTCATCAAAGGAATTCTTTGTTTCTGTTACAGTGAGTTTTTTTTTTTCTAGCATATCTCTTTTGTTCTTTCTAAGAATTTTCATCTTTCTGCTTACATTGCCCGACATTGTTCCTACACGTGGTCTACTTTATCCATTTAAGCTCGTAACATATTGATCACAGCTGTTTTAAATTCTGTGTCTGATAATTCCAGTACCCCTGCCACGTGTGGTTCGGATATTTGCTCTGTCTCTTCAAACTGTGTTTGTTTGTTTGCCTATTAGTATGCCTTGTAATTTTTTCTTGATAGCCAGACATGGTGTACTGGGTAAAAGAAACTTCTGTAAATAGGCCTTTAGTAATGTGGGTTGAGGGGGAGGTGTTCTGTAATCCTAGGCTTAGGTCTCAGTCTACTAGTGAGCCTATGTCTCTGCACTGTGAACTTCCCCCTCCCTTAGTTGACACAGGATGACTAGAGAAGGCTGGAGTTGGCTATTTCTCTTCCCTGATGTCAGTTAGGCTCTGAAAAAAAACCCAGCATGTAAGGGTCTGGTTATAAAGTTTCTCTCACGGGCAGGCATTATTAAGAACAGAGTGCTCTGACAGATTTTAAACGGTTCCTTTGCCCCACACCACCCCACACCCTGCCACCAGAAACACAAGGGGATTTTTCATCAGTATTCACTCTAAGAACCAAGCTGAGCTCCTGGAGGTAAAGCTTACAGAGGGTGGAGGCTGCCCTGTGACTGGGACCCTCCTGGAGTTTTTAACCCTCAGAGTCATCTACACTGTGCCTCCAACAATTCATCAATACCGGTTCAGGTTTTCCTACCCCAGCCCTGGTTCCCCAGAAGCTTCAGCCCATGATTTTTTGCTCTGATAAATTGTGATTCTCACCTTTTGGTGTCTCCAATTTAGGGGACAGCAATTTGCCCTGCAACCTCACTTCTCACACAAAGTTTAGAAGAGTTAGAAGAGTTGATTTTTCTGTTTGCTTAGCTTTTTTACTTGTAGTTAGGGCTGCGTGGAGACTTCCAAGCTCCTTGCATATGGAACTGGAAACTAGAAGTCTCTCCTAAAATTTAAATCTTTGTGCCTCTCTGATCTGCATTCTCTGCGATTATGTTAGGTCTTTTCTTTAGATCACTAATTTCATCTTCATACTCTGTTCTTTAGTGTCTCTAATTTATTTACTTTTTAAGTTTCTTTCTATTTTCTTATAAAAGTACAATTTATATACCATAAATTCACTCTTTTTAGTGTAGAGTTCTGCAAGTTAACAAACAGTAATGTAACCACGACCACAATCAAGATAAAGAACATCCCGTCATCCCTGAAATGTGCCCATGCCCCTTAGTAGTTAGCTTACCTCTCACCCACAGGCCTTGGCAACTACTAATCCACTTTTCACCTGTATAGTTTTGCCTTTTCCAGAATGTTATATAAATAGAATTATACAGTGCATAGACTTTGGTTTCTTTCATTTAGCATAATACATGTGAGATTCACGTCAATTTTGCTAGTTCATTTTTACTGCTGAGCATTATTGCATTTTATGGATGTGCCATAGTTTATCTATTCTCCAGTTGAGGGACATCTGTGGCTTTCCAATTTCTGGCCACTATAAATAAATCTGCTATAAACATTCACATGTAGATTTTTATGTGAGCATAGGTTTTCATCTTACCTGGGTAAATCTTTAGCCCATTTTAAACTTGAATTGTTTGTTTTCTTACCATTGACTTTTGAATATCCTTTGCATATTCTGTGTAAAAGTTCTTTAACAGATAAGTGACTTGCAACTATTTCCTCCCAGTCTGTAGCTTATTTTTTCACTTTTTAAATCTAATTTATATTTGAGTTCAGGAATGACTTTGTGGTCTTATGTCCTTAGATCTGTAAGTTACCTTTTTTATTTAACTGTTTTATCAGTTCCTTTTGACCTAACCCAAATTTTTATTTTTACTAAGTTGTTCTGTACAAAGCAGTTGCTAAGAATTGCCTTCTGTATTTTCTACTAGTTTGGCATCCTCTTATTTCCATATCATGTTCCCCATGCCCACCCCCAACCCCACACAAAGTATTTTTTCACCTGAAAAACCAGAAGTAGGTTGACTCGGTTGCCATAATGTGTTTTCCAAATGACTCAGGTTTGTCCACTTCTGATCAGACTTTTGTTTGCTTGGATAACAATGTGTGGGTTGCTGTTTTCCCACTGAGCTATAATTTACAGATGAATGTGTATCTCCTGTTCCACCCACTTTTCTCCACCCTGAAAACTAGTTAAAAAGAGGTGCAGGGAATGCTCAACAGACGCTGCTCTTTCCTTTTCCTTCCTTTCTTCTTTCTTAAAAAATGCCCATGCTCTGCTCTCCCTCTAAATATTTGTGGAATATTCTTTACTGGAGCTCATGTCGTCTGGGTGGGGTGGGAATAGGGAGGTGGTCCCACTTCCATTGAGAGTAACCCGAATTCCTTGTGTAACTGTCATGTCCCACATTTCCCATTTCACCTCTTTTTTTCCAGCAGCTATTTCTACGTCTCTCTCAGATAAAGAAAATTTAAAGAGACCCTCTTCTTTAAGGATCTGGGTACACAGTGGGAATTTTCAGGACTCTCTGCTCTCTCTGGGTCTTCCCTTTCTTGCCTTGGCCATCAGGCTTTGGATGTTGAAGTTCTAGCTCAAGTTCTTTCTTTATTTGGTTACTGTTGGTAAAAACTTTGTAATTTTTTTTATTACCTTTTTTGTTGTTCCTTTTATTAGACTTGGGGCAGGAAAATTTGGAGATGCAGTTTCAATCCATTCACTACTTCCACGCATTTTATTTTCTGGTGAATTTCCTCCTCCAGGAAGTGTCCTCTGACTGTACTCAGCATAAATGTCCCTCCTCTGTGTTCCCACAGAGCTGGCACTAACTAGTAATATTTTAATCTAATGCTTAAAATATTAAAATACTTTTGTACCTGCTGAAAATAGCCACTGTACTAACCTCACTTAAGCAACCCCCAGAATCCTTCCCATAGCTCTGGCTACCCTGGCCTCTCCCCTTGGATGCTCCCCATCTCATCTCCCCCTGATTCAACTGTGAAAGGGGTGATGTCTGGACATCACTGGGCTTCCAGGCCCCTGTACCAGCATTGCTGGTCACTGATGGATGTGCACCATTGGTTGGTACCCAAGCCGAACCACAGGCTAAACATGTTCAATGTTTATAAGCAATCCTACCCGTGCTTATCTCTTTCATGATGTTTTTCTTAAACATTTCTGAAGTTACCTATTCACTTGTCTTCTCACTGTCTAGAATACGAGTTCCTCAGTGATAGCACTTCAAGCAAACTTGTTGTTTTTTTTTTTTTTTTTTTGGCCACACCATGCGGCTTGTGGGATTTTAGTTCCCCGAACAGGGATTCAGGGATTTAACTTGGGCCCTCAGCAGTGAAAGCACAAGTCCCAACCATTGGACCACCTGGGAATTCCCTCAAACAAACATTTACTTGGCCTCTTTTACATGCCATCTTCATCTCTCCCTTCATCTCTCCCTTAATCCTCCCCCAAATTTTGCAAAGTTGGTATCATCACTTTATTATACAGTGAAGAGCCTGAGGCTTAGCAAGTTTTAGCAACTGGTGCAAGGTTACACTGCTAATCTGGGTCAAAAATAGGATTTAGATTCAGCCACTTCACACCAATTGTCTAGGAGAGATATTTCCAGTGGAAACTTGTTTATAACTAGCATTGTGAAACAGGAGCATCCTCCACGTGATAGATGATATGACATTAAGCTCTTAATACATGCACCTGAAGCTATTTTGAGGGCAAGGACCACATTTTTTTTTAATCTAAATATCCCTTAGAGCATAGCAGAATGCATGGTTCCTACATGCCCCAAGTGAGTGATTGTAAAGTAAGGCAAGAAAGGATAAATGAATGGATGAATTCATTAATTACTTGATTGAGTACTATTTCAGAGGAAGTTATTGGGAATATGTGAAGGCAGTATAGAATGAGAGGCAGTGTATGTTAAGAGCATGCACTTTGGACTTGTCCATGGTGTACATGAAATATAATTTATTTAATCATTCTCTATTAATGGGCATTTAATTTGTTTCTATTCTTTGTTATTCAAGTAATAAAACAATTAATATCTTGTATATACTTTGCAGAACATGTGTGAATGTGCATATAGTTTAATTTTCTAGAAATAGAATTACTTGGTTAACCAGCATAGGTATTTTGAACACACTTGGATACTTCAAATTTTCTTTCTAAGATGTTCCTACCATTTTATACTGCTACTAATAATTTATAAAAAAGCCATTTACACACACCTTTACCAATGGTGGATATATTTACTCTGTAATTTTTTAAAAAATGCTAGTGCCTTATTTTACATTTTCTCGGTTACGATGAGGCTTAAAAAATTTACCCACACCTTTAACAATGGTGGATATATTTAATCTGTAATTTAAAAAAAATGCTAGTGCCTTATTTTACATTTTCTGGGTTACCAATGAGGTTTAACAAAATTACTGCTTTTTAATATTTGTCTTTTTTCTATGGGACATGATATAACTGTTCTATACATCATGGTTTGTTCGTTTTTTTATTAGAGTATAGTTGCTTTACAATGGTGTGTTAGTTTCTGCTGTACAATGAAGTGAATCAGCTATACGTATACATATATCCTCTCCCTCTTGGACCTCCCTCCCACCCCACTCCCGGCATCCCACCCATCTAGGTCATCACAGAGCACCGAGCTGAGCTCCCTGTGCTATACCACAGGTTCCCACTAGCTATCTACTTTACACAAGGTAGTATATTTATATCAAACCTAATCTCCCAATTCATCCCACCCTCCTCTTCCCCCACTGTAACTGTTCTATACATCATGATTTTTTTGATCTAACAATGTATCTTAGAGATATAAAGGGCAAAAGAGTTGCCTTGTTCTTTTTAATGGCTACATAGTAGTCCTGTATATATAGTCCTGTATATAACTGTTTCATAATATATAACACTACTCTCCGATTGATAGACCACCTCTAGGTTTCCTCCAATATTTTGCTGTTACAAAGAATCCTGCTGCAAATATCCTTGGTCAATATTTCACACACATAAAAGTTTATTTGCAGGAAAAAATGTCTATAATGGAATTTCCAGGACAAAATTACTTTTGAAAGCTATTGCCAGGCCACCTTACATACAAGTTATACCAATATATAACAAATGACCTTTCCTCATTTCCCCCATTTGTCTTTATTTTACTGATTTGTAAATAGTCCATACATTTTGGAAATTAGCTCTTTATTGGTCCTACGAATTACAAATATTTTCCCCTGTATTTTTTAATATTTTGGCTATTTTTAGCTACATGAAATATTTATATTTGTACAAGATTAAATTTATCAACCTTTTCATTTTGGGGTTCTTATTTTTGAGGCATACTCACAAAAGGCCTTCCATACCACAAGGTTACATTTAAAATTTCTTCTGTAGTTTCTTTTAATACTTTTATAATTGCATTCTTGGGCTTTTAAAATTTTAATACATCTGGAATCTGTTTTAAAGTACAAAGTGTGAATCCAATATTTTTTTCATCCTCAGTGGGACACCTAGTTGTCCCAACACATTTATTTTATAATGTAAGCCATTCTAGCCAGCTCCTTCCTCATCCTGGAGACTAGATTCTGCCCATTTAATAGTTCTTAGGCAACTTCACCTCCTCTTTTCAATAAATGTAGTACCTGCTAGTTAGCTTGATGTATGCACAGTCTAGTGTTATCACTCCTGCAGCATAAATTTGTCTTTTTCTCCAGTCTATGCTAGATCCTATCAGCATTATCAGTAATATTGTCCATTAAAAAGAAGGAAACATTAACTCTACCTCCCCCGACCCCAGACACCTCTCCCATTGTCCACTCACCTTTACAACATGACTCCTTGAAATATTTGTCTGTGCTTGCAGTCTTCAATTTCCCTCCGCTCACTCTATGCTCTGTCCCCACCACTCCATCAAAACAGCACTTGTCGATGTCACGGTCACCTCCATGGGCTAATGGTCTCCAGTGGCCAGGTCTCAGTCCCTACATTACTTGACCTATAAATCAGCAGCATAATCTCATCAAGCTTCATTGTTTTAAGTAACATTTAAATGCTAATGACTCTCGAGGTTTTATGTCCATCACAGACCTCAATGCTCAACACCAGACTCACGGGTAATCACCTGTTCAATATTTCCACTTTGTTGTCTAATGAACGTCTCAAATTAACATGTTCAAAATCAAATATCTTCCTCCAGCTACCAAACCTGCTTGTTTCATTCTCCTCAGCCACTCCTCCCCCCTAAAATAGATGATAATTTCAGGCTTGCAGCTCTTCGGGAAGAAGCCTTGGAGCTATTTTTGGATTTTGTCTTTGTCTCACATCTCATTGCCAATCAACCAGCAAACCTGCTGTCTCTACACTCAGAATCTATCTAGAACGTGACAACTTCTCCCCACTCCCCAGCAGAGACCCCAGTCTTCTTTTTTTTTTTTTTTTTTTGCGGTACACGGGCCTCTCACTGTGCAGACTCGACGGCCATGGCTCACGGGCTCAGCCGCTCCGCGGCATGTAGGATCTCCCCGGATCGGGTCACGACCCCGCGTCCCCTGCATCAGCATGCGGACTCTCAACCACTGCGCCACCAGGGAAGCCCGGCACCAGCCTTCTTCATCTTCATTATTGTGATAGACTCTGAACTGGTCCCCTTGCTTCTGCCCTTTCCCTGCAGCCAGAGTATGGTCCTTGGAAGAGCCAAGTCACATCATGTCTTTTCTCTGGCAGTGGCTTCCCCACAGTGGCTCCCACCTGACTCAGGGCAGGAGCCAAGACCTTGCTTTGGTCTTTAAGGCTCTGCGACCTGATCACCCACTTCTTCTCTGATCTCACCTCCAGCATTCTCTCCCTGCTCCCTCTGCTTCAACCACATGGGTCTTCCCCGGTGCTCCTTGACTATGTCAAACACCTCCCCAGAGCAGCACCTTTGCACTTGCAATTTTCTTATCCTGGACTACTCTCCCCAGGGATCCCCCTGACTTGCCTTTGATCTCTGTTCAACATCTCGTAACCCAAAAGGCCTTCCCTGACAACCCTCTAGGAAGGAGCAGTCTTCTATCCCCAACACCCCCACCCCCTCCCTGCTGCACTTCTCTCTGTAGCATCTACCTCCTTCTGTATAATTGCTTGTGTCTGTAATAACCAGCTCCACCCCTTACATGTAATCTCAGTGAGAGGAAGACTTTCACAGTTGAACACCTAGGAGAATGCCTGGCACAGAAGAGGTGCCATAAATGTATGAGAATAAGTGAAGGAATGAATTTAGAAGACAGTTTCTATTCCACCTGAAGTGCTTCTGTTATATGTTCTGCCTTGTATGGAAAAGCAAGTAGATTCAGAGTCAAAGGGGCATAACTTTCATAGTTCAGTTAAAGGAGCTCTGGGCCAGAGCAAATAAAACTCAGTACTGGTCCCTACTTGGTCCCAAGCAGGTGGAGCATTAGATCAGTCCATTTATCTTGAGCGTCTAAGATTCCTTGCCAGAAGATACACTTCATCATTCTATCATATCTAGCCCACTAGAATTTCATTAGAAAGTATGGGAAAATAAATATTCTAAGAGCATTCTTATCAATCCTTTCCTGACCCTAATCCCCTTACTGTTTTCACTGCCTTGTGAATGGTGCCCCTACTCATCCAGACACCAAAGCCAGCAACTTAGACTCCCGTCCACAGATCTCTCCAACACCCAGCAACTCATCAAATTCTCTAGAAACTACTTCCTTAACTTCTCTCAATTGCATTTGCCTCTCCCTTTTCCTAGGACCTTTGTCTTAGAGCAGCCTCACTCCTGCAGATTGCTCAGATAGCTTCTTAAGTAGTCTCCCAACCTCCACTGTTGCCTCATTCCAATTGATTCTTTATCCTGCAGTGCAAATATGTTCAAGTCCCCTCTTTGCTTAGAATCCATTGAATGTTCTTCCCTCCAGATCAGGTTCAGTTTCCATAGATATAAGTACCAGAGACCCTCCATTTAGCCATAGCTTTCACTATGCTCATGTCCTGCCCTCAATAACTTATGTTCCTCAAAACCCAAGGTACAATTCTATGCCTCGGTGCATTTGCACATGCCATTTCCTCTTCCTAAAGCGGCCCTGCTCTCTTACACCTCACCCAATGCTCTGCTCTGTTCTCCCACAGCTCCTGTGTTTCTTTCTCTCATGGCATTTTCCTTGCTTAATGGAAAGGAAACTTGACACTTAATGTTGGCTTAAGTGTCTGCATCCCTGAACTATACTCTGAGCTTCCTGAGGGAGAAAAAAATGGCTCTTTCTGTTCCAAACCCCACAACCAACAATTGTGGGCACATGATAGATGTAAAATGGGCCAATGGAAATGTAGAAGTACTTTGAAATATTTATAAAACACCAAATGGGTATCATTAAGGTATTATTAATGCAGTGTGAGAAATTGCCCGGAGGAAACACACCTGGAGAAGGTTGGGGGTTGTGCCTTTACTGCCATGCCTTGCTATGTGTGCTTCCAGCCAAAGTTACATTACGTGCTAAGACTAATCTCCTTGTTCATTTTATGCCTGCCACTTTACCAAAATATCCCCAGGATGCTGTCTGAACACTGGAAAAGTGATTTTTTCAGCTTATTTTGGGAAGCCAAATAGAGATCCATTTTCATTTCATGGTAGGAGTAAATACCCTACCTACTGTGCTTTGCTTCCAGCTGGAAATGAACCAGGTAGCTATGTACTCTCTCATGTTTGCAAGAGAGAAAGTTGCTGGATTTGTTGTTTATCCCTTTAGGTCAGTCAGGGGCCAGGAAGTCAAAGTATCAGAGCAAATGTATATTACATACTGAGTACATATCTAGAAAGAGGGAACAGCAAAAGACCGATGCTGAGGCCATATAGCAATCCACAGCACAGAGCCCTGAATAGTGCCTCACAATTTGGTTTTCTTCCAACAGAACAACACATTTAGTTGGGCGATTAACCCAAATGAAAGGTTTCAGATTTATTTCATTGGCAGATAGAAATTAAGTTGCAGAAACTCAACAAGCACAGACTACAGTTAGTTTCATTTATTTTTCATTACCCAAGTAATCCATGAATATATTGTCACTATAAAAATTGAAACAATTACAGATAAAGTTGAAGTCCCACTTGACAACTCACCACTCTACTCAATTCCCCTCCCTGGGATTACTAGTGCTATCAATTTGAAGTGCCATCAGACACATGCCTGTGCATGCACACATGTGCACAACCCCCCCCACCACACACACACACACACACACACACACACACACACAGATGTTAAAATGAAGCTATTTAACCTTAGCTTTGGCTGAGGCTCCAAGATAATAAAAGCTCTATTCCAACGTGAGATACAAGATCAGTATGGAGGACATCAATGGTTTTCATCCATGGACCATGTTTAGGGCATAAAAAGATTTTGAGAAGGACATTACATGGTGAGTAAGGGTTTTGGGTGAAAGCTGTTGGACCCTACATCCATGGAGACAGGGAGAGTTGACATGTCTTTGTTCACCTCAAACCAAGAAAAAGGGCTTCATTGGGACTATTGAGAGTTGGATATGTGTCCCTGACATCATTTGATGTAGCTGTCTGTTTTCTGTATTGCTTTTGCATTTTGTTTCTTATAAAATCCCTTTCCTACTCTCAAGGTTAGAAATATATTCTACTTTTCTTCTAATGCTTTTGTGATGTTTTAGTCATTTAGGAATTTGGTTTGTCTAGAATTTTGTTTCCATGGTGTAAGAAAGTGAACTAACTTTACTTTTTCCCAAGTTAATTTGATTACTTTGATTTGGATAACAAATTATTTCAACACCATTCATTACACACTGGTTTGAAAGTCTACCTTTATCATATACTAAAGCTGTAAATATTCGCTGATTGCCTTCTGAATTATATTCTGCAGCATTGGTCAACTTGTCCATTCTTTTTGTGTATATTTATTAGAATCCAATTGTGCTTCCATTTCACTAAGTTGAGAACCTCACACAAAGAATGGTATACTTACCATTGTGTATTTTCCAGGCCACTACAGGCAGAGGTAAACTCAGGGTCATGATGGTGGTAGCACCAGGTATCTGACTCAGCCCCCACTCACTAAGGCAGGCCCTAAACTTGCACTTTTCCTGACCCCTCTGCTCAGAATTCTCAGCATCTCTGGAAAATACCTCCCCTCTGCTCCAGAGAGACTTCTTTGTCTAACAACTGACACTTTCCACTCCTGCTTCAACATCCCTAGGGAATGCCTGATGCTGTTTCTATGAAGCTAACACACTGCACCCACTCCTCCATCTCTTACCTTCACACCTGGGTGCCACATTGTTGCCCCTCCCAAGAATACTTCCTTACTCACTGAATGTCTTCTGGAGGGCTCAGTGACTTGGCCCTTTCTGTTTTTTCTCACTTCTTTTTGCAGCACTACCTTCCTTGAATCAGGCATAAGATGATGGGACACCAGTGCAAGACTCTTGGAGGGATGGATGCAATGAGACACTCCTGTAATTCTTGTCCACTGTCCAGCAGACAACACCTGTTGGTTCTATACCTCATCATCCAGACATGTCTAGGACACTCATATATGCACAGCTTCAGTTCTCATAGCTGAGACATCTGCTTTCTGCCACAAAGTTTACAAGGACAAAACCATGGGTTTTACTCATCTCTACAATGGGGTAATGCTATGTTCTTTACAAGGCTTTTGTGAGAGTTAATGAGAGCTCATTGTAAGGGCTCAATAGTTGCCTCTTACCTTTCCTTCCCCACTAAATTAGGTCAACACCCAGATGAAGCGCCACCTCTTCTCTGAAGCTTTGTCCACTATGTCACTGTGCTAATACACAATGATCTCTCCATATTGAATTTTATCTATGTCTGGCCTTTTATTTTTTCTTTAGGGAAAGATTTTTATTTTCAGACAATAGATATTTAAATCACAGTATCATGGACTCTGGCTTAGCTACACTCATCATCTCGTGAATGTCTATGGAAACTGAATTAGGAGCACTCCAGAGGGCTGGCCCTGGATTATTCCACAGCTTCATTTAATTATAACCATCAAAGTTAATGAGAGTCATAAACTCTTTCATAACATACCAATGGGCTGTGTGATTGGAGGGGAACCTGGACATTTCGTTATAAAGCTAGCATATCAGAAAAGACACAACTAAACAACACCTTTTCTCTTATGAAGAAAAAGACACAGAAACATAATTTGGTGACATTTTCACACTTGCTAAAATTAACTTTCGGTCAAAAGAACAGTGGAGTTGTTAGCTTTATTTTCTGATAAAATTTTAATCTCAGGTTGGATAAGCAATTTTGTTTGCCATTAAGTGTGAGACTACTTGAAGTAAAGTCATGTAGACAATAGGACATTATATAGAAAGGATAAAAAGGTTAACAGAAAGAAAGATCAGAAAGAAAATGAAAAGTAGAATAATTGTGTCAGAAACTTGGTAAATTGGTATATTAGTGTTCTCTGTATTGGTTCCAGAGAACCAATCGGAGAGATAGATAAGAAGGTAGATGATAGATAGATAGATAGATAGAGGTACAAATATAAAGAGATGTATTATATGGAATTGGCTCATGCAATTATGAAGACTGACAAGTCCCAAGATCTATAGAGTGAATCGCAAGATGGTGACTCAGGAGAGTAGATTAAGTATTTCTAGTCTGGAGGCAAGCGAAGGTCAAGGTCCCAGCTTGAATGCAGTCAGGCAGAAGAAATTGTCTCTTACTCAGGACAATCAGCCTTTTTGTTCTATTCAGACTTTCAACTGATTGGTTGAGGCCCACCCACATCAGGGAGGAAATCTGCTTTAAGTAATCTACTGATTTAAACGTTCATTTCATGGAAAACACTTTCACAGAAATACCCAGATTAATGTTTAACCAAATATCTGAGCATCCCCTGGCCCAATCAAGCTGACACATAAAATTAACCATCATACCTTGCCAATATATAATAGTCCCCGTATTGGGACTTCTGTATCTACATCTGTATGGGTCTCTATGTGCGTGTATAGCATTTAAGAAATGTTGGGCTTCCCTGTTGGTGCAGTGGTTGAGAGTCCACCTGCCGACGCAGGGGACACGGGTTCATGCCCAGGTCCGGGAAGATCCCACATGCCGCGGAGCGGCTGGGCCCATGAGCTATGGCCGCTGAGCCGGCGCATCCGGAACCTGTGCTCCACGATGGGAGAGGCCACAACAGTGAGAGGCCCACGTACCGCAAAAAAAAAAGAAAAAAAGAAATGTATTCTTCTCACCTGTTTTTAAAGCTTTGCTCTTGGATTCTTGAAATCCCACCATAGATTTTTTAAACTGGGGTCAAATTCAGATAACATAAAATTAACTCTTTTAAAGTATACAATTCAGTGGCATTTAGGATACTCCCAATGTTGTGCAAAAATGACCTCTATCTAGTTTCAAAACATTTGTATCACCCCAAAGGGAAACCCTATGCCCATTAAGTAGTCATTCTCATGCTTACTTCGGCAGCACTTATACTAAAATTGGAACTATACAGAGAAGATTAGCATGACCCCTGTGCAAGGCTGACTTGCAAATTTGCAAAGCATTCCATATTTTTATTAGCATACTAAATGAAGTAAGTCAGAAAGAGAAAGACAAGTACCATATGATATCACTTATATTTGGAATCTAAAATATGACATAACTGAACTTATCTATGAAAAGGAAACAGAGTCACAGACATAGAGAACAGACTTGTGGTTGCCAAAGGGGAGGGGGATGGGGGAGGGATGGAGTGGGAGGTTGGGGTTAGTAAATGCAAACTATTACACATAGGATTGATAAACAACAAGGTCCTACTGTATAGCACAGGGAACTCTATTCACTATCCTGAGATACACCATAATGGAAAAGAATATAAAAAAAGAATTTATATATATGTAAAAAAGTAGTAAATCTCTGATACTCACAGACTAAAAAAAAGTACTCATTCCCCATTTCCCCCTTTACCCAGCCTCTGGCAATTATTAATATACTTCCTGTCTCTATAGAGTTTCCTATTCTGGATACTTCATATAAATGGAATCATATAATATGTGACCTTTTATGTCTAAAATCTTTCACCTATCATAATGTTTTTCAAGTTCATTCTTTTGTAGCATGTATCAGTACTTCATTCCACTTTATGGCTCAATATTCCATTGTAGATAAACACATTTTGTGTATCTATTCATCTGTTGATGTGCGTTTGGGTAGTTTCCACCTTTCGGCTATTGTGAATAATGTTACTATGAATAATAGTAGCATTACTGTGTACAATACCTTTTCGAGGGTGTACAAATAACAGTTCAAAACCCTGCTTTCAATTTTTCTGGGTATTTCCAAATAGTGAATTTCTGGGTCATATGGTAATTCTATATTTAACTTTCTGAAAAACTGTTTTCCCCATCATAAATGTTTAACAGGAAATTACTCATGAAATACAAGCGTGGGAAATCAGGACAATGTTTAACACACACACACACAGACACTCACACCCTTAGAGGTTGCAATCTGCCATACTAAATGTTTGTGATGATGAAAAGTCCATCTGATATTGTAAGTACATCAGAGGCCTTATTAAAAGTTAAAATGATAAAGATACTCTGTTCCACTGATGGTTTTCTTTTCTCTCCCCATCACATGTGATACCAAACTCAAGCTTTCAATGATAGAGGCCATATACTGACTTTTCCTGTTGCCTCAATAGCAGCCAGCAGCAGACTCCAACCTCCTTCATTGCTTCATAACATTCTTATATAGGAGACCGATATAGCCCTCAGGGTCATTCCAAATGACAGCCTTCTAGCTCTGCAGAAACTCAGAAACTTACCCAGAGAAAGAAATGACAGAGGTCTCTGGGGTCAAGTGTTCTAGACTGACATGTGACCTCACCCCTAAAGTTGAGTACCCTGTCCCAGCTACCCTCCAGGGCTGGGCTCAGACAGAGGTAGCTGTGAAGGAAGCAGAGAGGAATGGGCTGGGGAGTTCCTGAGAGACCACAAAGCCTCCACAATCAGGACTCCAACTTTGCTGACCCAGGAAGGATTTCCCTTCCAATAAGCATTGTTTCAGTTAAGATATTTAAGGGGTTTTCTTCCAGCAGAACTATTAGAGACAAAATGAAAATCAGACAGTCTTGAGAGAAGAAATTGGTCACATACAAAATTTTGGTCCTCATTCTTAAGCAGCTGGACCACAGATGAAGGCTTGAAACTTTGGCTTCAGACTCCTCCATTAGTCAGCATCGTACAGCAACTGGGTCTGCCCAGCAGCCAGAAAGCACTTAATGCATCCCTATCCCCCCTATTTCCTCCTGTATGGCTCTCTCTCTAGTCAACAGACATCTTAAAAAAATAGACCATCCCTTGAAAAAGATTGCTGACCCCTCATTAAGAAAGACTGAAGAAAGTTCAGTCATCTTAGAAGTTCTTCCTAAAATATAATAAAGAATATTGACCTTACTTCCCCCAATATACATTGTTGTATATCAGAATATAAATTTTGAAATATAAATATAAAAAGAGAGGGGAGATATCATCTACTCTTTTTTACATAAATGCAAGCTTTTACTTTTGTCAAAAAAGAAAGTACATACACAGGGCGTTTCTGGATTTCAGAATTTGCCGCCAGAGAAGAATAATTAGAATTAAAAATTTGCTGCACTAGTTATTTAAATCAGGTTCCCTTGCTCTAACTACCAGGCACTATGTAGACTCACAGCCGAGAAGCTGGTCCTACCACTGTTACAACACCAGACCACCCATTTCACAGGGCCCAGCCCCACTTTATAGGGAAAGATGCAGGTGAATGACAACGCTTGGGAGCCAAGATTCCATTGTTCTCTGTTGGGGAAAGCCTGAAGCATAGTCTAACGATGTGTAAAGTGAAATTTCTTTCTGACGGAGTCATCCCCTGCTGGATACAGAAGATAAAAGAGAACAGCATCATTCTGTGCTGAAAATGTACAGTGCGTGGTGATTACATCATCCATCAGGAGGCTGTGAATCTGTTGATAAGGTGAAAGCAACTGATAATCATACTAACATGACAGAATACAAGAAAGCATGATGGAGGGGGCTGAGGCTGTTTGGGACATACAGGTAAGCTCTGAAGACTCAGCAATGGACCTTAGAGACCTCACAGATTCCCCCAGGACAGCCAAAGACAGGAATCCTACCAGCTTGCCTGGACTACTGCATGGGAAATCCATCTCCACCTTGGATCTCCCATCATGCAATCCAGAATTTATTACTTCACTACATATATTTTTTCAAGAGAAGGTGATTGGTCTTATTTTTCTCAGCTCTTAGGAAATTGGTGGGAACAAGTGATGGATTGAGTGCCTCATTGCCTGCAGTCTTCCCCTCCCTCCTACAACCCAATGGCATGGATTCCCCAGTTGCCAGTGCAGAACTCTAATGTTTTTAATGTGGCAACGCTCCCACAAGGAGCAGTGTTGATTAGAGAAAAGAGCAGTAATAACAGTACCTCCACCTACTGATGACCTACTGCGTGTCAGGCTGAATGTTTCCCATTCATTCTGCACCAGAAGGCAACTATAAAGATGAGTCCAAGGAAAACCAAATGTCATTAAATTCAGTATATAAAATTGCACCACTGAAAACTTTCTCATGAACGAAGAACATACCACACTTAGGGATAGAGTGCTGTAATTGAAGTCTCTCATTCATAGATTGCCCTCTTTTTTCCAGAGATGTTTAAGCAAACCTACAAGTTCATTTATACTAATGCCTTAAGGACTGAATTCAAAAGGATCATTTTTGCATTCTCAGAAGAGAGTCAGATCCGTTTCAGTGGGCCTGGGAGTTTTCATCGGGCTAGTGATCTCAGTGAACATCTTTCATGTGCGCTGATTTATCAGATACTGCTTAATTTAATTTTCAAAACACACTGTTTTTCAGATGAAGAATCAGAGGTTCAAGGAGGTTAAGTGAATCAGCCTAGATCTCACAGATAGCACATGTCAGGGTCGGTCTCTAAGCCCACGGTCTGGGGGCTGTCCTTCCCCACAAGTCTGGCTGAGCAGCCCTTCTCAGGAAGGATTGGTCTAGCTCTCACTGACCCCCCAGGCCAATTCCAAAGCCATCCTTTCACAGCCAACTGCAAATAGCATCAAGAGGTTGAGAAAATTGCATTGGAGCATCTGACCTCCCAAGGGCAGCCCTTGGTTCTCCCCAGCTAAAAGCCTCATTTTCCAAGTCTACTACTTTGAGTTGGATTGCAGAACTAGTTGAGGTTAAAACAAGAAAATTCATGCTCCACAATCAAATAAGATCAGATGATCCAGAAGACTTGAGAAATAAAGCGAGGAACCACACTTACTGGGTAACAATTGACAAAAACCTTTGAGCGGGGCTTTGGCCTGCATTTCCTAATAATTCAGGCAGAACTGAGTAACTCGTGATGCATGGAGAGAACCATCTTTCTCAGAAAGCGTTTCCAATTTTTGCAGAAGCATTTAGCTAACTTGCAATTTTTAAAAATGTGCTCCAAAGCACGTCGTTCAAATTAATTTTTGAATGTTGAGATCAGCCTTCTTTTGGATCTGTGAGAGATGCTCCATATAGCACAGGATGTTAGAGTGGTACTTTCTTCTCAGGTCATGGGAAGACATTTCCTATGAGCTTCTAGATGACACACATGTCAGAAAGGGTGTTCATCAACTTGCCAGTGTTCCTTTATGGTCACTAGAGAGCTGCCTCTTTCTTTTGATCTTTGAGAAATATATTGTGAAATATTTCTGACATATAAAACTATGGAGAAAATAATATAATAAATGCAAGCGTATCCATCTCCCAGCTTAAAAAATAGAACTGTGCAAACATACCTGAATCAGTCTGTGTTCCCCATCCCATTCACTCTTGGGGATGTCCATCATACCTGGGCATGTCTTATACTTTTACCAAAATCCTGTACAACTAAGCAATACTGAGTATCATTTTACACAATTACACATTACTTAAACAGTGCATCAATGACATTGTTCACAATGTATTCTTCTGAAACTCTTTTCACTCAACAATATGCATACAAGAATCATCCAAGTTGAATGAACCTTGAGATTATCATACTAAGTGATGTAAGTCAGACAAAGACAAATACCATATTTTATCAGTTATATGTGAAATCTAAAAAATAGTACAAATGAACCTATTTACATATATATGTGAATCACTTTGCTGAAACTAACACAATATTGTAAATCAACTTTAATTTAAAATTTTTTAAAATAAATTCACCCTCAAAGGAAAAAAAAAAAAAAAGAATCTTCCAGGGCTTCCCTGGTGGCGCAGTGGTTGAGAGTCCGCCTGCCGATTCAGGGGACATGGGTTCATGCCCCGGTCTGGGAAGATCCCACATGCCGCAGAGCGGCTGGGCCCGTGAGCCATGGCCGCTGAGCCTGCGCGTCCGGAGCCTGTGCTCCGCAATGGGAGAGGCCACAACAGTGAGAGGCCCGCGTACCGCAAAAAAAAAAAAAGAATCTTCCACGTTGATGCATATAGTTCCAGGTCATTTATTGTTACTGTTGTATAGTATTTCACTACACAAATATAATTCAGTGTAATGCACCATCCTCTTGTTAATACTTAAGATGTTTCTAATTTTTTACTATTGTATATGAAGCTGATATGCATGTTCTTGCATTCCATTCTATCATTCTATCATTGAATACTTTCATGCATTCTTAACACTTTCTATATTCTCTGTGTCTCCTTGGGCACATATGTGAGATTTTCTCTGACACATTTCCTAGAAATAGAAATGCTGGGTCACAGGGTACGCTCATTTTCATGTTTATTGCATGTGGGTAAACTGCTGTCCAAATTGGTTGTACACATTTTCCTCTGTACTTCCTCTTTCTCCATATTCTCACCAACACTTAGTATTTTCAGTTTTCAATTTTTGCCAATCTGATGCCAATCTGACTGTCTTTTAGCTTTGCATTTCCTGATTATGATGCGGTTGAATATTTTTTCTTAATGGGTCATTTGGGTATTTTCTTCTCAAATTATCTGTTTATATCATTTGCTTATTTCTCTAGTAGGATTATCTTATCATCAAATTTCAAATGTTCTTTACATGTTTTGTGTATACATATCACAAACATCTTTACATCTTATCCTTGTCTATGGTTTTCTCCCCCCAATTTTTTTCCTTTCAGTATTTGAAACACAGAGCTTCTATCATTTTAATCAAGTTGAATTTATCAACTTGATTTTAATCAAGTTTTTAATTTAGTCAAGTGTTAATCAAGTTTTAGTCAAGCTTTAATTTAGTCAAGTTTCAATTTTAATCAAGTTTTTAAAAGTGGTTTTCTCCCCCCACTTTTTGTCCTTTCCATATTTGAAACAGAGTTTCTATCATTTTAATCAAGTTGTCTTTATATTTGTCCTCTTTGTATGTACTTTGTATGTACTGCCCTACCACAAAAATCACAAAGATGTTTTATTAAATGTTTTCATAAAAAATAAAAATTATGGGTTTCCCTGGTGGTGCAGTGGTTGAGAGTCCTCCTGCCGATGCAGGGGACACGGGTTCGTGCCCCAGTCTGGGAAGATCCCACATGCTGCAGAGCGGCTGGGCCCGTGAGCCATAGCCGCTGAGCCTGCGCGTCTAGAGCCTGTGCTCTGCAACGGGAGAGGCCACAACAGTGAGAGGCCCGCATACTGCAAAAAAATAATAAAAATAAATAAATAAAAATTAATATTCTCATATTTTATGTCTTTATCCTCCTTAGGGTTGATTTTTACATATGGTGTGAGATAAAGATAAATTTCATTTCTTTCCTTAATAGATAACCAATTGTTCCAAAAGCATTTGTTAGGTAGACTGTTCTTTTGATACTGATCTACAATACAGTCCTCTCATATATTGTTTCTGTTTAAGCATTAGATAGTTTATGGGGTCATTTATTTCTTCCCTTGGTCTATATATCTGATCTTTTGCTAATAGCACACTGGTCAAATTACCATAGTTTCAAAATAAGTCTTGTTTTCTGGTCAAACATGGCCTCTCTGTCCTAGTTCTCTTCAAAATTGTCTTCAAAAAAGAGCTATTATTTGTTGGCCTTGCAATTTTCATATAATCTTCTCATATGTTGTTTGGAGTTACACTGGATTTTTAGATTATTTGGGAGAGAGTAAAAATTTTCATGATTTTGGGTTTCTCTATGCATAAATATAATCTATCTCTCTCATTGATTTGACTCTATTAAAATATATTTTAGCAATGATTTATATTTTCTCCATAAATATCATTCTTAGCTCTTATTAAATTTATTCCTAGGAAACCTATATATTTTGTTATTGTAAATTTTTTTTAGAGGAGCGTATTTCGTTGCTGCTGATATGTACCATGGTGACTGACTTTATAAAAACTGATATCCTTTCCAGTGATATTTCTAAACCCTCATTAATACTAATAACTTGTCTGAAGACTCTCAAGTTTTTATGGAGATAATCATGTCCTCTGTAAATAATAATAGCTTTTTTTTCCTTTCAAACTCATACAACTTATTTCTTTTTCTTATCCCGATCTGTGATCTGTAGAACAGTTTTGCACAGAAACAGTGATTCTGGGCATATGTTTCTGAAATCTATAGGTTTCATCATTAAACATGTTTGCTCTGTGTTTTGCATGTTCCTTTCATTAAATTTACTAAATCTTATTAAAAATCATGAATAGGTGTTGAATTTTATCCCAAGCTTTTTCTGAATCTATTAAGATGATTATTTTTTTCCTCTTACAATTAGTGTCATAAATTACATCAGATTTTCTAATGTTCAATCATCCTCATATATGTGGGATACACACAGCT
Organism: Phocoena phocoena; assembly: GCF_963924675.1. Lineage (NCBI taxonomy): Eukaryota > Metazoa > Chordata > Mammalia > Artiodactyla > Phocoenidae > Phocoena > Phocoena phocoena. The sequence goes on along the minus strand of NC_089220.1, from coordinate 127,919,254 downwards.
TGGTCATGTGGACCACAGTTCAATACCTTAGTTCTGTTGACTGTATGTGTGGCAGCTGTTGGTTGCCTACCAGATAGCCGTTCCCATCCCACTTCCAGAACTCTGGCTGGCCATGAACTTCAAGAGAACTTTTTCATTCGTCCAAGTCAATCATTGCATTTCCTTTCCCTTACCACATGAGGGGAAATCTGCTTATGGGAGAAAGAGGAAAAGAATTTCTGGGGAAATTTCCTTTGACATACAAGAAGGAGAGTCTTTTTTCTAATCTTTGGACCTTGTTATATATGGATGTGGTGCCTGGAGCTGCTGCAACCTTCTTGCTGCCATAAATAGCTCTCTTGCTACCTTTTCACAAAAATCAATATGCAAAGGATAGCAGAGGAGGACGATGGACTCCTTCAGAACACTGCTGAGACCCTGACTGGACCAACCCCTGGAACTGCCCCACCTTTGAACTTTTTTGTCAATAATACTTAAGCCATTTTGAATTATATCTTCAGTAACCTAAGGCCAAAAGTGTTCTTACAAACATCCTGTTTTCTGATGACTCTAGAATTTTCTCCATTCATTGATTCACTTATGTCTTTGACAAATATGTATGGAGGGCTGACCACATGCCAGACACTGCCCTGAGGGCTGAAGATAGAGACGACTGGGCTCTGCCTTTTGGAGCACACAGCTTGGAAATGGAAACAGACTTATAAGCAAATAAAATTGAAATCCCTCCCATTCTGCACATTCAAAAGATGAGATAGCTCCACAATTCTATGGGAGTATGGGAGATGGCAGAGGTTTTAATTTTATCCTGGGAGAGACAGAGGAGGTATCCAAAAGACATCTGACCCTTGGAGAATAATTAGTTTTATAATTAGTCATGGAGACAGAATAAAGGAATTTAAAGGGCAGGGGCTGTGAGTTTATGATCTTGAAATAACTTGGGAATGGAAGCAGCTGGGCTCAGTTGGTCTTACAGAAATGAGATGCAAGTTTTAAGAGAGATGAAGTTTCAGTTTCCCTTTAGGCAATGGGGGTGGAATGAAGAGCAGCCAGAGGGTGTTACAACGCACTGCTCTGTTGTTGTCAGGTTTCCAGGGGTTAGGAAAGTGTGAGTGGGGCAAGCTGAGGGGGAGTGGGGAACTGAAGGCAGGACTTCCTTCTGAAGTCAAGCTTAAGAAGTAAGGGACAATAGTGGACATCCCTGACAAAAGGTCTGCACCAAGAACGGTCAGGTGTGGCTGGTGGGGTGCTGAAGTGGAGGTGGGGAGATTTCCGCAGGCACTGATGGCAATGACAAGGAATCCTAACACATTTCTCCCCACCCACTCCATATCTGGATGAACTAGACAAAGCTCACACCAACTATTAAAAGCCAACTGTGTGCAACTCTGCCCAGCTCTACATCCATGACATCACAAATGATTGCTTAAAATTGGCCACAGTGAGAGTATTTACACCATGGAAATAGGCAAATGCTTCACATCAGTATTTTTTGTTTTGGAGCCTATTGTTAAACATTTACCAGCATACTACTGCATGAGCTAATGCAGGGCACAAATTTTCCAAAAAAGTCTGACTCTTCATTCATGGATCTACTACAGTTCCCCTTCCAGAGAGCTGGACATATTATTGCAGGATGCATGTAACTAGAGTTTGAAACGAACTATCTCTTCCCAGGCACAGTATCACAATGTGAGCATCGGCTGCAAAGATTTGATGATGGCACTAAAAATTCGGGAGCAGCAGGTTACAGAGCTCCCTTGCTCCCTTCCTCCCTGCCTCTGAGACTGGTTCACACTTAACACCTGGAGGAGTATCTGTGATGATGGGAAATCAAGGTAGCCCTCCTGTAACCAACGTCATGATCGTGGCAAATCTTCCTCCTCCCTTCCTACCCCAACCTCCTCTCCCAACACTCAACAACAGCCCTGGGCGGCTCCAGCTCAAGGACAGTAAGTCATCATTTGGCATTGGTATGGAGAGCCTCTTGGGCATATTTTTTGGCATGGAGTGAAGGGTTAATAGAGCCTCTTGGAGTCTAGCACTCAGTTTATTTCTTCTTTCCAATTTCTTAATTTCTTTTTTACCTCTGAGATTGTCAAACCACCCTGTTAAATGTTGTGACCTCTTAGATGACATGACTTGAATTTTCACAGAGCTGCTGTCAGTTCAGTTTCTTAGAGGGAACTGGGAATCTCTTTAGTCTCATCTCCTAAATCTCAAATTCTCTTTACCTCTAATCTTAACAGAAGAGTAGGGACAGAACTGGCCATTCTTTGGGGATCACCAGAATAAGAAACTCCACCCCACAAATGATTGAAGACAGTTCACCCATTGCAAAGGTCTAGAGAGTCAGGAACAGGAACAAGAATAAAACTCCCTCTTACTCATTAGCACAAGTCCTTTACCACTGAATTGTTTGTCATAGCAATAAAATTAACACCATTAAAAAGAGAACAACTAAGTGTTCAGAAGAGGAGCTTGGTTAAGCAAGCTCTGATACATGGTTACATTGGTATGCTATATGACTATCTGAAAACATGATATAGAAGAATATTTAATGACATATAGAAGAATATTTAATGTGGACATAAAATGTCCACATGTGTTGCTAAACAGAAGAGCTGTCATATGCATCCTACACACACACACACACACACACACACGAAGTAACTATGGAGATACTGAATACATAAAGAAAAAAAAATGACTGGTAGAGACCATACATCAAAAGTCAAGAGTTTTGTAATGATTTTTAGTAACTTTATTTGTATTTTGCATTTTCATATGATATAGCACTTTCCTTTTAGTTTAATTGCAGAGATGCTTATCTCCCTACTTCCTTGCCTCTCTGGAAAATCCCTTCTGCTATAACTCTGAGCTAAATGACCTGTCTACCCTCAGGCAATTGCTCAAGAAGTTCAGTGAACTCATCACCACTCACAGAAATCAAGCTACAATCTCCTTGCAGGCTGAGATCTGAGTTCAGAACTTGCAAGAGGGCCTCCTGATGCAGTTACAGCCTATAGAGCCTATGTCCTGCCAAGAACAGCCCACTTCATTTATTCAGCCATTGCAGCTAGTAGCAAGGTGCTTTCAAAACATACCTCCAGTCACCTTGCAAGACAGCGTGGTGGCAGTTCAGGCCTGGGCCAGATGAGGGTGGAAGAACCTTTAGCCTAAGTTACCTTGTTTACCTGGGAATTATGTGGGAAATGAGCCTTGTGATCATGCAGAATGACAAGTTCCTTTACTAGAATTTTCCAGTTAGAATTTACCCTCTATCTTTAATCCTGATTTTAATTTCAAATTTAAAAAAATTTTGAGGGTAATCATTCTAAAATCATTTTCACACTTTTCTGCCTTGGTAAGGAAAGCAAACAAAATCTTGTGAACTTATTTTGATGAATGTTAATTCTAATTAGGTTGTTCTGCCCCATGTGACACTAATGTGGCTTGCAGCCCTAAGTCATGCAGCCCCAAATGCTTTGCCTTTCACTTCTTTCCGAAGTCCATCTCCTTCCACCGTTAAAAAGACACTTCAGGGTTTCCCTGGTGGTGCAGTGGTTGAGAATCTGCCTGCCAATGCAGGGGACACGGGTTCGAGCCCTGGTCTGGGAAGATCCCACATGCCGCGGAGCAACTAGGCCTGTAAGCCACAACTACTGAGCCTGCGCGTCTGGAGCCTGTGCTCCGCAACGGGAGAGGCCACAATATTGAGAGGCCCTTGCACTGCGATGAAGAGTGGCCCCGGCTTGCTGCAACTAGAGGAAGCCCTTGCACAGAAAAAAAGACCCAACACAGCCAAAAATAAATAAATAAATAAATAAAAAAGAAGACACTTCACACTCCCTCCAGAGAGAAAGCGTTAATTTCTTGTCTCCTCTACAATCCTCCACTTCTAATTTTATCTGATTGTGACAACAGAGCCACAGCTCATTCATATTATTTTAAAATTCTGAGTAAATAAGCTCTGAATAAAGCCTTGATTTTTGTTATTTTACCCCTAGGGGTTTTCATCTATATTTTCAACCTGATCTGGTCAGAATTTATTTATTTATTTATTTATTTGCTGTTGGCAGGGTGGGGGGGGGGTAGTTTATGCTCTGACTTGTTGAAGTATTATAGAAATGACCTCCAAATATGAGATATTCACCTGTCTTTTAAATATAGTTTTTACTGATACTTTGCTCTTTTTTGTCATCTTCACTTAAATAAATGTTCTTCCATGGAAAAAATTACATGCTATATTTAAATATGACCTGCTGTCCTACACACAGAGTAGATGCTTGATAAATCCTGGTTAAGTGGTGATCCATGGAACTCTAAGGCTCTCTGGAAGCCAGAGATTAAGTCACGAAGTAGTAAATCAAAGATACAGAGTGCCTAACAGTGTGATGAAAAATCACGTTACAAGGAGAAAAAATACTTACTAAAACAGTGGTCTTTAAATCTTTTTGTTTGGCAACTCTCTACAAAAAACTCTGAAAAACTAAATATTCAGTGGCACATTTATAATTTGACTTCCAAAATGTGTCATTGTAAGTCTGAAGATTTACAAAGAACATATTCTTCGGTATAATATAAATACTGATTTCCAAAAATAGAAGTGTCTCTTCATTTTAAATGTATCCAGTGGAATCTAGATACTATGGTGATTAGATACTTCTAACATCCATTTTTAAAATATACAGACAAGTTCCTCTTTAACAGTCAGAAATTTCACATCCTTCCTTTTTCTCCTTGAACTCCTATTTGCATTCCACAAAACTGAAAGGACTTTACGCCTTCTCAGTGGGCTTTTCATTACAGTTATTAATACTACATAATTGATAGGTAAATATTCCTCATAAGATTGTATTGGAGATGTACACTTAATGAGATACATGAGGTCTTTCTCAACTTGTTCATGTATTCATGGGTGATCATTGCATATTGCTAGAAGGAGATAGGATATGACATCATTTATATTCCTATTTTTAATTTTGATAAATATAATTACTGAATAAATGTCAGTTACATAAATAAGTAGATAGGAATGAAAAGAATACTGTTATAGTAATGTTGCTTATTTTTAAGAATGCCATCTGAGATATGCCAAAATCACATGGTAATCCATCTTCAAAAATTATTTTAATGATCTACCAACTCTCCACTCAAGGAGATCGTTCTTCAATATTGCTGAAAGCAAGGAACTAGAATCCACCTGCTTGCAAAAGGATGTGTTGCCCAGACATTTGCTTTCTCAACACCAATGTTCAAAGCTTACCTTGCTTGGTGCCCCAGAGCACGTTTTTTAGATGCTGAATCTAAAGGATTGTAGCATTTGAGGTGGGTGAAGGGTGGGAGAAGGTGATTGTGAAGGGGAAGTAGGAGAAGTAGCATGATAGACACTTTCACAGGCAGACCACCTTGAAGAAAGCACAGGTATGAAGGTTGATGGCTTTAGAAAACTATTCCCACCCCCCTTGAAAAGTCCAGATGTCATCCCAGTGGGAGGATCAGTGAACTAGAAGACTTGGAGAAAGCTTCAGGGAAGACTCTTGAACTGAGCCTGGAGGGTGGGTGAGATTTAAATAAGCACAGAAGTCTTGGGAGCACCAGATACCTGAGAGGCACAGCTGGAGCAAAAGCCCTGATTGGGGTGTCCCGATAGAAGACACTTGAGGAACAGTGGCCTGGAAATACCCAAGGATAAACCCTTTGGCTGTCTCATTCTAATTCCAGATTCTACAGGGATAAACAGCATGAGCTTTTGGTGGACAAGACTCTAGATCAGAGATTAAAAACTTAAACTCCTAGAGAAATTAGGTAGGTAATATAAGAGAGAGCAGATGCTATGACATAGCTCATGACATAAGTTGTATGGCATTGCACATGGTGGGGACTGGTGGGCACTGGGGAATGTTGTCCCGTCCAAGGGGGTTGGCCTCTGCTCTGCTCAGCAGCAATGGGATGGTGGACCAGTGTCACAGGTCTTCCAATTTTTCAAGAGAAACTAGAAATCTGGACTTGAAAGCAAAGCTCCCCAATGGGCAGGAGAAAACGTGTTTGTGGGCTATGTCTGTCCCGTGGGCCACCAATTGCTACCTCTGCTCCAAAGACTAAACTTTAACTGTAGATCAAGTCAGAATACCAGAACCCATCAAAAGCTGGATTGTTCTTCCCTATAAGGGCAGATGCCTGGAACGAAGTTAGAAGATCAATCAGTAGTTGTCAGCTGAATGGAAGAGTAAGCAGTTTCTTTGAGGAAGTGGGTCTTTACAAGGACCCCTTTTGCCTCCTCACAGTAGAGGGGCTGGAGAGTCTTTACACCAAAGAGTAGATTCTTAAAGGCAAAGAGAAGATTTCTGTGAGGTCTCAGGACCGAGCATCTATTTCTGGAAGTGGATTCTGTTTTCCTCATTGTTTCGGTCAGTAGGAGGAACAATGGAAATTTTGCCTACTTCTGTAGGAGATTGCTGTGCGCATTTCCTGTGCTAACATTTCCAGATATCTGTTTCTTTCCTACTATTATTTGCCCCTGCTTTGGATTTCCTCCTGTGTTTATTTTATCCTGATGTACCCTGTGTATTTTGTAAGCCCCCTTGAGGCCTTTTTGGAATGAGGTAGGGTATAAATAAATAAAAGTACTATCTCTGGAGCCTTCTCTGCCCCTACCTGAGTTTACACTCTGTTGGTGCTTCAGGCCCCAGGCCTATGGGGATTCCACTCAGTAAATTACTGCTTCCATGTATCCTGAAGGTAATGGGGCTTCCAAAGGTGCAGAACAAACCACCAGAGAGTTGTTTAAGTGCTAGGAAAATCTGGCCCAATACATTATTCCAAATCTATATTTATGTTCATGGCTTATGAAGCACCTCAGGGTCCTTTGGGATAAGAAAAGCTGCACGAATCTAACAAAATATTATTAAATAGATTTATTTGGGGGTTGCTAAAGAGTATGAGGCCCTCTGGAGAACTGCTGGAGGAGAATGAATTATTTTCTGCAATCTCCACCACTTGTCCTTTTAAGAGTCTCTCATTGAACCCCTGGTGCTGCCCTAATAGTTCCAGCTAATCCTGTTGCTATGGTTACAACAATTAATTATATGCTTAACTAGACTTACTAGTACATCGCAGCGGTTCAATTAAAATCTGATTTTATTCTTCCTATACTTTCAGGGCCTTTTTTTTGCCAGCTTCCACCTCTAAAAACTGTCCATAATGTGGATTGAAAGTGTCCCAGAGGTTGGGGCTTTCCTGGTGGTGCAGTGGTTAAGAATCCGCCTGCCAGTGCAGGGGACACAGGTTCAAGCCCTGGTCCAGGAAGATCCCACATGCCGCAGAGCATCTAAGCCCGTGCACCACACCTACTGAGCCTGCACTCTAGAGCCCATGAGCCACAACTACTAAGCCCACGTGCCACAACTACTGAAGTCCGCATGCCTAGAGCCTGTGTTCTGCAACAGGACAAGCCACAACAATGAGAACCCTGTGCACTGCAACTAAGAGTAGCCCCCGCTCACCACAACTAGAGAAAGCCTGCACACAGCAACAAAGACCCAACGGAGCCAAAAATAAATAAATAAAACAAATAAATTTTAAAAAAAAGAAGAAAGTGTCCCAGAGGTTGTTCAGTCCATTTCCTAGTGGTACCTTTGGCTAGAACTTGATGGGACAAAGCAAGGCACAGTTGCCCTGAAATAGACTTTGGTACAAGAGCCAAAACATTTGGGAGATTTGAACCAAATAGCTGAGCAAATCATAAAGCTAATAGCCAACAGGTATAAGTCTGCTATGAAGAGATGTTTTCTTTTTCCCCTTCTTAATTTTAATAATATATTAAATGAGAATGAGGACACACAGGATTCCTAAATTAGTGGCTGTGCCCAAGCACTGGTATGGCACCTGAAGCCATTCCACCTGGACCCAGCAGCTGAGTGGTAGCCGGGAAGGGCCTCTCCTGGGCTGCCCTGGAGACCTGTGGGCACCAAGAGGCTGTGGGATCAATTGAAGCTCCGAAGTGCACTGAGATGGTCAGTCTCGAGGTCCCTGATGGGGACGTGTTGGTTGGAAATGCTGGATTATTCCCTTTTCTGCTGATTATTGGTTCTGCTGATTATTGGTCATAGTCAGAGCCCAACACGTTCATTTCCTAGGAGGGAAACAGTTTTAGAGACGTCTTGCCTGGCTTTGGAGGATTCAGCTGTCGGTAAAAACATTTTCCAGTAAAATTCTAGCACTTGCACCATTTTCTTTTCTATTTTTTTAGATCACAAAGACAGTATCAGTGTAACTGATCTGTCTCCATATTTTTATTTTTTCCTCTTCTTTCTCTGGCCCCCTGATAATGACAGCAAACATGGAGGCATTTCTAGGTAGCAGGCACTGTGCTAAGTGATTTTCCTTCATTATTTGATTTTGCAGATGTCGAAACTGAGGAGGCCCTCAGTGCTTAAGGACTCACTCAGGGACACGGAGCTCAGAGCAGAGGCTGTCATCCCCAGACCTGCCTGGCTCCCAAATGCACTCTTAGCTTTATATGCTCAGCTCCTCCAAATGCCTTTTCTGCTCTGACCCTCTTTCTTCAATGACCTCATTTACTCCTGTGCTTCAGCCTTCACCTCTCTGAGAAGATCCCCAGTCCAATCTCAGTCCTGACCCTCCTTCACCTTCCTCCTACACACCCTTCCACGCCCTCCTGTGGCCGCTGCACACTTGGTGTTCACAGCAGAACGGCCATCCCTCCTCCCTAACCCTCTTCCGTCCATCCTCTTGGCCTCTCCACCTCTGTAAAGGGACCCACTGTCCTTCTGGTCATGCAGCTCTGAAACCCCAGTTATCTTTGACTTTGGACACCCCATCTCCCTCGACTCCTACAAATGACCAGTCCCTGGGGTCTTAGCACCCCCCCGCCGGCCTGCTTGCTCACCTCCTCCCATACCCCCACCAGACCGCTTCTGAGGCCAGCGCCGAGCCGAAGGGAGGAAACAGCCCTTTTCCATGAGCCAGAGCGTGGGTTTCACAAGAAACTACAAGGCACTCAAAGGTTCTCTCCAGCTTTCCGCACTCTGTAGTTTTGTGGTGCAAGGTTTCCCCTGCCATCTATCTCTCCTGGGTGTTCAGTGTTCTGTGCTATCCTCAGCAAGGAAGGGGTTTGCCTCCTTCTCTGGACCATTGTGGCCCCCATCCCCACGATCAAATATAGTCTCTCTGTGGCCCACACTTGGAGAAGATGTCCACCAACAACATTTATAGCTCCATCCCATTCTCAGCACAAATCAGCACATGGTAGGCCTTTCTTCAAACTGAATTCCTAAATTTGAATTTGCTTTTTTTTAAATAAGATTTTTCTGGAGACATTACCCCATTTCAAAGGAATGATTCAAAAAAGTGTGTGTGTGTGTGTGTGTGTGTGTGTGTGTGTGTGTAGATTGGAAGCAGGAAGAACATTTATATATATACATGCAGAAAGGAGACTGTATTTCAGGCTATATTTGGATTTTTCAAGCAAATAAGTTTACAATATAGTTTAAGAGATATTTATTGAGTGTCTTGTATCTGCAAGACACTGTGCTAAGTGCAAATATTAACTATCTCCAGAATAAATATTCATTAAATGATTAAATGAATTAGTGAAGGAAGGAATGAATTTATTTATTTATTCATTTATTTATCTAACTTTGGGACCACAGTGAGTTCTGAGAACAATGGAATATTTTTGTTATTCACTTATTCTGCAAATATTTAATAAATGTCTCCTATATGCCAGGTACCACACTGGGCCCTAAGAAAACAAAGATGAATGATAGTGGACACAGAATCCCTACTGGTCGAGCTCAGGGCTCATTGATGGGGGCAGACAGGTGTTGCCAAGACCGGTCAATAAGTCTACAGCAGTCACTGGGCTGTGACCTTCCAGGACCTGTGCTGGGGCTGCCTAATTCAAGGGAAGCCCAAGCCTGGAGCTGGGGGACGTTTCCCTCCTGGGTTCTCCTGGAGCCAGCCAACTCCCACTGCAGCTCCCCACTATATTCATCTATAAAACTATGATTTTCTGATTTTATCTTTAAACCACAACTCCCTTCCCTCTGGGAGACAAAGACAGAAAGACACCTCCAGGTGGCATCGCTGAGTCTCTCCAACATAATCCCTGGAAGTGGCAAGATCAGCCCCTCACCATCCAGGCTTCCCTGGGTGCCTAGTTGGCAGGCCCTGGGAAAGGGCGAGAAAGTATTTGCTTAGGTAAACTCTATGCTGCTCATATGATGCTAATGATACCCATGGTTCTGTCTTCTACCATTGCAGAGGTCACAGAGGAGCCCCAGAATCCCACACTGACTTTTTACTCACTTATGCTCATATGTGAGCAGGCTTAATCTCACCAACTCCACTAAAGGAAAATAAAACCAGGAAAATGTTCCAGGGACAGCTATTGCTTAACGCTATCACCATGGCAATGCTGCCATCACAAGGGCTATCTCTCTAGGCCAAAGTAATGCAGAAAAGAGAACCACTGTGGTGTGTTTGTGCCTGTAACCCCCACCCAGAAGCGACCACAGCTACCTAGGGCATGAATGGGGTCACAGAGACTCGAGTGCTTTCAGGCCTCTTCCCCAGCTGCTACTTCAGGACACACAGAAACTTCTGATCCCTGCCCAGCCAGTTCTCAGGGTGCCCAGGAGGCATCTCTGCAGAGGTGAACTAGACTTCCAGGCTTCCTCAGGCTACTTGCTGTGATGGGTCCTGTATTGGCACTTCCTGACGGCACCAGGACAGATAAGAGATGCCTCCAAGCAGCAGCCTCAGGCTGACACTGAGTCCAAGTTAGGAGATGGCCCTGATCTCTCTGGGACATGCACCACCAGCCAAGCACGCCTCTGCTCCTAGGGTTTTAGAAACTGAGTAAACCTTCCCTCCTTCAGCTTTCTCTCTCTCTTCATGACAGCCCCCACCCCCAAAATGCTGAAGGAGTCTCCCCAGCTCAAATCCCCTTCTCCCTGCCCATCTACCCTCTACAGTGTCCTGAGTCCATCAGCCTTATGCATCTCCACTCTTGCTTCCCATGTTGTAGGCTCTTTGTCCAGAAGTCCCCCCAGTTCTTCACGTACTTAAACCCCTGAGGGGCCATCTCCTCATCCTCAGATCTCTTTAATCCCTACATAAACATATTCATGTAGTTTTGACTTACAGACAACTAATTGAAGCAAAGCCATGAGGTTGAATGATTTGAGGGAACTTCCATTGCTTACTCAACTACCTGCATGAGCTTCCTGGAAGGCTTGACCCCTTCACAAAGCTGTAGGTCAGAGGCACTTGCTGGATTGGAGAAAAGGTATTGCTATGGACTGAGTTGTGTTCCTCCAAAATTCATATGTTGAAGCTTAACCTCCAGTGTGACTGTATTTGGAGTAAGGAATTAATTAAGGTTAAATGAGGTCATAAGGGTGGAACCTTAATCCAATAGGATTAGTGTCCTTTTAAGAAGAGAGAGCAGAGCTCTCTCTTTCTCTTTCTGTGCTGAGGACACAGTGAAGATGTGGCTACCTGCATACCAGGAAGAGCTCTCACCAGGAACCCAATGGGCCAGTAACTTGATCTTGGACTTAGCTTCTGAGACTGTGAGAAATAAATGTCTGTTGTTTAAACCACCCAGTGTGTGGCATCCCCTACTACATCAAATACAGAGATATTTGGCTGAATGCCATGAAAGGAAAGAATAGGATAGCTTGGAGAGAATATCAGAGATGCATATTTAGACTGAAACGATATCAGATTCATTGAATCTATAGATTAAATTGGAGATAATTGACATCTTTACAATATTGAGTGCTCTATTCTACAAATACGGTTGTATTGGTTTAGTAAGGTTGACATAACAAAATACCACAGACTGGGTGACTTAAACGTTTAACAGAAATTAATTTTCTCATTAATCTGGAGTCTAGAAGTCCAAGATCGGGTGTTGGCAGGGTTGACTTAGGCCTCTCTCCTTGGCTTATAGATGGCCAATCTTCTCCCTGTATCTTCATATTGTCTTTCTTCTGTATGCATTTGTACCCAAATTTACTCATTTTATAGGGACACTAGTCATACTGGATTAGGGCCCACCCTAATGACCTCATTTTAACAACCACTGAAAAGGCCTTCTCTCCAAATAATGTCATATTCTGAGGTACTGGGGGTTAGGACTTCAACATATGTGTTGGGGAGGGGATACAATTCAGCCCATAACAATGGAATAGCCCTCTCTTTATTCACGTCTTCTTGCTTACAATAATGCTTTATAGTGTCTGTCATGCACATCTTTTGTTAGATTTATTCTCACATATTTGATGCTTTGGGATGTTCTCATAATAGTTATAATTTTAAATGTTATTTTCTAAGTATTTGTTATTGATATGTTGAAATATCATTGATTTTTGTACTTTGAACTTTTATCCAGTTACCTTGTTAAATTCATTTCTTAATTGCAATAGTTTATTTGTAAATTCCTCTATATTTCTCTACTTCAAAATCAATGTGGTCTGGAAATAATGTTACTTTATTTTTTCCATTTTAGTCTTTGTTCTTTTTGTTTATTTTGTTTATTTTTTCTTGCCTTGATGTACTGCCTAGGATAACTACTACAAAACTGAATGGAGGGCTTCCCTGGTGGTGCAGTGGTTGAGAGTCCGCCTGCCGATGCAGGGGACATGGGTTCATGCCCTGGTCCGGGAAGATCCCACATGCCACGGAGTGGCTTGGCCCATGAGCCATGGCCGCTGAGCCTGCGTGTCCGGAGCCTGTGCTCCACAACGGGAGAGGCCACAGCAGTGAGAGGCCCGTGTACCGCAAAAAAAAAAAAAAAAAAAAAGGAAATGATTATAGTAAATCTTGTCCTCTTTCTAAGATTTGCAGAAATGTCATTTAAATTGCATCATAAAGTATAATTTTTCCTATGGATTTTTTGAGTTGTTAATTATCAGTTTAAGGAGATCATTTGCTATTTCTTATTTGCTGAGACTTATCAGCAACAGGTAATAGATTTTAAATGTTGATTCTGTACCTGTTAAGATCGTAATATCATCTGTTTTTTGGGGGTTTTTTTGCGGTACGCAGGCCTCTCACTGTTGTGGCCTCTCCCGTTGCGGAGCACAGGATCCGGATATGCAGGCTCAGCAGCCATGGCTCACAGGCCAAGCCACTCCGCGGCATGTGGGATCTTCCTGGACCGGGGCACGAACCTGTGTCCGCTGCATTGGCAGGCGGACTCTCAACCACTGTGCCACCAGGGAAACCCCATCATATCATCGTGTTCCTTCATTCTGTCAATGTGATAAAATACATTGATTGATTTTCCAAAGTTAAATGAATCTTACATTCCTGTAATAGACCCCAATTCAAAGCAATGTATTGTCTTTTTAACAAGATTTTATTTAAATTTTTTGTATATATGTGCTTGAGATTGGTCCTTAATTTTCCTTTCTTATAAATGTTCATGTCATGTTTTGGTCTTAAGGAAATACTAGGCTCATAAAACAAAACACATGTGCTCTTTGTTTTGTTTTTTGAATTTTCTGGAGATATTTGTATAAAATTCGTGTTATTTCTTCTTTAAATATCTGGAAGAATTTACCAGTGAAGTCAATTGGCCTGGAGATTTCTTAGTGGGAATTTTGTTAATTACAGTTTCAATTTACCTAATAGAGAACTATTTAGATTTTAGAAATTTTCTTCTTGTTTCCATTTGGGTAAGTTGTGTTTTTCTAGGAAAATTCTCATTTCACCTATATGTTAAAATTTATTAAAATAAAATCATTCACAATGTCTTCTCATTATTTGATTTAAATATCTGTTGGACCTGTAGTAATTTCTTTTGCATTCCTGATATTGGTATTATGTGTCTTCTCTCTCTTAATCATTCTTACTAAGGGTTTAGTTTTTCAAAGAACTGACTTTGAGCTTTGTAATTTTTTTTCTATTGTACATTTGTTCTATGTGTGACTAATGTCTGCTATCAGGATTATTATTATTCCCTTTCTTCTTTCTTTGGATTTAACTTGATATTCTTTTTAACTTCCTGATATGGGTACAATCAAGAAAATCAATAGATGATTAATTTTCAGCATATTTTCTTTTCTGATATATGAACTTATTCTTTTAAGCATGCTTTTAATTGACATTTTAGTGTGCCATATTTTCATTTTAATTAAAATTATTAAAAATTTTCATTGTGATTGAATCTTTGTTCATGGATTATTTAGACATATACTGTTTAAGTTCCAAACATTTAGTGGTTTTCCAGTAATTTCTATTATTGATTTCTAGTCTTATTTCACTGTATAATTTTAATACCTGGAATTTTGTTAAGATTTGATTTGTGCCCCAGTATATGGACAATTTTGCTAAATATTCTATGTACTCCTAAAAATAATGTGAATTCTGAAGTTGCTTGTACAGTTGGTAAATGTTTCTCAGATTTTACATATGTTAATTACTTTTTTTTGTTTGCTTGGTCCATCAGCTATGGAGAACATCTTAAAATCAGCCAATATGGTTTATCTAGTTTTTCTGCATTTTTTGCTTTATATGTTTTGATGCTATATTATTGGGTGCATACAAACTGAGAAGTATTAAATCTTTCTGGCTGACTGATATTTTATCATTATAAAACGCCCCTCATTATCTCAAAGAATGCCTCTTGCCTCAAAGTCTATTTTGTCATATATAATTATGTCATGTTCCTTTTTATTAGTGTCTGTACTTTCAGTTCTTTTGTGTCCTTGTACACAAGGTGTTTATTTGTTTTATTTATTCAGTTTGAGATGCTTTGTTTTTTAATTGATTTAGTTAATTTACATTTCATATAAGTGCTGATATATTTAGGGTTTTAGCTACTATCTATTACTTGTCATACCTGTTCTACATTATTTTATATGCCCTTGTTTCAACTTTTTGAACTAATAAAGCATTTTAAAATTATTTTCCAGTTCCTTCTCCCTTATCTTGGTAGTTACATCTTTTATTTTCCTTTAATGGTTACACAGTGATTACAACAAACATCCTTGATATGTTAGTGTCTAAAACAAATCAGTACTTGGATCACTTCCCAGGTAATGCTAGAACTTTATCAATTTCAATTCCATTACTTCACTTGTTTTATGTATCTGTTCTTCATGCATTTTAAATCATTATTAATCTGTGTAGTCAATATTCATTTAGATTTACCTACATATTTACATTTCCCATTTATCTTTATTTCTTCTTACATTTCCATATTTCCTCCTCTTTAGGAAATACTTTAGCACTTCTTTTAGTGTTGCCTAAAGGCAACAAATTGTTTCAGCTTTGGTTTTCCTGAAAAAGTCTCTATTTTTCCTTCATTTTTAATGAATGTTTTCCCTGGGGCTTCCCTGGTGGTACAGTGGTTGAGAGTCCACCTGCCGATGCAGGGGACATGGGTTCGTGCCCCGGTCTGGGAAGATCCCACATGCCGCGGAGTGGCTGCGCCCATGAGCTATGGCCTCTGAGCCTGTGCGTCCAGAGCCTGTGCTCCGCAACGGGAGAGGCCACAGCAGTAAAAGGCCTGCGTACCGCAAAAAGAAAAAAAAAAAAAGCTTTCCCTAGATAGAATTCTAAGCTGGCAGTTATATTCAGAAAGTCTATTCATCAGTGTTTATCTGGAACCTAAAATTTATCCAAAACTTTCTTTGATCAAGTAATTCTACTTTTAGGAAATCAATAAGTTAAAATGAAAATAAAGCAGGAGGTACAAAGAAATGAATTGCATCATCACTTAAAAAAGTGAAAAACTGTAAACTACATAAAATCCAACACTAAAAGGCTATGGTTAAGTAAATTATGGCAAATCCATACAGTGCAATATTGTGGAAACATTAAAATGATGCTTATGAAGAATTTTTAGTGAGGAAAAACATGTATATTATTACTGTATATGGAGAAAACAAGATACAAATTTTGATATATTATGTGATTTTAGCTAAATAACAGAACTACATGCATAGAAAAAGCCTAAGTGGAAATGCATAATTCAGTTAACTTCTTTATCTACAGGTATATAAGTTATGGGTGGTTGGTTTTCTGTGATTGAAATAAATGATTTTCATATGTGACTCACTCTTCTTTTTCCATTAAAATTATAAATAGAATGAATGATAAAATTTATAGTTCAGTTAAAGGACATTTAATTCCTTTAGGTTGCCATAATTGTCTTCCATGCACAGAATTTCCCCTGAAAGCAAATCATGGAAATATACAAAAGAGACCCAACTACATTGTCATAAATTGTTCTGTCTCATATCTCTGAGAAAAACCTACCTCACACAAGTTGCCATAAACACCTGATTCCGAAGCTAAATCTTGGTGTTGAAAATTGCATCCCACACACATTTCATCTGGAGTTAAAAGAACGGTATCCACCTTCCTTCATATACACTACTAGTCACTTCCTAAACCTCATTAGGGGTGGTAATAATGCTTCCCCAACAGAAATTAATTTTATGCTAATCATATATGTCAGTGACCCGCACAGCTGCTTCACAGAAGCAAGGGTTTTTCAAATTAGCTGCTTTCTTATTTGGAGAAGGTGTGGGATGGGCCAGAAGCAAAGGCATCATTGGAACTCACATAATGTTTTTAGACTCATTAATGAGACTAGGAGTCTCATTTTACCATTTCATCAGAAGATGGTTTGGGGTAGAAGCAGTCCTGAGGTCATCAGTTCTGACTCAGCTGATTAACACTGGGCTTGTAAGATAATTGGAAAGGTCAAAAAAGTCTTTCTCCTAAAGCTAAAATTACTGTCAGAAAAATTTCCATGAGACACTCCAGCCTTTGTGGGAAGGAACTTAGGAATTAGGCAAATCTGAACTTGAATCCTTGGTGCCTGGCTCTCTTGCTGCGTGGCCTGGGGCAAAGGGCTTATCTTTGTAAATCTAAGTTTCCTTCTCTGTAATAATGGAAATACAAATGTCTCTCCCATAGAAAAGAACAAGACAAGATACACAAAACATAATGTCCAACACACAGAGGCGGCACAGTAAATTTTCATTTACTCAAATCTTCCTTCATCTCTTATTAGACAACTTTGCCTATTTGGGAAGACCAAGATTCAAAGGTCTAAACTGATGGGACACTTTTCACCCCAGGTAGTGCTGGTTAGACTGCTTTTACCTTCTAAGTGGAATGTGGTATAGACACAGGGGTCAGGTGTGGTGGGAATGGTAGCAGCAATAAGGCAGACTCAGTGAATATTTAGGATTCAGGTCAAGGACAAAAACCTGAAAAGAAGTCCAATGAAGAGATGGTAAGACTTAGTTTTATTCATTCAAGCAACCAATATTTATTGAGCTCTTACTACAATATGGGCAGAATTTGATGCAGAGGATACACTGGGGAACAAGATAAGCTCCTTCCTTTTCTTCAGAAAGTTTACACTCTACTGGGGACAACAGGTGAGACAGGACTGTAAGGGTTGTGGTGCAGGAGGATCCAGGATGACACGGCCTGGCCCCCCATGCTCCCCACCCCAGGACAGCCCTGGGTCAGCCGGCCTTCTTTCCACCAGCTGTGATTCTGCTCACAGGGTACAGAGCCACCTGAGAACAGGGGAGCGGCTGGCTGGGCCGGGAGGCATCGGAATGTCATTGAACAAGCCAACACCCTATATATGTTTTTCTGTCTTGACCCCAGTCTTTAGGGAAGGTTGCTCTCTTCTCCCAAGACCCAGGTAATCATCACAGATGTGCACAGCTGTAACAAATCACCCCACACTTACTAGTCACTGGAGAGTTGTTGAGATGAGCAGCTCCTTTGGGGGAAGACCCCTTCCCTAGAGAAGGCTGGCTTCTTTTACCGAGTGCATCTTCTCTTGCCTCCCCCATCCTCCCTGTGGAACTCTAATGTGGCCGTGCCCAGATGGTCCATTACCTGAGTGTCCCCTGACTGGTCAGGATCAACGAAGGGTGTGGGATGTACAAAGGATGCAACAGTGACTTTTTCTGGGATGGCAGGTCACTCAGAGCAGGGAGGAATGATTTAGCCTGGGTTTTGAAGACCTTGCTAGTTTGAGAGGGGAAAGGTGGCTAATCCTCCTCATGCCTTTTTTCATTCACTCGACAAATAAATTGGTGAGTGCCTACTACATGCCAGGCACTGTTCTAGATGCTGGAGATACACTGGTGAGTCAAAACAGACCCAGTCCCCACATGCTTTGAGTTTACAGACCAGTGAGGAAGGAAGACCTTAAGTAAAGCAAACTAGAAATTCAATGTGGCAAGCATGACTGGTCCTATGTGGCAAAGACCCAGGATAATACAAGAGGGCGATTTTACCTGGTCATATTAGGCATCCTAAGGAAGTGATCTAAAGGATGAGTAGGAGCCAAGCAAATGAAGAGAGAAGGAAGGCAGCAGGAACAGTTATGTACAAATGTCCTTTGCAGAAGAAAGCAAGGCATTTCAGGGGCAGAAAGAACCCAGTGCAACTGCAGTGGAGAGAAAGGCAGGAGAGAGAAAAAGGGGTGCCAGGTAAGCTGCAAGGTGAAGTTACGGATGGTGGTAAATTTAGGGATTTTTATGTCAGGCTAAACTCAACTTCAGAACTCACTGGTTTTGTAAATGCAGATTATCGTGTCTCATATTCTTTTCCAATTTTTAATTAAGCTTTTTATTTTGAGGTAACTGTAGATTCACATAGGCTTAAATACAAAGAAACTCTGTGTACCACTTATTCAGTTTCTCCCAATGGTCATATGTTGTAAAACCCTAGTCCAATATCACAAGATTGACATGGATGCAGTCAAGACACGGAACAGATCCAACTCCACAAGCATCCCTCATGTTGCCCTTTTATACCCACACCTACTTCTCTCCAGCCCCCAACTACTCCTTAACTCATTAATCTATTCTCAGTTTCTATAATTTTGTTATTTAAGAGTGCAATTTGGATGGAACCCTATAGTATGTAAACTTTTGTTCATTTTATCCCTGTTGCTCAGATTATATAATTTCTATTGTCCTATTTTGCAGTTCACTTATGCCTCTGTCCCCTTGATTCTGCTGTTGAATCCATCCATTGAGATTTTTGTTTCAATTGTATTTTCAGCCTTATAATATCCATTTGGATTTTCTCTATACCTTCTATTTCTTTGCTGAAAGTTTCTATTTCTTTGGTGAGGCTTTCTATTTTTTTTTCATCTGTTTCAAGCATGTTCATAATTGCTTATTGAAATCATGACCCCTTAAAAATCTTTGTCAAATAATTCTAACATCTCTGTTATCCCTGTGTTGGCATCTATGGATTGCTTTTTTTTCATTCAATTTGAGATATTTCTGGTTCTTGGTAGGAAAAGTGATTTTCCATTGAAACCTGAGCATTTGGGATTATGTTCTGAGACTCGGGGTTTTATTGAACCCTCCACCACGCTGGCAAGAGGATGATTGGTGCCACCTTGCTACTGATGAATGAGAGTACAAATTCAGGCTCTCCACTTGGCCTCCATTTGACACAGAAAGTGGGGAGGGCCCATCACTACTGCTGAGTGGGGAGTGGGAGTTCTAGCCCACCATATGGTCTCCACCGACACTGTGCTGGGGCAGGAGATCATTACTAGAGGGGATGAAAGTCTTGGCTCTCTGCTTGGCCTCTTCTATCACCTGTCTGGGTGAGGGCTGGTGGAGCACCTCTTTACAGCCTTGTGAGGGTGAAAGGGTAAGCTTACCAAGCAGCCTTTGCTGGTGTGTTGAGAGTAGAGCTGTCATATTCCTATAGTATTGGGTGTACTAGAATGTTTATTGTCTGAAAGTTTTCTGTCTTGCTAGGCTGCCTATTTCCTGGTCCTCTGGCTAGAGAGAGTAGGCTTTTCTGGAAGCTGTTTTTGTCCATGTTCATTGGCATTTCCAAGTTATTGGCTTCTTCAGCTCCAAGTATGGGATGCATGAGGCAAAAAGAAAACCCAGGGAGCTCACCACTGTCTCTTTCCTTAGGTCTCAAAGTCCTTAACCAGTGTGTTTTCTCCACCTTTCAGAGTTATTGTGTGCTTGTTTTATATATAATGTCCAAAGTACTTAGTCTACTTTGTGAGCTTTGGGTGTTACTGGGAGGGTCTTGGGTTGGAAAAAATATGGAGAAAAAAAAAGGAATCAACTGTTTCTCTCTCTGGAACAAGAGAAAATGAGCTTCAGTTGCCCTGTGTCTCCTTACCAATCAGGGTCTGGCAGCTGGCGATCACTCAGAGGTCATGGCAGGGGCAAAAGCAGAAAATCAGAGAGGCCTTCCTGGCCCTGCCCAGAGATTAGATATGTTCTCATTCAATTTCTGTTCCCTTTGCTGTGGTCGGAGTTTTCAATATTCTAGTGAAACCCTCTTGGCTAATACTTAGGCTAACCACAAGCAGAAGATGTGGGAAACATTGCAGGGGTGTATTTCTCAATAGCCCTTCCTAAAATTACCATGACATTTAGTTGGAATGTGCATGTAAAGTCGATTCTGCACTGGCAATGCCAAAACTTTTGATGATGCAAAGCTGCCATCTCCCAAAGTAGAGGCGTCTCGGGCAGAAGTTGGGATGCAACGATCGATCAGTTGTTCCTTTTCTACAGACTCAGAGAATCATGGAGCTGAGAGGATCAGGAATCTTTTAACTTCTAGTCCAGGGTTGAGGGAAAAGTGGGGGCACTTTCCCTTATTCTGTAAGTCACGACTGTCCACACTTAAGTGAAGGTGAGTGAGGTTATGGTGAAGCAATCACGGTGAGGCACTAATTTCCTCTTGCCTTTCCTGTCCCTCCCCTGGTCTTGCAGAAAACCAGCCTGTGCTCACATGTCCCAGGAAGGAAGTGGGCAGGGAGCAAAGGCAGAACCTTCCAACGTGGCCTCCTGGCATTTTTCCCCAAGAGAGTCTGGGGAGAATTCAGAAATAGCAGCATCTTGACCAGAAACCTAAAAAAAGCATAAAAGGAGAATTTCCTCAAAGCTGGTGTGGAGCATAAGGGGACAGCATAGGGGGGCTGGGAGAGCAGAGCTCCTTTTGTTCCCTAAACAGCATTGACAAGAGGAAGAGTGAATGAAGGTTCAACTGGGCACACAGGGCCCAGGCACCTTGGAAAAGTTCCAGTGTTCCAAGGATGGCATGGAATAGCATAGGCTCTGAGCCACAAGGCACTCTGCAGACCTGGGAAGTGGAAAGCTCCAAGTTATCCATGGGTTTCAAGGTCTTGGTGTAGCTTGGAAAGGGAGTTCCCTGAAAGTGATGCTTGGATGAGGGATTAGCATAAATACTGCTATTGTAGGAAATGCAGTGGTATTTGTTGCTCCTTCCCTGGATTTGTGGCCTGTGTTTCAATGGGAACCACCCACTGGGGAGCTTGCGGTGACTCCCACTGAGCCTGACAGCATCCTGTGATAAAGTCACACTGCTAAGAGGCAGAAGAGTAGGCTCTGAAGTCATGTGGGACTCCAACCCACACCTTTTTCTTCACCACAATATATGGCCCTTATTTTCTGCCAGGTGAATCTTTAATCAAACACTTCTTGGAGAGCTCCACAGAAGCAGAGATATGTTTGCAGAGGATGTGAGCAAAGGAACTCCTCATGTTTCTACCTTTCCTCCTTCAAGAGACTGCTGCTTCTCTTGAGCCCCTGGCTCCTTTGTCTTGGAAGACAAGGCGGCCAGTGTCTCTCTAACAGTCGGCTCATCGCCTCTGCTCATTTCAACTCAGACACATTTGCATGTGAAAATTACCTTCCTCAGCTCCCAAATCAATGCTCACATGTGCAAGGAGAGAAGCCCCTCTCTTTGAAGCTGCAGAAGACATTGCTATAAAAAAATAATTATTACTTCCATTCTGATGCTCACCCCGTGACCACACATATCAGAGTGTGTCCGCAAGAAACCACACATGCATCTTATTTTGAGCCCGGGCCTGAAGCGAGAAGTGGGTATTGCTTACCTCTGACTTAGTCTGACAAAACCTATCCCCTGCAACTTAATTTCTCATGTTTTCCTGTTTCATGTCACTTTCTGATATCAGCGGTAATGTGATTTCATAGTTTACGAAACCAGTTTTCAGGTACTGGGATTCCTCTCTTTCTTTGTAGATTGAAATAAGAAGGTAACAGAGAGGATGCAGGAATAACTTTGCCAACATTAACGACAAGAGTGGTCTGTTGATTATATGCAGGTGCAGAAGGCTCCTTCCTCAGACCCAGAACATTCTCTCAAAAGAAGCCCTTCCGGACCCCAAAGGCCCCTCAGAGGTTTTACCCCTCTGGTTCCCCCACAGCAGGACCTTGGGCCCCATGCTTTGCCGGAAAGTTTGTTTTCCTCCTGGGTGATTAGTCAACCACCGGCAGCTTGCTTTCCAAGGGCTGCTTCTCAGACCCCAGCTCTTGTGACCCACAAATAGCTCAGAAAGCTGGAGCTAGTCCCGTCGCACCCCCTGCCTATGACTGTGATGGTGATAATGAACCGTGTTAAACTGAGCCTCACTTCAGAGTTTACAAAAATGGCTTTCAACTCTATCCACATACATCCTCAGACTTAATTCTAACAAGCACACTTGGTAGATACAGCTATCCAAGCTTGAAATGTGGGACACCAAGGATCAAAGAGTAATTTTCTCAAGTCTCACAGCCAATAAGGTGTGAAGATACACTTGGCAAACTGCCCCAGGAAGACGTGACCCCTGGGGGAGCAAGGCGTGTGCATGCACTCATGCCACCGCCCACAGCTTCCTAGGCAGGCCCAGTGGGCACCAGAGGACCCACACACACACCCCATCTCCATTTCTGGACAAGTCTCTGAAAATCACTTTACCAAAAAAAGAGTATGAGCGCCTCTAGACATGCAGGCAGCACCAAGGCTAAACAAAAGGTAGTCTCTTTATGACATCACATGTGGATCCATCGTTTATCTTTTTTTTCTTTTTACCTTTTAGAGCAGGGGTCCCCCACCCCCAGGCCGTAGACCAGTACCAGTCACGGCCTGTTAGGAAGAGGGCCGCCAAGCAGAAAGGGAGCAGCAAGTGAGCGAAGATTCATCTCCCGCTCCCCATCACTCCCCACCTTATTTTGAGCCCGGGTTCACATTACCACCTGAACCATCCCTCGCCCTCCCCCCGCCATCCGTGGAAAAACTGTCTTCTGTAAAAACGGTCCCTGGTGCCAAAAAGGTTGGGGACCAATCTTTTAGAGTACTCCTTAGTACCCTCAATACAAAAACCATTTATTTCTTATCTGCAATGTGTTATGCACTCTGCTAGTCTCATTTGTTCCTGTCTTCAAGAAACTCTGATTTCTTTTTCTTTTGAACTGAAGTACAGCTGATTTACAATGTTATGTGAATTTCTGCTGTACAGCAAAGTGATTCAGTTATACATATATATACATTCATTTTTTATATTCTTTTCCATTATGGTTCATCTTTAACTCCTTTTTTGACCCACAAAGGGAAGGCTGGCAGTCACGGCCCAGAATGTCCTAGTCTCAGGCCAGGCTCTTGGCATCCCTCAGCCACCAAGAGGAATTCAGAAAGAATCAGCCTCTGCGAGGTAGATGACTCTGAGGCAAAACAACAGCAACTGCACAGACAAAAGCCCTGTGAGCTGCAAGGATTTGGAAATTCGGAACCACACAGAATGTGAGTGATGCTGTAGGCTCCCCTAATATCAATTTCACAGGTGGACCTGGGATAAATGACTTCATCTTCTGCTGGGGAAATATGCTCAAGGGGAGGAAACCCATCACCAGCCAACTTCAGGGCCTTCAGGAGCCACTTACCTCCTTGGGTACCTGGGGGCACTCAACTAAGCAGCAACCCCAAGAGGTGCTCTACGTCCAAAGGGCTGCAGAGTTCAGTACATTTGAGATGCACTCCCAGCTCCAACCTCCTCCTGGAGATTCACAGTGCATAATAAAGGCTCTGAGAAGTTACAGAATAAGTAAATCCACTGTTTTGGCAAATTTCTTTTGACTTGAGCGTCTCCTCACCTATTTTGCAGAAGATGGAGAGAAAATTTATTGAGAGTGAGATATATTTTCATGGACATAAAAGGGGCAAATAAAAGAGAGTTATGGTCTCCCATCCTAGGCCTTTGTGTTGGAGACTTGGGACTTTCCTTCTGCTGAAGGTCAAGTTCAATTTCTTTTGCATTAAAAAAATTAATTGATCCAAGAAGTGGAAGGGTCTCTGGGGTTCAGAGGAGTTAGCCTTGGAGAAAAGAGATTTTCCAAAGAGAAACAGTCAGTATTTTGGAGTTTCTGTCCTGAGGAGGGTCAGGTCCCCACTGAGGGGACAGTGGATATACAGGGATGGGCCCTGTGTTTCTGCAGCTAAACTTCATGCAAGAGTCAAATGGCTGGAAACAGGCCCCTCCCCCACCTCCCACCACAGGGAGCCATGCTGGCTTGGCACCTGAGCACAGCGGCGGGATGCACCAACCTTCGAGAGCCTTCGCCAAGTGTTCCCATATGTGTGAGTCCCTGAAAACTTCACCTGGAGCGTGGGAAGGAGGAGGCTGCCCCTAACATAAATATGCTTAAATTTCTTCCCTCACAGGTGTAAGGGGTTTCAGAGTCACATATAGTTAGATCTGGGCAATGAGAGTAACAAGACTTTCTTACACCTGAGTCTCACAGTGATGGCAACTTTGAGCTTCACTCCACGAGTAACACCTACTATAACTTTCTGGAACTCGTTTGATGCAGAGCACTGATTAGGAAATGACCTTATGGGTAGACTTTGTATCTTGCCTAAGTTCTTTACCTCCTTTCCTTCCCATTATAAATAGGTGGGCTTCCCTGGTGGCGCAGTGGTTGAGAATCTGCCTGCCAATGCAGGGGACACGGGCTCGAGCCCTGGTCTGGGAGGATCCCACATGCTGTGGAGCAACTAGGCCTGTGAGCCACAACTACTGAGCCTGCGCATCTGGAGCCTGTGCTCCGCAACAAGAGAGGCCGCAATAGTCAGGGGCCCGCGCACCGTGATGAAGAGTGGCCCCCGCTTGCCACAACTAGAGAAAGCCCTCGCACAGAAACGAAGATGCAACACAGCAAAAATTAATTAATTAATTAAAAAAAAAAGTAACCACTTAAAAAAACAAAAAGACAAAATAAATATGACCGCAAATAGAGCTGACTGTCAGCATCCTGGCAAACATCTGGAGGAAACACGAAAACTTCACCTGGCTTCTTACCCCTCACACAGCTGGAATTTTCTCTAATTAATTTCCTCACTTGCTGGACCTGAAGTAAAAAATTTAAATCCACTCATCCCAGTTTTATGATGGTAA
Organism: Phocoena phocoena; assembly: GCF_963924675.1. NCBI lineage: Eukaryota > Metazoa > Chordata > Mammalia > Artiodactyla > Phocoenidae > Phocoena > Phocoena phocoena. Next base: position 127,893,984 of record NC_089220.1, on the reverse strand, counting down.
ATTACCCCACGAATTGAGTTTTAGAAAATAATATTAAAATTGTTAAATGTCCTGAAAAAATGTGGATGAAATATTGATAAGCGAAAGGTATGTCACCAAACAGAATGTGCCACAGACCCAGTCATGGCTCATGATCTGTGGTAGTCACATTCTCTAAACAGGCCATGAACACTGAATTAGCAAATCTTGAACTATTGCTCAAGAGAAAATAAAAGATTAGATTCCTATGAACTTTTAGTCACAACAGTTCCGTCAACCGATCAATATACAACCTTGTTTTATGTGTGTTTCTGTTTAAAGACACCCCATATATGTAGTTGACTCATTAACATTGAACTCATGACCAGTGTCTCCATAGCTGCCTGAATGAAGCTCATCCAACACACGTATGTTCTCCGTAAGGCACATCACAGCCTTCTTGCACCCAGTATCACTAGCCAGCCCTTCAGCACTATACTTGGGTGCTGTATAAAAAGCACAAAAATGTGACTAAATAGACCTCAAAAGGAGCTTATTTACAGAGTGAGAACTGAAACAGGAAAGCAGAGCGTTGCCTTGTTGGACCTCAGCTGGGAACGTGTGCATCTCAGTTTTTTGCCCCACTGTGCATGTCCATGAGTGACCTTGACAATGCGGCAAGTACTGATCTGGGTTACCAATAAATTTCAGCGAGTAGGTGAATCCACAAATATGGAATTCGCAAATAATGAGAATCAAGAGTATTACTTTTATTATCATTAAAAACTCTCAACATGAGGCGAGAAGGATAATAATTATCACGTATCTAGCATGTCCTGAGCATTCAATGTGTTCTGGGCAGCATGACCAAAACTTCTCTCCCTGAATTAGGCACTATTTCTCCATTTACCTGACTGCAGATAGTGAAAATAATTGGGCTTTCCCTTATGATTCTACTCCTCTCTATAGAGCCTGTAAATGTTACTAGAAAAAAAAGTGCTCCATCTCCTTTCACTGTAAGTTTCTGAGCATAAAAGGACCCCCCCCACCCCGTTTTCCCAATGTGATTTTAATTTAGCGTTCTTATCTAATGCAAATAAACTTGTAATAGTTCAGATTACATAGTCAAATAACTTAGTTGTACATAGGTAATGTAAATCTCACATATCACAGAATAAGGTAGTATTATTTTTTAATTGATTGCTTTTTTTTTTTTTTGCTTTCTAAATATCACATAACAAACTGCCCACATGCTTCAAAATCCATTTCTCCAGCATCCCTAGAATCTGCTTTTGAGTCATCACACACCATTTTCCAGAGATAACTTCCCTTCTGAGTTAAGATAATGAACACTTCTAAATCTGTAAATGATATGATCACTGCAATTTTTACTCCAAGCTCTAAGTATCCAGTGGCACAACATCAGGAAGTGTTTTCCCCTAGTCCTCCTGTAGTGATCTGACAAAATATTTCTTTTTAAAGGATCTTTCAAAAGCTAATTTACAATTAACGAAACTTGGAAGAGAGAGGGTTTTTCCCTAAGGATAATTACTACTCTTGTACTAGTAGTCTTTCCCTCTCCTGCTCTTCCTTTTGCTATTTTTTTCTGGTGACTTCTACAGGTGTTCCTAAACTAGAATTGACTGCGATCAGTTAAAGCTACTGTGTCTTCCCTACATCATACTTACTGTTCAAAATACAGTAATTAAGAGGCTGCCCTGTAATATAAGAGAATTTGTTAGGATATCAGTAGAGGGCAATTCCCTCCTTTTAGAAAGATGATTTGGGGGAGGAGGGAGGGATCTTCACCTTACATTTGGGCACATATTGTAATTTTATTCCAAAGAACTTTGGCAAAGGCTCTCTATGGGCCATAATCCCATTCTAGAAAAATCTGACCTTCTATTTCCTAAAGCATGATGAGCCATGCCTTTACCTGTATTTGGTGCTGAGGAAAAGCTGGCAGGGAATTAGTCACTGGCTATTTGGCACATGTGAGGGGCACGTGGTCCACCCTGTCACCTGGCAAGACACATGCTGATTTATGAGCCATGCTGACCATGCTCAAAGCACTTGGAAACATTCAGAGTCTGAGACCCATTTAGAACAAAATCTGTGCGGCCAGGGGAGGTAAATAATTTGTGTGACAGGATTTGAGGAAAAACAATTTGCAATGGAGTTAAGGAAGAGAGGCTGATTTTCCATAAACTGGCTCTGAAGGCAGTTCCTAATGATGATGGCCTTGTCTATATGCTGAAGTTCTCTGTCTGGTTTACCTTTCTTGGAAAGAGGCCCACCTGGCTCCCCCTCCCGACCAAATCCTCCACACGATGCCAGAGCCCTTTCTGCTCCCAGCATGAGGCTCTCCTCACACCTACTGGTCAAGGAAACATTTCCCCCCTGACGTCTGTCCCTGGGGTCTGCCCTGAGCTGTAGTCCACACTCACCACCTCCAACTGCTCATGGAGGGCAGGCCTTACTTGCTTGTGCCTCTTTCCAGTGACCTGCTCACTAGAAAGAGGCCTGTGGCTTCCCTGAAGCCAAGCCAAGAGTTCTCAAACTTTTGCAGTAAAAGCCCACACCATGGATGTTTCTCCCTGCACCAAACATTCCAAAGTGTGGAAATGCAAGCATCATGGACTGGCTGGATACCATTTTGTTCTCAATCCAGTTGTCCCCAATTAAGGGAAGCACAGTCCTAAGAATCAATCACTCCATGTATGATTTTTAATCTCCTCAAAAGTTCAGACAGTAAGTCATCCATGTTTACCATGGTTTACCTACTCTATTATTAACACATTACTTGTGATACATGCTCAGTAGATGGAGATAGGCTAGAGTGCCAAGACCAAGATGACTCTACTTCTCTTTAGGGATTTTTTCTGATCACTATACTCTGTCACTTCACACACTTTAGCTGAGATTTTTTTAATGAACATTTTCTTCAAGAAAAAAAAAACACTATAAATGGAGTCACCAGAAAAACAACTAAGAATGTATTTTTTCAATTCATAATGCAAAGCACTAATTTCCTTAGTCTGCAAAGAACTCTAAATCAATAAGGTAAAGGATAAAAACCCAATATAAATTGGGCAAAAGATGTAAATAAACAGCTCACAAGCAAGGAACTACAATGGACATTGATATCTCATTAATAATAAGAGAAATGTAATTAAAACTAAAAACACATCTGCTGTCACCTGTTGTTTGGCAAAAATAAAAATATTTAAGACATACATTGACAAAGATGTGGAGAAACAGGTATTCTCATGTGCTGCTGCTGGGAGTTTACATTGGTTCAACCTCTATGTTGGAAATGAAACAACTTCCAACATTAAAAATGCGTATGCCCTGTAATTCAGTCATTTCAATGACAGTTATTACTGTACAAAGATACCCATTGTTGCATTGTTTGTAATAACAAAAGATTAGAAACCAACAGGGGGCAAATTAAGTCATGGTACATGCACACCATGGAAAACTAACCAGCCATTAAAAAGAATGAGATGCATTCTGTACACAGTGATATGGCGAGACTGATAAGATGAACTGATAAATGAACAGAATAAGAGAGAGCAGTATGGATCTTATACTGTCATATATTGGTACAGAAAAAACTATTTGTACATTTTTGTAATTGTATAAAATGTTTCCCTCTTCTTCTCCCTCCTTCCGGGAAAAAAAAAAAAAAAAAAACTGGTAAGAGTGATTTTTTTGTGGAGGAAGAATTGGATTGCTAGGATTCATGGGAAGGAGACTTCGTTTACACTGTGTATTTTCTCAAATCTTTTGAACTATGGACATGTAGTACTGATTATAAACAATGAAAATAAAATAATCTAAAAAATATATCCAACAAGGCACAGACTATGAGGAAATATTTATAAAACACGTATCTAATAAAGGATTCCCATCCAAAAAATATAAAGACGTCTCAAAACTCAATAAACAAAAACAATTTTTTTTTTTTTTTTGCGGTACGCGGGCCTGTCATTGTTGTGGCCTCTCCACGTTGCGGAGCACAGGCTCCGGACGCGCAGGCTCAGCAGCCATGGCTCACGGGCCCGGCTGCTCCGCGGCATGTGGGATCTTCCCGGACCGGGGCACGAACCCACGTCCGCTGCATCGGCAGGCAGACTCTCAACCACTGCGCCACCAGGGAAGCCCACGAAAACAATTTTTAAATGACCGAAAAAAATTTTATGTAAACAGACATGCCAAAGAAGAGACATATGGCAAAAAACATATCAAAAGATCCTCAACATCATAAGGGAAATGCAAAATAAAGCCACAGTAAGATGCCTTTACACACTTATTAGAATGAATTTTTTTTACATGACAATACCTAGAGCTGGTAAGTACATGGAGTAACTGAAACTCTCCTGGACAATACTTAACGCTGATAGGGATGCAAAATGGTACACCTACTTTGGACAACATGTTTTCCTTCTAAAGTAAATCTATGCCTATCACATGACCTAGCAATCTCACTTCTAGGTATTTACTCTAGAGAAATGAAAACACATCCACACAAAGACCTGTATGTTGATGTTCATAGAAGCTTGGTTGGAAATTGCCAAAATCAGAAATGACCCTCAACTGGTGAATGGCTAAACAAACTGTGGTGTATCCATACAATAAAATACTACTCAAAAAATAAATAAATAAATAAGAAAGAAAGAAAGAAAAAAGCTCATGGTACTGAAACAACATAGATGAATTTCAAGACCATTATGCTAAGTAAAAGCCGCCAGTTACCAAAGGTTACATATTGTATGATGCCATTTATACAACATTCTGAAAAAGGCAAAATAGGTCAGTGGTTACCAGGGACCGGGGAAGGAAGAAAGGAACTGACTACAGAGGGAGTCCTTTTGGGAGTAATGTGATTATTACACAACTGTGTATATTTGTCAGAATGCATAGAAATGAACACCAAAAAAGAGTGAATTTAACAGTGTGTGAATTACTACTCAATAAACGTAATATCTCAGGTTTGCTGTGGGCAGCATGGCTGGCTATCTAAACTATTTTCTGAAGAGGATGGAAAGTGTCATGAAAAACTCAGGCACCTCTGCCTGACTCCCTGAGAACGTGCCTAGCCAACTCCCATCAGAGATGCTAAACTCTCTACAAATTCAGTCAGGACCCTTGTTCAACCATGTGGTCCACGGGGGAAAGCATTTAATATCATTATCCACCCCAAACACTGAGTGACAATATCATCTTTCCCCATTGGGCAGGGAGATTTCAAGTTTGAATGTGATCTTAATTAGATGCCCCTCTTCACAACACGGTTATGAAGACAGCTGCACTGAGGTTAGAAGGACATGGGAGAATTTGATTAAAGCCAGTCACTGGGAAAATAACATGAATATATAGACCCTAAGAAGGATATGACAGGTACACTTTCTATAACCTTGTCTATTGCATTGACAATTATGCTCTCACTGGGCATTCTATTTTGACTTTCCAGTATATTCATAATATATTACAAAAAATCATTTTAAACAATTCATTTGAATGATGTTCGCTTTTAAAATATGAGCTTGAAAAAACATACACACCTACTCAAATGCCCTGCTAAGATGCTGTGTCTTCAATAATCTTGAATTACCTGCACCTCCTGGCTATTGGTTTCACTACTCTGACAGCTGAAATAACATGTTCATGGCTTGCGTGAGTCTTGGATGTTTGGGGTTAGGAAAAGAATGGGCAGGTTATGCATGTATTTTCTAAATTAACTCGAGCTCTGTGTTTGTCTACAATGCTGCAAGGTTCAATCGCATGGATGGTACCTGGGGCGGTGGCGGGGTGTGGAGGGAGCAGGCACACTCGGAAGGTGCTACTTGACTGGGTGCCATTGTCATCAGAAGCCAGGTGTCACCCCTTGTAATGTAAAGGAATCAAATAATTTAATCTTTTAAGACAGATTTGATGAATTCATTCTATTTTGAAAGAGATAAATTGTTACATAAAGCAGCCACATAGCACAGGGAGATCAGCTTGGTGCTTTGTGTCCACCTAGAGGGTTGGGATAGGGAGGGTGGGAGGGTGGGAGGGAGGCTCAAGAGGGAGGGGATATGGGGATATATGTGTATGTATAGCTGATTCACTTTGTTATAAAGCAGAAACTAACACACCATTGTAAAGCAATTATACTCCAATAAAGATGTTAAAAAAAAATTGGTACGTAGAGCACAAAAAGTAATCCCTTGGATAAGAGTGTTTGTATCTGCCTCATGACTGTGAAACCAAAGAGCAAATTTAACACTGATTATTACCATGTTAAAATTTAAAGCTGTGGGGGAAAAAAAGAAAGAAAGGAAGAAAAGGGAAAAAAGAAGGAGAAGGAGAAGCAGCAGTGGCAGCTGCAGCAGCAGTATTGGGGGAGCGGGGGCAGGGCGGGGCGTGGTAAAAACCATGATGTCATGACTATTTCAGAAATGCTTCTTCAGAACCCAGCAGTCTTCCAGGGAACCGCACAGGGAGGGCTGTGTCTGCCCAACTAGAAACACTGACATGCCAAGGGGCCTTATGGTTTATTCCCTCCTAAACCTGGGCCAACAGAACTCAACCCCCTGGATGATCCAGGTGACAGGAACTTCTTTATTCCACTTAGAAAGACAAATTCCGATAAAACAAGATACTTTGATCTAGTGGGATTGGTGGATTGAATTTAGAGGGTTGACGTTCCCAAATGCCACTAAAATGTCAGAAAAGGAGTTTTTAAGGAGGTCAAGTGACAAGGACAAAGAGAATGAGAGGAAGCAATGGTTGAGGAGAGAAGGCTACCGCCCTCTTGGAAGCTGGAGGTTAATTGGTGGTGGACAAGCTGGCCCAGCAGAGCCTTGGGACCTTGGAGAGAAGTTCAGCACCCAAGTTGGGGAGCAGGGAGAGAGAAGTACAGTGGCTCTCCTCTCTGGCCCTGAAGTCAAGGGGCTGTGGACCCCAGTACCCCATCCAACCCCATCCAGCAACTGCTGCCCTCTGACTCCTGCAAAGACTGAGAGATCATTCCAGAAAAACAAAAACAAAGAAACCCAGGCTCAGGGAAATGGTCACAGCAGTGTGAGGCAGAGGACTGGAAATAGGGGTCAGGCGAAAGTCTGTATCTGAAGGGTTGGGAGACTTCCTTCCCACCGCTGCAGATCATGGTGCCCCACCTATGCCGTCGCACATGCGCAGCCAGGTAAGGGAAAAGACACAGAATTCTCTCCTCCAAAAGCTTTTCTCAGTATTTAACTTTTTTTTCTGATTTGGTTAATATTTATGAAAAGTGTCATGTGTCAGGAGCAGGGTGAATTGAGGATGTAGCTGTTTAGAATACACAATACAGGGGACTTCCTTGGTGGCCCAGTGGGTAAGATTCTGCACTCCCAATGCAGGGGGCCTGCGTTTGATCCCTGGTCGGGGAACTAGATCTCGCATGCATACTGTAACTAAGAGTTCGCGTGCCACAACTAAGAAGTCTGCATGCCGCAACTAAAGATCACACGTGCCACAACTAAGACCCAGTGCAGCCAAATAAATAAGTAGAATATGCAATACAGATAGGATTGTATCAGAGTTATGAAACATAGTTATGAAGCAAAGATATGAAGCATATCAGGGGTTGGTACCCCTGATTCCACCACCCTTCAGAAAACACCATGACCAATCTATGTGGAATCCCCACATGTCCCCCTACCCCATGTCTTTGCCACAGAAGGAGCCACTACGCCTAAGTCTGTGCTTAGCCTTCTCTTGCTTTTTTTAAAAACAATTTTGCCAATTGTGCATGTATTCCTGAACAATATACTTTTTGCCTTGTTCGGTATTTAGCTCGATAAAAATGATATATTACTGACTCTGAAGTTCTGAAAAATTCACTTTCACCATCATTACATGTTGGTGGGCAGCATTAGCTAGTTCATTTTCTTAACTGTGAAATATTCCACTGAATGGATATACTCTACTTTTATTTATACGTGTTGGATATGTAACCAAGCAGGACCCTATGGGGCCTTCCCGGGACAGGCCTTCCCTCATATCCTCTGCTTTAGTTCCTCTCTGAAGTAACCTAGATAACAGTATTTGATGCACATTTCCTGAGTTGTTTTACAGATGTGAAAACCCTCCACCAGATGGAAGATGTTAACTATTGGGATGGCCAAAAATTTGTTCAGGTTTTTCCGTAACAGCTTATGAAAAACTGAACGAACTTTTTGGCCAACCCAATACTTGATGACCATGAGCACACAGCCCCCAGGCTTCCTGAAGCCTAAGGACTGACAATGTTAACCCGTGACACCACCCTGTTACCTCACCATCAGCCAATCAGAGAATTGTGCACGAGAGGATCGCATACCCTGCAACCCCCCTCCCTCACCTGGCTTTTTTCTTCCTTTTATTTATTTATTTATTTTTTTAATGTTTCTGTAGTTTCTAATTGGAGTTTGCAATGATGTCAGCCATGCTGCATGACTTGTCATCAACACCCAGGTCCTAGGGACGAAATTGGGTCATTTGTAGAGACGTGGATGGACCTCACCTGGCTTTTAAAAATTTGCTGAAACCCTTTGGGGAGCTCGGGGCTTTTTAGTGCATGAGCCACCCGTCTCCTTGAATGGCCCTGCAATAAATCTTTCCCTGCCCCAAACTCCAACATTTTGGTGTGCTTGGTCTCATGTGCGTTGGGCACATGAACTTCCGCTAACAGATGTACATTTCATTTATTCTCGTTTTGGCCACTATCTACTAAGATAACTGCTAAAAATGTTCTGGTACATGCTTTTTTATAGCCCAAGACAGGGGTTTGTCCATGGTATATAGACAATTGATGGGTCATAGTATTAACTTACGTACAAGTTTATAAGATATTGTTTTTCAAAGTATTTATATCAATTTACTCTTACTTCGACTGTGTATGTGTTCCTGTTCTTTACATTTCAAACACTTGATCTTAACAGATTTCTCAATTTTAATAAGTCAATGGGCAAAAAAGTATTCCATGGTGGCCTTTTTATTTTCTTGACTATCCAGAAGATTGAACTTGCACTCGTAGATTTATTGACTATTCATATTTCCATCTCTGTGAAATGCCTATTCATATCTTTTGTTAATATTTTATTGGGTTGACTGCTTTTTGGATTTATAGTAGTTGTTTGTATATGCTGAATACTAAGCATATTATCAGAGTGTGTGTTACAATGATATCTATGAGTTTTGGATTCATCTTTTCTTTTTACAGTGATTTCTAAAGAATACCTAAATTACCAAAGAAATCATCCATATTCAAGGATAGGAAGCCTCAATATCATAAAAAATATCAATTCTACCCCAAGCAGTCTATAGATTCAGTTCACTTCCAGTCAAAATCCCAACTTTTTTTTTTTTTTTTTTGAGGAACTTGATAGGGTAGGTTGCCATGAAGTTCACTTCTTATTTGAGGCAATGATTATTTTGTGCAAAAATAAGCATGGGTTGGAATCAGCAACCTTTTCCATACCTGCAATAGTCCAGAGGGCATGGGCTGGGGAGTCAGAGACACAGGTTTAAGTCCTGGTTCTGTGCTCACCAGCTTTACACTTGAGCAAACTACTTCACTGAGTGTCCATTTTCTTGTTTGTATTGGAGGTTGAATACCTAATTGGTATTCAGTTGGAGACAAGAATACCTAATCATTTCTATGCTAAACAAGATAACACATAAAGCCCCACAGAGTCAGTGTCTAGCACACAGCAAGCACTCAGTAAAAGCAGGCTGCCTTCCTCTCTTTTCCCTCACCACCACCCCCAGAAGCACAGAGCTCTAGCGACTTCCTGAGCTGGATGGCCCAGCCTCTGTTAAAAAAGAGAGGCCCCGGGGCTTCCCTGGTGGCGCAGTGGTTGAGAGTCCCCCTGCCGATGCAGGGTACGCGGGTTCGTGCCCCGGTCTGGGAGGATCCCGCATGCCACGGAGCGGCTGGGCCCGTGAGCCATGGCCGCTGGGCCTGCGTGTCCGGAGCCTGTGCTCCGCAACGGGAGAGGCCACAGCAGTGAGAGGCCCGCGTAACGCAAAGAAAAAAAAAAAAAAGAGAGGCCCCACCCACCCTTGGCTGGATGATTAATTGATGTTGCAGGGCCTGCCAAAAGTAGGAGTGCCTTTCATCTTTGTGCAAGAACATAATTTAAATATATATTTTATCAAAAGAACTGGAAAGTGCAAGCTACAAAGACACAGAGAGCAGCCCAAAGCCTTGACTGTTTCTTTATTCCCTTTGAACTTGATAAAAGCAATACGTGCCCTACCTTGAGCCCAGAGGTAAAGCTAATGGGTGGCCAATGACATTGAAACTTCAGGGCATCTCATTTGCACAGGTCCCTCTGAGACCCTGGAAGGGGTTCTGGTAGGGGTGTGTAACCATATGTTTTTGTCAAATTTTCAAAAATGAGATATTTTCACTGCCAATCAGTTAAGGCTGGGTCTTTCTATTGACATCTCATTTACATGCTTCCCATCATGTCAGGTGGTAGGGGAGAGACCATGAGTACTTTGGGGGCCCAGCTAAGGGGAAGTTGAGTTGGGGATATATTTAGTTTGGCTTTCATGGAATATGCGTATGTGATTTGCAGTCACTTCCTTGTAGAGTTGAGTTAATGAGGACTGTCCTGGTGGCTTCCAGTGATACCTCTACCATCCAACCCATCTGCCATGTGGACTCACCCAGTGTCATGACATCCAGATGCAGGGTCAGAAGTCCTGATGCGGCCCTGTGCCACTGTGTCCAACACCAGAAGCACAAGGTGAGTGAAGGAGAAAAAAACACACAGAGCCAGAAGAAGCTAGTCTGTGTAATATCCTTCCAAATCTCACAGCACATATATTTATATGAAAGAAACTTGAGAAATTTTTAAATTGACAATCTTGTACATTTCCATGACATCATCAGTGATTTATAGCTGTGTTCCTAAAAGTAGCAGTTTGGGAAGCTAAAAGAAATTTCTCAATCAAGAATACCAAAAAAAAATTTTCAATTAACCATGCTAAAGTCAGGGCTAAATTGTCTTGCTCTTCTATCTATAAAAAAAAATCACAAAATTGTCATTAAAGAGGATACAGCCAAAAGATCTAGGGAAAAAATGTACTGAGTATGCCAGGCAGATAATTAATTTAAAATTGTGTGGTTTTTTTGGTGATGTTTGCAGTATTTGCCAGCTTTAAATTTTTGTAGCTTACAATTTATTTTCTATTCTATATATTCTCTTTCATACCTAATTTGATTAATTCATAATTATGTATTCTCATTCTCAAAGAAGATCCCCCAGTTGCATAAGATTCAGGGCCCACAAAACAGGGATCTACCCATTGCCTTACCTGAAAGGAGAAGCTTCAGTTTAATGAGTGGCCTTGGGTCCCAGAGTGCATGTTACTCACAGGGCACTGGAGGAGACCGCAGAGGGGTGGTCACCATGCAGTCTATGCTAGGAGCCAGCATGGGGTGGGGTGGGCCTGATCTGACCCCTTCTATTGCTTTCATGAGAGCAGATACGGTGGGCCCAGGAGACACCTGCTCAGAACTCTCTTGCCCCATTTGGGGCAAGTAATGGACACACACACACACACACACACACACACACACACCAAGCCAGCAGTGTTCTTCAAAAAGGCCTTGGGCAAGAGATCTGCAACAATCTCCTCCTCTGCAGCTTTGCGGCCCACCAGGACCCAGAGGCTTTTGGTCACAGTCCTTAAGAACAGCCAAGGAGAGTCTGGGAATCCCACTGCTTCCAGCAAGAAAGGGGTCAAACAAAACAGGTAGAATATCTGTCCCCTGGAAGTAGAAGGAGGAAATGAGGTAGGAAACACGAGAGCAGTATATCTGTCATGCAGTCAGAAAGCATTTGTGCAGTCCAAACAAAGATGTAACCAAAATTTAGGCCCTGTAGCTAACTTCTGTTTGAAGAGTAGAGTTTTTATCTTTCAGTTTGAGCAAGACCCAGTTCTGCCCCCGGACCCTGGGCCAGCAGGCTCTGCAAGTATTCGAAACTGCAAACGGGCCACCTGAGTTGCCAAGGCCGTGGTATAATCCCATCCTTATAGCTGAGCCTTCCTTGCCCTGCCCTCAGGCTCTCAGACCATTGCTTTGGTTTCCTGGACCCTCTAGAAGTCCTAAGGTCCCCTGGAAGTTGAACTTGAGGTTCCAGTGGCAGGCTAGGCCAGGCGCTCATGGCTGGCATGCCCCCAAACAGTATCCATCAGCCATGCTCCAGCTAATGCCTCAGTAAAAGCACTCAAGAGTTGGTGAGGTGTTTCAGTGGGGGGCTCAGTAAGCAGTGCCCCACAGGACTGCCAGCCTTGACGGGAGGGATAAACAATTTGGTTAGAAAAGCCTGTCCATTCACTCCAGCTTTCCAGGAAAACAATCATTAAGGGCTCATTTGTGATAAAATATCCATTTCTGCGCATCGCTATTCAGTGGTACATCCCCTCCCCCCTCCCCACCCCCATCTATCAATCATCCTTACAGAAGTGATTACAGAGAAATGGACAGTGAAAATTAGAACTGCACTGGGCATCTCTAAGTCACTGGTGCTCTTTTCACTTGAACCTTACAGGGCCTGTGTCTGCCGGCTGCTCCTGTCCCTCCCAGACAGTGCCAGGAGTGGGCCTGCCTCCATTTTCCCCAAAATCTGTCCACATACAGGCGTTTAGTCTCACCACAAAGAATGTTGAACATTGTTTAAAAAAAAAAAAAAAAAAAAAAATTCCGTGTCAAAAACATCAGCCTGGGGCAGTGGTTGAGAGTCCGCCTGCTGATGCAGGGGACACGGGTTCGTGCCCGGGTCCGGGAAGATCCCACATGCCGCGGAGCAGCTGGGCCCATGAGCCATGGCCGCTGAGCCTGCGTGTCCGGAGTCTGTGCTCCACAACGGGAGAGACCACAACAGTGAGAGGCCCGCGTACAGCAAAAAAAAAAAACACCAGCCTGTCTCATAACTATGTCAACTGGAAAAAAAACATGCAACCTAAAAGTTGAAAGTTGTGTTTTATTTGGTGGAAATTTTTAGGACTCCAAGCCCGGGAGGCAGCATCTCAAGTAACCCTGAGAGAACTGCTCTGAGGAGGTAAGGTTGGGAGCCAGGTTATATAGAAGTTTTACAACAAAGGGCAGGTAGTCTGAATGCCAAAAGATTATTGTAAATTAAAGAAAACCAGATATCTAAGTTAAGGAATTTAGCGCTTTTCTAAGTATGGGAAGATGCAAGAGACTGGGCTCACTGAAATCATTCCTTTGATATGCACCTCAGCTATCTGGGGCCACTATCCTGTGTTTTTACATCCTGAGTTTCCTTAGGGCTCACCAGCTCACCATAGGCAGTGGCTGCAAAGGCTGATGACTGTGACATCTTTGTCTACTGATATGGCAGGAAATATTCCATTTCTCAGCTGATAGGCAAGGCTCTCCTATGGCACCATAAACAGAGATTAATACCAAATCTCAGTTCCTGCTTCCTCTCATTTTTCCTGATTCTTGGAAAAGTTAGTGAGGAAAACAGAAGCAAAGAGAGAAGAGAGACAAGAAGTTGCTTTGGGGCTTCTGCTGAAAACAATTATAATACATGTAAATTTTAAAAAACATTTCTTTTCCGATGCACATTGAGCACCTAGCATGTGCCAGGTTGTATGATAAGTACCTTGCACATAGTATCCTCTTCCATCCTTGCCATAACCCTTGAAAAAACAAGTGAGCTAGTAAGAGACAGGACAGGTCAGGGGCCCACCTTTCTCAGATTCCAATTCTTTGCTCTGTTTTGGTATATAAGTTTAAGAATCATAGGAACCTCTTCCATAAGAGTTTCCCAGGAGTTCCAGGCTTGAGAAACAGGTCTTGGAAGGGAAATGTGGGCACAGAGCCAGAGGTCAGCTATGGGGAGGAGTGAGGGTGAGGGAATTTAGTAGTGTCCCTCAGCTCTTGGCAGGGATGATTAGAAAAGAAAATTAGAATTATAGGCATGTATAGTCCTAGACGAAAAAAAGAGAAGAAAACACAAAGTATATTATTATTAATCAGAAGATATAAAAATGTATACCTAAATCTGAGATGTTTAGCTCTAACTTGCCCCTGAAGAATCTAACCAAGCTGAAGTTGTGTCTCTTGAGAAAAGGGCCTTTCATTATTTAAAACTAACACACACACACACACACACACACACACACACACACGAGGATAAAATAATAAGCAAGCAGTTACTCACCATCCAAAAGTGAACAAATATTGTTTCCTCCTCTAAAAACAGCAGGTTTGCTAAATTGTCCCAAGTAATTGGGAAAGGGGGCCTTTTAAGAAATGTTTTCGATGGCGCCATCTGGTGGATTCATCCTAAAAGTGCTATCTGTTCTCGCAATTAAATTGACTTGAGAGGACATATTCTAGTACATAATGAGACATTCGGTCCCTTAATTTTTCCCTGTGGCTTTCCATTATTTTCCCTCTGGGCATCCTCAGCCTCCTTTCCATTCCACTACAATCAACTAATCCTTGAAGTTCCCCCTTTCATTTCATAGCCTTTCTGCTGCAGAGCCATTTTATGGCAAGATTTATAGCAATGTCAAGAATAAAGAAAACTGTTGTAAAATAACCATGGACAACATTATAAACTGGCAATAAAATTGGCCATAATGCACAGCTGGTATTTATGTGGGCCACCTGTTCCATTTTTAGCCACTCCTGAATCAACTGCTTTCACCCCATTCACTGTGTTTTTTTTTTTTTCATTCACTGTGTTTTGAAAGCCGTTTCACTTGCCTCCTTCTCCTCCAAAGATCTTCAAAACTGACAATTATTTGCAGAATGTGCTGAGACCTCACATCAAGCCAAACTTGCTTGTCCATGTAGCCATAACCATACCTAGAAGCCCATCATGGCTGATTCTTGCTTCTGAGTCTCCGAGCTCTGCCAAAATCCAGGTATTAGACAGAAGAAACGTTTCACCAGAACTCATGCCAGCTACAAGATACACTTAATCCCAACACACATATGCATATCAAAAATTAGATGAAATGATCAAGGAGCTATGTACTTCTCCACAACTATAGGGAAGGTACTAGAGCCATAATTTGTAGGAGCAGTTCCCATTTAATGAGCACCTACCCAGTACAAGTTGAAATTTTTACATATGTTATCATTAATCTGTTAATCCTTGTAACAACTCTGCAAAATTGGTTGAATCAATTATTCATTTCCTCTATGACTTCAGTAAATAATTCTACCAACCTCAGTCTTGAAGTTGGCCTATCAACAGTGCAGTAATGTAGTGAGAATTCAGTAGTAATAGCTAAGAGTCACCATATCCTTATTCTGTGCTAAGCATCCTTATGAGAACTTTCCACATATTAACTCATTTTATTGAGTCACAACCCACCTATTATGTACTATTATTATGCCCAGTTCATAAGAGAATGCTGAGACCCAAAGAAATTAAGTAACTTGCCAAAGGCCACAAGCTAATAAGTGACAAGACCAGGATGTGAACCCAAGAAGTCATACCCCATAGCACAATGCTCTTTTGACAACTAATTGTGACTATTATTTAATGATTAATTTTTTTAAAAAAAATCAGTGACTGAAGTCAGCATGAATGTTGGAGTAAAGACTCCCAAAAGTTCTCTTCTCCCTAGAAGCAATGAGAAAGTTGGCAAAAATTACCAATATCAACTTTTTTCAGAGCACCAGAAATGAACCAAAAGTTTGCAGCAATTGGAAAAGCATGTATTTTAAAAATAGCTGAATCTTGATAATAACAGTGAGCTCTTTGGTTTTTAACTCACCTAAGTCCCATACCTCACTCTCTAGTTCTGCAGGAACCTTGAAAACCCATTCCCAATGCAGCCTCAGAGCCACCGGAGAGAGCAAATTGGAACTGGAGTTCTTTCAAAGCCTCATTCCCAAAGAATTATCATTATCTGACCTGTCTGGTCAGACCCAGCCTAGGGGTTTCCTGGAAGACTTCACGTGAAAATATATCTGTATTTGACCTGATTTGGAGATTTACTTGTTCCAGGAATTTAAAGAAATCCCTGTTCAGTCATTAAATGATCACTAGCAAACTAAGTAGAGATTTCAGTGGCCACAAATAATAAAGAATACAGACTCTATAGAACCAGTTCACAAAAGTCACCAAATAAACAAAAGCAACTTAAAAAAGCATCAACAACAATACACTCTGGGGAGGGGAGAGAATCTGATCTGAAGGTTCACATTATATTATTTTAAATTGCCAGTTTTCAACAGACATTTCAAAGTATGCAAAGAAACAAGAAAGTATGGCTCTTTAAAAGGACATAAAATGACCAATAAAAATTGTCCCTGAGGAAGCACAGACATGGACTGTGCTTTAAAAGACTTTAAATCAGTCATTTTAAATATACTCAAAAAGCTAAAGGAAATCATGTCTAAAGAATTGAAGGAAAGTATGAAAACAATGTCTCACCAAATATAGAAAAATCATAAAGATAGAAATTATATATTAAAAATATAGAAATTCTGGATTTGAAAAGTACAATAACTGAAATGAAAAATTCTCTATAGGGAACAGTATCAAATCAGCACAAGCAGAAGAAAGTGTTGCAAATTTGAAGCTGGATCAGCTGATATTATCCAGTTTGAAGAACAGAAAGAAAGTAGAATTAACACAGCCTTAGAGGCCTGTGGCACACCATCAAGACACCAACATATGCAACACAACTCAGAAGAAGAGGAGAGTGAAAGGAGTAGAAAGAACACGTGAAGAAATATGGCTTAAAACTTCCAATTTTATTTATTTATTTATTTTTTTGCGGTACACGGGCCTCTCACTGTTGTGGCCTCTCCCATTGTGGAGCACAGGCTCCAGACGCGCAGGCTCAGCGGCCATGGCTCATGGGCCTAGCTGCTCCGCGGCATGTGGGATCTTCCTGGACCGGGGCATGAACCCGTGTCCTCTGCATTGGCAGGAGGACTCTCAACCACTGCGCCACCAGGGAAGCCCAAAACTTCCAAAGTTGATGAAAAACATTAATCTACACATCTAAGAAGTTCAAAAATGTCCAAGCAGGAAAAATAAACTCAAAGAGATACACAGCCAGACACATCATAATCAAACTACTGAAAGACACAGGTAAAGAGAGAATATTGAAAGCACAAGAGAGAGAATTATCATGTGCAAGGATCCTCAATCAGCTGATTTTTCATCATAAAGCATGGAGGCCAGAAGATGTTGGATGACACATTCAAAGTGCTGACTGACCAAAAAAACCCACACATACACACAATAAAAACCAACTGTCAACAAACAATTCTATATCCAGCAAAATATCCTTCACAAATGAAGAAGAAATTAGGGTACTCTCAGACAGACAAAAACTGAAAGAATCTATCACTAGACAAGTCCTACAAGGAATCCTTCCTTCAGACTGAAATGAAAGGACATTAGAAAACAACTCAAATCCATATAAAGAAATAAAGAGCACCAGGAACAGTAACTACTGATACATAGGTAAATATAAAATACTGTATAAATGTATTTTTTAAAAATTTTATTGAAGTATGGTTGATTTAAAATGTGTTAATTTCTGCTGTGCTGCAAAGTAATTCAGTTATATTTATATATATTTAAATATATAATTAATTTATATATTATTACTATATATACATATATTATATATATATTCTTTTTCATATTCTTTTCCATTATGTTTTATGACAGGATATTGAATATAGTTCTCTGTGCTATACAGTAGGACCTTGTTGTTTATCCATTTTATATATAATAGTTTACATCTATTAACTCCCAAAAACATGTATTTTTGATTATAATTCTTTGTTTCTCTGATCAGATTTAAAACAAAGTTTCACTGTCATAAATCTATGTTGATGGGCATACTATATATATATACTATATATATATATATAAAATGTACTATATATAAAATGTAATTTATATATATATACTATATATAAAATGTAGTTTCTATGGTAATAAAAGCACAAAGGAGGAGGGAGGGGGCATAGCTATATAGGAGCAAAGTCTTTGGATACTATTGTAATTAAGCTGGTATTAATACAAACTAAATTCTAATAAGTTAGGATGTTAATTGTAATCCCCAGGGAAATCACAAAGAAGTCAATTAAAAATATATAGTAAGACAGTCTCTAGGTCCATCCACCTCACTACAAATAACTCAATTTCATTTCTTTTTATGGCTGAGTAATATTCCATTGTATATATGTGCCACATCTTCTTTATCCATTCATCTGTTGATGGACACTTAGGTTGCTTCCGTGTCTTGGCTATTGTAAATAGGGCTGCAATGAACATTGTGGTACATGACTCTTTTTAAATTATGGTTTTCTCTGGGTATATGCCCTGTAGTGGGATTGCTGGATCGTATGGTAGTGAAGTAAGTCAGAAAGAGAAAAACAAATACTGTATGCTAACACATATATATGGAATCTAAAAAAAAAAAAAAAAAAAAAAAAATGGTCCTGAAGAACCTAGGGGCAGAACAGGAATAAAGATGCAGACATAGAGAATGGACTTGAGGACATGGGGAGGGGGAAGGGTAAGCTGGGACGAAGTGAGAGAGTGGCATGGACACATATACACTACCAAATGTAAAATAGCTAGTGGGAAGTAGCCGCATAGCACAGGGAGATCAGCTCGGTGCTTTTTTGTCCATCTAGAGGGGTGGGATAGGGAGGGTGGGAAGGAGACGCAAGACGGAGGAGATATGGGGATATATTTACACATATGGCTGATTCACTTTGTTATACAGCAGAAACTAACACACCATTTTAAAGCATTATACTCCAATAAAGATGTTAAAAAAAATACCAACAGAGGGCTTCCCTGGTGGCGCAGTGGTTGAGAGTCCGCCTGCCGATGCAGGGGACACGGGTTCGTGTCCCAGTCTGGGAGGATCTCACATGCCGCGGAGCGGCTAGGCCCGTGAGCCATGGCTGCTGAGCCTGCGCGTCCGGAGCCTGTGCTCTGCAAGGGGAAAGGCCACAACAGTGAGAGGCCCGTGTACGGCAAAAAAATATATATATATATAAATATATATATATATATTAAAAGAAACATCAAGGAAATTAAAATAAAACACTAGAAAATATATGTATATATATGTATATATATATATGTGTGTGTGTATATATGTGTGTATATATATATATATATATATATATATATATATATAAATCAGTAATAGGAACAAAAAAAGACATAGGATAAATAGAATACAAATAGCCAAATGGCAGATATAAATCTGTATGACAGATATAAATATAAAATAATTAAACTCTCCAGCTAAAAGGCAGAGCTTGGCAGAATGGCTTTTTTAAAACTACATGATCTAATTCAATAACCTATACTTCTGCTTTGAGAAACAAGAAAATAAATAGCAAACTAAACCCAAGGGAAGCAGAGGAAAGAAATAATAAAAATTAGAACAGAAAAAAATAGAGAATGAAAAAACTTTTTTTAAAAGATGAAACCAAAACTTTGTTCTTTGAAAAGATCCACAAAATTGACAAAAAACTTTAGACTGGCCAAGGGGGGGTGGGGGAGAATGTTCAAATTACTGAAATCAAGAGAGAGAGAGAGAGGATATTTCTACCAAACTTTTAGAAATAAAAAAGGATTACAGGGAATACTATGAACAGCTGTATGCCAACAAATTAAATGGATGAATTCCTAGAAAGATAAAAACTACCTAAAATTACTCAGGAAGAAAGAGAAAATATGAATAGACTTAAAGCAAGCAAAGAAATTGAATTATTAACCAAAAAACCTCCTACAAAGAAAAGCACACGACCAGATGACTCCACTGGTAAATTCTATGAAATATTTAAAGAAAAATTAATACCAACCCTTCACAAACTCTTCCAAAAAAGAAAACAGAAGGGGAAATTTCTCAGCTTATTCTATGAAGACACTATTACCCTTATACCAAAACGAAAAAGCACATCACAAGAAAAGAAAATTACAGAACAATATCTCTTATGAAATATGGATGCAAAAATCCTCAACAAAATACTAGCAAACCAAATCCAGCAACATATACAAAGGATTATACTGTATGAACAAGTAGAATTTATCCCACAAATGCAAGAGTAGTTCAATATATGAAAATCAATCAATGTAATACACTACATTAATAGAACAAATTTCAAATACCCATGATTATCTCACAGAAAAAAAGAAAAAAAATTGACAAAATACAATACCATTTCATAGCAAAATATTCAACAAACTTGGAATAAAAGAGAATGTTCTCAACCTGATGAAGTAGATATATGAAAAACCCACACTAATTTATCTTACTTAATAGTAAAAAGGTGAAACTTTTCCCCCCTAAGATCAGCAACAAGACAAGGATTCTGTTCTTACCACTCTGCTTAACATTGTACTAGAGATTCTAGCTAGAGAAATTTAGGAAAGCAAAAGAAATAAAAGGAATTCAGATTGAAAAGGAAGATGTAAAACTAACTCAATTAACAGATGACATGATCTTGAATATAGAAAATCCTAAAAAAATCCACCAAAAAAAACCCTATTAGAGCTAATAAACATGTTTAGCAAGGTTGCAGGATATCAGATCAAAATACAAAAGTCAATTGTACTTCTATACACGAGAAATGAACAATCCTAAAAGAAATTAAGAAAACAGTTCTATAATAGCACCAAAAAGAACAAAATTTAACAAAAAATAAATTTAACAAAAGAAGTATGAGACTTGTACAATGAAAACTACAAAACATTGTTGAAAGTAATTAAAGAGATCTAAAAATGGAAACATATGCTATATTCATTGATTGGAAGACTAAATATTGTTAGGATGGCAATATTCCCCAAATTTCTCTATAGATTAAATGCAATCCCTATCAATATTCTAACTTCCTTTTTTGCATCAACTGACAAGATTATAAAATTCATATGGAAATGAAAGGGACTCAGAGTAGTCAAACAATTTTGAAAAGAAAGACAGCGTTGGAGGACTAACACTCACCAATTACAAAACCTACTGCAGAACTACAGTAAGCAAGATAGTGTGATACTGGCATAAGAATAGACGTATAGATGAATGGAACAGAATTAAGAGTCTTTAAATAAACCCATCAATTGATTTTTGCCAAGGCATCAAGATCATTGAATGGGGAAAGAATAGTCTTTTCAACAGATAGCCTTAGGCAACTGGATATTCACATACAAGACAATAAACTTGGACCCCTACTTCACACCACATGCAAAAATATACCTCAAAATTGAGAATCAAAGATCTAAATGCAACAACTAACACTATAAAAATCTTATATTTTAAAAACTCTTATAACTTATCAATAACAAGACAAATAAGCCAATTTAAAATGGGCAAGGATTAGAATAGATATTTGTCCAAAGAAGATATGGAAATGATTAATAGGCACGTGAAAAGATGCTCAATATCATTGAAAATTAGGGTATTACAAATCAAAACAACAAGGAGATACCACTTCATACCTACTAAAATATCTATTGCAATTTTTTAAATAAAAAAGGACAAGAGCTAGTGTTGGTGAGGCTATGGAGAAATTTGAACCCTCACACATGTCTGTGAGTGTACAAAATGGGGTAGCCACTATGGAAAACACTCTAGCATTCCTCCAAATGTGACCCAGCTATTCTACCCCTAGGTATATTCTGAAGAGAATGAAAATGTGACCTGAATCATGAAATACAACACACACAAAAACTTGTGTTATAAAAACATAACACAAAAACTTCTACATGAATATTCATAACAGCATTACCCATAACACCCAAGGGGTGGAAGCCACCATAGAGATCATAAGGCCCATATCCATCAACTGATAAATGGATAAACAAAAGATGGTATATCCATATAATGGACTATTACACAACCATAAACAGGAATGAAGTACTATTGATGCTACAACATGGATAAACCTCGAAAACATGCTAAGTGGAGGAAGTCAGACACTAAAGATCACATAAGTATGATTCAACTCATATGCCATTTCCACAATAGGAAAATGAATAGAAACAGAAAGTAGATTAGTGGCTGTCAGGGGCTGGAGGAAGGAGCAAATAGGGAGTGACTGCTAAGGTAGCAGGTTTCTCTTTGGGATAATGAAAATGTTCTGGAATTAGGTAGTAGTGAGAGTTGCAAAATCTTGTGAATATACTAAAAAACACTGAATTGTACATTTTTAAATGATGAATTTTTCTTAGAGGAAAGCATAGGCAGAACACTCTATGACATAAATCACAGCAAGATCCTTTTTGACCCACTTCCTAGAGAAATGGAAATAAAAACAAAAATAAACAAATGGGACCTAATGAAACTTCAAAGCTTTTGCACAGCAAAGGAAACCATAATCAAGACCAAAAGACAACCCTCAGAATGGGAGAAAATATTTGCAAATGAAGCAACTGGCAAAGGATTAATCTCCAAAATTTATAAGCAGCTCATGCAGCTCAATAACAAACAAACAAACAACCCAATCCAAAACTGGGCAGAAGACCTAAATAGACATTTCTCCAAAGAAGATATACAGATTGCCAACAAACACATGAAAGAATGTTCAACATCATTAATCATTAGAGAAAAGCAAATCAAAACTACAATGAGATATCTCACACCGGTCAGAATGGCCATCATCAAAAAATCTAGAAACAATAAATGCTGGAGAGGGTGTGCAGAAAAGGGAACACTCTTGCACTGCTGGTGGGAATGTGAATTGGTACAGCCACTATGGAGAACAGTATGGAGGTTCCTTAAAAAACTACAAATAGCACTACCATATGACCCAGCAATCCCACTACTGGGCATATACCCTGAGAAAAACATAATTCAAAAAGAGTCATGTACCAAAATGTTCATTGCAGCTCTATTTACAATAGCCCAGAGATGGAAACAACCTAATTGTCCATAAAGAAGATGTGACACATATATACAATGGAATATCACTCAGCCATAAAAAGAAACAAAACTGAGCTATTTGTAATGAGGTGGATAGAACTAGAGTCTGTCATACAGAGTGAAGTAAGTCAGAAAGAGAAAGACAAATACCCTGTGCTAACACATATATATGGAATTTAAGAAAAAAAAATGTCATGAAGAACCTAAGGGTAAGACAGGAATAAAGACACAGACCTACTAGAGAATGGACTTGAGGATATGGGGAGCGGGAAGGGTAAGCTGTGACAAAGTGAGAGAGTGGCATGGACATATATACACTACCAAACGTAAAATAGATAGCTAGTGGGAACTATCCACAGAAGACATTCACGTAAATTGCCCCAGGAGTCCACATGTTGGGAGAAGGTTTCCCCTGAACAGAGAGATAGGAAAGTTGACTAGAGAAGGAAATGTTGGGTCAGGCCATGGAGGTATGTGACAAGCACGCGATGGTGTCCTTTCCACCTAACTTAGTCCCCCTCTGTGCATCCTTCACACCAGCTACCAAAGTGATCTTTCTAAAATCTGGCCAAGCTAATCTGCTGCTGAAAACCCTTCCTGACTCTCCATAGCTCACAGCAGCGTTTCCCATCATGTGTCACAACATCAGGCATTCCACAAACAGTGAGCTCTCGGCCAGCACTGCATTAAACAACCCTTGGAAACTCAGAGTGCACATCTACTCAGTAAAGGCTCTGAGTGTTCCCTGGTCAAAAAGCCCACCTGACTTTTCTAAAATTATTTTTTATTGAAGTTTAATTGATGTACAATATTATATGTCATAGGTGTACAATATAGTGAGCCATAATTTTTAAAGGTTATACTCCATTTATAGTTATTATAAAACATTGGCTATATTTCCCATGCTGTACAATATATCCTTGTAGCTTATTTTATACATAATAGTTTTTACCTCTTAATCCCTTACCCCTGTCTTGCCCCTCCACCCCTGCCCTCTCCCCACTGGTAACGACTAGTTTGTTCTCTATCTGTGAGTCTGCTTTTTGTTACATTCACTAGTTTGTTGTATTTTTTAGATTCCACATAATAAGTGAGATCATACAGTATTTGTCTTTCTCTGTCTGACTTATTTCACTTAGCATAATACTCTCCAAGTCCATCCATGTTGCTGCAAATGGCAAATTTCATTTTTTTATGGCTGAGTAGTATTCCATTGTCTAGATATACCATGTCTTCTTTATCCATTCATCTGTTGATTCCTGCTTTCCTCAAGTACATTTGACCCCAAGGTGCTTTTTTCCCTTAAATATCTTTTGTCCACCTCAAGGTGATGGTGTGGTCTGGACGGGAAATGGCTGACCTGCCAGATGGTGCCCAGCACCCCCTGGAGGCTGGTTCTGTGTAGTTGTAAAGCATCATCTCCCACCCACCCCCAACTTTCTGTGAGCTTTGGCTACACTGAAATTCCCACACAGCATCCTGGGTATGCGTTTGTGCACTAGCCTTTCTTTTGCCAAGCCCCTTTTTCCTCCCAGGTGAACCCCACGCCCACTCCTGATAGGTCCTCTTCTGAATCTCAGGCCAGTCCCTGCAGGCAGAGCAGAGCTGCTTGAATGTCTGTACTGCACTTGAATGTCCTTGGAATTTTATGTAGTTCTGCACCTACACTTATTCACTTCATTTCAGTCATAGGCTTAAAGTCAGTTTCTCCCAGTCTAATGGGAGTTTTAAGGATGAAGACTTTAACTTTCTCTTCTGTTACATCCCTGGTCTTGACACGGAGTTGTGCTCAGCAAAGGTTTGTATGAGTGAATGGTAAAATGGGGTCCTTCCAGATATGACCTAATGCTTTACCCCAGTTGTCTTTGGTTGTTAGAAATCTCAGAAAAAATCAGATTCTTGATTGAGGCTATGTGCTCTATTCCTTGGAGATTCAGGAAGCACACGAGCAGATTAAGTCTGAGAAGGGCTACGCAAAGGACCTGGTCTAATCCAGCCTTTCCTAAACACATGGACCCTGGTTCCAGGGGATGCAAGCTGCACAGAGCAGGTGTTGTGCTGGGCCCACCTCTGTGCTCTGAACAGAAAGTGCACAGATTTCTCTTCTGATGAGACGGGTGTGGGGAGCTTCTCCCAGCCTCTCTGCCCCACTTTCCTCCCCACCCACCATCCTCTCCTCTCATATTTCTTCCTTCCCCTCCCCTCTGCAGGACAGTGAATACCGTACAGATCCTCCCAAATCTAGATCCCATGTACACACAATGACCCACCTCGCCCTCACTTGGATGTCATTTCTCACATGCCATAATGCCAGTGTCCACAGCTCCACC
Organism: Phocoena phocoena; assembly: GCF_963924675.1. NCBI lineage: Eukaryota > Metazoa > Chordata > Mammalia > Artiodactyla > Phocoenidae > Phocoena > Phocoena phocoena. Next base: position 127,868,770 of record NC_089220.1, on the reverse strand, counting down.
TCACTGCCTGTCATCTCATCCTTCCTGCTGTCACCCCATCGCCCCATCACTCTTCTTCCTCAGGAACACAGTGTTCTAACAGCCCTCACGTACATGCAGGAGGAACCCCAGTGAGCTTTCCCCCTAGACCCTGACAGTAGGCCTTGGGTCAGCTAAGCAGTCACACTAGTCCCCAAATTCAAATGACTCGTGGATCTGCCTCTAGGTTTACTGGTAGCTCAGGTTTTAACCAGCAGTAGACAGCCTAACCCAGGTGCTTTGGGACCCCTGCATTCTACTGAATTTGATGAGGACCAACAGCTACCTTTACTCTAAAAGATCAAGTTATTTCCCCCAGCATAAGTTAGCAGAATAGTTCACAGAAGATGAAATTTAAGAAAACTGTGTCCAACCAGACTGTCCTTAGGATCTTCCCCCGCTCCTGGGGCTCTTTGAAATGTACTATGAGAAAAACAGAGCCAGCTTCCTTTAGTCATTTTTCATCTTTACTCAGATTTCTTTCAAAGTTAGGAGACTTCTGTAAGTTCCAAGCAGGGGGGATGCTGTGGTGGACACTGTAGTATGGGGTCTTACCGCAGCAAAAGCAGCCACTGGGGCCTTTTGCCTTCAGAGGAAGCCCCCTAAACTTTACACTGGGACCTCTTCCCACCCTTTAGGCCACAACTCCGATGCAAAAGGGTCATCCTGTTGGCACGGACCTCCTACACCTGCCCTCCTCACCGCCCTGGTCTGAGCTTAGGCCCCCACCTGTCCTCCGAAGGCATCAAATGTCGTGTTAGGATAACCTCAAGGCATCAGCTAATCTGAACCTTATGACAATCCCAAAGACCTAGGTTCCCTTGGAAAATCCCTGAGGCTACACAGCAGTGCTTGGATCCAATTCACTTGAGGGTACATCCCTGGAGAAAAACTTTTAAAGACTCTTAGTGCTGCCAAGTGTAAACCGGTACGTAAGCTTTGCCTCCCTAGCGTAGAATCCACTGGCACGTACACAGCCCTATAACATCCACTGTCCTGCCTGATCCTCACAACAACCTTGAGAGGTGTGCTGGCAAAGTCCTTTTTTAAACATAGATGCAAAGACTGTAAGGCCCACAGCTGGCAGGAAGCCAGAGGTGTTGGTCAGGACCGGGTCGTCCGGCCCCAAGCCCAAGCTCAGTAGCCTGACTGCATCCAATAGCCCAACTTGGCAAGGCTCATCCTTGACCTGACTGTTCCCCAGCCCCTGAGACAACCACTCAGGAAAGCCCCCAACTCAGCCAGTGTCTGCTTTCTCTAAGCAGCATCTTCAGCTTACGTTGCAGAGAAACCTGTTCAATATTAGATGAAGCAAATCCCCTGACCCACCCCACACACACAGGCCTTCCCTTAGTCACAATTTAAAGCCACACTTTCTGCTTTCATTCAATGTTAAAATAAGAAAGTACCAAGTGCAGCCTTTCACCATTCATTTTTCACAAATCCACAGCAGCCGGTTCCAGACCAGCCACGAGGTCATGGAGACGGCTGGGTTTTCCTGCCTGAAGTGGTGAAACATCATTCCTACAGCAGCACCTCGGGATATATGTGGGGTGAGGCTGCCTCAGGTGCACGTCCAGGTCAGCCCAATGACCGCACAGCCTGTTCAGAGCAAGAAACTCCCAGCAGTATGTGCTCTGTCTTCAGGTCACCATACCAGGTATGGGGCTTCTGTGAGTATTTCCCCTGCCGTGTCTGATGAAGCAATGGGAAGTTTTCAGATTGTTAAGTGGGACTAAATTTCAGGCAAATCTCTAAAAAAAAGCAGATGAATACAATACAAGGCAGCCTGATCGGGAGCAAAAGGAGGGCTGAGCTGTGGAAAGACCCAGGAGCAGAGCAGCGGTGAAAGCACTGCGGGTCATCGAGGACCACAGTCTGGATGCCAGGGAGCCTCCTGGATGTGACTTTAAACGTTGAGATGAATGAGCAGCACATGGAGGGGCCAGGAATTAATCCTCTTAATGGACTCCACATTGCTTCCTTCCTCATTAGCGTTCTTTACCCAGTTTGTGGCCTCTGCATTTTAAGAGAGATGTCAAGACCTGGAGATGGTCCAGGGAAAAGCAATAAAAATGATTAAAGAGCATGGAAGTAGGTCTTAGAGAAATTGAGTGGAGAATTAGAGGCTGGAGGAGATGAGGCCACCAGTGACTCTAACCATGATCTTTGTCTGAACAAAAAGTCAGAAGAAAGCAAGCCCTGGAAAACTCGCTCATACCCTGGCTGCATCCAGTGGAATCGAATGTCTAGGTATTTTGAAATAACTTCTTTGACAGTTTAAATTTTTTTTTCATCTCATCCAGCTGGTGTTGAGTTAACCCAGCCTGAGTCTAAATCAAGCAGACATCTGCCTCCTGAAAGTTATCTCTACCATGTGTTGGTCCCTGGTTTTGGGTTTCATCAATTGAAATGAACACAGGGACTTGATGAGGCTAAAATTTTAAATAAGAAGAGGGCAAAAGAGATGTGGGAATTCTCAGAATGGTCAGGGAACGGGTTTCAGAGGGAGCACAAGAGCAATGTGAGAAGGGAGAAGAAAAGCAAAGAGGTCAAATGCTCTCTGGGTCAGTTGTGATCGACCAGCTATCCTAGGTGGACATAGACACCAGAGATGAGTAAGCCATGGTGCCTGCCCTGGAGGAGCTCTAGGTGAGTTCAACCTTGTGGTGTGAGAATTGTCCTGATGGGGTCAGAGGCAGGAGCTACAGACTCAGACGATGAGCACCCACCTCCCTCTGAGCAAGGATACTCTCATCTAACCTGGGAGGTATTTGTCTCCTGACCCTGAGCTCTTTGAAATGATGTTTTGTGTCCAAGTTTGCAAAGTCAGTGAGTAGTGAGCGAAGTGTCACTTCCAGGGCCACGTGCCATAGCGAAACAGCCAGGATGAATTTAAGAAAGCAGCTCTAAAATTATCCCATTTTACCCAGTTAAAGGATCATCTCCTCTTAGATACCTAAAGAGAAATCAACAGTAATCAACCAACGTCCTCAGTGTTTACTGAGGACCCACTGCATGTGAGATGCTGTAGATGTTTGTGGGGAAAGTAATACATCCAACCTGGAATGATTAGGATCCTCTTAAGGAAAATCAGACATGGGTAGTTATGGATGCTAGGTTCCAAGACATCACAGAGAGTCCACATTGACCCACCTCCTTACCTCCACCCTGTTTTGCAGGGTGTGGGGACATAGCTGTGGCCCAGAGAGGTGAAATGGCATGGCTCATGAGGTCTTTTGATGCCCAGTCCATGGCTCTCTGCAGCAGCCAGCGTATCAGGTTACAAACGGGAGGAACTCAGTACAGATACCAGTCCTGAGGGTCTGTGACTTCAGGCAGGGGAGGACTGCTTCTACCCAAGGGAACAGGATGGCTCTGGGGAGAATTAAAACTAGAAGCAAAGAAGAAAAACGATTGCACTCATCTGGGGCAAGGAGGTAGGACGATCTCACCCACGAATATGCTTTTTTCCTGTCCCACATGTATTAGAGTAAATCATAACAACGTCAATATATGCCTTTCTAGTAATTAGCCATGATGAAATCCACTACGAAACTGATAAAACACCTACACATACATGCACAATCTCTCAGTATTGCTGCTGCTACTAAGAGATGATGAGAACTCAATAATGCAATGTCCACTATTAAAGGATGTAATTAACACACTAATTTAACATTGTGAATGATACAATATTAATTTTGAAAGTGGAGTCAGGAAGTTTGGAAGCAGGAGAAAAGGAGTGGGAACCTTCATAAGATAATTATCACCCATTCTTAGAGTATCCCGTGAGCGCCTCTGCAACAGACCCTGGTACCTGCCTGCCTAACAGCCATTCCCCCTTCACCTTGCTCTTTGCCACCTGAACCCTGGCTTTGTACTGGGGCTGTGTGCTCTACAAGGTCATGAGTCATGTTGATCCAGGCTAGGATGGCAACACCATTCCACTTTGTCAGACAACCAGGCTCTCAACCTCCATTGTAGTTAGGGATGCCCATATGATTCAGTTCTTACCAATGAAGTTTATGGAAAAATCCTCCAATTGGGAAGGAAGTTTCAAGGGCACCAGCCAAAACTTGCCCTCTGGATGGACTTCCCTCACTGCTGTCTTGCAGGGTCATCCCTGAGTGGGATATTTGCTCTGTGAGTGCAACCAAACCATTCTCACCTTGCACTCACCCAGCAAGCCCACCTATCTGAGAACTGAGCTCAGTGTTCTGCCTCTTCTGGTAGCTGGTCTTAAGGAGCTCCCATGCAGCCAGGGGTGTGAGTTGATGAAGATGCAGAGGTGTGGCAGTGCTGGTTGTTATGGAAATCTGGGCCACCTGTTCATGCAGCATACTTGTGCCCAACGCCAGATGTACCACTTCCACCTTATGACTCAGTGAGTCGGATGGAATCCAGCTCATTGTGGGAAGTTCTGGTCTCGTGGTGACTTGATGTCCAATGACAGCTGCTTCACCTCTAATAAGGCCAGTTGCATGTCAAGATCTGTGTTTCAAATGGTTGATAATTCTTGGTGCAGGTGCCATGGCCTTGCCCTAGAACCCTAAGTGTCTACCTCATGGTTCTCATACTGGAACTTCACAAACGCTACATGGGGCTCTTCCCACCAGTTACCATAGGGGCTCTGCAGTGGCTTAAACCACAGCCTCAACCTGCTACAGCCCTTTCCTGCTCTGCAAGATGCAATAATTTGTTCTGTACTTTGGAGGAGCTGTCACAGTATGCCTAAGACCACTAGACCCCTACAAACGTTACTAGTTTGGCAGCCTCCTGAATTTGTATAGTTTCTCTCTTACTCTCTGGAGTTCATGTGTCTTCCCAAGGCCTTCCGTACATCTTCTTGCTCATCAGCTGCCAAGAAGGCCCCCATGTTTTCACACTTTGCCTTACATTAGTGATTAATCACCTTCGGCCTCTCATTGTCTATCTCTAATGCATTGATAGCCCCACCAGCAGCCTTATAATTTCTAACTTTTAAAGTTTTACCACACTTCTTAATCCTTAGATACTGTGCCCATGGTGCCCACCTTCCTCTGGCATCCCACCCAGCCCTTCACCTGTGACAGTATAACACTGCCAAGGCCAGGGTCAGTCAGACTCCACCTACCATGGGGGAGAGCACTTTCACTGCCCCCTGGCCAGTAGTGACCCAGCCCCCAAATCCCATCTTTGATCTGCTTCCTCAGATCACTGCTGGCACCAACTGCTGTTGGTCAGTTTCCACAAGAAATAAGCTTCGATGGCCCTGAAGCTGGTTGTCCCCAGTTGAGACAAGTTTGCCAGGTCTTCAGGCCCCTCCATCGACTTGTCCTTGGATGCAAACTGCCCCAAGGGAAGGGGTGCAGCTGTGGGTGAGACACCTCCCTTTAGAGACAGAGAGGACAACACCTGGAGAGAGACAGGGCTGTGAGTGGCCAGCAGGCAGCACCCCTGACAGCTGGGGGAATGAGGGTCTTGGTCTTGAAGAGAGATTCAGGAGCCATAGCCCACTGCAACATCTTAGTCTAAAGAATTTGAAGAAGCTTAGAAAAAAGCCATACCACACAGGAGGTGAGGAAAGAGGAATAAAATAAAATCCCATTTAGCACACACAACGTAACCAAGCAGGAACCTATGGGGCCTTCTCGGGACAGAGCCCTCCCCAATGTCCTCTGCTGTCACTCCTCTCTGAAGTACCTAGGTAACAGCATCTGATGCACATTTCCTGAGTTGTTTCACAGATGCTAAAACCACCACCAAACAGAAGAAATTAACTACTTGATGACCATGAGCACCTGTAGCCCCCAGACCTACTGGCACCTAAGGATGGATAATGTTAAGCTCTGTGACACCACCCTGTTGCCTCACCACGAGCCAATCAGAGAATTGTGCACGAGCTGATCACAAACCCTGCCACCTCTTTCCCTCACCTGGCCTTTAAAAAGGCTTTTCCAAAACCTATCAGGGAGTTCAGGCTTTTTGAGCAATGGTTGTCGCAGACTCCTTGTACAGAGCCCTACAATAAACACTGCACTTTCCTTCACCACACCTGGGTGTCAGTAGATTGACTTTACTGTGTGTGGGCAAGGAGACCCAAGTTTGGATAGTAACAAAAATTTGCCCCAAAGATGCTGCACACCTATTAAACAGGAACCAAACTTGATTGTCAGCTTCCCAGTGACAAGTAACAAGAGGAAAGGTGATCATCTCCAAGATTCACAGAATCTACAAGATGAAAGCATCCCACACCCTCAAGAGCATGAGTGCTTTTCTTGGGTGTGAAGTCTAAATTGATTTCTCTTCTGAGTCCTGATAGATTGTGGAGGTGGACAAGAACGCCAGCATCACCCCTATGGGCAGTATAATAGCAAGTATTTCACGGCAACTTCTCAGCGCTCACCTCGAAGCTTATCTCAGGCACAGCACCAAAGAGCATCAGGACAAGCAAATTGAAAGTCTCTCTTCCCAGGCAATTTCATCTCAAGTTCCACCTTCTCAGAGAGAAATGTATGAAAACATTCTCAGAGCACCTGTCTATCTGTTGGTAATTTTTTTTTAAAGTAGGTACAATAATTGCAATAATCTGTTGCATTTTGAAAACATTTGTTCAGCAAACCATCTTTAAAAAAGCAAATCATTTTCATTTGGTTGAAAGGCTGGTAATAAATTTAGCCTTTCATGTCCATAGAAAATGATTTTGTGTTTTATTTCCAAATCTCCCCCTGTCGGCATTCAGAGAGACATACTTAGGGACAAAAGCAAAACAGATGATCTGGCTGCAATGCTGAAGGAGGGCCACATCTGTCTCCAAGTCCCATGGGCCACTTACTGGGATAAATCTTCCTGTCCCAGAAATGTTAGGGCGCCGGGCTTCTGGGCCTCCTCTCTGTAATGGCCTGTGTTTCCAGCTTTCTTTCCTACTCAGAGGCATTCACCATGGTTCCAGCCACCCCACTGGCCCCCAGCATCTTGAGACCCCTGCCCCCATTGTTCCTGGAAACTCACCCCACTTCCTCTTCCCTTGGGTCATTGACACACCTACAGTCCTTTCCAATTTGGGGAGGTCAAGCATTATTCTTCCTATATTTTGTTGTTTTCCAAGTTTATTTTTTTTTCCTTTTGAAGGACTCTGACCTCTCCCATGAGTTGAAGCATCAATGGTGAAATTGGAAACATATTCCACTCATCTGTCTTCCAACCTTAAAGTGGAGCCGTATCACCAACACTGGAGAGAGAAACAGGCCCTCACTTGTCCCACCGTTGTCTCTCCAGGAGACAAGACCAAGGCTTTCTTGATCACTGAAGTTGACAGAAGAGCAATCCCCAGGCTGAGTTCTTGTTGTGGCCAGTCACAAGTTCCAAATCCAAAAGGAACAGAAAGTGTTGCTGAATGAGATCAACAGCAGGCTTTGTGGGGGAAGCCAGGGGCAGTGTGGGAAAAAGCACGGGGGGGTGAGATTTAGACAAAACTAAATGCAAAGTGTCCGTCCCCTTTATGTTTGTGGGCTTCACTTCGCTAACCTGTTAAAAAAGATGATAACTATAAAGCCTACCCTCCAAATTTGTTGGGGAGATGAAAGGACAGACGGTCTTCATGGTTTGGGTTCCTATCTTTGCAGACCATGAGACCAAGATTCAAGGGCAAGAGATGGATTTGGAGATAAACCTGTGTTCGTTTTCTAGAGCTACCCTAACAAATTCCCACAGACTAGGGAGTTTAAACACAGGAATGTATCATCTCACAGTCTGGAGTCCAGAAGTCCAAGATCAAGGTGTCGGCATGGTCGGTTTCTTCTGAGGACCATGAGGAAAGGATCTGCTCCAGGCCTCTCTCCTTGGCTTGTACGTGGCCATTTTCTCCCTGTCTTCACATTTATTCTACTTCTGTCCCTGTCCTAGTCTCCTCTTCTTAAGGACACTGTCACACTAGATTAAGGCCCACATTCATGACCTCATTTTAACTTATGAAGGTGTGGACGGAAAAGGTCACCTGTCATATCATTAAACAAAACATGTTTCAGGCATCAAACCCTCAGCCACTGCAGCCCAGCTGTGCACCCTGAGGAGACTCAGGATGGAGACAAAGAGCATATTGGCCCTAGATAGCTAAGGTGCATATCAAAGAAATGATTTCAATGAGCCCAGAGTTTGTTCTTCCCCACAGTCGGGGGCTGGGGGGCTGCAGTGTTTGAGGGCTTGATGGACACAACATCCTTGGCTTACTGAAGTCGCAGGCGACACCCCATGTCCACAGTCTCTACATAGTGTTCACAGCTGGGTCTTTAATCCCTGGCAGAGGGCCTCTACCTCTTTGCGAAAGCGCATCCCCAGGGCCCAGGGCCACACAGGACCCAGCTGACATCTCAGCACCTTCTCCAGGTGATGCTTCCTCCTTTGAAAGGACCTTTGGTGGAGGCACTCCCCACAGCAGGGGGACACATGCTTTTCCTGTGCTGAAAGATCCCCTTAGAAGGGCTCTCAAATGCAGATTCCTAGAGCACAGACCCTAGGAATGCTGATTTAGAAGGTTTAGAACTTTTTAGCATTTTTACCCTACTGCACTGGCAGTTCCCTGGCACGTGGCCAGGAAGCCACAATGAGAGGAAAGTCCTCCGAGGGACCCACCCCTGGCAGTGCCTGCTTGCTTTTGGAGAAATCTGCAGCCCCACCCGCAGTGCCCCTCAGCCCTCCACCCCCCTCCCATTGCCAACTCAGTCCCTGAAGGACTTCGGCTTAGAAGCGACAGGCCTTTCCCCCTCGCACAGATAATTGTACTCCCAACTTGCATCAGCGAAGTCTTATCACAAGTATGTTTTAACTCTGAAACTCAAGGCACCAATCTGGGTCCAATCAGGAGACAGAAATCTGATGAGAGATGGCAAGATAGTGAAAGAACTGCCTGCCACAGAACAGGATGTGAGGTTTAATATAAAGAATTGTTGTGCTATGAGAATAACTATAAATATATAACAAGCACTCAAAGGGCACCCAAAGGGAGCTCAAGGAAGGATACGTCTACCCAAGGCTGGGATTCAGACCTCAGTGGAGAAGGTATGTTTTCAAAAGACTGGATGATGGACAGGTTCACCTGGATGCTTGGGCAGAGCTGGTCCACAGGCAATGGGCAAGTGGGAAGCAGCCTTCCAGGGTGCAGGCTCATGATGGGCACAGAGGGGTCACGGTACCTGGAGTCCACTCACAGGTGAGGTAATACCAGGCCTGGGTGTGTGTCTGCACTGGGGTAGCTCCAGAAAGTTGGTCAACAGGCCGGGGTGTGTGCAGTCTGGGTGCAGGGCTGGGGCAGAGACCCACCAGATGTCCCCCTACAGCCTAATCTCTGGCTAACTATGTAGTGGGAGCCAGAAAAAAAAGCAAAAATAGAGCAGCTGGAACCAGGAAATGAAACACCTTCCTCCTGCAATGACCCGCTAGCGCCCTCTACTGACAAAGTCTAACCTTGTGGTCGCGGTAAAGGAGAAAAGCCCTTGTGGCCAATTGGGGCCTGAAGGGTGAATTTGGAACTGAGAAGAAATAAGTTGATATAATCGGCATAGTCAAGAAACCATTGGAGGAATCCATTCCAGGGCACCGTGAAAGCTAACAACCCTATTCAATATTTCCTGAATTTTCTATCAGAAGTACTGCACAGCACAAATCTATTATATAGGGAAAATAGGAGATGGAAGTGGGCTCCTCTTCAAGGCAGGCACTGGTTTAAAATGAGTTCTTCAGCAGCTGTGACAAGTTCAGGAGATTATGTCCTGTGCTTAGAATTGTAAAAAAAAAAGTAGGAAAACATAATTTTTTTCTCTCAGGTGGAGATTATCATCTCTTTCTACTACACTCCTTTTCTCCCTCTCCGTGTGTGTGTGTGTGTATGTGTGATGCACACACACTCATATACACACATATCAAAGGTAGGTCAGGAAAAGAGACTTGGGCTTACATTTAGGAAATATGCTATCTTCTCAGGGAACCAGCAGCAAATCCAGGAGGCTCTGAGTCATATTGTTCTTTCATTTGAAATGCAAGCCAGCCAAGTGGCAAACACTGGATGGTTGGACCCCATGGTTGAACATACACATTAGGCAACCTTTGATTTCAACTAACAGAATACCTGACTAAGAATGGCTTACAAACCAGAAGTCTGTTTTTTTGTTTGTTTTTCTGTGACTCAGCAGTGCCAGAGCACTGGGTCAACATCTCTGGTATTTTCTTGCCTTTCTCTTCATGGTCACAAAATGGCTGCAGGAACTCAAAGCATCAGATCTCCACATAGTATTGCTTAAAACAGACAGGACAGGAGTCAAGAGTGCCTTCTCTCTCATGCTGCTGTCTTTCTTTTTTTTTTTTTTTGCGGTATGCGGGCCTCTCACTGTTGGGGCCTCTCCCGTTGCGGAGCACAGGCTCCGGAGGCGCAGGCCCAGCGGCCACGGCTCACGGGCCCAGCCGCTCCGCGGCACGCGGGATCCTCCCGGACCGGGGCACGAACCCATGCCCCCTGCATCGGCAGGCGGACTCCCAACCACTGCGCCACCAGGGAAGCCCTGCTGTCTTTCTTTACGAGAGAGGATTTTACCCAGAAAACCCCAGCTGACATCCCATGACATCTCATTAGCCAGGACAGTGAGGTCATATGCTCACCTCTGCACCAATCACTGGCCAAGGGACTGGCATTGTCATGACTGACTGACACTAATCATTATTCATGCCCAGGACATGAACACATTTACTTCAAACAGAAACAAATATCTAAATATTAAGGAGAGGGATGGTATCGGCTGACTGGAAGCAGACAACAGGCATGGTGAACATTTTATTACACCCTCTCCTCGCTAGGTTGCAAACATGTTAAAAGAGAAATTATATGTGGAAAGTAAATACCATATTTTAAAAGCAGAGTTTTTAAATGAATGAAAATACTGTTGTCAGAAATTAGAAAAGAAGCTCCTTTTTGGAATCCAGATAGGAACCCCTAACAAGTTATAAAGAGCTGCTCATGGAAGGGCTTTGAATTGGATGCTTTAGTCAGTTTTTAACAAGTAACCCGTAATTCTCCAACAAATTCCAAGAATTGTCCCCATAGGGAAAAATGAAAGGCAGGAGAGATGGAAATAAATGGGCTCATAAGGTGTTATCTTGACTCCTTCTATATTGTCCTGAATTCCTCCGAGACAGGAGCCCCTGTCATCACCAGTCTGGCTGGTGAATAAAGAGTTCAGAAGAACCAGGTCCTTGCTTTCCTGTTTGAACATGGCTTCTGGGATGTCTTCAGCCTTCCTGGATGAGATTGCAGTGGAAGACTTGGCCTCTCCTCCTCTCCTTCTGTTTACTTGATTCCTCTACCCTTTGCCTTGTTTCTTCTTTCTCATTAGCATTGGTCATTAGCATTTTCCCTTCAGTTCTGAAATACTGTGTTCTCTCAAGCCCCAGGCCCCCTGCAGCATGAGGGATGACACTGGTGTCCCTTTTACCCAGCAGGACGTTGGCACTGGCACTTCTCATTGTCCAGCACTGACACGTTGTGGGGCGTCATCTCACAACCCTCTTGCAGCTATTTATCTATTTACATGGTGACCTGGGCCCTGCTCATAATTAGGAACCCTGTGGCCATCACACTGAGGATGCAGGCAGAAGCAAGGCAATTTAGGAAAAAAACCAAGGATTTTGAAGATAAGCAAATCTGGGCTCCAAGTCCCAGCTCTGCCTCTTACTAAATATGGGTGTGGTAAATGAAAGAGATGTAATTCTTTGCTACTCCTCCCATTGAGAGATGGAATCCAGTTCCCCTTCTCTTAAATCTGGGCTGGCTTCAGTGATTTTCTTGATCAAGAGAATACGGCAGATGTGAAAATCTGTGACTTCTGAGGCCAGATTTTAAGAAGCCTTGCAGACTTTTGTAACCTCTGCCTTGGGGAAAACCAACTGCTGTGCGAGAAATCCAACTGCCCTGAGGCCACCATGCTGTGAGGGAGCCCAGGCTAGAAACTATGCAGAGAAAGAGGCTGGAAGGAGAGAGTTAGGTCAGGCCAGACCAGGTACAGGCAAGAGAGAAAATTTCATGTGAACTTTCCAGCCGCAGCAAATGTGATATGAAGAACCAAGGAATCTAACAGAAATCAGAACCAAGCTGCCGGTCAGGTTGTCCCAGCCACCTGCAGTCATTTGGGCCAAACTAGCTGAGGACTCACCACTGTGGAGCACAGAGTAGCCACCCCACTGTCTCTTAATTTAACAGCCCTGGTTAGCTATTCAACTGGGTTTGGGGTACAGATTTGCTGCAATACATAGTGCCAGAGCAAGAGGCACTGGGCAAATCCTCAAGCTTTCTGAACCTCCATTTCCCCACTGTAAAATGGGGCAAGGAGAGCACCTATTTTACCTATATTACCTGTCTCATGTGGATTAGATAAAATGATATCCTCAAGGTGTAGTCCAGTGCTTTGTAGACGGTAGGCAGTGATTTACCATTGGGTCCCTTGATGTAAGATAAAAATATATTCTAGGCAGCAACGCGTTCAACTCTAATTAGGAGGCTGTTAATCATGGCTGATAATGCCTCTTTTACATTGGGAGCCGAGCTGAAATCAAGAAATTGTTCATGAGGGTCTCTTAAGTGTTAAGCAAAGCCCATAGAACCAGCCCCAGCTTATGCTTCCCAGCAAGATGGCTCAGCTTATAAAAGCTGTCTGGGCTGAACAGGAAAATGCAAGTAACTATGTGATTCAGGGCCTCTGCAACAATTCTGGAGATACAGAAAGTGTGCTGTATATTACATATGTATATTATGTATATTATATATTTTTATTATATGTATATTATATATATATATATGTGTGTGTGTGTGTGTGTGTGTGTGTGAGGAGATGAGCAGGTTAATTAGCCCTCCCCACTAGTAACTTCTAGTTTTTTCTCTATATCTGTGAGTCTGCTTCACTTTTATTATATTCACTAATTTGTTGTATTTTTTAGATTCTACATATGTGATATCATACAGTATTTGCCTTTCTCTGTCTGACTTATTTCACTTAGCATAATACCCTCCCAGTCCATCCATGTTGCTGCAAATGGCAAAATTTCATTCTTTTTTATGGCTGAGTGGTATTCCATTGTATACATATATACCACATCTTCTTTATCCATTCCTCCGTTGATGGACAGTTAGACATTTCATTTTGACAGGATTTTAAGCTTGTTGCATCATAGATTGAGCAAGATTTGTTTTGGGGGGGAGGAAGGGTCTTTTTTTATTTTTATTTTATATTGGAGCATAGTTGATTAACAATGTTGTGTTAGTTTCAGCTGTATAGCAAAGTGATTCAGTTATACATATACATGTATCTATTCCTTTTCAAAATTTTTTCCCATTTAGGTTATGAAAGTATATTGAGCAGAGTTCCCTGTGCTACAGAGTAGGACCTTGTTGGTTATCTATTTTAAATATAGTAGTGTGTACATGTCAGAATTCCCTGGCAGTCCAGTGGTTAGGACTCTGTGCTTTCTCAAGGGCCCGGGTTCAATCTCTGGTTGGGGAACTAAGAGCCTTCAGGACGAGTGGCGCAGCCAAAAAAAAAATAAGAAGAAGAAAGGTCTTTAATTCACTCATTCTTTCTACAAAGATTGAAAGTACCTACTATGTGCCACTGGAAATATGGAGGTAATAAAGCAAGCATCCCAGCTGTATTGGAACTTACATTGGAGAAAACAAGGGCTGGATACAAGGGCAAGTAGGTGGATTAAAAAACAGATGAACAGCTATACCCAGCCAGGAATGATGGAGCCCAGGCCATGTCAAGGGAACTTTCCGGTAGGCCACTGTGTGGTTTCCAGGATATTTGTATTTTTACTCTTATTTATGTTACTTCATTTATTTTATTTTATTTTTTTTGCTTGTGACATATGCTCTTCATATGTGTAGATGACTAAAGCTGGAAGGAATTTGGAGGGTGGGGTGTGGATAACCACTGGCAGATCCCCCACAGGCCCTGACAGACTAAAATGATGAGGCGGACCTCTTCAGATGAAATTTAGCAAAGATAAATCCTGCACATAAGGAACCCTACCCCAAGAAATAAAGAAATACTAAAAGGAGACAGGTGACCTGTGCACAACAATTTATAGAATAGTCAAAAATAAGTTTAATAGTGGAATGTGGTCCTCCCAAATTACCGTCGTGTTGGGGTTCATTGATAGAGGTATGTTCTCATCGGGAGCTGGGTCCTATGGCATCATGCTGCCTTCTGGGTTTCTTTTTACCTCTCTGATGGTGAGGGGAGGGCTCTCTTTTCTTTGACTTTGTTGCTGTTCTCTAAAGTTCTGTCCCAGACTCAATTCTCCTTACTCTCCCCCATGCTCACCCAACACGACTTCAGGCTACTGTCTAGCTGGAGATGGTTCCCACACTCCAGGGCACACCTATCCCTGAGCTCTCTCATGTACTTGGCTATTCCATGGGCAGATCGAAATCAACAGCTCAACAAACGGACAGGTATTTAATACAGGAAATTTGCTAAGATAACAGATTTCAGGTGCTTTCACCAAAGAAAAAAACAAAAAATGGCAACTATGTGAGGAGATGAGCAGATTAATTAGCTTGACTCTAGTCATCATGTCACTATGTGTGTATACATACATATATATATATATATACATATATATATATGTGTGTATATATATATATACCAAATCACCTTGTGGTACATCTTAACTATATACAATTTTTACTTAAAAAAATTTTAAAAACCAAGTCGACAAGTTCAAAAGTAAACTTCTGGTCTTTGTCTAAAATCTGTTCCACCTTCTCTCATTTCTGTGATTGTGCCATCACCAGTCACCAGCAGAAAAACTGGTATTTGTTCTTTTCACCACCTTAACCCTTGCCTTCCACAACCAATCAGTTATTCACTGCGTGAAAATTCCTCCTGCTGCAATCCTTTCCCTCCTGTCCTTCCCACTGTATGGGTCTTTGTTCAGACCCTCAGCATCTGCCACCAAGCTCATGGCAACAGAATCCTAACCTGTCTACTTGACTCTAGGCTAACTTTGCTTTAATGCAGCCTCCCCTTTTCCAGAAGAGAAATGTTTAGAAGACACAAGTCTGACCATTTCACTCTCTTGTGAAAATCCTTCATGCAAAACTCATGATAATTCCATACTTGGTATAGCTGACAAGGTGCTCTATGCTTTGGTCCCTGCTGCCTTTCCTAATTTTACCTCCTCCCCATTCCATTCACATCCCTCATTCTAGCCTACTGCAGTGTGCCTGTGGAGGCCTTTTGGGCAAAGCCTTGGGTATCTTTATATTCACAATACCTCTCTCAGCACCTGATACCTCCTATGTGTGCAATACATTATAGAGTGGATGGATGAATAAATGAATGAATGAGCAACATACTGAGGACCCAAAGGCAAGAGTAGCCAATTCAATCTGGGGAGGTCAGAGAAACCCTTGTCAAGTATGTGACATTTGAATGAGTCTGAAAACATAAGTGGAATAAGCACTTCAGGCATCAAGAATAGCATATGGAAAGGCTTGGAGGCATGAGAAAGATAGCATATTCCAGAACTTTCTGTGCTTTAATAGATGGGTGGAAGTGGCAAAGGTGATGCAGGAAAAGTAAGCAGAAAGCAGAAAATATGAGCCCTTGTACCGCAGGGAGGCACTGCAATCTCAAATGCTAATAGGGGTCAGACAAGCAACCAAGACGTATGCAGAAAAAAGAAAAGAGAGGTGAGGCCTGGTCCTCCTTAGAGTTCCTGTCCCAATGAAGAGACTTCCAAAATTAATATTACAAATGAATATTGACCTGGTGAAATGAAAGACGGGACAACAGTTTAGATGATGGGATGTGTTGGAAGGACAACAGAACACCATTTTAGATGATGGAAAGTGTTGGAAGAATTTTAAACAGTAGAATCATGTGATCAGTTGGGTTTTGGAGAATACCACCCTGGCAGGGGTTTCTAGTATGGAGGTAGAATGGGGTGGGGTCAAAGGTAAAAAGAGATGGATGAAGAAGGGAGCTATTGAGCCATCAGGGTAAGAGGTAACAAAGTCTGAACTGGGTCAGTGGTGATGGTCGTGGAGGAAAAAATGAGACAGATTTTACAGCTACCGAGAACTTAGAAACCATGACAATGGAAGATGAGATATGGTGATGTTCACAAAACAAAGGCATCCATCATGACCTAATTCGTGGTGTGCACTTTCAAGGAGCCATGGTCTGTATAGGTGTCCAAAGCATGAAGATGTTTAACCATTTCTGCAGTTCAGGAGGAATAAAACATGTTGGCTTTAAAGACCCAATCTGAAAGAAAAAAAATTTTACCTTTTGGTGAATTAAATCAGATTACAGTACAATAAACTCTCTTCTCCATTTTCCAGCTTTCCTAAACTAACCAGTTTTTTTCCATGTTAGACATCTCTATTAAGTCACACATTTCTCAGTCTGGGGATGTGAAAGGCAGGGGGTCATCAGGGTTGTATTACTGGTGGGTGCTCTGCCAGAATGGGGAAGGGGTTCCATTAGCTGGGTCACCTCGATAGCATTCATCCCACCCAAGATCGTGCTTCTCATCTCTTATTTATTAATGGGTTAATCTGAGCCCATCAACCTGTATTTTATCATTGTTTAGCAGCTTTCTGTGAGACATGGTTTCCTCACTTTCATTATTTCACAAAAGTTCTTCCAGGAGTAATAAACCCTTTTCTGACACTGTCCTTGGGTTTCTTTAAGTCAGTGAGCATTAGCAGACCCATGAGGCCAGGGTTCCTAGAACCAGTGCAGATCTGGGTAGGACAAGCTCCAAGCAGGATACTCAACCTGCCATAGATGAGCCCCAAATAGAGACTACACTCAATTGCCATCCCAGGTGACCTTATTGTTCTGAGATGCTGTCATATGGCCAAACTTTCCCCATTATCTCACCTTAAAAGGAAAAATCGAGGGAGCTGTAGCATATAACTGTTGGTATCCATCCCTAGCCCCTTAGCACGCACCCTCTAGTATATGCCCAGGGATTCTTTCTGTGAGCACCTTTGGTCCCCTGCTTAGGGCTTTCTCTGGCCACAGGAGTTTGACACCTGATTTCTCTCAATCTTCTATGTATTAACAGAGCCTGTTTTCTGCAGGGAGAAATGAGTCCAGCTCTAGGAAAGGATGGAAAAGCCAGGGAGTTAATGTCTGTCCCTGTGAGCAGCCCTCAACAATGATGGATGGGAGCTGGAAGAAAAGTACCCCAGCTCTCACTCCTTGGGCGGGACGACTCAGAGGCATGTTCTACACAGACTCCCAGTGGACCACAGTAGGAGAAACCCCCAGTTGCCCACAGTGGTAATTTACTTATTAAGGCAGCCCGTATTAACTTCTTTCCCTTCCCTTGCTTTACTTACCATTAGGGGAGAACCTAAGTTCCTGTCCCAAGGAAATACCTTGTGTTTCCTGAGATCTCTTCCTAAATAAACAACTTACATCCAAATCCTTGTCTCAAGGTCTACTAGAAGAACTCAAATACTAGAGCTATGAAGAATTTCTAATTAATTTTAGATTATTCCCAGACCTACAATTTTTGCTTCCCAATTATCTCACGACTATGTCCCCTTCTCTAACAATAAATTGTTCAAAGCCTCATCTTTTCCCAATGTGACACAGAAGTAGCTCTTTAACTCATCTTCCTCTCTTTTTCTATGGTCCCTTCACATTTATCTATTCTACTGCTGCAGAGTCATCTTTATAAACTTCAAATATTGTCATGTCACTGGTTTAATCCTTCAAAATTTCCCATTGACTACAGGAAGACTTTTAGATTACATAGCCTAACCTATAAGACCCCCCCCCCATCTTGATTTGGCCATATGGTCCATATCCAGCCCATCATACACTCATACACAGAGATATGGAGTCAGAGTTCCTCTGCTGAAACCTTTAGTTTCCACCTATGGATGCTTCTTTGTGATCTCACTGGTCTTTATCCATTAAGAGCCAGCTGGGAACATATTGTCCTTTTGCGTTGTTTTAGAGAGCTTTGTCTTGTCATGAAGGTTTTATGGAATGTAGAGCATTTATTTGATCTTTTGGTGCTAAACCTAGGGGAGAATTCAGCTCCAAAATGAAAGATGCTGAGAGTTCCCATGGAGAATATCAGAAAGGATGTCACAAGATAAGCCTTTCTCAACAGGGAGCAAAGTTCACAGCAGCAGGTTGTCAAGACTCACCCCTGATAATGTCAAAAGAGATCGTGGTAGGAAGAGAAATCTGACCTTCAGAGAAAATTGTAAGCTTAAATAGGTGAGGGTATTTTTTCCTATGATTTCTTTAAAATCATGGTAGGAAGGATCTATCCCTTGCTCTCTGAATGTGACAGACTTCATAATATCAACAAAAATAGTCTAAGACTTTGTAATCAGTCAAGTCTTATTTATTTTTTTACCTCAGAATCCAAAGAACCATGGTTTCTGAACAAAGAGTCTCGATAGTGAATTTTACTTGCAGATATATACATGCACACACACACGTGCATATTGCTTTTCATGGATTCATCTCAATAACTCATTGAGGTACTTGCCTCAGTTTTGTTGTCTCTAAAATGGAGGAAATAATAGTACCTATCTCATTAAGGTATTTTTAAGGAAAAAATTATTTGATACATGTAAAACACTTATACCGGGCACATAAGGGCTATGGCTTACCTTTATTCTTTTTTCATCATTATCATTGCCATTATCATCAATATCTCAGGCTTAAAAAGAAGGAAATTGATACATAGAGAATTAAATAATTTGCCGAAGATCAAAAAGCTGTGTCAGGACAGGAATCAATACCCATGCTCATACCTGTCTGCTGTGTTGTCCCTTCAGTCGTAACTGAACTTGAAGCTCCCACAAGTGCAATAGCCTCCCAGGCCTATGAGGCTTTGCATATGCTATTCCCTCTGTCTGGCAAACTTCTATTGCTCCTTTAACATGCAGAACTATAGTCCCACAGAACTATGATATCTGATGGATTACTAGATTATGAACTCTTCCCAAGTCTTCTCTGCCCCTTCTTAATTATCTCTCTATTCCCAGCACATAAAAGAGTATCTAGCATGTGGTTAATCTCTAAATACACATTGAATGAATGTGTATGTGAATATGTTAGGCCAAAAACTTCATTCGGGTTTTTCCATAAGACGTTACAGAAAAACTTTTTGGCCAACCCAATATATGCATATGAAAATGTTGGCTTTCTCCAAGAAAATGAGATGAAAATGTTCCATTTAGGAACCTTGGTTGATACTTCCAAGAGCCTCTGGATTAAATTACTCCCCCTCCCACAATTATTTCTTGACTGAGCTATAAGGTCTTCAGAGGCAGAAGTAAGGTGGGTTGGTGGGAATGGAGGGGAAGGTTAGTCCAGTCCTTCTGGAAGGCACACTATAATACATGTTTTCTACAGAAGAAAAGAAGTCTTATATTTCATACATGCGTCCATATATTCATTCACTCATTCATGTGTTCATTCAATAATATTTATATCTCCTTTATTCAACAAACATTCAATATAATATTTAAGTCCCCCAAGAATATCTCTACCCTTTTTAATTGCAGAAAAATGTTGGCAGAAAAATGAAAGAGACAGACTTGGGTGTCATTCAAGACATGGGATCAAGTCCAGTCCTTGGTAAGTTATTTAACCTCTCTAAACCCGTCCTTCTAAATAACAGCCCTCACCTATTGGCGGACAGTGATGCATGAAAAATGGAGCCAGGGTCTTTGCAAAACCAACTTTTTAATCCTCACAAGCCTTCAAGCCTACTCATCCCTTAGAGGATATATGTGGAAGGATTAGAGATAATGAACTGCGGGCACTTAGAACCAACCTGGCAGGTAGTGGGTATTAGTCTACTACAATTCAGAAGGGCTGTCAATTGGTGAACAAGCTGTGTTCCCAGCCCATCAGCAGCTGGCGCCAAGAGCTGGTCTGAGACATCTCCCCGCAGAGAGCTCTAAGCAGGATTGCACTGGCCCACACTCCTGCTCTACAGAGTGATCAGCGGCCCTCTTCTCAACTCACTGGCTGCACTTCCATGGGATCTTGGAACATTTTGCTAAAACCTATGTTCCTCCTCACTCAAGTAAACAAAGAAGAGGATCTCAACATTTCAAGAGCTCAGAGTTGCTTGAGGTCAGAGTCCATCCAGTTGGGGAGTATGGGGGACTCAACAAATCAACAGAAATTCTCACAAACCCAAGGTGGGCAAACCCATAGTGCCCATGGTCCTGGGAAAAGAGGAGTCCCAGACAATGACTTCAGATATGGGGTCGAGGACCCACCACTGTTCCTTGCCCATGAGTCCAAGATGTCCAGAGAGAGGTGTCCAGTGTGCCTCAGGGGAAAGCAACTAAGCTTTGAGCACTAAATGATATGCCAGGTACTGAGTGAGGTGCAATCCATACATTAGATTTCATTCTCCTTAAGAACGCTGTGAGCCTGAGTTGATCATTTTACAGGAGAGAACGCTGAAGTTCAGAAAAGTGAGGAACTGACCTAAGTCACACAGCTAATAAGTGATAATGCTGGAACTCAAACCCAGGTCTGTCTGACTCCATGGCACATGCTTTCCATTGTGCCATGTTGTCTCCCTAACAAGTTGGTTAGTATTTGGATTCCATACCAAACAGGACATTTATTGACTGTTGACTAGAACATGGTGGACATTCAATCAATGGTAACTGCCATTGTTATTACTACTGTTCTTATATAATAATAATAATTACTACTATCTTACCAGTCACAGTAAGTAATGCAAAGTACTCAAGCTTCCACTTGCACCAGAACTTAATTAAAACTTATTTTCTACCCATGAAGGCTAAGATAAGGAGAGAGATGATCTCAACCCAAACAGCTGCCTGAGGCTAAGCCCTGTTGGAACATCTCCTCTCATATGAAGAGACACAAGATGATTTTTTTACAAGTGAAAGAGCAATCCGTCACTCTGAAGTGACAGGACCACATATGTGAGTGAACAGTCTTGTAGATCTCAGCTTTAGTTAAAAATCTTCAGATGACACAACTTTATAGACCCCTAGAGGCTCTGGTTACCAGCCCCTCTTTGACAGCAGACAAGCCAGAGCACACTGAATAAAGATGATTTATCTAGAGGCAGCCCTGCGGTGCCTTGAAGGTGGGGTGAGGCTCACATAAACCAAAGGTGTCTTGTCTGGTGTTTTCAGTGCTGACTTGTTTGGGGACCATCACGTCTAGGAGAATGTGAAGTCCAAGTCGACTTCACCATCTTGTTTACCTCTCTGCTCCTAGCATGGAGCCTGGTCCAAGACAAACACTCAGTGAATGTTGGTGGGATAAGTAAATGAATGATTGGGACCATTACTGATTGTCCCAATGTACTGAAGCACCAGGGAGCTAGATGAAGGATGGACTACTCCTGTTCACCTGGAGGGCCTACTCAAGGAAGCTAGGAAAGAGCTGGACAGTTCTGTGCTCTTATATCAGTACCGTGAGGAGAAGGAATCCCAGAGAGCAGCTCTGAAAGATCAGAGGAGGGACTCTACAGGTCCAGGAGTCAAAGAATTCCCTGAAGAAGATGAGGCCTTACCATGGAGGGTAAGTATGAGTTGGGCCAAGAAGCAGGAGAAGACATTCCAGGCAGCAGCAAAGGAACAAAATAAATCACAGAGAGAACAGAAAAATGTGAGCAGCTCCAATGGGCTGGAGCATAGTGTGGAGAAGGAGGAGGCCCGGGGGAGGCTGGAAAGTAGAAGGCGGATGGTGTGTCCTACAGAGGAAGTCCGTTTTACCTACAGCTGCACTTCCTAGTGTGTTCCCTGGAAGTGTAGTTTTTTGAGATGCTTGGCAAAGAAAGGGCTCTGTGGTCAAATAGACTTGGGGAACATTTTTCTACCACTCCCCCACAATGCATATTATTCACCAGAGGTCCTGATGAGGCCTGCGGTAAGAACCCTGAGTGAGGCTGTTTACACCAGCATGTTCCAAACTCTTAGGAAAAACGCATCTGACCACAGAAACCTTATATTTTCCCTGAAATCCTTATAGAGCAGCCTAGAGCCCTCGCTGGAAAATGCTCTCCAAAAGTATTCAGAAGTGATTGAAATGTTTTAATCGAAGGAGTGAGATAATTTTTCATTATTTACATTTTAGAAATGATCATTGAAAACAGTAAAGAAGAATGAATGGGATAGGTAGCTCTTTTGGATAATGGCGGACATCAACTGAATCAACCCTCTTTCTGAGAAGAAATAGAAAACGCTGGACAAAGTAAAGTAAGAGCAACAAAATATCTTCTTGAAGACATCAGAACACTAAAAAGGTAGTGAAGAATTACGGGACAAGATGGAAATCCAGAGAGGTGGGAGTCAACGTTTAGTAACCTTTTTCCTCAGGGCTGGGGGAGGTGGGCAAGGAGATACCTACTGATTTCAGAGGAGGCAGAAAATTTGAAAATTGCCTATTCATGTGGGAAAAAGGAAACTTGACTCCTACTTCACAGGGTATACAAAAATTCCCAGTGAATTATAGAGCTAAACATGAAAAGCAACACAGTAATTAATCTTAATGACTTCAGGGTAGGGAAATGTTTCTTAAAAAAATATAAAAGGCACTAGCCACTAAGGAGAAGTTTTGAGTTGTTAAATGGCTGCATTAAAATCAAGAACTTCTGTTCATCCAGAGACACCATTAAAAGAGTGAAAGGGAAAACAGCAAAAAATATTTACAATACATGTACCTGACAAAGGGTTTGTATCCAGGATATGTAAAGAGCTTATGCAAATCAATCCCCCCCAAAAGATAGTCAAACGAATAGAAAATAAATGTATAATAGGAACTTCAAAAGAAAGGATATCCAAATAGACAATAAACAAATGAAAATGTGCTTAATCTAATTAGTAATCAGAACTGAAAATTAAAACTACAACAAAATGTCACATCACTAGAATGGCTAAAAGTGAAAAGATTGACAATACCAAGTGTTGACAAGGATAGGAGGTAATGGGAGGTCTTGTGTGCTACTGGTGGGATTTGAAATTGTTACAAGAAGTTTGGAAAACTGGAATTCCTACTAAGGTTGAAGATATAATGCATGCCCTACAAATCATAAATTCCAATCCAAGAAATATATCAACAAAAATACATGCACATGGACACCAAGAGATGTGTACAAAAATGTTCATACCAGCATCATTCACAATGGCCCCAAACCAGAAATAACCTGCATGTCCATCCACAGAGAAATGGGCAAATAAAATTGTAGTTTATTTGTACAATGGAATGCTGAGCCACAATGTGTACAAAACATGGATGAAGCTCACAAACCTGATCTTGAGCAAAACAAGACAACACAAAAGAATACATACCACCTAACTCCATTTATATGATGTTAAATAAGAAGGCAAAACCCAATCACAGTGTCAAAACTCAGAATGGGGGAAGGGAGGGAGGGCATAGTGATTAGGAGGGCATGTGCCCAAGGGGCTTCTAGGGTGCTGGCAGGTTCTGTTTGTAGAACTACTTGTTTGGTGAAAACTTATGGTGCTGTACATTATATTTTGTGCCCCTTTATGTATAGGTTAAACATCAAAATAAAATATAAGATTTTTGAAAAAAGAAGGATTGGAGAACAGGTGAGACTGTAATCAGAAAGAAGTTGTTATTCTCTAGATTAAAAAAACTGATAAAGCAGAGGCAGTGACAAAGTGAAGGAGGGGTTTGATAACAAGAAATTTTGACTTTGAAAGTTAACATTGGAGTGAATTGGCACAATTTCCAAGGATTTAACCAATCAAGTATCTTTAAATCCGTGAGTTCACAATGACTTTAAGGGAAAAATAAATCACCTTCAGAAGCTAAAAGGAAAACAATCTATTATCTTGAAAACTGTTAAATAAAGGGAAAGAATCAAATATTTATCCTGCCTTTTTTCATGAACCAAACAACTGAGTAACCAAATGGTAAATGAGAAGAAGTAGATCTTTGAAAGAAGTCCAATGAATGTATGGCAAAGAAATTATAGAATTACAATATCACTACTTTGTAGTCCCTTATTAAGTATTGGACTTAGCCACTACCCACCCATGGCTCCTAACATTATAAAAAAGAGACAACCAGAAATCATGGGCCTCCTGTGAAAGGACATGGTGTCACACATTCATCTGTCCAAGGGGGTCTAATGTGAATCTGAGCAAGGTTCTGGATTCAGCTGACCGTGTGCAAGAAATGCAGAGGAGAAAGGAGCATGTTGAGCTGCACCATATGTGTGCCATCAGCAAAATCCTGACTGTGGGAAACTGCAGGTCTCGTGAACCTGGTCCTTCACTACGTAAACTGCAAGAGAGAAACAAGGTAGGTTAAAAGAGCTTTAAAGACATATCAAAACTTGTTTAAGACAAGACTGTATCATAATGTTTGTGGATGCACATCTGGGTAATAAAAGGAAATACAAGAAAATATTTTTAATAAGAGTCAGGATAGCGGGGAGAGAAGGGTCTGTGATAGGGATGGGACAAATGGAGTGGAGAGGACACTTCCTAGGTGACAAAGATGACCTAGATGACAAGGTTCTATGTCTTAACTGGGGTAGAGGTTGCAGGATGTTTACTTTATGACTCATTAAGCCATACATTGATGTTGTATGGTTTTCTGTACCTGTGTTTTCTTTTCAGTAAAAATATTTTTGTGTGCTAGCATTAACTTTTCATATGGTATAATAATCTACGTAAATAGAACTTAAACTCTTTGGAATTCCAAGAGGAATAAATATTAAACATACAGCATTCACACAGCACTTTGTAACTTTTTTTTTTGGACACGCTACACAGCTTATGGGAAGTTAATTCCCCAATCAGGGACTGAACTGGAGCGCTTGGCAGTGAGAGCAAAGAGGCCTAACCACTGGACTGCCAGGGAATTCCCAGCACTTAGTAACTTTAAAGAAACTTTCATCTACATACTTCATATAATGATTACACCAATCCTTGGTGGTAGGCAAGATTATACCCATTTCATAGATAAGGAATATGCTAGTTATATTTTGCCCATGTTTCTTTTATCTGTGTTTTTTCCAACTCCAAATTCCACACCTTTTCTTAGAACAGTTATTCAAACATACACGGATTCTGTGACCTATCCAATTGCACCATTACCAATAGAAATTTCAATGGGGAAAAAACTATTATAATAACAGAAAAATAATTTAGTGAGAAAAAATACTTGGATAAGAGTATTACATTCCAAAACCCAATAGTTAGTTCATAGGATTACTACATAATTGCCTTTGCTTATATGCAAATGTTAAAATATATGGAAGTGTGCATAATCTCATGATAGGGACTCAAAAGAAAAATGTAGAGTTTGAGATATGTTTCCAGTATGCCAGGAGCATTTTTCATAACAGCAAAATAACCTAAATGTCAGCAGAATAAATGGATATACAATTTGGCATATTTTTATAATGTAATATTATTAAAAATAATAACCTCAAAAATATGTTGTGAAAAAAAAGCATTCTCTGTGCAACACACCTCACCTTCCTGTTATTTCTGCCTCCTGCATATGTCTCCATCCAGTCCTCTTCTCCATGCCCACTCATCAGGCACACCCTCTTCAGCTCCTGGCAGGATTGCCATATAAGCCCTCAATGCTCTCTCCACTTTCAGCTTTGCCCTGCTCTTCCACTGAGCAGTCTTTTTAAAGAAGACTCTAATCCAGGGGCACATATAGAGCATGTTTTAACTAACAGGCTTCCATGGCACACAGACTTGCAACCAAACCCTGTCTCTACCACGTAGTAGTCATGTGAACTTGGTCAAATCACATGCCTTATTTGGACCATAGTTTTGTTGTCTGTAAATTAGGAATAATCATTGTTCTAAACCAGGGTCACTGTTTCAGCCATATAGTATTTTGAGGACAAGTAGGATAACCATAGATAGAAGTGCCCAGCAAAGAGGCTGGCAGGTTGCAAGCATTCAGCAAATGTTAACTATCGTTACTACGTCACTTCCCCTGCCTAGTGGACTCCAACTTGAGAATCGAGTTCAAACTGCTGTGCATGGCCTATGAGGCCCTTCATGAACCAGTCCCTCCCTACTTATGTCCCCAGCCCACCCCCTGCCACTCTCCCTCCTGCTGTCTGAGCCAGTCACTCTCACTTTCATTCTCTGAATGTCTCCTGTTCCCTCTTATCTATACCATTGCCTGGAACATCCTCCAACTCCTTTGCCAGGGCAACTTCTATCCATCCTCCAGTCCTCAGTTTACCTGTGACCTTTTGCTTTTTTTACCCTAGACCTCTGTGTTTTCCCTGTCATTATGCAATGGTTGACACTATAATGGTTGATAAATGCCCATCTTTCCCTCCAAGTATGTAACTGCCTTGTTAATCATTGTATTCCCAGTGCCAGGCGCAATGTCTGGGGTATGGTAGGTCAGGAATCTTTGTTGAGTGAATAAATGAATAAATGCACAAAAGTGTTCATGGATAAAAATCACCTTCCTTACCCCACATTTTCCTCCACCCTAAGCAAGAGACCTCCTCTCATGAACAGCCTTGGTTCCTTGGGAGTGGAAGTGGGGTGAGGGAGGGCTCTCTCCCCTTCTGAGTCTTGAACAATTTTTTATCAGCTTGCCCCTGGCTCATTACATTGTCTGCTTCTTCTTCTTTTTTTTTTTTTATTGAAGTTTAGTTAATTTACAATATTGTGTTAGTTTCAGGTGTATAACAAAGTGATTCAGTTATTTTTTTTTCAGATTTTTTTCCATTATAGATTATTACAAGATATTGAATATAATGCCCTGTGCTGTATGGTAAATCCTTGTTGTTTATCTATTTTATGTATAATAGTTTGTATCTGTTAATCCCATACTTCTAATTTATCCCCCACCTCCATTTCCACTCATTTCTTGTTTTTAACTTTGGAAATCATCGTTAAAGTTATAGAACTTCCCTTATACCCTACCCCCAAAGGTGTTTACAATCTCTTTTAAAAACCCTTGCCCATTTATACAAATATAAAAACTCAATCCCCCACCCACAAGATTCTCAAATGCCCTCATATTCCACCAATCGAGAAGCTTAAATTTACATTGATGTTATGAATAACTTCTAATTCAGAATATGTCTTTCTAAGCTGTGCATGTGTTCTTCTCCATCCCATTCTGTGTCCCTGCAGAAAGAAAGCATGTTCCTTCCCCTTCCCCATCACCACCAGGGAGGGTCCTTTTTCTAGCCCCAGCAAGATTGAAAGGGAATTCAGACAGCAGTGGCCCCAAAAGATTTGATGTCCACCACAATGCGTTGGTTTTACATCTCCTCCTAAAAACGTGCACTCCTTTCAGCCACATGTCCTATACCTCCACCCAGAGCATGATGGTTGCCTCTACAATCTGACCTAGTTAGATGTCTGTTCTAGTGCAGAGAACATGTATTAATGACTTTCTGGGTCATAAATTCTCCTTCAGCCTGTGATGATTGCTGTAGATTCAAGATCCTGACAATTGTGAGGGAATTTTAAACGGAGATTTGGCCCTACTTCTGAAATCAGATTAGCTTTCCAATTTGTTATGGCGGTGATAACTTCAAAGAAAGCTGTGGTTTCTTAAAATAAAGGCTCCCTGCTGTAGGCGGGGCTCAGGAATGTGCCCCAGGGGGACAGCAGGCACTCTGGATCTCTTCCACCAGGTCGAGGAGTCATGTCACAGCTAGAATCTGCACCTGGGGCTGGACACCTGGGAAGGGAGGGGAATGTCAGTGAGCCAAGGTACAGGATATCTGCCTGGGATACTTCTCACTCATTTTTCCTGCACAAAGGCCTGGCCTTACTTTTGCCCCTGTGGTTTTTTCTTCCCGCGGTGACCGTGGGCCAGCCACTGACCAAACAGACCTCCCTGCCTTCCTCACTTCCTTTCTGTTTCCTGGAGGTGAGAAGTGGGGCCTCCTGCCTTTGCTATGTAGGCAGCCAATTCCATGCCAATCAGTAATTCTCAGTGTTCTTTTTCTTTTAAGTATAGTTGATTTATAACGTTGTGTTATTTTCAGTGTGCCGCAAAATGATTCAATTTTATATATGTATATATATGAATGTATATATGCACATTCTTTTTCATATTATTTTCCATTATAGTTTATTACAAGATATTGAGTATAGTTCCCTGTGCTATACAGTAAGACCTTGTTGTTTATCTATTTTATATGTAGTAATTTGTATCTGTTAACCCAAACTCCTAACTTATCCCTCCCCCAATCAATAGTTCTAACATAGAAAAAGTTTTAAGGGCAAAGCGAAAGGAAACTTACTGTTTCCTTTGTGAGGAAAGTTCACTGAAAGGGTAGAGGTTGAAGCCAAATCTGGCCTCTGTACCCTAACACGGAATTAAATCTCAGAGACAGAGTTTTGGGTGAAGTAGAAAAGAATAGCTTTATTGCTTTGCCAGGCAAAGGGGGCCACAGCAGGCTAACGTGTGTCCCAAAGCTGTGTGTCCCAAGCTGGAGAGCATAGTGAGAAGTCTTATAGTAATAATTCAAAGAGGGAGTGACCAGCTCATGAGCATTTTTCTGATTGGTTGGTGGTGAGGTAATCAGGAGTCAGCATCATCAACCTCTTGTTCCAACTGATCTTGGATCTTTGTGCTTGATGGGGGTTTCAGCATCCACAAAACAGCTCAAAGATATTGTTGTGTATATTCCTTGAGGGGGCACCAAAGGACCCTGCCCCAAGGGTTTCTTTTGTTTCTTTTGACTACTCCTCTCTTGTCTCTTCATCCCCTACCTTGCCCTAATTAGCAACTGTTTGAACCTGCCAGTTGGAACTCAGGGAACAGAATGAAGCCTATTTCTTGTAATAAAGAAATGGTGGACACAGAAAGGATTTTGTGCCCAGGAGCCCCACATTGTCCTGTTTGGTGTCAAGGTCCTTGATGGGGCACATTTGCACAGAACCTCACTCTTCTGGGTCCCCAACACTGTTCACACCACCCTGATCCTGCCCAGCATAGGAATCAGTCTTCTGTTGGATTTGGGGTTCTCCCAAAAGCAGACCCTGAAACAAGAATTGTGGAAGTGTTTTATGTAGAAGGTGATCCCAGGAGGATGTGGGGGAGTGAGACAGAGGAGGGAAGAGAGTGGATTGCCACTGTAGGCGATGAGGCTCAACCCACTCTCGACCACTGAGAGTCAGTGTAGACAGGTTTGTTCATCAACTTCTATCCCTGGCTGGCTGAGGGTGGCTCCTGGGATGTCAGTTCCCAGGCACTGCCCCCTCTTCTCCATCCAGCCCAGAGAAAGCTCTCAGGCAAATAGGTGCAGAAAGCCACCATTGGGAAGAGACTGCAGGGACCAGGTGTGTTTCAATGGCCCATGGACAGGACATGGAGGTGTCTATTCCATTCCCTGTGTCTGTATTGTCCCTTCTTTTCAGGGAGCCTGGCATATAGTAATGATCAATAGGTTTAGGTTGAAATGAAGTGGGGCCATGGGCACTGCCACATGAAATGTAAAAGGAAGAGATACAGATAACATGAACACAGATCCAGAGACAGGGTGGTTGCTTAGTAAGGGCTGATGACTCAAAGGGGTTCTTGCGGGTTCTTTGGATAATAAGGCAAACTAAACAGAAGAAACTATGGCAGAAAGAGACAGAGGAAGTGGATGTGTTGCAGGAAAGGGGACCCCTTCCAGGGCCCAAGAGTGGACTCTTGTCTAACACTTGGAAATGAATTGTCCAAGAAGACACACATGCTGACAAAGCAAGAGACTTTATTGGGAAGGGGCACCTCAGTGGAGAGCAGCAGGGTAAGGGAACCCAGGAGAACTGCTCTGCCTTGTGGCTTGCAGTCTTGGGTTTTAGGGTAATGGGATTAGTTTCCGGGTTGTCTCTGGCCAGTCATTCTGACTCAGGGTCCTTCCTGGTGACACACACATTGCTCAGCCAAAATGGATTCCAGCGAGAAGGATTCTGGGAGGTTGGTAGGATATATGGACTGGCATCTCCTCTCTCCTTTTGACCTTTCCAGAATTCTTCCAGTTGGTGGTAGCTTATTAGTTCTGTGTTCCTTACCAGGACCTCCCGTTGTAAGATAACTCATGCAAGAGGTTACTATCTTGCCTGGCCAGGACAGGTGGTTTTGGTCAGTGTTTCCCCTAACAACTCCCCCCTGAGAGACTTCATACTCTAGATACTTCCTGGGAATTAGGGCAGAGGTCTCTTTCTCCTGTAACTACTTCCTGCTGAGAGTGGGCGTAGTCTTGCCTAGTAGAGTAGGTCTCTCTCCACCTGATCTAAATCGAGGTATTTTCTGTGCCCAAAACCACCATTCACCCGCATAGTAACAACAGTTTAGCCTAAAACTGTTGGACCCTGTCAGAGATGAACCCTGTAAGCAGTTGAAACAGACAGAGGCCAAACAGCAGGCCTAACAGGATGGTCATCACTGGAGCCAGACAAGGAAGGCAAAATTGAGGTGAGGGCTGAAGGGTGTGTGACTTTTCTCTGATTGGTTGCTGGTGAGGTAACAGGGCACTGTGCCAGGAATCTTGCCCTCAGCCTGAAGTTACCATCTTCCACCTGGGTGGGGGCCCCAGTTCTGCAGAAGAGCTCAAAGACATTGTTATGCATACTCCTTGAGTAGGAACCAGGACCCTGTGCCAAGGCTGCAGCACCACTTGACCTCTTCTCCCCTGTTTCTTCATCCCCTCCCTTCCCTGATTAGCAACTGTTTGAATCTGCCCTTTGGAACTCAGGAAAGATCAAGGAGGCTGAATGAAGCCTACAAATAAGAAACAGGGGACTCAGAAAGGATTTGTACTCCAGAGCCCCACAGAGTCCTGCTCAGTTTCAATTCAAGGAAATAGGCAACAATGGATCTGGCCACTTCCTGCTAAAATGGGGCATAGTCCTGCCTCAATTTGGAGAATAATCACTGAACTGGAAACATTTCTGAGTCAAGCCCTGGATCTGAGTCTTGTATGATTAAAATCTCAATCCCTTGGTCTGCCATTCTGGTGTAACAGACCCAACTAGAAGTAGTTGGAGGAGTGACAACTGGAATTTTAATAGACAAAATAAATCTCATTTCCTGAGAAATTCAGAAGAGTAAGACTGAAACCCAGTCTGGACCTCACACCTTGGGGAGACATACCCAAATAGCCAGTTGTTTACTTTTATCTAAGTAGGTTTTAACTTCCTACTTCCTATGTGGTATTGACATATACATAACAGGGGCTATTGGCCACTACACATCTCCTTTTTCTACTAATATCTGATCTAAAGCAATTTCAGTTTCTAAATTTTAATAGTTACAAGAGAATACCTTGACACCATAAGGTTGCAGCTACCAGCTGCCAGCAGACATTGTTTTGAGAATGGCTGGTGGCATCCCAAGTCTGACACAGTTCAGAAAATTCAAGTTCTCAGCAATACAAGGACTTGTCTGAAATCACATCCATAATGCCACCTAGTATTACCTTGGATGTCTGAACCATAGCTACTCCATTTTGACTTTCAATTGCATTTCTCTCCTTAATGACCAAAGCAGATATCACCATTAATCATTTTAGTGCTTTTCTAGATATGAGAAGATGCAAGAATTTGGGTTCAAAAAATCTTCTCCTGAAGTATCTAACTATCTGAAGACCTGTTCTGCCAGTTTTTCCCAGAGCACAGAATGCCTCATTCCTGATCTCCACCCTGAACTCCTTTCAGGGGGTGTTGAAGGTCAGTGGCCACAGTGGCCATTGACTTAATCCTTGCAGAGGCAGATGGCAAGTGCCAATTTTCAGTTGGCAGGGTCCCTTCAGGATCATAAATTCGACCATGGTTTGGGAGGCATTTCATGACCATTTCATCCCATGATGCTAGGAATGCTCATACCCAGGTCTGGTGAAGATTTCACTGATAGGCCATTCAATGTGCTATTATTGGACTAGGCCTTATTAACAGTGCCAAAAGTCTCTGGACCACCCGTCTTACTAGTCTCTTATGGTCCAGGAAAATATTCCCTCTTGTTGCTTCCTCCCATATCTAGAGTTACATTATTACAATCATTGATCTCATATGGAACTATATATCATCATTTTATCAGAGGCTCAGTTACACATTTGATAATGCAAGAAACAACAATTTTGTAAAACAAGCAATATAAAAACAATATAGCTAGCAGATTAGTAAGGTCATAAGTAAGAACATAAGTCAAGAACTTCCATTAAGTGCAGCCCAGTATATCCCAGGTCATTTGACCTGTTCTGTTCTGTACCAATCCGTATTTTTATGGAAAATTATATATCGGCGCTGTCCATAAAGCACCCAGTCCAGTTTCCTAGTGTTACTAGACTGATTATCCTTAGTATGATTTAATTGTTCCCAACATAGAGAAGCCTTTAAACTTAAATTACCATAGCCTGGTGTTAACTACATATATCCATCCCATAATTTTGGGGGGTTTTATTCCTTGGCTGAAATTTCGCTTCTTGCTCTGATTGAACTTGAGTAATAGAAGAAAATTCATATTTATGGCCAGGTCAGAACAGGCATTATTAATTGGTCAGATGAGGTGATCCCATCTAGTAATATCAATTGTGACCTGAACATGACTATAATTTTTTAAAATTAATTTCCTAAGGGCCAACCAACTAGAGCCTTGGAGTGGAGAAATCCAACAAGGTGACCCAGAAGTACTAGACACAGGTAATTGGCCACAAACCCAACAATTGGCTTGATTTTTAAAACTTGCATAGGATCATGCCTATGACAGAAAAACATTTGATTCATATGCAAAGGTCCAAGCAGTCAAGAAAACATTATAAAAGATCATACAAGTCAAGTCCAGGATCTTGGACTAGCTTTCTACCTCTGATGTTGCCTTCTTCTCATCCTGGTATGAGTGTAGTTTCTCCTTTGAGCATGTTTTAAGGTGAGTTTGAGGTCAGCAGTTCTCTCTATAGACCAGTCCTGTGTAGGGGCCCTTTGTAAGTGGGATGTAATCCAAGAGTCAATTCCCTTCAGTTTCTCTGTGCCTTAGCTAGTTAAGAGTACCTAATAAGGGTCCTTCCATCTTAGGTTTGAGATAGTCCTCTAAATTATGTCTCTTTTAGTATGCATAATCCCCTGGTTGCAGGTCGTGGGGCATCTGATCTTCATCCAAATATAGATTACTGGAGTAAGCTTCAGAAACAAACTTAGAGTGTCCGTTTAATAATTCAGTTAAACTTTACATTAATATAACATAACAGCAAGGAACTACCTGGGAGGTGAGTCTTAGTAAATGCAGACCTTCATTAACAAAACTGGAATTTAATATTCACTGAAACATAATCTTTTTCTCTCTAAAATTGCCCTCATTTCCACCAAATATAATTAAATTAAGATGGTTTGTTGGCAAAGTAAGTCTGGTCACAATAAACTTGGCCTGATGATTTATATAACTATAATTGGTCATATAGGCTTTTTGCTTGCTGAAACTTTTATAAGGAGTCTCAGACTGAACTTTTAAAAAGACGTCTCAGGGTTAGGAAAGTCATGCCAAGGGCTTGTCACAGATTTTGCCTAACAGGTAATGTGAATTTCTCCCTTTTCAAGGTCTCCCAAAATACCTTGAGATTTCTGAACCTGTTAGTGAGGTATCCTTCCTAATTTATCTGATAAATCTACTGGGAACCTAAGAGTTTCCAATCTCTGGAGGGATCAGATAGAAAGAAAAGGTAAATGTTTCGATTCTGCTTACAAAGGTAAAATTTATCAAATTACTATAAGTCATAATTAGTTTGAGGGGAAGGTTTCCTTATACCTGGAAAACACAGATTTAAACCGGTAATTTTTCAGATAAAAACCATATTCACCAGTTCACTCAGTCCTTTTAATTTTTATGAAGTCAGATTTTTCATTAGAATTTTTCAATTTCTTACCCAGTTCAACATTATGGTCTGAAAGTCAGAAACTTGTATTAATCCAAAAGTCCTTTCTATAGGTCTTCTTGAAGAGGAAGCATTTCTGTAAAGGCATTAGGGTGAAACCGTAAGTGTCTATAATGACAAAAGACTTAAGAAGGTTACAATGCAATTGACAAAGTTAACTGTTTAAAATCTGGTTACAATGCAATTGACAAAGTAACTTGGTTACTGCTGTGACATACAACACTTTAAGATAATAACGGATTATGACTGATAACATTTTACCAGGACATGTCAGATCTTTAGGAATTCCATACAATTTCTAGAATATCTATATTAGTAAACATTTACCACACAATATAACCTAAGAAGATTTATTATACATTTGACAATACTTCCCATGTAATTTAACATACCAAATGAACCTAGTTTAATATCTCTCTTTGGGATGTTTCAGGGTCCCTTTGAAGCATCCCAAAGTTAACTAGAGGTCAAAAGAACTCATTAGAATTTGATTTAGGAACTTTTGTCAAAAAATATCGAAAGTGTTTAGAACACTAAGTCAGATAGGATCATAGGTCACTGTGAAACAATAGGTATTCACTTACCCAAAGTATCAAAAGATTTCTAAGGCAAATATAGAACAGATCATTTAAGAGGTAAAGAAATTTAAAATATGTTATCAAAGGCAGCTCAACATTTTAAGAAAACTTGTCCTCTTAACAGAGAGAAAAGCCAAATTCAAGTTTTGCACCAGCTTACTTTTAAAATTCATTTACTCAATTAAATTTATTTTAAACGTAGTCAATCCTGACCATGCACAAATCTTTTTTCTCAGGGTCCACTTTCCACAAACCTCCATCACTTAACTTATTTTAGCACAATTCTAACTTTCAAGTTGTTGAATATCTGGAGAGATTATTTTTAACTAGACATTCTTAAAACATAATTATTCCTAAAAAGTTTACTCAAAGTTCTTATCTCATTTGAATTTTCTTTCCTTAAAAGTTTCTTCACATTGAGTTACTTTCCTTGCTGACAAATTTGCAACAGATATAATAAGATCTTATTTAGCTAATATTAAACCTAAGCACAATAAAAGTATTATACTTAATGTTGATGGCTCTAAAAATGTGTCCATATTAATTAGATCAACAAACTTAAACATTAATACCAGGTGTTAATTTAATACTGAATATTTCCCAGTTCACGTGAACCTGAAATTCATTTAGCTTAATTTCTCTTGTATTTAGAATTATTTGATTTATAAGCACTTACTTTTCTTTAAGCCAATTAAATAGAGCTCCTACAAATTAACCTCAGCAATATTATCCAAAGACACATACTGAGACCTACATATATCCAGACAGACACGAGAGATCTAGCTTCATTTTCTAAACTTAATTGTGAATCAGATATCACAATATAAAACTCACTAGTTTATAAATAACAGTTGGAATACGAAAAAATTTTAAAGGCTTCGTTCCTTGCTTTTTCCTCAGTTTCAAGAATTTGAGATGGTCTAGAGAATGTAAGTGTTCTGAGACCCCTGGTCTCAAGGTACAGGGAGAGAAAATCAAGTTCTCCTAGTAGAACTTGTTCTCTCAGGGTCAGAATTCTGAAAAGACATTTTATCAAGTTTGCTTTTTCTAACTGCATATGCAAAAAGAACCAGTTTTGGAATTTTCAAGAGTTTTACCTAAAGCAATTTTCTCTGGAGTCTAAAGAATATGGTGGCCACACAATGTTATAATTAAATATAATCTCTTTCTTAGTCATGAGCTCATAGCTAGAATCCTTCCAATCAGACAGAATTCGCTCACGAGGTCTACACAGTGGAACAGAACCAGAATTTCACAAGACAGAATGGCCAACACAAATCACAACACAAAACACAAAATATAAAGCACACACATGCCTGGCTGTCCTAATCAGACACTCCCTTAAATACAAGATTGCAGTCTCTCAGAAAACCTACATAGACACAGAACTTCAGGTCCGAGTACTAACAGAATAAATGAAAATATCTCAGGTCTTCAAAGATTTCAAAGGGAGAAAATGAGGCCAGGTTGAAAGAAGACGGGAAGGAAGGGGGACAAAAGGATGGCCTTACAGACATCTCCTGACACCTGAAGATGCCCAGGTGTTACGGAACTTTTCCCTGGGCTTCCAGGAAGGGAGGAGGGGAACTCGGCCCTACCAGAAACCAGAAACCAGATACCAGGCCAGAATTCGAGTTCTCTGCCCACCAGAGGTGATCAGGCTCCAACCCTCAGATCAGGCTGAGGCCCTCCAACCACACTCCTGCATCCAGGACCAGGACAGAAGAAAAAAAAGGGTCAGATAGGAGGGGTTGAAAAGAAGAAGGAGAGAGGGAAGGGGAAAGAGGTCAATAAGGTCTTTTGTTCCTTATCTGGTTGGGGCACTCTGGCCAGTCATCCACGTCAAGAGGAGACCATGGACAAAAGGGTCCCAGTCGCGATGGCTGGTTCTGGTCTGTCGGTGGATGAGCTGGTCCCTGAGTACCCTGAGTGGTCAGGATGTCAATTGTAGAGAAGAAGAGGTCTGACCAGAGTCACCATTTGTTGCAGGAAGATGGGCTCTTGTCTAACACTCGGAAATGAATTGTCCAAGGAGACACACATGCTGACAAAGCAAGAGACCTTATTGGGAAGGGGTGCCTGGACAGAGAGCAGCAGGGTAAGGGAACCAGAGAAATGCTCTGCCACATGGCTCACCATCCTGGGTTTTATGGTAATGGAATTAGTTTCTGGGTTGTCTCTAGCCAATCATTCTGACTCAGTCCTTCCTGGTGGCACACTCATTGCTCAGCCGCAATGGATTCCAACAAGAAATATTCTGGGAGGTTGGTAGGACATATGGACTGGCATCTCCTCTCTCCTTTTGACCTTTCCAGAATTCTTCCAGTTGGTAGTAGCTTATTAGTTCTGTGTTCCTTACCAGGACCTCCCGTTGTAAGATAAATCATGCAGGTAGTTACTATCTTACCTGGCCAGAGTGGGTAGTTTTGGTCAGTGGTTCCCCTAACAGGTGGGGGAGGGGAGCTAAGACAATAAAGGAAAGGAACTGTAGGTAAAAGAGAAGAAAGCAGATGAAAGATGAATGAGGGGAAGTAGTAAATGAGAAATGAGTAATTAACCTGGGTGGAAATGTGCAATTCCACTCAGCATTTTAATTTTTTTGTCCTCTTCAAACACAGCAGGATACAAAAGATCTAGGGTAAGAGGCACTACATCCTAATCACAGAACATGTCCATTTGTCAATATTTACACGGCAGAGGGGGCTTTGCAGATGTGACTAAAGTTAAGGACGTTGAGATGGGGAGAGTACCTGGAATTTTCCAGGTGGGCCATATCTAATTGCATGAGTCCTTAAAAGTGGAGAATTTCTTTCCAAGCTGTAATCAGAGAGAGATGGCAGCAGAAGGACTCAACACCTCTTTCCAGTTCTGAAATGTGGAGCTGTGTGCAAAGACCAGAGAGGCCTCTAGAAGCTGGAGAAAGCAAGGAAATAGATTCACCCCTGGAGCCTCCAGAAAGGAACACAGCTCTGCAGACACTTTTATTTTAGCCCCGGGAGACCCAAGCGGGAATTCTGACCTTCAGAACTGTAAAATAATAAATTTCTGTTTTAAGCCACAAATTTTATAACAATTTGCTACAGCAACAATAAAAAACAAATATACCTAGTGATATCAAAAATGGAAAATTATCAAAAATCACTGTCTGACTCTCTAGTATTCTGCCTGTAAT
This sequence comes from Phocoena phocoena, assembly GCF_963924675.1. Taxonomy (NCBI): domain Eukaryota; kingdom Metazoa; phylum Chordata; class Mammalia; order Artiodactyla; family Phocoenidae; genus Phocoena; species Phocoena phocoena. The sequence continues at coordinate 127,831,093 of NC_089220.1, read as the reverse complement.
CAGTTTCCCATTTAGGCTGGAACTGTTTTTCCTCTCTACACAACAGAGGATGGCTGCTCACAGATTCATTAATATGCATAAAGCGTGGCATAATTAGTTGCCACAGGTAACCCCACTCTGGCTGCGTGAACTGAGCTGATGTGCAGATGCCTAGTGCACCACAAGCAGGGCAGTGCAAGCGTGTAAGTCCACATCTCATAAAAGGAAATGTTTGAATAATATGGAAATGTGCTGTATGTTATTAGCAGGATGTCAAGTTTGACAGTCTGTGTTATTTTGAAAATAAATGAGTTTTGACACAAATAACTTATGTATGCATTGATTTTTTTTAAGCAAATCTTGGAACAAGATGTTATGTATTGTGCTGTAGGTTTACAAAGATTTTGATGGCTATTAGGGGAAAATCATGGTGAAGGATCATTTATTAATGTATTCATTAAGCTGCTCTAAGGTGTAACAATCATTACTTTCCCCCAAAATGTATACTGTTCCTCTTGCATATTTAATTGACTCTGGCAAACCATATTTAAGATAATGAGGGGAGCTGTCAGCAATGTGAAGACAAAAATAAAGAGAAATCAAATCTCCATCATTGGTATCAAAAACCTCATACTGCATCTTTTAACTCATGGGAATCTTTTCTCTGGACTGTCTTTAACTCTAAGCAATCTGAGATATGATATGAAATTTCTTTGGCTTATTTCATTTTCTTTCTTTCAGGTCTTGCTTCTTTTGATTTTTTTCTTACTTCGGAGGCTCTAGTTGACAGAAAGGATTCAGTGCCCATGTCAGCATTCCTGGCACTGGTCAGGGGCCTGGGACTCTCCACACAGATTCTCCTGGCATTTGTTCTTAAGAAGCAAAGGAGAGAGGTGTTCAGGGAACATCTCTGCCTAAGGCCAAATGTCTGCTGGAAAAGCTCTGAAGCCAAGTTTCTGGGCTTGGTGGAGGCTGCCAGCTGGCCCCAGTCATCTATCGCCTCTGGGGTCTGGAGGGGAAAAGCTGACAGGTTGTCCCATCAGGGTGTGATCTCCTGGCTGAACCATTGGCTGACTTCCCAGCATTCCGTGTGCAAGAGGGGTGTGGACCTTGTGAGGCCAAGCTCTGGGACAGTTCTATCCCCACAGGGACACTTTTGTTTACAATCAGGCAGCTCTGAGCTCTGGGGTGTGGTCTAGAACTTGGGGAGTGGGAGGCAGACACCAGCATTCTGAACCCAGATGTGGTGGGTGTGTGGATATTTGGCACCCATAGAGCCTGCACTGCACAAAGGATTGGTTCTCAGTGCCCGTCCTATCCTCTGAGGAACATGCGGTCAAGTTCCTGAGGTCCATATGAAAACATAGCTTCACCCAGAACAGAAAAGACAAGATGCTCTTGACCTGCAGCATTCAGATCACTCAACTGCTCTCACCTGGGGCCTAGGAATAATGAAGCCAGGTAACGTGGAAGCCCTTGGAAAAGTCTGGAGAGGCCACTGTGGGAAGAGATCTTAAATATGGTGATGACTGGCTCCAAAGGACCACCAGACTTGGGCAAGTTTCCCTCAACCTCTGGACTAGTACTACAGATATGACAACATCACAACTCCTGCCCTAAGTAGACTCATGGGCTATGGGAGGAGATGGATGTACAGGAATATATATATCTTTAATATGCAAGGCCTGGGGCAGCTATAGCCATAGGACATTCAAAGCACAGAAAAGGGCCATTCTGGGTCATCTGACAGCACACCAAAGATTTCCAGTTGTCCCCCTTTGGGGTACATGGCAGGATTCTGCTTCCCTGTCTCCTAAGGTGGTAGTGATCTTATGACTTGCTTTGCAATGAAATGTGAGCAGAAGTGCCACGTGTCACTTGCAGCAGAAGCCATAAAAGCAGTGCCTGCCTTGGCAATCCTTAAGGCACAGAGATGAAGCCCAGCCAGCTGGGCTGATCCAGAAAGACTCAGAGCAACACCTCCAACCTGCTGGCCATGGATGTGCACCATAAGCTTGAGTGAGAAATAAGTCTTGTTATTTGAAGCCATTGAGATGTTGGGAATGTTTATTATCACAGCATAACTTAACCTATACTGGTTGATACAGGCATTAAATCCAGGCAAGGGGCAGAGTTTGGGGGCACCGGTGAGCAAAGGCATCCTAGAGGAGGGGGTCCCTGAGCTGAGTCTCAGAGGATGAGGTAACTCAGTGATGCCAAGTGTTCCACTGATAACCTGTGAGGTCAGAGCATGGACAGCAGGTCAGCTCCAGAGAGAACAGTTCCTTATCCAACACTTACTCAGCTAAAGTTATCTCTGGATCATTTAGGAGGGTGCTCCAGAATCCCTCCTGCCAATGGGCTTTAATGAGCTCTAGACGGATGGCTGGTGGATGGATGGATGGTTGGATGGTAGAGAAGAGGGAAGTTCATGAGTTCATGTGTAAGTGAAGACCTTCCAGTGAAGTCTTCTCTGACATTCCTCCCCTCCCCCACCCCACCCTCTTACTCCCCAGACCAAATCAGTTATTTCTTACTTAGAGTTCTCAGACCCTTAGCATGTGCTTCTGTGGTAGCAGTTAAGAAACAACTAATTTACACTACCTGAGTTGGGACGACCACCCCAGAGGAGACATATGACCTTGAAAATATGTGTAGGCCACACAGCGGGTAGAGTGCCTGGAAGGCCTGCAAAATTCCTCTACTTCTCTTACCTCATTTATATTCATGCATGGTTTTATTGCCCTATTTCACAAGCAAGAAAACAGTAGAAAGAAGAGGTAACTTTTCCAATAGCACATCAACTGTATAAGAGAATCAGTGCTCAAAACCAGGACTCAATCTCATGTTATTCCTTATCCTATGCCATAACGCTGCATATAAGGGAAGCTCATTAGAAGTTTTAAATTATGCTGTACAGATCTTGCTTGACTTACATGGGGTTATGTCCCGATAAACCCACTGTAAGTTGGAAATATCGATATGTCAAAGATACATTGAATACACCTAACCTACTGAACACCATAGTTTAGCCCAGCCTATCTTAAACGCGCTCAGTACACTTACATTAGCCTCCAGTTTGGCAAAATCATCTAACACAAAGGCTAGTTTATAATAAATTGTGGAATATCTCATGTAATTTATTGAGTACTGTACTGAAAGTGAAAAACAGAATGGTTGTCTGGGTACAGAATGGTTGTAAGTGTATTGTTTACCCTCATGATCGCATGGTTGCCTGGGAGCTGTGGCTGCCACTGTCCAGCATCACAACAGATGGTACCACATATCACTAGCCTGGGACAAGATCAAAATTCAAAATGCAAAGCATGGTTTCTACTGAATGCATATCACTTTTGCATCATTGTAAAGTCAAAATGTAGTACATGGAACCATCGTTAAGTTGGGAACCACCTATAGACAGAAAAAGATATGACCACATTATCAATAGAAGTGTGTCGTTTATTATATATGATGCCCTTATTTTACACAAATTGGAGGTTACTTAGACTGAGCTTATAGTGTTCTGTGAAGATTAAATGATAAAATATCTGTAATATGAGCTTAGCACTCTATCACTTGCAAGTCCCTTCGGTCTAAGCGCCAGTGTTGTTATTTAAAGCACTCGTGTCCACCTTTGCCATTCTCTTTAGACAGTCAGATTCTGAACTCACTTCCCATGTGTGGCAAATCTCCTCTCGTGTCAAGCAGAGCCCATGTGCCACCCTAGAAGCCAGAGTGGCTGAAACTGGCTTTCCCAGCCTCGCTCGCAGGAAGGTGCAGGTCAGGACCTAGGTCTGCCAATCACTTGCCTCTCCCTGGACTTGCCCAGGGAGGGAGAGCCACGAGCAGCTAATTCTTTTGCCACCAAAGTTGTCGAGGTGGTCAAGGTGGCATCATCTCCGTCCAGTTTCCAAAGGCAACAGCATCCATGCCAGTTGTGGCATCTGAATCGGGACCAGGAGGGACAACTTTCTGCTGTTTTGGGGCAGGGTTTCTGATGGTGGAGCCTGTGTGTTGGCAGAGGTGGAAACTCCAGCAGACACAGAAGAAAGTGTGGGTTGTGTTCAAGGTCAAAATCAGGTCTAGGGGGCTTCCCTGGTGGCGCAGTGGTTGAGAATCTGCCTGCTAATGCAGGGGACACGGGTTCGAGCTCTGGTCTGTGAGGATCCCACATGCCGCGGACCAACTAAGCCCGTGAGCCACAACTACTGAGCCTGCACGTCTGGAGCTTGTGCTCCGCAATGAGAGGCCGCGATAGTGAGAGGCCCGCGCACCGCGATGAAGAGTGGCCCCCACTTGCCACAACTAGGGAAAGCCCTCGCACAGAAACAAAGACCCAACACAGCAAAAGTAAATAAATTAATTAATAAACTCCTACCCCCAACATCTTAAAAAAAAAATCCGGTCTAGGATTCTTCAAAAATGGCATGAGAGAGAGGACTTGGAAGCAGAGAGGTGTATTGGGGAGTTGGCAAGTTGTGTGCTTTCTGTGAGTATTGTCTGTGAGTGGGTCAGTGGTGGGAGATAACAACCAAAAAGTAAGTTGGTGCCAGATCTCAGGGGACCCTGGGTACTTGCTTGCTGTGCTAGTTGGGCATTGAAGAGTTAATTCAGCAGGGCTGAAGCAAGACAGCACTTTGTCAAGAAGCATAGACCAGATTTAGTGAGAACACTCTGAAGGTTACTGTGACCATCCTGCTTCAGCTTGGTTAAGCCTGTAGGAGGCAGAATCTGACTGTATTTTCTTCACCCGTGTAAGTCATTATATCACACACCTTTCAAAACAAAGCGTCAGTGTAGGCTGACCCATTACTCCTACCTAAGGGTCTGAGTAAAATCTGGTGGGTGTAAAAGATGGCTTTTTAATTTCTCTTCCACCCAAGGCGATTAATACCTTGTTAGTGAGTCAGCCCAGCACTTTCTTTTTTTGTTATAGACATTTATTTATTTTATTTATTTATTTTTGGCTGCGTTGGGCCTTCGCTGCATGCAGGCTTTCTCTAGTTGCGGCAAGCGGGGGCTACTCTTCGTGGCAGTGCGTGGACTTCTCATTGCGGTGGCTTCTCTTGTCACAGAGCACGGGCTCTAAGGCGCATGGGCTTCAGTAGTTGCTGCACGCAGTCTCAGTAGTTGTGGCCCATGGGCTTAGTTGCTCTGCGGCATGTGGGATCTTCCCAAACCAGGGATGGAACCTGTGTACCCTGCATTGGCAGGAGGATTCTTAACCACTGTGCCGCCAGGGAAGCCTCCAGCACTTTCTTATTAGAATGTAAGTTAGGAATCAAAGAACTTGATAAAGTTCATTCTTCTGAAGTCAGAATATGGCAACTGTGGCACAATAAAAAAGAAATTAATATTTGGTCTTTATCCCCAGTTCCTGGTACAGAGCTCCTAAAAGCCTTGGAATATCCTAAACCGTGAGTGTCTTTTATCCACTAAAGAGGTGACTCAGGTCTAAGCTGCATCAGGTCCTGACTCTACTGTGTGCAGCCTTGGACAACCAATTGATTCCCTCTGTGCCTCAGTTTCCTCCACCTTAACAGAGTTACAATGCTTCATAGAGTTGCTCGTAAGGAGTAAAGGAGTTAGTGCAGGCTGAGCACCCAGCACACAACACATGTTGGCTGTAGTAATAGTCATTAATATTGTTATGGGCACATTCATCCTTAAAGGGGGGCGGGGGGAGAGAAAGTGCTGTTAATAGAGCATCTATTAGCTCCTCTGAATTGGGCTAGGAATGCTGTAATTAATTCACTCATCATTTAACTCATTCATCTAAGCATTCCTCTCCCACCCCCTGCCATGTGCCAAGCCCTGTTCTGTGTCTGGGTATAGGACAGTGACAAAACAAAGGAAAATCCCTGATTTTATAGGAATGGGAATCACAGATATTGAATAACTTCCTTTCAGTCACATGTTAGTAAGGGACACAGTGTGAATTTCATTTCAGGTCTGTATTCCTACAAAGCCTTGGGGCTCTACCTACAGCCCCCCAACAACTACTGGAAAAGCAATGTGACTGGGAGACTACAAAAATTACAGAGATTTCCCCAAATCAACACACAAATTAAATTCAAGTTTTCTTGTTTTCAGAGCAGGAACCAGTCTTCAAAAGGCAGATTAACAGTCATCTCATTTGAATACTTTTCTTTGTAATAACCACCGTTGGTGGTCATCCTTGACAAGCAGGGTCTTGGGACAAGCAATTTGAGTAACAGTGGGAAGGTGGGACCGACTGAACCCTGAACCCTAGCCTGGGGTTCGTGGTCCATTCCAGCAAAGGAGCCGAAGCTCATAAGACAGCTTCAAACATCCTTCCAGTAACGCACTTTCCCTATCCTTTAAATACCAAGCAAAATTCAAAGGTTTATAACTCTAATCCACTAACCTAACCATCCTTGGGTTTCTCATAAAAAAAAAAAAAAAAAAACCCGGGCTTCCCTGTTGGCACAGTGGTTGAGAGTCCGCCTGCCAATGCAGGGGACACGGCTTCGTGCCCCAGTCCGGGAAAATCCCACATGCCATGGAGCGGCTGGGCCCGTGAGCCATGGCTGCTGAACCTGCGCATCCCGAGCCTGTGCTCCGCAACGGGAGAGACCACAACAGTGAGAGGCCCGCATACCGCAAAAAAAATCCCTTCCTTTATTCCTTCTTACAAATTCAGCCTGTGCCTCTAAGGGAAAATGTTTGTGGTAGTACATTATAAAAGTAGCTGAGATTTATTTTTAGGGAAATAATAATGGACAACCAGGTACCCATTGTTAGCTGTTGGCAACAATAATAAATGAAATAGATCACAGAGCATGAGCTGGAATTCTTTCTAAAAATAAAGAGAGATCAAATGATGTAGAGCTAAATTTTCATTAACCTTTGTGCCAATGGAGAGAGGCCCAAAGATTTTCTATTTTCTGCCCTAAAATATAGTGGAAATTTTTCCACTGACAAGTTTAGATAAGGTATTTGTGATGTACTTCTTTTTTCTAACTTTTTATTTTATACTGGAGTATAGTTGATTAACAATGTTGTGATAGTTCAGGCGTACAACGAAGTGATTCTGTTATACACATATATGTATCTATTCTTTTTCAAATTCTTTTCCCATTTAGGTTGTTACATAATACTTAGCAGAGTTCTCTGTGCTATACAGTAGGTCCTTGTTGGTTATCCATTTTATTTTTCTTTTTATTTTTTGGCTGCACTGCATGGCATGCAGGATCTTAGTTCCCTGACCAGGGATTGAACCTGTGCCCCCTGCCGTGGAAGTGCAGAGTCTTAACCACTGGACTGCCAGGGAAGTCCCAGTTATCCATTTTAAATATAGCAGTGTGTACATGTCAATCCCAAACTCCCTAACTCACCCTTCCCCCCACCCTTCCCCCGGTAACCATAAATTCTCTAAATCTGTGAGTCTGATTCTGTTTTGTAAATAAGTCCAGTTGTATCATTTCTTTTTAGATTCTGCATCTTTTTCTCTGTCTGACTTACTTCACTCAGTATGGCAATCCCTAGGTCCATCCATGTTGCTGCAAATGTTATTATTTCATTATTTTTAATGGCTGAGTAATATCCCATTGTATATATGTACCACATCTTCTTTATCCATACCACTGTTGATGGACATTTAGGTGACTTCCATGTCTTGGCTATTGTAAACAGTGATGCAATGAACATTGGGGTGCATGTACACTTTCAGACCATGTTTTTCTCTGGATATATGCCCAGGAGTGGGATTTCAGGTTCATATGGTAGCTCTATTTTTATTTTTTTAAGGAACCTCCATACTCTTCTCCATAGTGGCTGTACCAATTTACATTTCCACTAACAGTGTAGGGGGTTCCCTTTTCTTCACACCCTCTCTAGCATTTATTGTTTGTAGACTTTTTGATGATGGCCATTCTGACTGGTGTGAGGTAGTATCTTGTAGTTTTGATTTACATTTCTCTAATAATTAGTGATGTGGCGCATCTTTTCATGTGTTTCTTGGCCATCTGTATGTCTTCTTTAGGTCTATTTAGGTCTTCTGCCCAATTTTTGATTGGGTTGTTTGTTTTGATGATATTAAGCTGCATGAGCTATTTGTGATGTACTTCTGAAAAAGATGTACATTCACATGTCAAAAAGTACAGAAATTCCCAAGAGAAACACAATTCATCTTCTGGGAGAAGTCAGTACAGTCAGTGGTTAATAATTGATTTTATTTTTTTATTGAAGTCTATTTGATTTATAATTTTATGTTAGTTTCAGGTATAGAGTAATTGATTTTATATTTAAAGAAACAGATATATTATGGAGTACAATGCAAAATATGCCAAAGTTTCTTACTACCAGTGAGTGGCTCCTTGCCCTCTACGATATGATTTCATGCTTCTCACCTTTAAGAATAATCCTGGGGGAAAGCTGATTTGTGGTTGTCATGGACACTTAATCCTTAGCCATCACCCTAAACATCAGGCCACCAACAGGTGAGAGCAATTGTGGTTGTGAGTTCATAAAACTGCCTTTTAAAACAAAACAAAATAAAAACAAAAGCTGAGGATACCAGCTCAACATAGACTGACTTCCAAAATGGTCAGGTTGAAAGTGTGAAACTCAATCATTTGGCTCTTTTCCACTGACTCCATCTAACGGGAAACATGTTTTGCCAGGATTATTTTGAATTGTTTGAATAAACTGACTACCTTGTCATTTTGCATGGATAGCCCCGGTCAGTGGAGAATCACAGTCGGTCAAAAGAATTAACTAGACAGATCTGTATTGATGTTTCTGATTTTAACAACTTACAATGCTTTTCCAAGGAAGGTGTTTCAAATGAATATTAAAAACCTGTGATATTAAGAGGGAAATGGCAGGTTAAATAGATAAATCTTAATATTTTCCCTCCTTGAAACTATGCTAATTTTTAAAATAAACACTTAACACTGCAAGAGCAGCCACCAAATCCTATAATGAAAGGAAGATGGATGAGCGTCAACAGTCATAGTAAACCTGAGAAAGCCAAACGCTGAGGCGGCAGTGGGGAAAATGAAAGCTGACCCAAATACAATGCAGAGTCTTCTCGCAAAATGCTCATTATGAAAAAGAATTGCAAAAGAAGAGGGGCAGGGACTAAAATAAGGAGCATTGGGCAAAAGATGTTTGAGAAGCAGTTAATTCAAGTAGAATTCAAGATAGAATTCAAGGATAGGTTCCCCTATCCTCCACCTCAGCTGAAAACTCTGGATGCATTTTCTGAGACAGTAAAACAGAAGATTTGGCCTGGGGAAAGCCATGCATAATTGAGGGTTAGAGTGAGCTCTGAATGATGAATGCAGCCCTCCTTCCCCACAATCCCAGAGTATCTACCGCCAACCTTTAACTCCCAGACAAACTATTGGAAGGGTCTTACTTAGGAAAGATGACTATCCCTAGAAGGAAGATCTAGAGATGCTGAGATCAGGGATTTCCACATCAATTAGTTCACCCAGATCTGAGCTCAAAGTCAACAAGCCCCACCCACGTGATCAAGCTTCTGAGTAGTTTTTTACTCAAGGATTACTGATAACTGAATATGGCCTCCTCAGTTGAAGACAGAGACCAAAAGCATACAAAAAGTGAGGGGCTGGGGGAAGGGAGACTACAACCACTTTGGATAAAATGTATGCAAGGAAAGGAAGCTATCATTAATATCCTCAGATATATGAAAGAAGATACTGACTGAAACTAGAATAAGATTCTACTTAAATCTTGAAGAAGTAGAAGAGAGAAAGATACAGGAGAAAGAGAAAGGTAAAGAAGATATATCATTTTAAAACACATTCTTGAAAATTAAAACATTATAGTAAACATGAAACTCAGCAAAAGACTTGGAAGGTAAAGTTCAGATTTCCAAGGAAGTAGAGCAGAAAGACCCATAGATAGAAAATAAAAGATGCCAGATAAGAATATCAGAGGAATGAGCCAGAAGATCCAACATCCCAATAATAGGAGTTTTTTTAAAAAAAGTAGAAAGGAGGGAAATCATCAATAAGTCAAGGAGTTTCCTAGAATGGAAGGACATGAGCTGTCAGAGTGAAAGGACCACCAAGTGTGCATAATAATAGATGAAAATCGACCCCTACTACATGGGCTCAGACAGAGAGGCAGTGCACAAAAAGGTCATATCCAGAGAATCGGAAGCAGAGTGTCTTAAGACTTCTCAAAGGGAACTCTGGGCGAAGGAAGATAAAATTATGTGGAAAATCGTTTCCAACATAAAATCCATTCAAAGCCAAACTATCAGTATGAGCAGAGAATAAAGAATTTCAGGAATGCAAAGTCTCAAAAACTGTATCCCCTCAGGATGCTAATAGATAATGTGCTTCACGCAGCGTCAGTAAAGAATGAGGAAAATAGAATGCTGAAAGAAGATTCCAGGAGAGAGGAGCTAAGAGAACTGCAGGAGAGTGGTGAAGGACACAGAGTTCCACTTATTGCTGTGAGACTCAAGAGGTAGACAAGGTGATGGCTGTCATTAGTAAAATCACTGCTGTCACATTGCTTTGTAACCCTAAGACAAAAGAGCCTGGCTTAGGTTCTCACCTGTCATTTATGCATCCAAAGTACCTGATCTGCACTCGATGCTCTGCTGCCTGGAGTTGCTGAAAACGTTCTTTCACCCCACTGAAGAGCCCAGAGCCGTCCACTATCCCATGTCTGTATTCCCACCAGATGCCCAGTGTGAGACACACGCACCTGCTCTGCCAGATCCCCAGACCAATGAGCTCCAGTTCCCAGGATTCTCAAGGCCCTGCCTGCTGACTTTCCCAGGAGAGGCTCCTGCAAATCCCTAAAGGTGGTAAACCTGGAGTGTGAATCAGCAGCTGTGTATCTTATCATCTCCTATCTTCCATCTTCTCCTAAAACAGCAATGCTGCCTTGTCGTTACATAACTTCTTTTGTGCTGGCCACATAGATACTCAAAACCAAACAGTACATTGTTTTTGGATACATTCTTAGGTAATTAAAATATAAAGGAATGATTGACACAAAAGTTGGGGATGAGGGGAGTAAAGGGAATGGCCAGGGAAAGGCGGTACCAGTGGGGCTCCCCAGGCACCAGTAAAGTTCGAGTTCTTTATCTTAACGGTGGGCTCGTGGATGCTCATTTTATTACTATTCTTTCACGCATACATATACTTCTCTATATACATATACTTCTATTATATTTATAAAAATATAGAAATGTAAATTTTTAAAACTTCAAGGCATTATTATAGACTGTGAAATAGAGAGAATAAAAGATTCATTGAAAAAATCCTGAGAAATGGGGAAGAGTATAGGGATGTACTTTTCAAGCATGATTTTTCAATGTAAAAAAAATTGTTTAATGCCAAATTGTATACTATTTGGTTTGGAAGTCAAATGAATACAAGTTTTAAATTTATATCATAGCATCAAAATATACTTTAAAAAAGAAACTGCTTTTTATTTATTTATTTTTGGCTGTGTTGGGTCTTCGTTTCTGTGCAAGGGCTTTCTCTAGTTGCAGCAAGTGGGGGCCACTCTTCATCACGATGCGCGGGCCTTTCACTGTCGCGGCCTCTCTTGTTGCAGGGCACAGGCTCCAGACGAGCAGGCTCAGTAGTTGTGGCTCACGGGCCTAGTTGCTCTGTGGCATGTGGGATCTTCCCAGACCAGGGCTCAAACCCGTGTCCCCTGCATTGGCAGGCAGATTCTCAACCACTGCACCACCAGCGAAGCCCAGAAACTGCTTTTAGAACTTGATATGGATTTCTTTCATTTTGCGCTTTAAAAATAATCAATGTTTTCTTTCCCCACTATTTTTGAATTTTGATTTTAAATGATGAGATAGAAGATAACTTAAGCTGCTATTTTGAACACCTCTCAAATATCACTTTGTAGGCATGTGTAGTAAGTGGCATAAATGACCTCAGTTTGTAGACTGGATGATTATCCTCAATTGTCATGTTTGTGTACCAATGAGAATAATAATTACAATGAATTCACATACTTCAAATACGTTTAAATTCATGAGTTCATAATGATATCCAGTTAAAAAACAAAAAAAGTCATATTGGCTGCCTTTTGAGAATAGTAGGGAGCTAACTCATTATTTTGGAAACAGGCAAGTAAAGAGAAAGAAACAAACACCTTTCTTGCCTTTCTTATATACTATACGGCTGGGTAAATAAGTGACTAATAAGAAGTTTTTCCGTCCAGAAATATTCTAACTAATAAATTATAAAGAATGACAGAATGAAAATATCAGCATTTTTTTTTTTGCGGTACGCGGGCCTCTCACTGTTGTGGCCTCTCCCATTGCGGAGCACAGGCTCCGGACGCGCAGGCTCAGCTGCCATGGTTCACGGGCCCAGCCGCTTCGAGGTATGTGGGACCTTCCCAGACCGGGGCACAAACCCGTGTCCCCTGCATCGGCAGGCGGACGCTCAACCACTGCGCCACCAGGGAAGCCCAATATCAGCGTTTTACAGCCTAAAGCAATAAAGAATCAAGACAATGATTGGCCATGGCAGGGGCTACTGACATTACAGAAAGGGCTGCCAGACACAAGGGGCCTCATGACAGAGGCACCAACATGATCTGTGAATTAGTCTTGCATAAATACAAACAAACAAACAAATAAAACCTGGATATTCTCAAATCTTTAGATATGACTATGAGTTTACAGGATACACATCTAGGACAAAATACGAAGAATACTTGGAGGATGCAAGCAGAAAAATCCAGACAATGGAAAATTTTACAGGACAAACAACCTGGTTTCTTCATTAAATAACTGCAAAAGAGAGAGAGGTCTACAGAGTAAAAAAGAATTAAAGGCATAAAATCAGTTATAATGAGGGTATAATTCCAATCCTAATTCAATGAAGACACTGTAAAAACTTTGAGGCCATCTGGAACATCTGAACACTGACTGGATATTTCATAATATTGTTAGGTTGTAGGTGAGATAATGGTACAGTAGTTATGTACCTAAAAAAGAAGCTTTATCTTTTAGAGGCGTATGTTCAAATACTACAGTTGAAATGGGCTGATGTCTAGGACTTGCTTCAAAATAACTCAGGGAGCTGGAAATGGGTGAATATGGGGATAAGATTGAGCAAGACTGGCCATCTATCAACAATTGTGGAAGCTGGTGATGGCTACATAGGATTTGAAAACTATTCTCTTCACGTATATTTTTTGAAACTTTACATAAGAGAAATTTTAAATTAAAAAAAAATTTAAATTAAAAAATTTTTCCCTCAAATAAGATGGGAAATTATGTGTGTGATATGTATGATTGACAAAGGGTTTCTGACATTAATACAAAAATAGCTTTTACTTATAAATGAGAAAAAGAACCTAATATGAACATGGACACACTTCACCAAAAAAGAAATATTGATACAAATGGCCAATGAATATATATTAAAAAAAAATCTTTGTATTCCTTAATATTAAAGAAATACAAGGAGTGAGCCCAATTCTGGAGAAGAAGGTGAAGGAGTCATTGTGAGATTTCTCATACACCAGGAAGAAAATGGAAGGTCAGCATCCAAGCAAGGCTCTTGAGATATGCTGTATACTGTGCATGTGTGTGTGTCTGTGTGTGTTTGTGTGTTTGTATGTGTGTGTATATGCACACATGCACGTATAAGATTTTTGAACAAAGCCAAGAGGATAACTTTAAACAGAAGTATACATTTATAGACATTCTTACTTCATTAAACACATAAGTGTGATAAAATTAGTCCAAAAATTTTAATCTAAAAAATTAAAAAGTGCTTCAAAATTATTTTAAATGAGACAGTACCTTGCATTCTGCCTAGGATTCCAGTTCTATATCTATAGGTTAAAATATTCTCAAAAAAAAACTTTAAAGCCAACGTAAAGAGTGTTGGCCCTGCCAAAGACAATTCCCCAACACATGGAAGATGACTGAGCAGAGTCTAAAGATCTTTGAAGCCCTCTTAAGTGGGAAAAATGCTGATAACCTCCTGACATTACCAAAACAATTTTCCAGTGAAAAATGCACTAGAGTGAGTGTCACTAATAATATCATATCAAATTATATCATGTCTTATCATTCTGCTTGAGTAATTGGGATACAGATTATTCAAACAGTCAAATCACAGTGCAAGTGTTTTAAAGTCTAGTTATTGGCAAATTTTATTTGCAAAATGCTATTGTTACAAATAAACATCACTGTGCAACATGGGGTTAAACAGAATACACAACAAACTAAATTAATAGAGACAAAACAATAGCAAATTACCATTAAAAGTAAAAAGTAGCAACAACTGAAAAATGAGACCAACTCAAACAACATTTATAATGCAAGTTTTTCCCAAATTGGGGCAATTTCAACTAACTGAGAATACATATCTAAGAGATCTGCAACCTGGCTAATATTGCATGTCAGAATATTTTTCCCAATACAAAAATAACTCAGGAATATTTACTCGCTTAACAAAATTCAGCTCAGAAAATGGAGCTGAAATGGAGAATCAATAGTCTGCCTTGACCTTTTCCCACAATACAACTGTAACAAATAAGAACAAACCTGACTCCATATTGGATCTAGTCCTTTAGCTCTAACCCTTGTGTTCTATTGCCTGTGCTTAGTCATGCTGCATCTGCACCTCTGTAAAAGAATGTTGCCTATAGCTTGAAATATACATGATAGCCCATTCTCAAGGCTCTGACCTTTAAAAGCACAACAATTTCCCATTCATGTAGAGATAAAGAGTTGCAGAACAGAAAAATAACAATTGTCTTGTTGGAGGTTTACAGGAACATTGTGACCAGACCTACATGGACAGCTGCAAGAACAAAGGATTCCCGCACCAAGAAGTTTGCAACAACCAGCCACACCTCCTCCTCTTTTAGCATAAAAGAAGCCTGAATTCTAACTTTGGAAAGATGGTCCTGTGGGACACTAGTCCACCATCTTCTCAGTCTGCTGGCTTTCTGCATAAAGTGGCTATTCCTTGCCGCAACACCTCATCTCTTGATGTTTTATCCTGTCATGCAGCAAGCAGTATGAGCTTCGACTTGGTAAGAGGAGAAATAGAGCGGAGGAGAAAAGTGCTCTGTTTGATAGCCAAGATATGGAAACAAGTAAAGTGTCTGTCAACAGAATGGGTAAAGAAAATGTGGGTGTATACATACAATGGAATATTTTTCAGCCTTAATTTACTCATCAATCATCTCAAATATTTAACTTTGTTTTTTGGTGAGAACATTCAAATTCTACTCTCTTAGCATATTTCAATCACAGTTGACCCTTGAGCAGCACAAGTTTGTTCAAAGGTCAATAAAATATAGGGTTATCAACTATAATCACAATGTTATACATTAGATCCTCAGAACTTATTCATCTTATAACTGAAAGTGTGTACCCTTTTACCAACCTCTCCCCATTTCCCCCATTACTCAGTCCTTGGCAACCACCATTCTATTCTGTTTCTATGAGTTTGATGTTTCATTTTAGATTCCACATATAAGTGATACTGTGCAGTATTTGTCTGTCTTTGCCTGGACTATTGCACTTGGCGTAATGCCCTCCAGGTTCATCCTTGCTGTTGTATGTGACAGGATTTCCTTCTTTTAATTAACTTGATGCAGCAAATCCTTTCATAATATATATGTATATCAAGTCATCATACTGTACACTTTAACTATCTTACAATTTTATTTGTCAATTATACCTCAGTAAAACTAAAAAAAAAAAGAGTTCTGTTTGGGCTATTTCGCCTAAGATGACCATAAGCATAGACCCAGTAGAGCTGTCTAGTAGACAGTTCAATACTGTGGAGCTCCTAGGAGAAAGCATACCTGGAGATATAAACGTATGAGTCACCAGCGCAGAGGTCATATTTAAACAATGAGATTGAATAAGATTCTGTAGGGAGAGAATGTAGATTAAAAAGGGGCAGGAGTGGGAACCAAGCAGTAGGCAATCCAGTTTTTATTGAATAAAGTCAGAAATAGAAATTAAAGTGATTGAAGTGAGTTTAATGTTTGTTCTTTGCTCTCTGAAAATTCATTGATGTTTATAATTTAAAAACAAAATAAACAAATCTAAGCAAAAATCCCTGCAGTGTGTTCTCCTGGACTGGCAGCCCTCAGTCATCCTCCTGATTCTAGAAAATGAACTTTGCCTTTTCTTCCAGGCACCTTGCCACATGCCTCTGTTATCATTGATGAGCCACCCAAGTCATTTTTATTGTGGGATATTTGGTGCTTCCAAACGTTTGAGCATAACTTAATATTGAACACACAGGATATCTTTGACAGGACTATGGGTCCATCAGGAATGCTGCTCGTGTGTATTATCTGCTCTAATTTAATTTCCCTGGTATAAACAAAGACCTCAGATTGCAATTTGGGCAGAGTATGTGTAGGCAGCTGCCAACAGTTAATGACGGAAGCTCAATCTAGTGACTGAGCTTCAAATTGAAGGAAAAGGCTGGAGATCTTCCTTGAACAACTTTCATCCAGTTGGGCTTCCCATTCCCCTTTAGTTTTTCTTTTCTGTTTTCTCCTCTGCTAAAAGGGAGAAAAACTTAGTTGGGTAAAAGAAGAATTGCTGAGGTCCTTCACAGACCAGTTTGGGAATTGCCCTGCCATGGTTATATTATGTGACAACTGGGCTAAGCTATGGCCCAGTTGTTTGGTCAAACTCTAGTCTAGATGTTGCTGTGAAGTTATTTGTTAGATGTGATTAATATTTAAATCAAATTACCATCCATAATGGGTAGGCCTCATCCAATCAGTCATAGGCCTTAAGAACAAAGACTGAGGATTCCGGAAGAAGAAGCAATTCTGCTTCAAGACTGCAACGTAGAAACCCTGCCTGAGTTTCCAGACTGCAGATTTCAGAGTCAAGACTGCAGCATCAACTCTTCCCTGAACTTCCAGCCTACACACCTGTGTGAACCAAGTCCTGAAAATTAATCAGTCTCAGCAGATAGATAGATATATAGATAGATAGGTAGATAGAAAGAAATAGATCCATCTCCTATTGGTTCAGTTTCTCTGGGGAACAATGTCTAATAAACTTCCCTCCTCTCTTTCTCCAGCCTTTTCACCACCTCTGCCCAGATAAATGCAAAGTGACTTAATACCCAACCCCTGTAGAAGGCTTGTACCGGAGGCTGAGGAGTAGAGGAGATGGACTCTGATCCTGGGTTTAGTATCTCAGTTCCAGTTTTGACTCCAGCACTTCAGAATCATGTGGACAAATGACACGAACCTGGAGCCTCAGTGAAGTAGGAGCTGCACGTGGAGTCCACTTCTGAGCCTGATATGTTTTTCAAAATCAGTATGAAAATGCTCTTACAAGAATCCAAGAGCTTTGTCCCCAGTGCTATCTATAATATCAAGGAAATAGATTTAAGTAAGTCATCCTGAGGAAGTGTCTAAGGGAGAATGAGAGGATGGTCCTTCAATTCTGATGCAGTGTTTCCTAACTGAGTTTTTCCTGTCATCCAATTTCTAATACACTCAACGAAATGGCTCTCAGTTCTCACCATAGTCAAGTTTTTACATGAAATTAACACACACACCCCCCACTCAGTAGAGGATTTTGAACTCTATTAGATTAAATAATAGTATAGTTGGATGATCTCTTTTGACTTTAGAAAGTAAGAAAGAAAAAGTAAACACACAAAATTAAATAACTAATGCAGTCTTAAGCCATTGTTCAATTTTCAAAGAGAATCACACCCCACCCAAAGCGTATATTCAGGCTTCAGGGGGTTTTTTTACTTCAGGCCAAATTTGGAGGTAGATGGTCCCAGGTGTAAGGAAATCTCTTTTGCCTAGGTAGGAGGTTTCTGAAGTACAAAAAGTCTGATGACTTAAGTGGTAAGGCATGTGATTTAACAGAAAGGCCACTGAATTTGGGATCAGGAATCCTAGGTGGCCCCTTCCACCTTTTAGCCATATGGCTTCAAGAAAGGCAATCACCCCAACTGAGCCTCAATTTCCGTCTTTAAAATGGGATAACAACCTCTACATCACCTTCCACACAGTTTTGTTGTGAGAATCAAATGAGATAAGTGTAAGTGCTTTGTACTGCATTTTACTAATATGAGCTATTTATTACACAATGACACTGCACACAAGATTTAGTGGTTTCGTTTTAGTAAAAATTTCAGAAAGGGATTCCTTGGTCCTTATTTTTCACACAGCATAAAGACTTTCAGAAAAGGCAATCCTCCTTCTGGTCGTGCCCTATCTGGTGGTTTAGACTGGCTCTTTCATCTTTGTACCCAGGGGAGTGTTACACAATCTGAGACGTTATCTAGTTCAAGTATTAGGCCTTTTTTCATAATGTCTGAAGCAGGGTACCTGGATGGTAAGGGGGCTCAGGACTGACTCACAGTCCAAGAGGTAACGGGTTTGTTTTCAGGAACAAGTTTTCGGGTTTCCTCTCTCTTCACCCTGGCTGTAGGAGGTGTGTGAACTCTCTGGGGACAGCTGGGTAACCATACATCCCAAGCACAGCAAACCCTGCTCCTTCTCAACCAGGCACAGAAATCTCAGAAGTTTCTCAAGCCTGATTTAATGTAATATTGCTAGAGTGTTGAACTGATACCATTTTCTCTGGGAATCTACTTAGGTTATCACAGTGACATAGGTCTCCTGACAGGACCAGAAGCCATTAAAAGGGGGAAACTGAGTACGTGAAGAAGGTTCTCTTACAGGAATAGCAGCCATCTGTTAGAGACTGGCCACTGACTAGGGATGAAGCCAGGGCCCAATACCAGGGCTCAAAGAGCAAACAGCTGAGCAGGAACGGTCAGAAAACGTGACTGGAGGGCTTTCCTGGTGGCGCAGTGGTTGAGAGTCTGCCTGCCGATGCAGGGGACGCGGGTTCGTGCCCCGGTCCAGGAAGATCCCACATGCCACAGAGCGGCTGGGGTCCGTGAGCCATGGCCACTGAGCCTGCGCATCCGGAGCCTGTGCTCCGCAACAGGAGAGGCCCGCGTACCACAAAAAAAAAAAAAGAAAATGTGACTGGAAACAAATAACAAGTAACCGCTGACCTCCACCAGTACTTCGCGATACCAAGCTCCCTGACAAGCATTTAACATGCTCTATTTCATTTAACCCTCACTTAGACAGTGTGAGTTAGGTACTTTATGATGTCCAATTTACAGATGAGGAAACTGAGGCTTAGGGTGGATGTATCTAATCCAAGGTGGCACCAATGGCAGCGGAGGATTTGAATCCAGGCTATCTGAGCCTCTCTATTCTGCCGCCTTCCCAGGATATCGCTTCCCTATTACAAGGCTCATTTATTTTGATCACCTTAAGAGTTTTCTCAGTGACCCAAATAAATAACGTCTAATTTAAAATTGTTGATCGAGGATCAGTAAGTATGAGTGGCAATGGGAACCAAGGGAGCAGCTGGTAGAGAAGAACCTCTTGCTTCTACAAGATGGCACTTATTTGGCCTGGGGTTTATTTTAGCCACGTCTTGATCCTCAAAGTGGAAGCCAAACACTGGATGGGGAAGATCAGTAGGCTATGTTCATTAGCTACCTGTGATAGGTTAGGTCCTAATAGGCTACTTTTTACTAGTATATACTGAAACATATCTAGATATAGTAGCATCATTGCATCCATGTAAAGAAAAACATCAAGATTATAAAAGCAAAACATAGGCGTTTCCGTCAAATGAGAAAATAATAACAGCTTCCATCTTGCATGTAATTATAATTGCCAGCTGCATACCTAATGCCTTCAGCTTGGTAGATGCATGGCTCTCTGAGGTGAAGGTTAGCCTAAATATCTCACTGATGGTTTTCAGGTGGGCTTTGGACTGTTGGATCTCTAAAAGGAGGTACCAGGGATCCAAGGCAAATGAAAACCTCAGGATTTATCCCCACTGAATGCATGGATGTCTCCAGGTAAAACCCAGTAAGAAAGGAACAAAGGAGAGGAAGGAAAAGTGTTTGCCACCCCTTGTCCTCTGGTTTGGAGAGATTATGCTTGATTCTATGGAAAGAAAAAAGAGATGCTGATAACATGGCTATCAGCCTGGCTTCTCCACGGCTTCTCAACATATGTCCTCACCCAGTCCTGTTCAAAAAGGAATCTGCAGTTCTTTTCTGTCCACCGCTGCTTGGTTTTAGTCTCCCTACACGCCTGTGGGGTCAGAGCACATCAAGTTATGACAGGAGTTTCCACAAGAACCAAGAGGCGCAGCCCACGCGCAAAGCCATGTGAACCGCGGTGACAGGCTCATTTAGAAACAAATTAGAGGTTAAGTAAGAAGTGCATGACGGAGGCAAAACTGAGTTTCCCTTTCCCCCTTGCTGTCGGTTAGAATTAGAAAGTGCCTATGAGCAGCGTGTGTCAAGAATATGAACGTGAGATGTCATTTCAGCTGCCTCTAATTGAAGCCAGGATAAATGGAGTGGAAAGGCAGCGTCTAATCCAATCAAAACATGAAAAACGTATTTTGACATGTAAATTACAAACTTCCTGTGTATTTTGTCTCCCCAATTACACCCTCCCCTGTCATGTTTTTTAAAATTATATCTTAATCTCCCAGTCTCCTAATAATTATGTCATCATTCTTGGGTCCTGAACACTGTGTGATGGTATTTTATGGGATATGCCATTCATTATTAACTAAACTCACTTTCTGTCCCCAGTGATACCATATCTCACCATGTTCAAATATGCCTGGTGTCAGCTCCTGCTTTGTAAATGTTACGGCAGTTCCACTCTCTGATTCACAATTACACGGAACTGAATTGGTGAAGCACTTTTGGACAGTTAATCCAGCTCATCAGTATTTTATGTGGGGATGCCTGACACCGTTTTCTTTTTTTTTTTTTTTTGGAATTTTATTTTATTTTTTTTTATACAGCAGGTTCTTGTTAGTTATCTATTTTATACATATTAGTGAATATATGTCAATCCCAATCTCCCAGTTCATCCCACCATCACTGCCCCCCCACCCCTCCCCACCATAATTTTCCCCCTTGGTGTCCATACATTTGTTCTCTACACCTGTGTCTCTATTTCTGCCTTGCAAACCAGTTCATCTGTACCATTTTTCTAGGTTCCACATATACATGTTAATAAACGATATTTGTTTTTCTCTTTCTGACTTACTTCCCTCTCTGTGACAGTCTCTAGATCCATCCATGTCTTTACAAATGACCCAATTTCGTTCCTTTTTATGGCTGAGTAATATTCCATTGTATATATGTACCACATCTTCTTTATCCATTCGTCTATCGATGGGCATTTATGTTGCTTCCATGACCTGGCTATTGTAAATAGTGCTGCAATGAACATTGGGGTGCATGTATCTTTTTGAATTATGGTTTTCTCTGGGTATATGCCCAGTAGTGGGATTGCTCTGACACCTTTTTCTTTTTAAACAGGATGAGCAATTGGTTTAAAATGTAAATCTCTCATCATTGGTGCTCATTCAAATAGTGCCTCGCACAGAGATTTTAGTGCTGCTCCTAAAGAAATAGTCAATATTGAGATCACACAATTGAGATCCCAAAAAGAACTCAGATAATAAAGAAAAATGGTAGTTTGATATGCAAAGAGTTGTTACACTGTGCTGGTAGGAGGCATTGGTAAATACTATTATAAACTGTCTCCAAGCAGGAAAAAAAAACCTTCAAAATCACAGACAAATGTCCTTGGATTTACAGGTGAAAAAACAACAGCTACCAGTAAAAGAATTTCACCAGTCTCTCTGTTCATTGCAGAAACAGAACTAAGATTCCCCAGGGCACCAACAGGGCCCTACCAAAATCCTGTCAACCATGCCCCAAAGCCCCCAGGGGCTATATTTGAGAGCCAGTACATCGCCTATGGGACAACCTATGATGCAGGAGTGAGGCATCTCTGTGAAACTCACCAAAGGCTTGGTCCAGGAGCAGCACATAAACCTGAAAGTCACCATTGAATAATCCCAGCTTCTAAGAAGCCCCTGATGTCTTCAAACACTTTTCTTCAAAAGGCTATTTTTGATTACAGGGCTTATTCACACTTAGAGTAGCGGAGCAGAGCAAGAGGAGGAATTGCATTCAGAAAGATGAACGTTCTCATCCAGGACATGCTCCATTCTAGTTCTTGACCTTGGGACTGTCAGTGGGCCTCCCTGGCCCAGCCTCAGGGCACTCACCTGCAGAACACAGGTAATAACATCATACTTCCCACGGGGACAAATGCAAGCAGACTTCATTCCCTATACATGGTGTGCATTAAAAAATAAATAGCCAAAGCTAGAATATTAAATTTAAAGTCAAGAACCCTGGATCTGTGCCCCTGTTCTACCACTCATTAGCCCTCTGACCTTGGTTTCTCCTTTTTTAAACATGGGTATAGTAATGGACCTCCCAGATTTAAAACGAGGTAATGATGACAAAAGCTCAGCCTCTGTGTACTGGTGCCCAATCAAATCTCGGAGACAGAGTTTTGGGTGAAGTAGAAAAGAATACTTTATTGCTTTGCCAGGCAAAGGGGTACACAGCAGGCACCTCAGAAAATCTGTCCCAACCCAGGGGGATTTGATGAGAAGTTTTATAACAATGGTTCAAGGGTGGGACCGCTGATAAGATTAAGGTGTGTGCAGGGCCTGCACTCCTCTAATCTGATCTCAGGTAATCTTCTTGATAAGCTTCTCTGGTACGAAGAATGCTGACATCTTCCATTTGTTGAGTTTAAGTCTATAAAGAGTTTAAGGATATTGTTATGTATATCCCTTGAGGGGAACCAGGACCCTGCCCCAAGGCTGCACTATTGTTTCTTGGCTGCCCCTCCCTTGTCTTTCCCTTCCCGGATTAGCAACTGTTTGAATCTGCCATTTGGAACTCAGGGAAGGTCATGGAGGCTGGAGTCTTCCCTACAAGAAACAGGGGACAGGAAGGCTTCTGTGCCCAGGAGCCCCACAGGGACTGGGTTTCAGGAATGTGTGCCTAAGTGTTTTACCAGGTGCCTGGCATGTGTCACATGTTGTGTGGCCATCAGAGCCATAAGCTTTTCTATTGGAAGCAAGTCTAAGTGAAAGGTTGAAAAGTGAGACTGGGAGGAGAGCACCAAAGATGATCAGAATACGTGGACCCACTTCCTGCTTGTGGGCAGATTATTGAGACCACATCAGTTACCACGTTGAATCCTTTGTCTGAATCCAGTGTGATAGCCAGAAAAGACAGACATGCCTAGGAATGTACCATTTAGAGCATTCAATGAAGAAGAATAAAGTGGGTTGTTCTTTTTCATTGAAATCTGTGAGTACACAAGGGCTTCAGGGGCTGTCTTGCCCACCCACCTCCGCAGGTGTGGAAGGGAGGTTTTGGATACCGGCAGGCAACCAGCAGCTTCCCTCTTTACTTTTCTTCAAATAACATTGATGCCAGACCCTGTGGGAAATCAGAAATAATGAAGTCACGGTGTCTGTCCTTAAGTCCAGAAGCAGAAATAAGAGCTGTAGGAAAATTATCCTTAATTCAAACTAGAATGTGAGATAGCTCTACAGGAGTTGCCAGCAAAGTTCCAGGAAGAGATTTTAGTGTAATCCTAATCTTTATTGTATTAGAAGGTTTTTTGAGAAGGTAAACAGAAGATTACCCTCATTAGGAAAATTATTCCTAATAGTAAATAATATTTTTAAATGTTTTTAAAAATGGCAGATATAAAAATTGAACCACAAATAGTGATCTTGCTATATTGGCGGGTGTTGTATGAATGGGCCAGTGATAGTCCCTGGGTATCCTAAAATTGCCCCCAGACTGTTTACTTCTTTGAATCAGGTTAGAACTGATAGTCCAAAGCCCACGGGCACCAAATTTAAGATCGTACATATTCAATTGCTTTAAATATAGTCCGAATAAACATATCTTTAGCTATTTAGGGCCTACCTACTCTGCATACCCCTTGAAACTGTACCATATGGAACCATCTTCCATCCATAGATAAGACAAGCTCTGTAGCTATAAAAGACCCCCAAACCTCTGCTTCCTTTCAAAGCTCTCTGACCCACAGACTCCTTACCTCACTGCTAAGAAGCATTACCTGGACACATAAGACCCCTCTCTTATTCCCCTCTCCCCTAGGAGGTTCTTTGTCCTATTCTCCTTCAGAGTGGTGACCTCACAACAGCCTCTGGAAGGTCTCCTGCTGGAAGAAATTACCCCTCTCACACAACCCTGTCCAAGCATCACCCAGTGAAATGTGTTATGTATTCCTTCCTCTCCTGGTCCTGTCTCTTCCTTGATCAACCCTGAAATCCTCAAACTTACCACAGAGGGTGTTCTCTTTGGGCTGCCATAACAGAATACCATAGACCAGGTGGCTTATAAACAGCAGACATTTATTTCTCACGGTTCTGAAGGCCAGAAGATTCGGTGTCTGGTGAGAGCTCACTTCCTGATTTATTTCTCCTATGCCCTCATATGGTGGAATGGAGGTCTCTGGGGTTTCTTTTATAAAGTCCCTAATTCCCACAAAAAGGCCCCATCTCTAAATACCAATGCAATGGGGATTAGTTTTCAACATATGAGTTTTGTGAGGACACAAACATTCGGTCTATAGCACAGGGAAACCACCATCTAATGGAATAAACACTGGACTTAGAATCACAGTCACAGTGTGAATCCCAGCTCCAACCATGTACCTGCTCTGTGGCCTCAGGTCAGTTACTCATCCCTTTGAGTGTTACATTCCCTGTCTGTGAAGAGAGGATGTCTACCTCACAGTGTCACCTTGACCAGGACACTGTTAGTACATGTGGAGGAGTCAGAAGACGACCTCAACAGACCATAGACAAAGCACGAAGGATCTATCTGCATCCTAGCAGAATTCCAGTGTTGTATCTCTGGGGAAATAATGTGTGAGATAATAGTAAATGTCTAGCCCCCAAATAGTCAGAGGCTCCATAGCGATTAGGAGGGAGGTACCTTAACAGCTTGGGAAACTCCTTGTTGGTACCTGCTCCCTCCAGTCCCATAAAGATGACCATCCACCGGTGGGCCTGCACCAATTATGCTGTTTTTCCCATTTCTCAAGGGGAGTCTCCTATTCCTAAGGCTAGTATATGTTTGTCTGGGGGCCTAAGTGAAACTGGGGCTTCTCAGGTGACAAACTAGCTCCCATGGTTTCTAGCTCCCATTTCAAGAGCCCAGCCTGGGTGATTAGAACAGTGATCTGCCTCGATCAAAAACAGACCTGAGTCTGGTGTTTGCCTGCCTGCTATTTACCATAATAATCAGCCCATCCAACACTATGTCTTGATTCTGGTAACCTGGATAACCACTGCCTAGAAACCCCTGCCTGTAGGCATTTTCTATGCCATAGATCGAGACATAGAGAGTTTTAACTTTGTCGCTTGATTCTAGGTCTGTGATGTCCAAGAAGTCTTTCTACTATGATAGAAACTTTCTATACCTGTGCTATCTAATATGGTAGCTACTAGCCACACTGAGGAATTGATATGTGATTAGGGTGACTGAGGGACTGAATTTATAATTGTATTTAATTCTGTTTGATTTAAATAGTCGCATGTAGCCAGTGACTACCAAATTGGACAACACAGTTCTGGAGTTTGTACATTTGGATGCTCCAGTTCGGTTCTCTAACCATAGTAGATACTTTTCCTTGCCTTCTCTTAACCCCAGCTAACTTACTCTCAAACATCAGAGCTCTTAGACTAGGAGCTTACCTAGCTTAATTTAGTCATCAGTTTTCCTGATAGACTTGCATATCCCAAGGTCATTAGTGCACCTATCAGATACAAGCCTTGAGTGAGCATGTGCTATGCACATAGAACACCCTGTGTGCATAGCACGGGGGGAGTTTAAGGAACAGAGACACAGCCCTAAGGGAACTTGCTTTGGATAATGGAGAGTGGGTCTTAATGATGGCGATAGTGGTGGAGATGGGGAAGAGAAACCAGATTCTGGATATATTTTAAAAGTAGAGTCAATTGGCCTTGAGTTAGCTTGAATATGGTGAATATGAAAGATGATGATATAGAGGAATCAAAGAGTACTCTAGGAATTTGAGCCTACAAGAAAGAGCCAGTGCTACCAGAGATTGGGCAGTGGGGAGAAATACAAAAAATGGCTCAAGCTCCTCTGTGTGGCTCCCAAGACCTTGAATCCCACCCAACGTTATCTCCCAGTTCTCCAGACATAACCATTCCACAGGCTGCTTTCCTAACAGCCCTGAGAACTTGCTCTGTTCATTATAATCTTAAGGCTTTTGCTTACGTCTATACCTCACAGGCACCCCAGAAGGCCCCCTAACTTCACTTTCATTCTGCATTATCCAAGAATAGACTTCCCAATGGATAACTTTGTCTTTAGTCTCAATTTCCTCTAATTCTCCCACCCATTGATATTGTTGTTATCTTTTCACCTTACTGATATCACTTTTCTGCTTAAAATCCTGTGATGAGCTGCAGAATATATATTACAGTATGCCATATGTACAAAACAAGTCCCAAACTCATTATCATCCTCTGAGAAGCATTCCCTAGATACCAATTGAAGAATTAATGCCCCCCCACAACAATTTTGTAGCTTACCTCACTTACCACACTATATTATTTTCCTCTAAATCCCTATTGTACTTAAACACAGAGCTTGACACATGGTAGATAGTCAATAGATATTTATTAAATCATTTAATTGTCTATTTAGAATTTTACAGTTTTCAGCAGTTCTACTTTTCTTAGTCCCATCTCCTGGAACGTGTTGTCCAGAAGTTGCAAATGTAAATACCTACAGAATGCAGTTAGGGAAGGCAAATAAATAAATATAGTTAGGCGTAGAACAATAGGGAATGGTGGGGCTTGCAGCAAAGCACAGAGTCTATGGCCTATCTAAAAGCATTCCAATGAGAAAATAATTAAATACTGTGTCAGTAAACGAAATATTCTGCAGCAAATTTGATCCACAGGCAATGTAGCCCACTGGACTGGTAGATCACTACCTCTGATTTAAGTTTTAATGTAATAAAGAATCCTTTCTACTGGTATGGAATTTTTGTGTTTTGCAAAGTGATCTGTACTTTACAGAACAAATCAGTCAATGAGGATAAGTAAACAGAAAACCCCTTAGGAGGCTGCATCCAGAGGAGAAATTACCATGAGATGACTTCTAAAAGAAGCAGTCTAGAGCTCTTAATCCCTTATCTCCGACCAACTCTTCCATCTGTCCCGTTGTTGCAGAAGCGACCCTGCTGTTGAATTCATTCCTTTATCCCCAGCACAATGTCTGCTATCAGGTAGAGGTTCAATAAACATGTGTCAAATTAATGAATAAATAACTTCGGTGCAATTGATGCCTTTCCATTTCCAGCTCATACACATTCTTGAAGCTACTCTTGTTGCCAAAACTGCAGGGGCAACAAAGACACCCCCCCCACCCAGTGCCATGGTGGGCTGCATGTGAGGGCAGCTACGGGGTGGGCAAGAGGCTGGGCTAAAACTGCATCACTTTGACAGAGAGAACCCAATGCCCATCCCCAGCAATAAATTAAGCAGGCACAGTCATTTTTTTCAGCATGCATGGGAGGCAGCTGTAACTTCAGGGATCCTCTGCACTGAAGAGCACAGGATGGGTGGAGGAAGCAGTAAATGAGGATGCTCAGTTAAAGCCTGAACCCTGAGTGCTTACCGAGACGCATGGAGAGGTTGAACAATCTGTAGTTGGAAATGTACAGAGTGACGATGGTAGGACACCTACAGGTGAGACGAGGAAATCCAGACAGGACACAAAGGGACATGAGTCCTTGTTAAGCATTTCCGTAGTCCCTATGGAAGAAAGATTGAGAGCTGAGGCTAGAACTGCATTGTGTATTGATTATTGTTCATGTTGCTTAATTGGCTTATGTTAACTGAAAGGTAAACAATACAGAAAGCACTCAGTACTTACATTTTGATTGACTGTCCAAATGATACCCTTAATCCTCTATGCAAATAGAATTCACAGTTTAACTACTGTGAATTCCAAAAGCTACAAGTTTCTCCATAATTTTTACCTGGGCTCCTGAATGAACATAGGGCATTCATTCCATACTCCCACCTGCCCTGCCGTTTCTTAAAATCACTCTTCCTCTGGAAGCATTGCTTTCAGTCTTATTTTTTTTTTTTTTTTAATAAGCCTTGGGACATTTCATTCAAGTGAAATCTTTAAATAAAATGTAGTATGTAAAGCAGATGCAAGCTACAGTGCTCTGAGGAAGAAGTACCAGGGGCTATAATCAACACACTCCATCCCCTCCCTCCTTCCCCCACTCTCTACCCTCCCGCTCCCAACCCAGGCAACCCCAGGAGGCTCTGAGGGGCAACCCTCACAAGATTTGCAACTGAAGCTCCTCCATCCATAGCTGTACTGGGTGTGCCTTGGGCTATCTCATCCATTCTCAGTGGCTCTCCAGGTATCTCTACCTAAGATGTCTGATTTCAGCAAATCAGAAGTTAAGTTGTTGAAGCTGACCTAATCCCTCCACCACTTGAGAGTTCCAGATCCTCCCTCCCTTTGTTCCCACTCTCAAAACAAGCTGGCTGCTAATAAACCTCTTCAGTATTCAGAGAATTTCAGGAGCATCTTCTCATTCAAGCATGAGACTCTCCTAGTGGCTGTGAGAAAAAGAGAGCCAGCATCCCCATTCCCACATCATGGGAGCAGAGACCAGGCCCAGAGACCTGCCTGCCAGGAGCTGGTGCCCATTCCTCTGACTCATCTATAATTCAGGGACGCCTTGGGCCCCAGGAAGCTGCGTGTCTGGGTTGCCTTGCTCTATGCCTTGCTCTGCACTTTAAAGAAGTAAATCTTTCCATACACCATCCCCCCAGTTGTGCACCTCCTCCCATTTTGCAGCTCTACCTAACACGAGAAACAAGCTGCGGCCCCTTGGCTTGGCACAGAGCCCGTGCCCTAAACTCTTTTCCTCTGCTATCCCACCTCTAGTCATTTTTCCTGACTTGTACCTGACACTGGCTTCCAAAAATCCCACCTTTTCCTACATCTTAGGATTCAGATTCTTCCCCTGGAACTCTTAGTCCTGGATCCTCTCACATTGACCTTGATTTATCCCAGTGGTTAATGGCTTGATGATCTGCATGCAACACTCAGGTTATGGATGAAGTTGCCATCCAGGCGGTCTGAGTGATCCCCAGTGAACACACCCTTCTCGTTGGGTTCTGGCTGTCTGGAACTTCCATCTGATGTCAGCCTCTTCCAGGGGGACAAACACACCTTCCGAAAGCCCACTTTAGCCTTATGCCCTCAATATTTATCAAGGGCATAGGAATAAGGTCAGAAATATATCTTCCACACTGTTGCTGCAAACGCCAGTCATTAGTAAATGTATAACCGGCCCCTGGGAGAAAAAGTTAGTCTCTCATTTGGTGCCTTCTTTTAAAGGGCTAATAAAGCTTATTAGGTATTGACTCATATACTGTCTCAATTTTTTTTTTAATTAGGGAAAGTTATGATGATGCATATGGTGTAGCTAGATAAAAATAATTTTAAATGAATAAAAGCAATGAAGTAAAGGGAAAAAAAGAAAAGTTGAGGCTAAGCATGAGTATAGTTTGCAAAATATAAGCAATGAAATTCTATGCACTTGAAATGGTTGAGTTTCAAAATTCAGAAAAATCAGTATCAAGGAGGATAAAAAAGACCCTATCTATCAAATTGATTTTAAAAATAGCCTCTACTTCTTAGATTTTGAAAGAATTAAATGAAATAATACATGTAAATCACTAAAGGCAGTTCCTTTAAATATGTAAATAATATGTGTTTAAGAAAGGCTGGGGGGCTTCCCTGGTGGCGCAGTGGTTGAGAGTCCGCCTGCCTATGTAGGGGACACGGGTTCGTGCCCCGGTCCGGGAAGATCACACATGCCGCGGAGCGGCTGGGCCCTTGAGCCATGGCCGCTGAGCCTGCGCGTCCGGAGCCCGTGCTCCGCAACGGGAGAGGCCACAACAGTGAGGGGCCCGCGTACCGCAAAAAAAAAAAAAAGAAAGGCTGGCTACTGTTATTTTAAATACATGCATTTTCTTATATTGAGGCCGGAGGCAGCTTACTTTTCAGGTCCCCTCCAAAAGGATTGACTGTATGTTGGATAACGCACAAAGTTCTCGACAACATCCTTACAGGAACTCGACCAGTGAAGTTCAAGGAGTTGTCTCTCATGGTGCCCTAAGAGAAGGCAAAGTTGTGCTGTGTCAGTGTGCAGGTCAGGGACGATGCTGTCCATAGCTCATGGAAGCAGCCCTCTGATGGTCTGTTCTTCACATATTCTGAAACTCTGTTATTAAGCACATATTTAGAAATGTTCTTTTGATGAATTAACTTTGTTATCATTATTATATGACCTTTTAACTCTGATAATATTTTTTTGCTCTGAAAAATGCTTTATCTGATATTACTATAGTCACTCCACTGCCTTTTTTAAATTAGTGTTAGTATGATACATCTTTTTCCATCCTTATGCTTCACTAATAGTGTAAGAACTTTACAGCAAAATAATTTCAATTGTAACATTCGTTATTATACATTATATTTCTACGTATGTTAAAACTCCAAAATATATTATTATTTTTCATCTAAACCATTAAATTTTAAAGATGTTTCTATAACAAGAAAAAGATGGACTTTTATATTTGCCCATGTAGATACCATTTCTGAGTGTCTTCATTCCTTTGTATAGATTTAGACTTCCATCTAGTATCACTTTCCTTCTACCTGAGAGATATTCTTTAACATTTCTTGTAGTTAAGTTATGCTAGTGATAAATTGTTTTCACGTTTTATGTCTAAAAAAGTTTTTACCTCATCTTTGTTTTGAAAGCTATTTTGCCGCTTGACAGTTCTTGTTTTTGCAGTACCTTGAAACATGTTGACACACTGGCTTCTGACTTGCATTGCTCCTGATGAGAAATCTACTGTCATTCAAATCTTTGTTTCCCTGTACATAGTATGTCTTTTTTCTCTGAACATTTTTAGAATTTTCTGTTTATCACTGTTTTTGAACAATTTGATTATGATGTACCTTCAGTGTAATTTTCTTCATGTTTCTTTTGCTTGGGGTTTGCTAAGATTCTTGGATCTGTGAATTTAGGATTTTCATCAAATTTGGAAAATTTGGAGTCATTTTTTTCTTCCTATATCTTTTGTCTCACCCTCCTGCAATCACATTTATATTTTATATTTTTACATTTATATTTCACATTTATATTTTGTCCCAAGGCTAACTGATGTTCATTTTCTTTGTCTTTTTTATCTCTCTGTTTCATTTTGAATAGTTTACTACTGCTTTGTTCTCAAGTTCACGAATTTTTTCTTTGATGCCCAATCTGTTTTTTATTTCATCCAGTGTATTTCTTCATCTCATACACTGTAGGTCTTTCTATATATTCTGTATCTTTTCTTAATATGTTTGTTCTTTCTTCTAGCTTCTTGAACATGTGGAATACAATTATAACTGTTTAAATACCCTTGTCTAGTAATTCTATTGTCTATGCTATTTCTGCCACAATTTTGATTGATTGATTTTATTTTTCCTCATTATGTTCATATTTTCCTCTTCTTTTTATGGATGGTAATTTTTCAGTGGACTCCAGACATTATGAATTTTACTGTATTGTGTGCTGGATATACTTGTTTTTTTATAAATATTCTTGAGCTCTGTTCTAGTATGCAGTTACGTTACTTAAAAAGTTTAATCCTTTCATGTCTTGATTTTCAGCTTTGTTAGTTCAAAAAAAGCATTTAATTTAGGACTAACTTTCCCCACTTACTTACGACATACTACATAAGACAAAATACTTATGAATACTATGTCTAGTGAATTATGAGGTTTTCCACTCTGGCTGGTGGTAAAAGGAACTGTTCTGCACCCTTTGGGAGTCCTGGGGATCGTTCATACTAATCCTTTTTTGTTTCTCTTTCCAAAGCCTAGGGTAGATTCTTCCCGCACATGTGCTGATCAGTCACAACTGAAGACTCAACAGGGACTCACTAGAGATATCCAGATCTCCCTCTCTCCCTCCCTCCCTCTCTCTCTCTCCGTGAAGCTCTCTCCTGTCCAGCACTCTGCCCCATAAACCCTATGCACCTTGGCCTCTATGTCCCCTTCTCCATCTCCTCAACTCAGAAAGACCTCTGGGCAGTACCTGGATTTTTCCTCTGTGCACAGCAACCCAGAAACTCTCCAGGCAGTAAGCTGGGGGCAGCTATAGGGTTCACTTGGTTTGTTTCCCTCTCTCAGGGATCACTGTCCTTCATGCCTAAAGTCCAATATCTTGAAAACCATTATTTCATATATTTTGTCTGTTTTTTTTTTTTTTCAGTTATTTTAAGTGAGAGGGTAAATCCAGTCCATGTTACTCAATCTTGGCCAGAAGCAGAAATCCTGATATTCTGGTCTTGACTCATGGATGAAGTCAGACATGTGGTTTTAGTTCCACCAGCCAGCAAGAAATGCCTCATGAAACTCTGTGCTCAATTACAGTGGCCTTCTTATAGCCTGTGATTTTTGGTTAATTATTCCCCCCCCTCTTGCTTGGGTCTTGCCCTTTTACCCTTTTTTCTCCTTTTTTCTCTCTATTCCTTCCTTCCTCTCTTTTATTTCCTTCTTTCTCTTTCCCTCTCTTCTCCTTCCTCTCAAACATCCAGCAAATATTCCCAGCCATTAGCTAGCAGGTTCCGAGCTAGGCTCTAGGGAGTCAAAGATGCATAAGACAAGATGCGGTCTCTCAGTGAGTATTTAATGTTTTATTCTATGTGTGTCTTTTTACAAACTGGCCTGAAACAAATTAGGAAAATAAAAAGCACCACTATCATTCAGCTTAGTGCAATAGAAAGTGTGTGCACCATGGAATCAGATTATGTGACACTTCATCATTGTTTGATTTAAAACAAGTCCCTTGACTCTCAGTTTCCATACCCAGAAATGATAACTCATTCTTCACAAGATTTTGGTAAGGAATGAATGAGATAATACAAGAGAGATGCTCCTCACTGTGCCTGGCACATAGTAGGTGTTCAATAAACATTGGTTTTCCTTTGCCTCTTCTGTCTTTCCCAAGAACCCAGTGTTCTTTGTAAACCAATGCTCTTTCCATTGTTTTACCATACTCCATAAACCATAAAAAGTCATATAAGCCAAAATTATGATTGATCCCATCACCATGAGTCTAAGTCATATGTACTCTGAGTCCTTGTGCATATAATTAAATTAACATAGAGTTCAAAGGTAAATTCAGTTGTTTCAGGAGAGAGGGTAAATCCAGTCTATGTTATTCCATCTTGGCAAAAGCAGAGTTCTCCCCCAGGGTTAACTCTTTTCCTGACCTTCACTTGGTGTGACACCATCAACATGACACATGACTGTGGGTTTCTGGAATGCAACTGAAAAACAGCAGCCTGAGGATGTTAGAGTCCTGTGCCTTTAACAAATTTGTAACTTGAGGATCGTAGCCGCATTTATTTACTTATCAGTTTTATTTAAGGCTACTATTGCAAGGGAATGCCTAAATAAGAGGTGATGAGGCAGGAAAGATTCTAACCTAAAACAAATGCCCCAAGTTTATATACATAGTTTCACTCTGGAGAAATTGATCTTAAGCTAACCTGCTATAAAGACAGAAGCCAACCAGGCAGACTCACGAGACAAGAAAGCTACCTGAGGCAAAGAGCATACAAACACAGGGCTTAAAACAGTGCCGTGGCTTCCCAAGGCAATGAGGATAACAGCTGACATTAAACTCACGGTTTACCTGCTCCATCTATCCCACACTCTCCTGCTTCCCATCTTTCTACCACGCCATTTCCCTCACTTTCTCCCATAGGCCACCTGCCCTGGTACCTTTAAGTTTTTGTCCTTTCTATGCCCCTGCCTGAAATGCCCTTCCCCCTCCTTCACTAGGCCAGCCCTGGTTCCTCTTTAAGACTCAGGTATAAAGCTACCTTTCCAGGAAACTATTCCTGATGCCCCTGAATTTTGCCCTTCAGGGTACTTTAGCTCTTCCAAAGCTGCAGACATTGTAAAGTAGAAAAAGGGGGGGAAAGCACAGATCATTAAGGCAAATTGATCCAGTAATTTAGTTCAGCTCATATGGAAATACAGGATGATAGTGGTTGAGATGCTAATCTCTAAAAGGATTCTGGACCACAGAGAGATTTCCCCACAGGATCAGAGTCTAGCCTATACTTATCAGCCTCACAATAGGGGAGTGGCTGAAACGAAATCAGCGTCTGAAATGTTGGGTTAGGAGACACACAGAGGCAAAATATTACAGTTATACATAATCAAGTGGCCCCTGCTGAGTGCAACACATACACCAACAGGCAGCGAAAGCTCTTTTAACGGTCCCCTTTAATGGGCATTGCCTCATCTTTGTCCCCTGCTTTTATGACAGGTCACGGAAAACAACCAGGAAACTGCACGGCAAAGTTACAAAGATCATCACAATTAAGAAGCCATTTTTCTTTTTGTTCTGGGGGTACAGAGATCTCACTGCAGGAAAATAGAGCCTGTGAGATTTGGTGTGAATTCATATACACGCACACGCTCACTGCATACAAATGGCCGGAGAGAAGAGCCATGGGCACAAGCTCATTGTGCAGACAGATCATTCTCACATCCAATTAGGTGAGAAGAGAGAGCAGAAAATCCAATTTCATCTCAGGTATCTTAAGTTGTTATTTCCTCCCAAACCTATTTTCAGGATAAAGACCACCATGATCACACACAACCCAACACTTCTGTGTGTGCAACCAGTTACTGTGCAGTTTGCATCTACAGCTCACAGCTCAAAGTTAGAATCTTTTTCAGGATGCATGCTTTTTCCCTTCAAGGACATAGTATATATAAAGCTGAATTATTTTCTTGGAAAAAAACAATTGGCCGAGAATGGGTTCTATTTTCATTGTTTCAATAATTTTCAGTTGGGATTTTTTTAAACACTTGTTTTGCCAAGGGCTTGTTTATCATTCTTATTGGTTTATAACTGTGTCAAGGTGAATGAAGTAATTGAGCAATAAACAAAGAGATCACAGTATTTTTTAAGTCTTGATGAATCCAGCAAGTGGTCCATATACTGTCTATCGGCCGTGAACCTGGATGGAAGCCCAGCTCCTATGCATAGTGGTTTCTTCAGCTCCTACTTCCCAGGCTACTTGCTTTCTATTTTAGCCCCCCTGCCTTCTTAAATGGCAGTCAGAGTGACAACCTACCTTTTATGGCCAAGAAAAAAGTCAACAGAGGCTTTGTTGCTTCTCGTTCAATGGACATGATAGCCAGTGGAAACTGCAGCTACTGTAGGGCCAAGTCACTCACTGAAAAGACTCGATGAAATAAAAAGCATATCCCCAGTATCCAATCCAGGGCCTGATACAGAGAAAATCAAAAGTTATATTAACTGAATAAAGGCATAAATAAATAAATAAAAGTAATTTGCAGAATAAATTACCACAACGTGTCAGAGATATTTACTGCTTCTTAGCAGTTCTTACTTCTTCTTAGAGTCATCCTGCTTTGCCATCACCAAAGCAACATCGCTCCCCAAATGTAAGAATATTTCAATATTTGAGAAATCTATCAATGCAATATACCACAGACAAAATAATCATATGATCATGTCAGTACATACAGAAATGTATCTTATTCCACTAGAAACAGAAAGGAACTTCCTTAAATTGATAAAAAAAAATGTATACTTAAAACCAAGAGCAAGCATTACAATTAATGAAAAAATTGCAAACATTGCCTTCAGACTGGAAACAAGACAAGAATTCCCATTATTATTGTTACTACTTAGCATAACACTAGAGGTCCTGGCCTATCCTTTAAGAAATGATGTGTGGGGCTTCCCCGGTGGCACAGTGGTTGAGAGTCCGCCTGCCGATGCAGGGGACACGGGTTCGTGCCCCGGTCCAGGAAGATCCCACATGCCGCAGAGCGGCTGGGCCCATGAGCCATGGCCGCTGAGCCTGCGCGTCCGGAGCCTGTGCTCTGCAACGGGAGAGGCCACAACAGTGAGAGGCCCGCGTACCGCAAAAAAAAAAAAAAAAAGAAAGAAAGAAATGATGCGTAAGTAAAATGTGCAAGGATAAAGAAGCAAACAATTGTTATTTGCAGGCAATATGTTCCTTACCGATAAAATACAATAGAATCAACAGATAAGCTATTAAAAGCTATTAGAATCACTAGGATTGTTCAGAAAACTTGCTAAATACAAAATTGCTTACAAATTAACAGCATTTTTAACACCAACAATAAGCAACTAGAAAGTACAACTTTAAGGAATAGCCACAATAACTGTAAAAATTATAAAACATCTGGAAATTTACTCAGGAATATACAAAATTTCTATGAAGAATATTTTTTAAATCTAACAAGGAATATAATAGAATATCTGAATAAATGGAGAGAACTTCTCTGCTCTCTAGACAGCTCCAAGTCAGGGATATAGAGATATCAGGTCAGGCGCTGCTGGTAAGAACATAAAATAGTGCAGCCATTCTGGGAGCCATCAAATTAACTATAGTTATATCCAATGACACAGCAATGTTGCTCTTTGGTATATGGTCCAGAGTCACACAAGTCCACAAGGAGGAGTGGGTAAGAATGTTCATCACACTCTTGTTTGGGACATGGAGAGTTATCAGCAATCTAGGTGTCCACTCGTAGGGGAATGGAAATGCATAATTCAATAGCTAGAA
Source organism: Phocoena phocoena (assembly GCF_963924675.1). Lineage (NCBI taxonomy): Eukaryota > Metazoa > Chordata > Mammalia > Artiodactyla > Phocoenidae > Phocoena > Phocoena phocoena. The sequence continues at coordinate 127,794,408 of NC_089220.1, read as the reverse complement.
CCCTCTGCAGCAGCTAGATTAAGAGCCTGAAAGTACACATGGCAACATGAACAGATTTTTAAAGCATAATACTGAGTGAAAAAAGAAAGAAATAGAATGAGGTCAATAGCACAATGCCATTTATGTAAATTAGAAAACATGATCACAAACAACAATACATATTTTCTAAGAACACACGTTAGTAAATATATATATATAAAGTACCTTAACATAGTTGCCTGTGAAGAAAGAAGGTTGGTAGCTGGGCATGAAAGCAAAGAATGAGGATAAAGAAAAAAAATGAATCAATGAATGAATGAATGAATTAAAGGAAATCTTTATACTTGCTGATGTTGACAAATATGCCAGGAGTAGAGGAGCATTTTCAAGTTTATATCTAAATTTATTATGTAATTTTATTGCTTCCATATATAATATCTATGCTAGCGTATGGTATTTTAACTAATACCAGAACAATACTTTAAATTCTACCTAATCTTTTTCCAAAGAAAATAGAAAAGTTGTACTAAAAATTTTATGACTTCATTTCCTTCCATACTTTAGAGAAATTTCATAGTCAGACACGCCACAGGAAAATTGGTAGCCATTTTTAAATTTTTAGATATACTTCACTCCAAAAAGTATAGGATGGCTACAAAAGGAAGTGTAGCTACAAAGGGAAGAGGAAAAAAATAAGACAAGAGGGGGAACAGAGAAAGAGAGGACACACGATAAGATAGTGAGAAATAAACCTAAAATGGATCATTTTAGTTCCTAGGCAAATTAAAGAAGTGCAAAATGAAATGCACAGCTTGGCAGGAAATACAGTTTCCTGAATTTGCCTGTGTTACTCCCGAGATCGCTTAAGTCCTAGTGTGACAAGGCTTTAAAAGTCCCTCTTATCTGATTCACAGCCTTGCTTTGTCTTTGCTTCTACCCTGCAGTAACACCAAAGAAGCAGGAGAGGATGGGTTTGAGGACAGCGCTTCTAGCCTGGCTGCCTGGAGGTTACATCTATGTTGCTCTACTCCCATCTACTGATAAGAGGCTGCTACTTCTCCAGGAATGTTCCTCACCAGCCCTCTCCAAGTCCAAGCAGACCAGAAGCCTGAGGATCCACTGCTGTTGTAAGTCACTTCACCTCAGATTTTCAGGTCAATGATATGTTTATGCATATTCTGAGAATAATTAAGAGTATCCTAGTTTATTGACTGGTGAATTACTGTTTTGCTACTATTTTTATTTCACGTTTGACAATCAAAGAAAGCACAATTATCACATGAAGCTGTCTCTTTCTTTTTTTTTTTTTTTTTTGAAAAGGGGTATCAGTTTAATCAGGAAAAAAAAAACCCACACATTTTGTGGTAGTTTTTTCAAAGCACATTGTTGCTCTACCTGTGCTGCTATACACCGAGGGTTTTGTTTTGGTTTGATTTAGGGGTTTTTTGTTTGTTTGTTGTTTTTGTTTTTTGAATTACAAAAAATCATTTTCTCACTGGCTTAAGGAGTGAGGTGGGCATGGCAATAAATGGCAGCTCAAGAAGATGTTAGGATCCATCATGAACAGGTTTCCCCAGCAGAGAGCAGTGTGCATGGATTTAAGTTGTTCTTGAGTGCTTCAGGGATTGCGGGGCGGGGGTGGGGGGGGGGTTTCTGTTAGGACAAAAAGTTGGGAGGAATTGTAACTCCACTAAATCAACCCATGAGCCCATGTTCAATTAAATATCAGTGATTTAAGAAAGAAATTATAGCAAAATTTTTTCAAGGTTATCATTTCCATCATGGATAACTGCCCCTGCCCCAAAAACCAAAAAAGAAGACAATTCACCTTTAAGTTTGGTCTACAAGATTAGTTCATCCAAAAGAAATTAAATGTCAATTTTATCTCGATTCATCACAGCTCTTTAATCGAAGTCGATGCATCACCTTCCCTGATTACCCCTCTATCAAAGGCTGACCTGGAAATCTGACACCAAGCTTCCCTGTGCAGGCTGGCTAATTAAGAACTTCGTTGTTCCACCTACTACAGCCTTGGAGAGAAGGGGATGGCAGAGCTGCCCCAAAGAGGTGGCCTCTTTATGGAGAAGGGTCCTGGAAAGAGGTCAGTGGTAATTACCAAGCAGCAGAATAGTCCATGTACATGTTGGACATTATTGGTCCATAAAATGTCTGGAGATTTATAGCAGAAAACAGAAGCCATGTGTGTTGAATGTCAAAACTGAACTAAATTAGCCCAGCGTGGTGAACTGGAGAGCAGGTGGCCCTGTTGGGACCATAGGGAGGAGCCCATGAAAAGAGTTTGGACCTTGGAGGAGGGGTACAAATCCCCAAATCTCCCACCCACCAGCTGTGTGATTTGCTCGAATAGCTGTGGGGTTGCGTCCTATACTAGCTGAACTTCACAAGTTCAACTGCAGGAATCTGTGAAAGGGAAAGAGAATTTAAAGATGAGACGGGATCCTATCCACTGTTTCACTCAGTAAGTGATTGTCTCAGAGAAAGAGGGACACAGACCACAGAACTCTGCCATCCTCAGCCCAGATCTCAGGCTCCTCTTCCATCCAGGAGATTCCTGTGATAAAGTTCATTTTTTTTCACATATCACGCCCTGCTAATTGCAAGCCACTGCTTTATCTGATGTACAGTTGAAGAAATAATGGTTTAATCGAAGGCGGGATAGAAGAAGTGTTGTGTTGGATTTATGGGCAGTCTAATATATTGGTCTCCATTGTAGAAATTCGCTGCAGGAATTTCAGGATGACTTGAGTGTATGGAGTTTTCACTTTCCTTGCTGACTTTGAGACCCAGCTCCACATAAGCTGCTTCTTCGCTACACTCAGTTTTCCCTCCATAAAATATAAAAATAGTGGAAGTACTTTCCTGTTGGGAGGGTTAAAGGAGAAGACCTGAACAATGCCTGGCAAACTCTAGGTGTCCTTCACCACTTTTCATGGAGAATTGGGAGACGTGGATAGAGACGAGGGCTCTGTCACATGGTCACCGACTCCTACTTCTTGGGCCATGTTTTCTTTATTGGAGAAATGAGCTGGCTGCATACGACAGGCCTGATGCTCCCTTCCAGCCTTGTTCATGCTTAACCTGTGGTTTGTCACCTATGACGCCATTTTTCAGACCAGGTATGTATGATTCTTTGTTGAAGTAGAGATATAAGCAATATTTATACCAGACTTAACTTTGCACATTTTCAACAAAAGTATTGAAGACCCGCATTGGAGAAGACACACTCAAAGAGCAAGCATTTGTTGAGGCTTTACTTTGTGTCGGGCGTAGGACCTTTTATCAACACTTGCACCACCCCTTAAGCGAGGTACTGGTTTTATCCCTGATTATGGATGAAGAAAGACAGGGAGTCTTTAAAAAATGTGCCCCTAGGCCCCTCAGCTTAGGGAGTGGTGGGCCTGGAATTAAACCTGCTCTTTTAACCACTGTACAATAAGAATTTTCTCCGGATTAAAGTATTCAGTGAACCCCTCTTTCCATTTTCTTATTCATAGGCCAAGGAGAGTCATATGCTTTAGTCACACCTGTACTATTAAGAATGAATTAAAAGGGTTTCTGATTCCATATGGTGGACTGAGCACACTCATTTACATTTGCTTCCACCAAAAACTCCCATTGAATATACAGTATCAATGTAGGAAAGGAAATAAATCCAGGACCATGTTAAGAAAATAAGGGTGGAAATGGTAAGGCAATCAGCAAAACATAAACTTTAAAAAACGATTCTAAGACACAGAAATTAGATTGGTTAAAATTAGATATTGCGGGCTTCCCTGGTGGCGCAGTGGTTGAGAGCCTGCCTGCCGATGCAGGGGACACGGGTTCGTGCCCCGGCCCGGGAAGATCCCACATGTCGCGGAGCGGCTGGGCCCGGGAGCCATGGCCGCTGGGCCTGCGCATCCGGAGCCTGTGCTCCGCAGCGAGAGAGGCCACAACAGCGAGAGGCCCGCGTAGAGAAAAAAAAAAAAAATTAGATATTGATTAAAAAAAAATGCACAGCTAAAGTTGCCATCTGCCATAATAAACACAAAAGTCAAATGGAGGAGAGGTTAGAGCCAGTTTTCCTGAGATGAAGAAACTCAGGGAGCAAGAGGAAAAGGGGGCATGGGAGAATGGGTCTGAGGGATCGGAGTCCTCCCTTAAACACTGTGACTTTCCCAGTCAATTTCTAGGCCACTGGAAGCAATGTTTGTTACCTCCAGGCTGAAACCTAGAGACTATACTCTAATAGCAAATGAATGCTTGGCCAGGAGAGAATGAGGGCTCCTTAGAATTTGATGTGTCTCCACCGTAAAGCCCCCATATCGTAGCATGGAGTGTTCACAGGGAAGGGGGTGTCAGCCTGTCTGCTGACCTGCCTGCTCCCAGCCCACAGACCCACAAAAAGAAGCTGGGCTGTAGCCACACTGGCCTGTGTACAGAAACAGAAGTGATCAATATCCCAGGAGAACCAAGCCAGCTGACTACACTTACCAACATATTTTTTCATTCCCAAATATGAACAGACAGCCAAGAATCAGTGGATATTTGAACAAAACAAGTAGCATGAATGAGAAAAACCAAGTTGAATAAATATAACTTTCAACCCCAGGGAAAAGAAGATGTCAGGAAATAGAAGAGAGCTGTCAGTATCCCAGGAAAAATGTCCCAATTTATTGAATCCATAAAACAAAAGCAGGAACATTCAGAGATTGAGTTTTGGGAAATTAAAAATATCATGAACTTAAAACAAGCAAAAAATGACAAATATAAAGTCAAAGAAATCTCTATAAAATTGCTCAAAAAGAAAAAGGAAAGGAAAATATGAGAGGAAAACAAAAGCAACACAGACGATCAATCCATGAAGTTCAATAGACACAGCTTTATTAAATGGAGAGGAGAAAATTAATCAAAACAATTAAAAATTACCAAAGAAATATGAACCTTCTGATTGAAAGATTCCATTGAATGCTAAACAGTAAATGAAAGACTATAAAGAAATCTCAGAATGCCAGGATAAAGAAATTGTCTTAAAAGCTATTAGAGGGATGGAAAATATAGGCTATTTACAAAGGAACAAGAATGAGATTGGCATCAGACTTACCATCAGAAAAATTAACTGCTATGAGATAATGAAGAGATGCCTTAAGAGTTATAAAAGGAAATTATTTCAAACTTTGAATTCGATATCCAAACTATCAGTCAGGAGTGGGTAGAATGGACTTTTTTAGACAGGCAAAAAACAAAAACTTTTAAAATTGCTTGAAAACATACTCCAGGAAAATGAAAAACAAAAACAGAATGAAAGAAAACATAGGACCTTAAAAATAGAGGAATTAATTTAGAATGAAAAAAAATGAACCCCTGGCAGCCATGCTGTGTAACAATCTAGAAATTGATCCAAAGACAAGGGACTTCATATTGTGCTTGGAAAAACGTAAGAAAATTAAAGTGATTCTATTCAACAATATGATTCAGCAGCTGAAAGTTAATAGAAATGTGATAAAAAAAAAAAGGGTATATGTTTATTGTCTCCGTAAGAAAAAAAAAATTAGAAACTCCAGTAAACTAAACATGATGCATGAAAGGAAGTACTCAAATACGAATTATTTTGCAAACACTTCTGGTAGATAAGCAAAAGTCGTGTTCAATGGTTAACATATAAAACCACTACCTAGAGACACAAATTCGAGTGTAGTTCTGTTGGCATTTTTGTCTGATCGCCAGGTCTTGCAATCATGCTGAGGTCCTGGCAGGCAATGAACAATATGGTATTTTGTTCCCAAATAAAAGGTGATAAAATACGGGCATTGCAAAACTCAGGCCCACAGCAGCCAAGTTTAGCATACATTCCTGAAACCATCAAGAATGTAAATTACGGACTTCCCTGGTGGCTCAGTGGTTAAGAATTGGCCTGCCAATGCAGGACACACGGGTTCGAGCCCTGGTCTGGGAAGATCCCACATGCCACGGAGCAACTAAGCCTGTGTGCCACAACTACTGAGCCTGCACTCTAGAGCCCGTGAGTCACAACTACTGAGCCCACGTGCCACAACCACTGAAGCCCATGCGCCTAGGGCCCGTGCTCCGCAACAAGAGAAGACACTGCAATGAGAAGCCTGTGCACTGCAACGAAGAGTAGCCCCACTCGCCACAGCTAGAGAAAGCCCACGCACAGCAACAAAAACCCAACACAGCCAAAAATAAATAAATAAATAAATAAAATTTAAAAAAAATAGAATGTAAGCTAACTATTACGGCTAAGGTCTCTTCTGACTTTAAAATACTCTGTGTAGGGCTTCCCTGGTGGCACAGTGGTTGAGAGTCCGCCTGCCGATGCAGGGGACACGGGTTCGTGCCCCGGTCCGGGAAGATCCCACATGCATGGCTGCTGAGCCTGCGTGTCTGGAGCCTGTGCTCCGCAAGGGGAGAGGCCACAGCAGTGAGAGGCCTGCATACCGTTAAAAAAAAAAAAAAAAAATACTCTGTGTATAGGCTTGGGTTTGAAGCAGGCTATTTTGAAAGCACTAAAATGCTCATTTCTTATTTCCCATAAATTTTATTAGGCAATAGCTGAGATTACACTTAATTATTATTTTCATTATAACGTTGTTGCAAGTATTTATTCATATTTATTCAAAGTCATTTTTTAAATTATTATATTGATAAAGTATTATTTTGAAAGGGCTTATGGGATGCAGCAAGGTGGAACTTCTGACCCCTGGGACAAACAGTTCTCAGCCCATGGCCAATAAAGCTACTGACTAAGGTCGTAGAAAGGCAACGGGTGTGTCTCAACTTTAGCCGCAAGAACAGAGTAGGCGCAAATGGAAACCTTGTTGTCTCCAAGTCTCATTTTCCCGGTAGCTTTTTATGTTTCTCTTTTTCAGGTGGGGTTTGGTATCTGAGCCTCTGCACTGTGCCTGGGGGGATTTCCAGTCTATAACCATCTCCCACTCCCACCATTTCTCTAGACATCACTTCATTTTCCAATCATTTTCCTTCTTTCTCCACATTCTCATCGCTCCCCCTAGATGGTCAAAGGTATATAATCAAGAGTAATATTTTCAACTCTTTATTCTTTGAATAGTTTTTGACTGTTTCTTTGGCCGCACTGCATAGCTAGTTGCATCTTAATTCGCCAACCAGGGATTGAACCTGGGCCCTTGGCAGAGAAAGCGTGGAGTTCTAACCACTGGACCACGAGGGAATTCCCAATTCTTTGAATAGTTTTATATTTACAATTATGACTTTTAATTTTATTATCAAAAATAGATAAATGAATAAATAAATAAAGCAACGCTCAAGGGTGACTTGCCTAATTTCAATGGATTTTTTTAAAATTTAGAATAACTTTAGATTTATACAAAAATTGCAAAGTGTATAGAGCTGCTATATAACCACACCGAGTTTCTCCTATTGCTAACATCTTTCATGAGTATGGCACATTTGTCACAATTCATGAACTAATATTGATACGATGTTAACCAAAGTCCATACTTACTTCCAATTGCCTTAGTTTTTACCTAATGTCCATTTTTTGTCCCAGGATCTCACCCAGGATACTACGTTACATTTAATCATCATGTCTCTTTAAGCTTCTCTTAGCTGGGACAGTTTCTCAGACTCTCCTTATTTTTGATGACCTTGACAGTTTTGAGAAATACTGGCCAGGTAATTTTTAGAATGTCCCTGAATTGTGATTTGTCTGCTGTTTTCCTCATGATTAGACAACAGTTATGTGTTTTGGAAGGAAGACCACAGAGGGGAAGTGCCATTCTCATGATGTCATATCAAGGCTACATACTATCAACATGACTTATCATTGTTCATCTTGACCTTGATGTTGACCTTGAGGTTGTTGGTCAGGTTTCTACACTGTGAAGTTATTTTTGCCCCTCTTAATACTGTGCTCTTTGGAGGAAATCCACTCTGTGCAGCATGCTTTGCCTTTTAATTAGGCTTTTGGATGCTTTGACTTTTCCAGTCGATTGATAGATAGCAATACAAATTTCCCCATATAGGATTAAATAGCACAGTGATCAAGTTACATAACAGAGTTGTAAAAATACACCGCACAATTGTATGCTGTGGGCAATGTTGGACAGCTGGAAGAAAAGTATAACTCAAGGAAAAAGTAATGTTAACTCATCCCCAATCACCAATGATAACTATTCATTAACCCTCTGAGTCAACTTGTAGTTTTTTACCTCCCAAACACCCTCAGGTGACAACCCAAGTCTGAAGACTGTGGTACCTTCCCTGAAGAGCTGCTGCTTTGGTCCCTGGAGGAGGATGGGCCAAGCAGTCTCTGTTCTGTGACAGTTCCCACCTTCTGGGACAGCACAGGTCAGTCCTGGACATGAAGAGCGCTGAATGAGACATCCTAGCTTCACCACTCAAACAGCCCGCGGTGAGCACCTTGGTTTACTGGAAGGCAATAAGTCAGGTAAGTGTCTATATAACAGGATTATTGTAAGCATCAATTCAAATAATATAATTTTCTTCACAAACATGAATATTTGTATTAAAAATAAAGTAGCAAAGCAGCGTTAACCAAAAAGTATCACAAGGCTTCTAGTGTAACTGAGGCATCTCAGGGTCCTCAGTCATCACCAATTCAGCATTTAGGACTTTTTATGTGCTGAACAATTTGGAAGCATTCTCTTATTTAAGCTTCATAACTACTCTAAGAAATTATTATTCTCATCATCACCATCATCATCATCACCATTGTCATCATCATACCCATTTTATAGATGAGCATTTTATAGACTGAGGCTTACAGAGGCCAAAGGTCACACTACTAGGTCTTGAATCCTGGTCTGACTCCAAATTTCATGCTCTGAAATTAACCTCTAATTTAACATTCCTAAGCATTTTTGCTCATCCAGAGAGTGTACATGAAAATGAATGAAGATAAGCAGCCATCCTAGGTGGGGATTTCCACAGTTTTAACGATCCCCATATTACTGCCATCTCATCAGACCAGTTGGACTTAATCTGGCTTTTAGAAGTATTCACATTCTTTACAGCAACTATTGGTTTTCCACATAATATCAAAGAGCTGACGTAACTGATTTTTTTTTCTTTGCATTGTTACCAGCTGTTTGAGTTCAGAATGTAGCCAGCTTTCAGTGCCAAGTGTTTAGCTGTTAATTTTGACGTCCAAGGCACCATATCAGCTGTGTCTGGGTAACAGAAGCAGAATTAATATGACCAAAAGAAAGGCTCCGTGGCTGGGAGGATTGTGAACTTGGAAATACTAGCCCCATCTGACAGAAGGATGGCCTGATGGAACCACAGAAAACAAGGTCACACAGATCCCCAGACTGCAAACAACCTTGGCCACTCTCACTGCAGCCCCACCACCCTGCTGGATCTATGAGCCCAAAAAGGAATAAGGTTAGTCTAGGGTGTGCTGGAGGAGGCTCATACTGCATGCATCTCCTCCCAACTCTGAAGCCAGTGACAATCTTAGTAACTTGAAGTCAGCCATGGTGAGAGCATTCACACCACAGAAATCAGCAAGTGCTACAAATCAGGGCTTCCTTCCACCCCCATACCCACAGGAAGCTTATTGTTTAACACTTACCATCATACCACTGGCTAGAATCCATAGTCCTGGCAATTTTTATTGTGGTCTCCTGAAGCCCAAGTTTGCTATGCCTCATTCAGATTCACCGTGAGATACTGGTTTCCTGTACATTTTATCCACGTGTGCTGAGCACTTAGTACATGCCTTGCTATGCACCAGACGCTGTTCCACTGAACAGCAGTCATATTGGTCAGAACCACCATAGAAAGGTCTAATGTCCCAGGAAAGGACTCAAAAATGTCTCCAATGCACATATCACCCTAGTCTCCCTAGAGTGAAGGCTATACAATGAGATTTGCATGGGCTTCAGCACAGCCCACCAGTTAATTTGGGGCAACCTAACAACTGTATATGACTAAATGTCTCTCAGATACATTTTTAAGCTACTGCTAAGGGGACACACTGTACTGTGGCGGATTCAAGGGTAAATCAGTCGAGGACATACCCTTCAAGGGGTTCATACTCTACAATAGGAAATACAACCTGGACACCCTCACCTATTATGCAAAATTAAAGGTGACAGACTCCTGCAGAGGAACACTGATAAAATGCCCTGTGAGTCCTGAGAGTAAGACATTATCCTTCCACTTGGTGGGAGAGAGAAGTCAAGGAAGGCTTGCACCTGAAGCCCAAGGCAAATTCCTACAAGAAGGGGAAGACTGTGTCCTTTCATAGGGCCATTACAAAAAAAAAAAAAAAAAAGGCAAGGTGAGGGGGACCAATGGGAAACAGAGGAACAAACGAGGGACATTTGTTCTTGTCTCTCATGGTGAGAGTATCAGCCCAGATTATGACAGTTTCTACATCAAACATATTCAATTTTTACAGCCTCAGTTTCATACAAGAACACTCAGCATGAATTTTTCCTTCCTCCTGAAACCTACTGGCCCAAGAATTAAGAACATTCAATGCACTTGTGTCTCTTGATCAAAATCCCAGATCTAGGATGTTTATACATCTGGAAGGAACAAGGCAGCCTTGAGCAGAAGCAGATCACAAGGGCGAACTGGAAGGTCCGCAGGTCATCTCAGAAGGGCATCATCTCTTGGGTTCACAATCTCCCCAGAAGAGGAGTTTTGGAGCCCTGCCTCCCCGTCCTGACCCAACAACCAGATGGAAGAAGGCTCTCCAGTCCAGAAACAGCCCCCATGGAGGCACTGTTCAGTATACTCTCAAGCTGGCCCCAGGGTCTTCGTCTGACTTCAGAGGGAAGGACTGAGAGAATCTGAATGGATGCCTATTTCCAAATTTGAATTTCTGTGACCTCTCTGGGCCCCCATCTTCTCAACTGGAAAATGAGAGGGTTGGACTCAACATCCCGAAAGGTATCACCCAGTGCTGACAATACAGCGTAAGGTAATTCACTGAAGTGAGTTTGTATCTTCTGTTTCCTGTAATGTGGCAATTCAGAGTAGCTCTCCAGATTCACTGTCCAATTAACTAGGGAAGTGTAAAACATCATATTCATTCAACAAAGCATTTCTAAAGGAAAGCACTATTTAAATCAACTTACATATTTTAGAAGTCAGAAAGTTGTTTGCCCCCTTCCCCTGTAGCATTCTCTTGACCCCACTGTAGTTTCTGCTTACCCACTGTTCTTGAATGCCTTTAGCCATTCTTCAAATAGCCACTGCTTTGCTAGATCATCAAAACTCACAGGGAATAGCCAGATGTCCTCTGAGCCATTTGTCCGAAATGATGGTAATATTTTATGAAGGGCATTGACAAGCAACATGTTTCCGAATTTTGTTTAGCATACTGAGCTTCAGCAGTGAAAACGGGAGGTCTGGTTGCCCTCCAAGGTTACCCAAGGGGAAGGGAGAAGAGTGACTGTATGTTGAGGACTTACTAAGTGCTAGAGACCTTAATAGACACTTGTAGATGTCATACACTCATCCATTCCAAAAGGCAAGGGTGGATATAATGGTATTCAAACACAGCATTCGGTTCTTAAATTTGTAGGCAATGCCATGTGATAAATGCTACGATCTGGGAAAATGCAGGTCACTTTTGTCAGTGAACGCTGAAGAGAAATTGAGACGGAAAGAATAATTCAGAGCAAAAGATAGTGAGAAGGATACAATCCAGATAAGAAATTGGAAGTAGAGAAAAGATTAAAAATAAAAATCCATCTATTTTTAAATAAATAAATGTCTGATATTATTGAACAACTTATAAATATTCATCTATGCCCCTGGACTTCAAAGACTTTCCATAGCCACTTCTGCTCAAATATTGGTATATTTTTTAATTGTGCTTATAGTCACTTAATTTTTTTTTTACCATCTACAATTAGTAGAGCATTTTTAATATATTTTTATATTCAATCCCACAGTAGGAACAAGAGGAAGAGAACAATATTTGTGTTTGATCGTGTGCCAACCATAGAGAGTCTTTATAGAACTTATTTCATTTCATTGAATCTTCAATTCAAATTTAAATAAAAGGAATAGTCCCATTTTACAGAAGGGGAAACAGAGACTCAGCAAGATGAGCTGCATAGTCAGGGTCACACAGTCAGAGGACAGAGGATGAGACCAAGCTCCTGAGACTCAGGCTCTAAGAGGATTTAACCTTACAAGGGCTGCCCCACAGCGTGATGGGCTCCTTGAGCAGCAGTGAGTCCCCCTCACCACAGCTGCTTCAGCAGAGGCTAAGCACCAAGAGGCAATCAACGAATTTCAGAAAAACTGTCTACCTTAGGAGGAAGTCTGGAGGAGAGATGGCCTCTCAGATCCTTTCCAACTTTCCAAGTTGTTGGATTGCTGACCCCAGGGGTCATTAAGGCTCTTCACAAACATTCCAGTTCTTTCCTCCTTCTGGGCATCTGGAAGGGAGGTGTGTCTTAAGCCTTGTTTTGGCCAATGAAATATAAACAGATGTGATGTGTGTCTCTTAAGGCAAAGCTTTAGGGGTGAGGTGCAACTCCCCCACCACCACCACCACTTGAGTGGTCACAAAAGCAAGTGTTGGGAGAGGGTCTCCTTCAGCTTGATCTCTGAACAATTCCAAGGAGCAGAAGTACTTACTGACTTGCAGTGGGTATGTGGTGTGAGCAGGAATTAAACTCTGTGATTTCAGATAACTGAGGGTGGGGTTTTTTGTTACCTCTGCATAACCCAGCCTATCCTGACTGATACAGAGGCATTTTAGTTCTGAACTCTTCAGAGACAACCTCTAGAACTGATCTCCTACATGATGGGGTTGAGGGGGCGGGGCAGTCCTTAGAGAGCAGTTCTGCAGGGACAAGCAAGTGACCTGGACCAAAGGAAACCATTTCTGAGTTGAGAGCGTGAGAAATGAGAAGGAAGAAATATATCAGAAGACAGGTATTTCCATTCAAGGAGTAGAATTCTCCCCGGCAATCACTTGCGCACAAAATCTAGTAATTTACCACTGCCGCATTCTCTTGTCCCCCAAGAGGAAAACAGAGGGCTTTCTTTCTAGAAAAAAAATATTGACCTTTTCCATCATACAGACCGACTAGGAGCAATTTAACAATGATTCCTGTAGTTTATCCCCCAGGACATCAGCTGTGCAAGGGAAAATATTGATTTTTGTCTTTTTAAAAAAGAAACTTGCTAAAATAAGCACAGTAGCTGCGGTATTTGTTTTAATGTAGAAGCAAGTTGAATTTTTTAAAAAATAAACAATGAATTACAGCATCCGGATTATACGAAAGGACCGTTTGAGCTTTCAGACAACAAATCCACCAAGCATAATATCCCACCACTTTACCTGTGCATCCTGGGACACCCCGTGCTTTAAATATGGATGCTGTTCAGTCTCTCTTAATGAACTTCACATCTGCATCTCAGGGCGGTTCTGGCAGAACAAAAGCTTTACTGGGAAAAGAGGTTGTCTGGAGGCTGGGATGGACCTTATTGCTCTTCCCAGGTGTCTAGTCCAACAGCCCAGCTTTATTTGTGTGTGCTCCTGGGCACAGCCAGCTCCAAGGGCAGCAGAGTCAGACATCCTTGTGGCACAGGAAGAGTTCAAGCGAAAAGTTGCATCCCGATGACAGAGCCGACAACACAGGTTCTAAGAGAGACCAGTCCTCGCTTCTGTAACCCATGCATAAACTTCCAGTAAAAAAAATGGTTTCCCAAATAGCCGAAGTTCATTTCTGACCTTACTCCTTTCTTATGCCTCACTAGATTTTATACTGGCTCACTCCAGAAAAAAAAAAAAAAAAAAAAAAAAAAATATATATATATATATATGTACCACTTGACAGGCCGCAAAAACATTAATTGGAATCTTTTAGACAGTTTAAGTGGTTACTTGCCTTTAATATCTATTCTTCAGAAAGGGCCTGCAAGCTTTGTGCAAGAGTGCCATCAGATAATCCCAGGCATTTCTTACGCATTTGGCTGATTACTGACAGCACACGTGAGAAGCGTGTGACCACTCCTATTTTGAAGAATATCTTCCATCACGGGTAACTTCAACTTGAAGAACTAAATGAGGTATGTGGGGTTTATTGTTAAACCCTCATCATTCCCCTCACTAGGCTAGAAATACTGCCTATAATGGATATGAAAATGTTTGTTCACTTATCCTGTTGCAGAATTCCTAAATCTACTCCCACATGAAAACCAAAAACTTTCCACTACATAGACGAGGACAGATGGAAACACTGAGGACAGAGAGAAGGGGACAGCGACCCAAAGCTGAACAAGTGCTTCACTGCAGCAAAATAGGATTTTGTCATTCCCAAACCTTCCCCATGTGAATATAATTTTTTCTTAAAGTCCATCTGACTAAGTTTTCAGGCCCTGGCTAGATAGAGACCCGTCAGTTAGTTCCCCTTCTTGAGAAGTTGATTAAGTCCACACACCAACCACTTCCCTGATTGGACCCTTACAGTCCAGGGGGGGCCACTGTGCACCTGTCCTCCTGGGGAGACCCAGGGCCAGGTACCAGATAGCTAGCAACAGCCTCTCTACCCCAGAGCCCACAAAATTATTCAAATTAGCTAATCTACATGGAGCACAAGAAACCAAGCTAAACCCACCCCACTGGCCATATAACACCTGCCCCATCAGGTCCAGCTTGCTGTTACCCTGCTCCTGTTACAACTCCCTGCATGGTCCTGCCTGGCAGCCTTCTCTGTCCTGAACTGTAAGTAACAAAGCGTTGTGCCTTGAATCTATGTGAGCATCCGTGTATTTTGTCCCACCATCAAAAAAACCCTTTCTATCTTATAAAATACCCTGAAGTACTGAGTAGATCCATTTCTTTACACAAGAAGATCAAACACACTGGCCTGTTCCAGACCCACAGCCATCTTGACTGATCTGACCAATTAGATGCATTGAAATTGCTTGCTGGGACCAGCCAAGACCATGAAGTAAACACTACCATTGACTGCCATGCAAACACTTCATGTTAGTGGCCTCAACTCCTGGTCTCAGGAAATGAAGACACTGTCTATTTCTACTGCCCTAATTAGATCTCTTTCCACTCACCTCCTTAACCCAGCATATAGCAGAGTTCCCACCATACAGCAGGTGCTCGATAAATCCGTGTTGAATGAATGAAATACAGGACCAAAAATGCATAGAAAAATCTAGCCCGTTCATTCAGAAATTCAACACATATTTAATGACTGGCTACTATGTTCCAATCACCTGGGATTAAGAAGTGATTACATTGCATTTCCATACCTAAGGGGCTACTAGCAGTCTGCCAGCATTAATTAGTTCTCCTTTAGGGGTGTGCCATTAAACGATTTAGATCAACACTTATTTGAATTCCAGCCTCACCTCCTGAGTGAAACAGTCCCTGACCTCCCCAGGAGAGTTGATCACTCCCTTTCTCTTATCTCCATGCATCCATCATACAATATCGTATCCACTTGCTGATCTTGAGCTCCCTAAGAGCGAGGACCATCTATAATGTATCTTCGTATCTCCAATGCTTAGCCCAGTGTCACCTGGGACTTAGCAGGTGCCCAGCAAGTATTGGTTGAATGAATGAATAGTAAATAAATGAATACATTTCTTATCAAGTGCTTTGCACTGTGTAGAAGCTGAGAAGGGTAGCGGGAGAGGAGAGTAGACTAAAACAGTAGTTTTCAAACTTGAGTGCCGGGCTCCAAACCCACTCTCTGGTTGTGTAGGTCTGGGGAGAGGCCTGGGAATGTGCATGTCTAACACGTTCCCAGGTGATACTGTTGCTGCAGGTCTAGGGACCACACCTGCTGGTCTGAAGGAAAATTTTGATGTGGAGCTTACTGCAAACATATGCTTTTACACGGAGAAAGAAACAGGAGAAAGAACAATGAGATGGTGGATAATAACAAGCTTACTGGAAACATACCACAGACAGTGGGGCAGAGAGGGTATATCAAGGCTGACTTCATTAACCTATTTCAAAGAGAAGGAAACAGATCCTAAGAAGATGAATGATTTGTCAGAGGTCAACCCACAAGGTGCAAGAGGAATGTTTGCCCGTGGGCCCCAAATGACATGTACCAAACTGTCCATTTCTTTATTCATAATGATCCCAAACTGGACATATTTCCAGCAACAGTAAAATGAATAAATATATTGGGGTGTATATTCATAAAAAGAAATATTACATAGCAATTTTAAAAAAAGAACTATAGCCATATGCCTCAACACTGATAAATCTCACAAATGTTGGTGAAAGAAGTTAGAGGCAAAACAGCACATTCTGTTAAAGTCTGTTTACACCAACTTCAAAGAGAGGCAAAGTGAATCCCTCTTGGAGGTCAGATCAGTTACTTTGGGGAACAAGGAAGGAAAGTAATTGATGCGACCTCAGGGGAGTTTCTGGGGGTGCTGTTGATATTCTACTTCTTGACCTAGGTGGGGGTTTCAGAGTATGCCCACTTTGATATTTTTGCATTTTTCTGCATGTGTGCTGTACTTCAAAATACAGGACTTTTTTTTTTTTTTAAGTGGTTGAAAGGAAGAAAATAGACGTGGAGCTGAATCTATGAATCCTGTCCTGGGAGCTGGCCCAGAATCCCCTTCAAGAACAGACAGGAAGGTGGTGGTGAGCTCTCCCAGGGGGCAGAAAGGAACAGGGTCACTCCAGATGCTTATTTCAGGCCAATTTCACAGGCCCCACCAGTGAAACCGAGAGATAACCTTAAAAGTACAATACGTATATTAATCTTTTACATGAGAATTATAGAGCTGGCACATACCTGGGAGATCATTAAAGTTCAGAAGATTTTAGAGCCTTTCCCATAAACCAGCTCAGTATTTATCTCAGCTGGGAGGTTGGCAAGGTGGGCTAGGGCAGCTGTCTTTTTTGGCTGAACGCCCTGCCCCTGTAAAAATGTTTTCTCATTGGAACCTGTAAATTTTCTGAACCTTGAGGAAGACTTAAGTCTCAACTCAGAAGATAACGAATTCTTTTCCTAAACCGCATTGTTCGGATCTGTGAAGGCTTCTGAGCGATCTGGAAGAGTTGATAACAAATCCTTTCTTGGGAGATGACACTGTGTTTGTCCAAAACATTTCTGTTAGCCAAGCAGCTAAGCAGCTCTGCAGGCATTGTAAACATCTGGCTAGTTAAGAAATACAGTCTCCTAACTGATCTATTACAGTAAATGGTCTAGACAGCGCGACTGGAACTCCTCGCTTTTTTATACTTCATAAACCTGTATCTAAGTGCAGGTGAAGTCAGTCATAAATATAAAACCACCAGAGAGGAATGGCCTTTGATTCTTTGTTTATCACAGGCTAATTAAAACACAAACTGAACATAACTCAGTTCTTTAATGGAGGTTACCAGATGTGTTATTACTTGACCCCGCTCAGTATGAAGTCCCAGTATAATAGCTATAAGTTTTTATTTAGTACAGTAGCCCTGCTATAGTTAAGGGTGTGTCTTTCTTTTGATTACAAGGCCAAATATAAAGGAGGGGGAAGAGGATGGTTAACTCCTGAGAATATGTTCTCTGGGCATGGAAACTATGATTAATATAAGCCCTGTCCAGGAGTGAATTCTTGGGTGCCCTGTACACTATGGTTACGCACCGTGCCAAAGACACATTTTCACTGGAAGTATAATTACTGACTTTTAAAAGTCACCTTTCATCCCAACAAACCCAGCTCTTTCTAAAGTGTTAGAGAGCCATTACAAATTACAGTTAGAGTAATAGCTTCGACCATTCAGCCATCACTTAAGAAGCACTTCAGCTGCCTGGAGCAGGAAAGGTCAACCTGGGGGGGCCGCCCCTCTTTAGTCCAGAAGTCATGTGGATCTTTTTCCAGCCAGGTGGCCCTGCTGAATGGCCAGGAGCTCTGAACATCTGGAATTGGCCACACATTCCTATGTATAGGGCCCAGCAAACACCACAAACACTTGGGCATCCAAGATGCACCACCGCACAATGTTATTAGTGGAGTTGGGGGGAGTATAATAATGAAACATCAACCGCCAACTATAGGACAGCAGCTCTCAAATGCCATCCCCCAACTCAGAACCCTTGCAAGACTCACCTGAGCCCTAGATAGACTCATCCCCATTGGATATTTACTTGGCTGTCCCCCAGGCACTTTAAATACAGCATTTCCAAAATGGAATTTATCGTGTTCTCTGGAAAGCAACTCTTGGGTCCCACAACTCAGGAATCACACCACCCACCACTTATTTGCCAAATCCCCAAACCTGGGCTTCATCTTTTGGTTCTCCCTTCTTCTCCTTGTCAATGCATTCCCAAGATCTGCTGATGCTACCTCTTTCCTTCTGATCCACACTTCTGCCGTGATCTTCCTTCCAGTTCAGATCATCACAGTATCTCAGTCCCTAAAACAAGGGTTCTCAGCCAGGGCAATTTCACGCTCCCTCCCCCTTCCCACACACACAGCAGGGGACATTTAGCAATGTCTGGAGGCTGGGGTGATGCTACTGGCATCTAGTGGATAGAGGCCAGGGATGCTGCTAAACATTCTGTAATGCACAGGACCACCCACACAGCAAAGAGCAAGGAGTCTAAAATGTCAGCAGCAGTGAGATTGAGAAACCTGCCCTAAAACAGCTCTCTGCCAAAGTGCCAGAGTAAGCTCCATTAAACACAAATCTTAACACGTAACTCTCCTGCTCAAACCCTTCAAATATCATTGTTCCTAGAACAAAGTCCCCAAGGTTCTTCCATCTCTGTCCCCAGCCTCATCTATAATCACTCTCCTCTACATTTCCTGCAGCCTCCATGCTTCAAATGTCCACACCCAGGTTCTTTCAGTTCCTTGAACTTCTGGATCTCTGGACAAAATTCTCTGCCCATGTCCACCAAGGAGTTCTCCTGTACTCAGCCTGCAGATTTCAGTCTCACCCAATCTCCTACACAGGGTGTGGCCTGTGCCCTCCCAGGGCACACGTGTTTCTACCATCCTTCACCTTGAGTCTGTGTTGTCACTGAGCCTTGTGTGTGCTCCCTGTGGGCAGGGACCTTGTCTGTCTGTCCACCCTATCCCCTGTCTGCCTCGCAGGAAGACACTCAATATGTGCTCACGGAATTAATGAGCAAACAGCATATTACAGTAAAGCTGGTCTCTGAGGGTATTTAGATCTGAGCAACTCAGTCAAACAAAAACTTGTATCTTAAGCAAATAATAAGTGTCTATGCTTTGGCTCATTCATTAAGTCAGTGTCTCAGATACTTAGGATTTTAAAGTCATCCACTGCAGCTTCTCATCTGTGACCCAAGTACCCTCTACACAACTGCCCTGTGCACACATACACACACACATACACACACAAACACGTATGACCAAAGACAACCAGCCTTGACTTGGACACATGTAGTAACAGCAATGTGACTTCCTTTGAGAAGGTTCAGTTCCACATTTGGAAACACCTTTAGAAAGTATTTATTTCTTCACAGATGGCCAATAAGCATATGAAAAGATGATCAACATCATTACTTATTAGAGAAATGCAAATCAAAACTACAATGAGGTACCACTTCATGACAGAATGGTCATCATTAAAAAGTCTACAAATAACAAATACTAGAGAGGATGTGGAGAAAAGGGAACCCCCCCTATGCTGTTGGTGGGAGTGTAAGTTGGTGCAGCCACTGTGGAAGACAGTAAGTAGATTCCTCAAAAAACTAAAAATTAAGCTGCCATATGACCCAGCAATCCCACTCCTCAGCATATATCTAGATAACAGAAAAATTCAAAAGATACATGCAGCCCTATGTTCATAGCACCACTATTCACAATAGCCAAAACATGGAAACAACCTAAATGTCCATTGACAGATGAATGGATAAAGAAGATGTGGTACATTTATACAGTGGAATTCTACTCAGCCATAAAAAAGGAACAAAATAACGCCATTTGCAGCAACATGGATGCAACTAGAGGTTACAACTAGAGGTTATCACTAAGTGAATTAAGTCAGAAAAAGAAAGACAAATACCATATGATATCACTTGTATGTGGAATCTAAAATATGACACAAATGAACCTATCTATGAAACAATATCAGAGACATAGAGAATAGACTAGTGGTTGCCAAGGGGAAGGGAGGTGAAAGAGGGTTAGATTGGGAGTTTGGGATTAGCAAATGCAAACTGGTATATATAGAATGGATAAACAACAAGGCCCTACTGTACAGCACAGGAAACTATATTCAATATCCTGTGATAAACTATAATGGAAAAGAATATGAAAAGAATGTATATATATAATATATATATATGTATAACTGAGTCACTGCTGTGTAGCAGTAATTAACACAACATTGTAATTCAACTATACTTCAATAAAAAATAAATTAAAAAAAAAATTTTTACAAGAAATTTATTTATTTATTGCGGTACGCGGGCCTCTCACTGTTGTGGCCTCTCCCGTTGCGGAGCACAGGCTCCAGACGCACAGGCTCAGCGGCCATGGCTCACGGGCCTAGCCACTCCACGGCATGTGGGATCTTCCCGGACCGGGGCACGAACCCGTGTCCCCTGCATCGGCAGGCGGACTCTCAACCACTGCGCCACTAGGGAAGCCCCAAGAAATTTATTTCTTCATACTGAGGCTTAATGTGTCTCATCCACTTATTAGTTTCAGTGCTTTTGGGTCCTAGAGAACAAGCCAAACTCCTCCCCCTTTCACCTGATAGACCATCAGCATCCCCTGGGCTTCCTCTTCCTATAGCCTCTAGTTCAGCGTTTCTCTCTTTTTTACTGTATTCCTGTCTGAACAAATTCCACTTGGTCAAGTTCTGTCTCAAGGTGTCTTTGGAACAGTGGGTTAGCATCCCATGGCTAATTAGCATCCCAAATCACTGCCAAATCTTTGGAGAGTAATGTGGTAATATCCATCAAAATTTTAAATACACATGCCCTTGACCCATAATGTACATTTCCAGTAATTTATCCTCGTACGTGCTTAAAGGCACATGCACAAGCATGTTCACATTGCAGCACTATTTTCAAAGGCAGAAGGTTGGAATCTTTAAGAAGATACCTATCTGTGGAGGACAGGTTCATAAACCATGGTCCATCCACACAATAGGATGCTAGAAAGAATGAGGTGATCCTCCATATACTGAAATAGAACAGCCTACAAAGCTTGTTGATAATTGTAAAAACAAAAGTGTAGAAACATGTAGTGTCATACTCCACAGGGTAAGAAGAGAGAAGGAAGGAAGGAAGGAGAAAAAGAGAACATGAGAGAGATATGTATCCTAAGGAGGAGAAAATGCCCAACTTTGATTCTGTTTTCTAGTCTTCTTCCTTTTGCTCTCATTTGAGCAAAATAAGACCTGGGAAGACAAATGAGTCACTTCAATGCCACCATGACCATCAGGGAAGAACCACAATTTCAGAGAGAGCTGTTTGGTTCTCCTTTGAAAGTTGCAACTTTCTGGGCCCAATAAAGAATCACTATTCGTTTGTGTTATTTAACTGTGATATAATTAGCTAAGTTAACACAGATAAACCCACTTGAGGAGTGAAATGGGGGGAGGTAAAATATAGGAGATGAGAATTTATTCAAGTGCTTCTCTAGAAAAAGATTACTTCCTTGAATTAAAATAATGATTCCTCCATTAGCTGACTTCCCAAAGATAATCTACTTAAGCAACTGATTAACTAAGACCCTGCTCACAAGTCTCTTTCTTAGATGGATCCAAAAAGCCACTCTGCTAATTTTTTAACCACTTTTTTAACCACTCTGCTAACTTACCAACTTCTTTTTGTAAGGTTTTAAGAATTAAGAGAATATTCTGTGTAGTATTATTATTTATGCCTATATAACATTGGCTAGAAAAGCAGGTGTCCTGACACCAACTCACCATTGAAAATGGACCATTACTCAAACTTTAAATAAATTAAAGAAATTTTATTCCTTAGCTACTGGGTAAATGAAAACATGCTCAACATCACTCATCATCAGGGAAATGCAAATCAAAACCACAATGAGATATCACCTCACACCTGTTAGAATGATGATTTGAGAGGACAAGAGATAACAAGATTTGGTGAGGATGTGGAGAAAAGGCAACACTTGTGCATTGTTGATAGGAATATAAATCAATGCAGCCACAGTGGAAAACATTATGGATGTCCCTCAAAACATTAAAAATAGAACTATCATATGATAGGAAATGAAATCACTATCTTGGAGATATACCTGCATCCCCATGTTCACTGCACCATTATTTGCAATAGCTGAGACATGGAAAAGTCTGTTTCTATGAACAGATGAATGGATAAAGAGAATGTGATATTTATAAAATGATATAATGCAGCCATAAAAAGAATGAAATGCTACCATTTGCAACAACATGGATTAACCTTGAAGGCATTATGCTAAATGAAATAAGTCATGCAGGGAAAGACAAATACTGTATAATTTCACTTACATGTGGAATCTAACAAAATCAAACTCATAGAAACAGAGAACAGATTGGTGGTTGCCAAAGGCAGAGGATGGATGTGGGGAAAATGGGTGAAGGTGGTGAAGGTACAAACTGGGCTTCCCTGCTGGCACAGTGGTTGAAAGTCCACCTGCCGATGCAGGGGACACAGGTTCATGCCCCAGTCTGGGAGGATCCCACATGCCGCGGAGCGGCTGGACCTGTGAGCCATGGCCGCTGAGCCTGTGCGTCCGGAGCCTGTGCTCTGCGATGGGAGAGGCCACAGCAGTGAGAGACGCGCATACCTCAAAAAAAAAAGGTACAAACTTCCAGAATAAAGAAA
Source organism: Phocoena phocoena (assembly GCF_963924675.1). NCBI lineage: Eukaryota > Metazoa > Chordata > Mammalia > Artiodactyla > Phocoenidae > Phocoena > Phocoena phocoena. The sequence continues at coordinate 127,771,639 of NC_089220.1, read as the reverse complement.
AAAGAAGAAAACGGACCATCACTTAAACTTTAAATAAATTAATGTTCAGATTTGGACCATCAGATGTCTTTGTGTAGAGGAGAAAATAAACATAGCAAATCCCAACCACCAGCAAAACTCCCAAGAGCTCCTTTATGGAGAGACCTGTTACCAAGAAGTCATATCTGTCAGCATCAGTGCTCAACAAAGACACTTCAAAGGGGTTTCAAGCTGAAGACAGTTCATAAAATGTGTTGGGCTTATTGAATTTTTAATCCTGACTCAGCCGTTCCCTTTGGAGAATCTGAAAGGACAAAAAGGTGGGATGGTGAAAAGGACTTTGGCCAAAGTAAATGCTGAGATGGTATTCTGAGAGGTGTCTTTTTTTTTTTTTTAACATAAGAATTGTTTTAGTAGAGAACTGTTCTTTCTCATTTTGTGTATTACTACCATACATCAAAAAATGACCACCATTTGCTGAGGGGATGGTTCAATTGTAGCTTCTACAATCTGAAATATCCTTGTTCTTTATCCTCTCCAGGCCTCAGTTTCCTTGTCTGTAGAAGCTAATATTCCCACTTAAGTAGCTTGGGGTATAAATTAAATGAAAAACAATTACGTGGAGACTAAACAACATGCTAGTAAAAAGCCAGTGGATCAACAATGAAAACAAAGATGAAAAGAGACAATACCTCAATGACAATGAAAACACAACCACAATAATCTATGGGATGCAGCAAGAGCAGTCCTAAGAGGGAAGTTCATAGCAATACAGGCCTTCCTCAAAAAACAGAAACATCTCAAACAACCTAACCTACCACCCAGAAGAATTAGAAGGAGAACAAACAAAACCTAAAGTCAGCAGAAGGAAGGAAGTGATAAAGATCAGAGAGGAAATAAAATAGAGATCAAAAAACAAAGTGAATGAGCCCCAGACCCTACCTTACTCAGCACAAGAGAATCTTTCTCTCCTCCCTGGTATCCACCCTCCTGTGATTTATCTCAGAAATCCAGAAGTGTTCTCTGGGTTTGCAAGGTCAATCCTAGCTACATTCCTGCAGAAGAGAGAGCTGTGACGACCAAGGAGTCCCGTTCTCTTTGGCCAGTGCTTCTCTGGTGTACTCTGGAGGCTCAGTGATGACCTGCCAAGTGCTGCCACCAAACTCTGTGGATGCACCCTATGAACCAGAGAAGGCATGTGGAGGACAGCTCACCCACCACCATGCCTCACCAGCAAGAGGTAGAATTGGGTGGAAGAGGACATCTCTCCTTTCCAGGAGTAAGCTTAGTTCTAACTTGCCCTACCCTTACAGCTCTGGAATTATTCTACTCTGTTAGTTGTTGATACACACACACACACACACACACACACACACACACACACACACAAAGCAGTTTTCCCCTGGCATGTCCTCAATGCCAGGGTGGTGAGCCCTTGGGAGATTTTCAGTCTCAGCCCCCTTCCATCTCCATCTTTGCATCATAGCCCTGAGTCACATCCCTCCCAGTCTAGGGCCTCCCACCTCAAGGCCTCAGGAAAACTCACTTTCTTACACATTAAAAAGGAACTCAACACAGAACCCCCTGTGAATCCTGCAACCTTAAATTCCATGGTCCCTGTTTCTATGATCTTTGTCATCTCAACCATATGCACTGGGGTGGGGGTGGGGGTCACATTATGACTTTTGGGGAACAAGAGGGGACAAATAAAGCAGATCTGTATTTAACAGACAAATGTTTACATCATAGAATTCGGTTTTTCAGTATTACTTTTGAGAAGTTAAAATATGATCTTAGTTGTCAAATAACCTGAGTTTCCAAAACCTAAACTTTGGTGAAGCTGTCCATTCTTTTTCTTTTTCTTTTCCAGATAAAAATGATTCATTCCTTCAGCAAAGCTCTTAGATCTGTCTGTTTCTTTGAATATAACCCTGTCCCTCTGCAATGGCTGTGGGAATGGAGGGAAAACAAGGCATGGCTATTGACTTTCTCAAGCTCGCATTCTGACAATAAAAATAAAACTCTCCCAGAAACGCCTTTAGTACTGGTAATTGGACCAACCCTCCACATGTCTTCTGACTCCACCAGGAAAGCACACTGAGGTTTAAATGCCTGTCTAATGATGTCTGTATCCCCCATGCCCTGCACACAGAGGTGCTCAAGACATGCCAGAAGTCAATGAATGAATGAGTGAATGAATAAATGATGCACATCACAGAAGCACCAGCACAGCCTCGTCAATTCACACTGGTTATGAAAACACCTTCGTCAATTGAATCAGCCACTTGTTTGCCAGCAAGAAAGCAATGAGAATAAAATATGGACCCTGAGTCTTCTATTTTGATTCACACGTTAATGTGAGGGATCTGAGATTGAAAGATCACACATTCCATCTACAGAAAGTCTCATAATGGTAAAAATTAAGTTTGACTTTTAAGCTTAAGCCTCAGATTTAGCTGGAACAGAGCCCAACCCCAGATGCTTTAACTGGTGTGGATTTAAAGATGAGGTTTTCCTAAGAAATAATTAACACGTCTCTAATATTTCTTCTGAGTCTCCTTAGGTCGTCTGATGAACCTAGCTACTGGAAAGAAATTATTTAACCCCTAGGCTTTGAAAACCAGCCAACCACATCAACTTATGTATTGATTTGTCTCTTTGGGGAAAAACCTGCCAGCAGTCAGAGGGTTAAGCAGTAATCCTGTCATGTTTGCCCTGAATTTGCCCAGTTAAATTGCAACAGCATGGGTCTCCGTAATTATCTAATTGTTAGTGTTGTGCCTTTACGTAATTTATGATGTAGCATTAAAGTTTGACCCTGGGTTTGAAATGAACTGCAGTTCTGCTGACATCCAAGCTCAAATTAGTAGGTAAGCACCCAATTAACAATTATGCTTCTGAGCTTTCATTTCCATCTGACCACACTGCTACGCTAATCAGTTTTCTAAGCCTTTCACCTTCCCCATAACTAACAAGCATTTCTTCTGCTTTTTATGTCTATAGTTGCCCTGCATCCTCATAAAAATCTCTCCATGACTGTTGTCTTTAAGAATGCTGCCCCAAATGGCTGTCCACAAGTGAGCTGGCCAGCTCCGAGGCCTTTGTTGGCAAAACCAAAGGTCAGCTTGATGGGTTCCTGTTTCCCTCTTCCTAAAAGAGTGATCTCTGCAGAAGGCCTAGGTTCCCTAGATGGCTTCCACTGGCTACTGGAATCACTCAAGTCAAGACTGGAGCTATTTGGATATTTAGATCATGGAGTTAGCAGATACTCTCAGGCAATGGACCTCACCGAAACCCCACCATCTATCTGACTACTGGTGAAAGAAAAAAAAAAAGTAACAATAGGAGAGGAAAAATCAGGCAATGGTCCCTTTTCCAACTTCATGCCTCCTTCACTTTTCTCTCCCCAGCTCCTGAACAACTTTCCCCACTCCCTCTGCCCATCTGCGCTCCACCTAAACAGCAACAACTGAGCATAAAATATTAGAATATTTTTAGAGACTCGTGATATCATTACTTTGACTTCAGTACCTATACAAAAAAGATACAATCTATGTGAATGCTCAAATTAGCATCTGCATGGAGAAGTGACTTGCTAATTACCACATGAGTACAATTGCTGTACTAGACCCACATCTCCTGTCTTCCCATTCGTTGTTCCCTCTAGGACCTCTGTCACTGGCATTTTGATTCCTAGTTAGCTGAGCCACTGCTAGCCCCTCCTCCTAAAGTCGGGGAAGAGTTGCATACAACCCCCTGTCAAACACACAAAATCAGAACTGAGTTTGGATTCCCCATAATTACTTTCCCTAATATATACCCTAATTATATACCTAGGTTTGCCTTCTACTCCAGATTTATCAAATTTTGGACATGATACGGACATCTTCCTGTCCAACTCATGTTTGTTCTAACCACAAAGTCATCAAGAACTTTCTCCAACATCAGTGGCTCTCACACTTGAGTTCCAGAAGTTTGTTTTTACTTTTTTTATTTCTAATCAAACTTTCTCATAACTCCAATATAAAAATCTCATTATAAGGAGTGGGGAGAGGGATGAACAGACAGAGCACAGAGGATTCTTAGGGCCGTGGAAATAGTCTGTACTATGATACTGTAATGGTGGATACACATGATTATACCAAAATCCATGGAATGTACAACACCAAGAGTAAACTCAAATGTAAACTATGGATTTGAGTGATTATGATGTGTCAATGTACGTTCATCAATTGTAAAATATGTACCACTCCGGTGAGGGATGTTGATTATGGTGGGAGCTATATGTGCAGGGGACAGAGGGTTTATGGGAAATCTTTGTAACTTCCTCTCAACTTTGCTGTGAACCTTAAACTGCTCTAAAAAAATCTTAAATTTTAAAAATCTCATTTTTAAAAAGGACAAAAATAGAGCTCTTCTGATGAGAATGGAGCCGAATCCCCCCAGGTTCTTTAAGGAAAAGTTTGTTTACATTACTTGCTAGACAAAGATCTGTGGAAGAAATAAACAAACTGAACCTCCCTATTAGCCATTACAGTTTCCCCCCACTATGCAAAAGTAGAGTGCTCCTATGAAACTTTTTGTAAGCCGCAATGGTGTAAAGCAAAGAAGCAACTACTTTAGGGCACATCTTGCTAAAGGATGCAGGAAAGAAATCAAGGTCAAGCCCAGATGCTCGGAGACACAGTTCAAAGCTATGGTGGCTTGATGCTAAGATGCCAAGTGTGGTTCCCAGGGAAGGAGGTTGGCGGGGGCTCTGTCATTGCTTGGGATGTGCAATGCCTCTATAATTGCAGCTGTGAAACAAACGCTGAACGCCATTTTTTGGATTTTAACTCTTTATTTTTGTAAAAGTGAAAATTCCCTTCAAATTTCTTTCAGTTAGCATAAACAGGTACTAATGTAGACTTTCATAAAGGTGAAGTGACATAAAGCAAACTTTTGAAAAGCAGGGGATACCTGTATTATGAAAATCGAGAGCTTTTGAACTAGAAAGCTCCAGATTCAAAACCCAACTACACTCATACTAACAGAACCTAGCCAAGTAATTTAACCTCTCCAAGACTCCATGTTCTCACCTGTGAGATGGGAGTACTAATACCCATTTCCTTGTATAATTTGAGGATTAAATGACATAACGCAGAAAATGCATGTGAAGCTCAGAGGACATAACAAGAACTCAGCAAAGGCTAGTTCCTCTCATTTTACTCATAAGATATCAGATGCAATGGTTATGGCTCTCAGCCCCACAATTTAAAATAACTTATTAAAAAATAATCTCAAGCCTTGCACTCACTGAGTTTCCAATCTAGGAATTACAACTAAATCTCCATAAAACTATAAAAGTAATCCCTGTTTTTCTGGATTAGGAAGGTGGCTACACTGCTAACTCTTGACGGCAGAGGGAAAAAAACACAGATCAACTCCCAACTTTCATATGTTATGGGAGCCAAGACGCAATGATTGCATTTACCCTGGAGGATGTATGTCAAAGGCGGTGACAGGGAGACACAACAGGCAGGCTATATTCCATCACTACAAGGCAATTCTGCCAGAATCTTTCCATTTCAGCAGCCTTCATCACTGTATAGAAGATACAGAGAGCTCATCATAGTTTAACTGAGATTGTCCTAGAGCCTGAAGCTAAAAGGGAGACTAGTACTTATGGGGACAGAGATCCCTCCCCAACAACTTTGCAATAATCCCCCTGTAACCGAGCAGGACCCTATTGGGCCTTCTTGAGACAGAGATCCCTTGTCTTCCACCTGTTTCTTGTTTGCAGAAAAACTTTAGCTTCCTAAGCCTTCTCCAAGTTCTAAAGACAGATTTTTTGGTTCTGTTTTGTATTAACTTTATTTATTTTTTTAACATCTTTATTGGAGTATAATTGCTTTACAATGGTGTGTTAGTTTCTGCTTTATAACAAAGTGAATCACCTATACATATACATATATCTCCATATCACCTCCCTCTTGTGTCTCCCTCCCACCCTCCATAGCCCACCCCTCTAGGTGGTCACAAAGCACCGAGCTGATCTCCCTGTGCTATGTGGCTGCTTCCCACTAGCTATCTATTTTACATTTGGTAGTGTATATATGTCCATGCCACTCTCTGACTTTGTCCCAGCTTACCCATCCCCTTCTCCATGTCCTCAAGTCCATTCTCTACGTCTGCATCTTTATCCTATCCTACCCCTAGGTTCTTCAGAACCTCTATTTTTTATTTAGATTCCATATATATGCATTAGCATACGGTATTTGTTTTTCTCTTTCTGACTTACTTCACTCTGTATGACAGACTCTAGGTCCATCTACCTCACTACAAATAACTCAGTTTCATTTCTTTTTATGGCTGAGTAATATTCCACTGTATATATGTGCCACATCTTCTTTATCCATCCATCTGTCGATGGACACTTAGGTGGCTTCCATGTCCTGGCTATTGTAAATAAAGCTGCCATGAACATTGTGGTACATGACTCTTTTTGAATTATGGTTTTCGCAGGGTATATGCCCAGTAGTGGGACTGCTGGGTCATATGGTAGTTCTATTTTTAGTTTGTTAAGGAACATCCATACTGTTCTCCATAGTGGCTGTATCAATTTACATTCCCACCAACACTGAAAGAGGGTTCCCTTTTCTCCACACCCTCTCCAGCATTTATTGTTTGTAGATTTTTTGATGATGGCCATTCTGACTGGTGTGAGGTGATACCTCATTGTAGTTTTGATTTGCATTTCTCTAATGATTAGTGATGTTGAGCATCCTTTTATGTGTTTGTCAGCAATCTGTATCTCCTCTATGGAGAAATGTCTATTTAGGTCTTCTGCCCATTTTTGGAATGGGTTGTTTGTTTTTTTGATATTGAGCTGCATGAGCTGCTTGTAAATTTTGGAGATTAATCCTTTGTCAGTTACTTCATTTGCAAATACTTTCTCCCATTCTGAGGGTTGTCTCTTCGTCTTGTTTATGGTTTCCTTTGCTGTGCAAAAGATTTTAAGTTTCATTAGGTCCCATTTGTTTATTTTTGTTTTTATTTCCATTTTTCTAGGAGGTGGGTCAAAAAGAGTCTTGCTGTGATTTATGTCATGAAGTGTTCTGCCTTTGTTTTCCTCTAAGAGTTTTATAGTGTCTGGCCTTACATTTAGGTCTTTAATCCATTTTGAGTTTATTTTTGTGTATGGTGTTAGGAAGTTTTCTAATTTCATTCTTTTACATGTAGCTGTCCAGTTTTCTCAGCACCACTTATTGAAGAGGCTGTCTCTTCTCCATTGTATATTCTTGCCTCCTTAATCAAAAATAAGGTGACCATATGTGCGTGGGTTTATCTCTGAGCTTTCTATCCTGTTCCATTGATCTATATTTCTGTTTTGTGCCAGTACCATACTGTCTTGATTATTGTAGCTTTGTAGTATAGTCTGAAGTCAGGGAGCCCGATTCCTCCAGCTCCATTTTTCTTTCTCAAGGTTGCTTTGGCTATTCACAGTCTTTTGTGTTTCCATACAAATTGTGAAATTTTTTGTTCTAATTCTGTGAAAAATGCCATCGGTAGTTTGATAGGGATTGCATTGAATCTGTAGATTGCTTTGGGTAGTATAGTCATTTTCACAATGTTGATGCTTCCAATCCAAGAACATGGTATATCTCTCCATCTGTTTGTATCACCTTTAATTTCTTTCATCAGTGTCTTATAATTTTCTGCATACAGGTCTTTTGTCTCCTTAGGTAGGTTTATTCCTACGTATTTTATTCTTTCTGTCTCAAAGGTAAATGGGAGTGTTTCCTTAATTTCTCTTTCAGATTTTTCATCATTAGTGTATAGGAATGCAAGGGATTTCTGTGCATTAATTTTGTATCCTGCTACTTTACCAAATTCATTGATTAGCTCTAGTAGCTTTCTGGTAGCATCTTTAGGATTCTCTATGTATAGTATCATGTCATCTGCAAACAGTGACAGCTTTACTTCTTCTTTTCCGATTTGGATTCCTTTTATTTCTTTTCCTTCTCTGATTGCTGTGGCTAAAACTTCCAAAACTATGTTGAATAGTAGTGGTGACAGTGGACAACCTTGTCTTGTTCCTGATCTTAGAGGAAATGTTTTCAGTTTTTCACCATTGAGAACAATGTTGGCTGTGGGTTTGTCATATATGGCCATTATTATGTTGAGGTAAGTTCCCTCTATGCTTACTTTCTGGAGGGTTTTTATCATAAATGGGTGTTGAATTTTGTCGTAAATTAAAAGAAAACAGTCAAACAAGACAAAATAATAATAGTTTAGCCATTAGACAAAATCAAGGACTTTTAATTCCTCCTCAAAAGCTATAGATAATATCCTGAGCCATTTCCTTTGAGCTATTTTGAAGATACTATAGCCCCCAACACCAGGTGGAAGAAGTTAACTGTATGTTGACCACAAGCACATAGACCCCAGACTAGTAGGAACTAGATGGTTGATGATGTTGATTCCCGATTGCTTTACCACCAACCAATTAGAAGAATGTCCATGAGCTGATCATATACCCCATAACCTTCTCCCCGTCCTGTCTTTAAAAACCTTTATTGGAAAGCTTGGTGACCTATAATAAACACTGCACTTTCTTTCATCACAACCCAGTTTCAACAGATTGGCTTTACCGTGTGCAGGTGAACAGACCCAAGTTTGGTTCGGTAACAATCCCAGAAGTTAATCCACTACATATCATCTGGGTATCAGTGGGGATTTGACCCAAGAAGCAGAACCATTATGAGGTGTTTAGAGTAAGAGGTGTGTTGATAAATTTAGACCTGGAGGTTGGAGGATAGTCTATGCAAGGTTATTGCCTCTCCATCTAGCATTGTTGCTGACGTCATCACTATTAAGTCGTTGGATGGGTGGTCTTATAAGGAAGATGTATGTGAAGTGGGGGAGGGCAATGAAGAGCTGGACCCCACACGCATAAGCTAGAATCCACAAATACAACCTGGATCCCCTACATCTGTGTCTCACCACCTAAAATTCATGGTGACACAAAGAAAGAGCTGGCATCCTCTCCCACAGAGCTGCACATAGGAGCTAATCTATGGGAGCCAGAGGAGCTGGAGGTCCAGGTGATGTGCTGAGCCAGCAAGGTGAGACAGTACATCAGGGGCAGTGTGTGTTGGCTGCCACAGTACATGGAGCTCTAACTATCCCAACCCTCAGAGCATAAAATTGGCTGCTGCTTCACTTCCACCTTCCAAATTTCACACAAATTCCTCCTGTGACCACCCCTAACAAGGAACCAGACATAAAGGGAATCTAATAAATGTAGTTCCAGCTGAGCTAACTTCACACAGTACATAAGTACCACAGACAGTAAATAACAACTCAAAGATGAAAATGCACTTCACTAGTACACTGGCCGACGGACACCTGGCAGCCCCTTCATTTCCCGCCATCCAAGCTCCTCATGATTTCCAACCGCTGCTAATCCAAAATTCCAGCATCCCTTCCTCCTGCCTCTTGTTGGCCCCTGTTTGGTTAATCTGCCAGGACATAAAATCTAAGTGTGTCCTTTATTTCTATGGTCACAAACCACAGGTTGAAGAAATGCCCACTGGTGGTCACGGCATCTCTTTGCCCCTCTCCTCCAGCTCACGATTTACCAAGGAAATGATGTCCTAATGGAGAGGATAATTTAATCTGAATTGTTCTTTAATCCCTGGGCAGCTCTTTACTGCCTGGCTGTCAAAATAAAGTGTGTTTTTTCAGCTGCATGGTCTATCAGGCTTTCATTAATCTACCATGTTTTAATATCCATTAGTGAGTATTAATCTAAAAGGATGGATTTGGGGCAGAGATCCCATTCCTCTTGTCTTTTCTAATTTTCTATCATCAGAGGAAGTTTTTTTTTTCCCTATGAAACTCCAAAGAGGATTAAAATGACCCGAAGATTGTTTGTTTCTCTGTCCACACTGACAGATGGCTATTTGCACCACCTCAGCTGGATTGGAAGTTTTTTCTTGCCAAGTGCACAGCACAAGTTTAACCTCATCTCATACTAGGTCATGAGCCCCATCCTTCACCAATGACCACCAACATGCTCTTTGTTTGGGATACCTTCTTCTTGTTTGTTCCCTTTTTGCTCAGCACTGCAGCACTGGCTCCTGGACAGGGCTATGGAATCCAGCTTGCAGAAGTGAAGTGTCTGAATCTGAAGTCATGGAAATTCAATGTAATGATCAAAAAAAGAGGGAAAAATGATTCTAAGAGGGCAAAGAGACAAGGTTTCCCAGTACATCTAATCACAGTTGCAGTAAGATTATTTTGTGTGTCACTTGTATCTTTCCCCGCACAATCTGGAGCCTTGTCATCACTGAGAAGACTGTAGTCTTGAGCCAATCTTTATGATTAAGGTTTACCTTCAGAGGTGAAATGCATTCAGAAAATGTGGACTCTTTTATGATTTGGAAATAGAAATCCTCTGTCCAGTATGCATAAACTCTCCCAGCCAGAGAAATTTAGTGCTATGTACTCAAGCTTGAAGTCCTCATCTAAGAATCCAACGGATTTTTTTCACTATGATGAGTTTCCCAAATTCGCATTCCCTTCAGAGAAGATTTCATTTGGTCTTAAAGAGGCACAAGCACAGGGTATTCTGAACCTCGCATCTAATCTCTTAACTGATGTGAATCACAAATGTGTAAATTACTTTAATTCACTTTCTAGATCACCCCAGGATACACCCCTGGATGATGCATGGAGAAATTCTAATTCTTTGTTCCTGAACTTGGGGACCAGCAGGACAATGTTGGTGAATGAATCTGGGTGGAAAACCAGGGCAAACTAAATAGCACAAGTTTCACTGGGGCCAGGAACGCTATTTACCTTGGCTGATGGGGCCAAATGGGATAACAGAATTTAGGGTTTAAATTTATGGGGCTTTTTATTTTCAGGAGAATCCAGAAATCCACAATTTTATGCAAAATCTTCCAAACCTAAAAATAAGTTTAAAATATGTTAAACCCTGTGTAGGTCAGTAAAATCTGTCTGCAGGCAAAGCCAGCATAAAGTCTCCCAGTTTTGTAATCTCATTCCCAGTGCTTTGGCAGAGAGGCTGGCCACCTAGAAATAACTTGTCACTGGAAATACAAGTTCAGTCATCTCTGGTATTTTTAATCCACATTCATTTCTATTTGAAGACACTGGAGAGAAGCAAAAGCCGATGGAAACTAGAGCCACCCTGGGTGAAATGCATGTATGTACAGAATCACATCACAAGAAATGCCAGAGGAAGTTCTTTAGGCCAGAGTAAAATGACGGTAGATGGAAACTTAGATCCACAGGGAAGAATAAAGAGTATTGTAAATGGTGAATGCAGACAAAAACAAAAAATTATCTTTTTTTTCTTAATTTCTTTAAAAGGCAACTGACTATTATATATATAAATACTTCAGAGTTTATAATATATGGACACATAAAATATATGATAAAAATTGCACAAAGGATCAAAGGTTGAGGGAGGAAAATAAGTAAAATCAATCTGTCTCAAGGGTCTTATATTTTATGTGAAGTGGAACAATAGTAACACTAAATAGACTGTGATAAGTTAGTGATATATATATATATATATATATATATATATATATATATATATATATATATAAAATAGGGCTTCCCTGGTGGCGCAGTGGTTGAGAGCCCACCTGCCGATGCAGGGGACACAGGTTCATGCCCCGGTCCGGGAAGATCCCACATGCCGTGGAGCAGCTGGGCCTGTGAGCCATGGCCGCTGAGCCTGCGCGTCCAGAGCCTGTGCTCCGCAATGGGAGAGGCCACAACAGTGAGAGACCTGCGTACCGGAAAAAAAAAAAAAAAAAAAAATTCCTAGAGCAACAACTAAAAAAAAATACTGCAGGTATAGGTAAGATCTAATAGAGGAATGAAAATGCAATAATAAAAATAGATTTGAGGGCTTCCCTGGTGGTACAGTGGTTAAGAATCTGCCTGCCAATGCAGGGGACACTGGTTCGAGCCCTGGTCCAGGAAGATCCCACATGCCACATAGCAACTAAGCCTGTGTGCCACAAGTACAGAGCCTATGCTCTAGAGCCCGTGAGCCACAACTACTGAGCCCACGTGCCACAACTACTGAAGCAAGCACGCCTAGAGCCCATGCTCCACAGCAAGAGAAGCCACTGCATTGTAAAGCCCACGTGCTGCAACGAAGAGTAGTCCCCACTCACCACAACTAGATAAAGCCTGTGCGAAGCAACAAAGACCCAACACAGCCAAAAATAAATAAATTTTTAAAAAAATAGATTCGATCACCTAAAGAAGTCAAGAAAAGAGGAACAAAGGAACAAAAAACTGATATACAAGTAGAAAACAAACAGCAAAATGCCAGACTAAACCCAGCCATACCCAAAAATCCATTAAATGTAAATAGATGAACAATTCTTACTAAAAGGCAAAGATTGTTAGACTGGATTTAAAAACAAACAACAGCAACAAAAACCCAAGACTCACCTGCATGCCATCTACAAGAGAAGAACTTTTGATGTAAAGATACAGATAGGTTAAAAATAAAAGGATGGGAAAAGACAGACCATGCAAACTCAGCTTAAGAAAGTTGGTATGACTTTACTAGTACCAGATAAAATAAACATCAAGATAATGAGTTAAAAAGGGACATTCCATGGTGATAAATGAGTCCATTCATCAGGAAGGTATAACAACTCTTAATGAATATGCACATCATAACAGAGTCTCAAAATACCTGAAGCAAAAACTGACAGAACTGAAAGGAGGCAGAGACATATCCACAATCCTCATTGGAGATTGTAACAATAAGGGTGAAGATCATCTGAATATAACTGGCACAGCATCACTTCTTTCAGAAAAGACATTCCAATCATTTAACAAGTGAGGCATGGCCTCTGAGCCATTAGAACAGCCACTGGCCATAGTGCTGGAGGAAGGTCTTGGAATCCCCTGCCTTGCCAGGTATTTACTGCTATAGTCGCTGGACCTAAGAAGAGGGACCAGCTATGCCAGGTGTGGGAGGCATTAGAAGAATACATATTTACAAACTGGCATGAAAGCATTTCGATATTTTGTCAGTTCATATGACTCCACAGGTATAGCAGCTGCAGATCAGTTCTGACTCCTTTAATAAGAAGAATGCCACCAACAGCTGTTTTTCAAGAAGGTATTTTATAAGACTCAAAGTTCCTTGAAAACAAGAACTGGGATTGATTCATCCATGTAGTTCACACAAAGCTTGGTACAGAGCCTTCCTCATAATAGAAACATAAAAATCAGTTCAATGAAAGAAACAATAAATAATTCCCTTCTTTTTTTCTTGGTGCATGAGGCATTCTTTGGCAACAGCTCTGTATGATGACTCTCTTGCACTTGAATTCCTTCATCACAATAGATAAAGCCAAAACTAAGCAAAACATATTTGGGTGCTGGCACCTTCTGTTGAACAAGTCGTAGATAAAATGCTGTGGAAAAGGAGCATATGTTTTTGATAATTATAAAACACATTATATTTAATAACCAGGAATGAATGTAAATGCTGAATATTAATGCACCTGAAGTCTTATTTAAATTAAAAGTTGATCTTTGACATGATTTGATTCTTTCCAAAGCATGAGAATCCCTTTCAGGGTCTCTTCTGCACAAGCTGCGCAAGGAGAGTCAGCTTTGTTCCTAGTGCCATTGTAACCTTGTCTTGGGTCTGGAGGTAAGGATCAAGATGCCAACACTTTGTTTTAAAAGTAAGATGGATTAAAAAAGAAGTGAGGCTAAGATGCAAGGCAAGCAGTGCAGTGTGTTACTGGCTGGCCAGTGACTCACTATGAGCCACAGAAACACTGCCCATAACTCAGCAGACGTGTTCACTTAGCAAGTTGGACGTGTCTGTAGGGAAGCAAGGAGGAGCCACACTTCAGGGTGGTCCACAAAAGCAGGAAGGGAGGGCGTCTGTATCGGCTTGGCTCTTTCCCATCTGCCCTTGCACATGGGGCAAGGCTCGCTCCATGTGGGCTGCACCATGAAGCCCTCTAGTGGCCACTCTGGGATCTAGATGCCCAGGACCTTCGGGTGGTCATCCAAAGCTGAGAACGGAGGGGTGACTAAGATGAGTGGGAGACCCGGAGAGAAAGGAGGTGGTCAAGGCAATCTGGGAACGTGCCCAAGCTTTAGCCCCATCATACCCCGTGCCTGCTGTCTCCATGGGTCCAGTGGAGACACAGCCCCATCAACGGTTCCGTGATGCAGATCTGCGCCCCGTCAAGGGTCTTTGCGTGTCTTTGCGTGTTAGAAAGACGAGGGTCAGAGGCCAGAACAGAGTGTGAAGGGAGGAAGAAGAAGGAGTAGGTACTTAAGAGAAATGACCTAGCATCCTGGAAAGAGCTCAAACCTTATAATCAGATAAAACTTGGTTCAAATCCCAACTCCACACTTACTAGTTGTGCAACTTTGTGCAAATCACTTAACTCTCTGAGTTAAGTTTTCCCGTCTTAAATGAGGATAAAATCAATTAGCCTAAAGAAATGTTATGCCAGTATAGGTCTTGGCATAGCAGATGACTCTGGTCTGCTATGCCATCAAACATGGTTTTGTTCCTGCACGCACCAGAGAACGCATATCAAAATCCTGTGGACCTCACATTGCTTAATAAGTAATACTTGTTAGCAAGTCATTGCCTGATAAACTAAGAGTGTGAAAGAAAGTCTCCATAATCACAAGAGCCTGGCATTGCCCAGACATGGCCTGGAACCACACTTACAAGCACAAACAGATACGTTCCCAAGTGCCTTGGGTGCACCTCGTTAAGACCTGTGATTTTCTCTGGCAACACGCATCAGCCGCTAAATTTTAGAGCTCAAAAACTCAGCTCGAGGACAAGTTGCCTTCTTTCTTTCGGTTTTGCAAGGACAAATCTGACAGAAACGTAGAACCTGTGTAGATATTTAAACAGCCCATGTGACAGGGAGCGCCTTCAGCCCGGCCATGAAGGATAGGCTTTCCGACAACATCCACTATATAGATGAGCCCTCAAATTAGTGCAGGAGCTGCAAGTCCTCGGGCTCGGAGGAGAGAGGCGTTCGACGCTCTGCCTCTGCCATGGGCCATGCCGCCAGGGGCATCCATCACAGTAAGTACCAGGGAACAATACCTCTGATACCTCTTCATTGGGCCGCCAGCAAATGAGGCACTAGATTAGGCCTGACACAGGAAGAGCACAAGCTGAGGTTTGCCGGGTGTAATTAATTGGAACCTCGCCAGCTTGACAAATTGGGATGATGAATCTATCTTGTATGAATAAGGAAAAAATGCATAATCAGTCAAAGATTTAGTTAAGACAGCTTTACCCTGACTCTCTGCCACAGCTAAATCCATTAAGGCAAGGAAACACCACTTTTTTTAAAAAAGGCAATGTCCTTCATATGTTCAATTTATAACTTTTTGTTCTTGAATTTATGAGAGAAGTCAACTCAGATTTGTTTGACTTTAAGGGGAAAAGAGGTTTCTCCTGTGAGTTTAAAAAAATTTGTCTCCCATGTCTTTTAGTTCAGTTGGAAATGTGTGTAAATAGACATTGGAGGGGATTTTACCTTGAATTTTTTAAGGCGTGTCAATACTAGTTGAGCCAAACAGGCCACTCTGCCTTGATAGAAATGGTTTTATGCTCAATGTAAAAAGAACAAAACTTTTGCAATGGGTTTGCCTCACCCTCACCCCAAACTTGTTTTCTAGATCACTATCTGTAAACTGTGATAGATCTAGCAATAGATGGGTAAGAACTCTTTTCTTTTAATTGGCAGGGGAAATCATTTTTTAATTTCTTCTACATTCAAGTTGGGTCTCAGGAAGTGAAAAGTATCAATTATGTGATTATCCAGCTAATTTGACAAACAATAAAAAAATCAAAGATAAATCAGCCCTTCCATAAAAAAATCATTTGGACTATTGACCAGATTAAACTACATAATTATGCCCTGGGCAAGAGGATATTGCTTCAAAAAAGAAAGAGAGAACAGGTTCACACATTCCACGGCAAGAGCTGTGGGTATAAATTAGTTCATGGTTCTTAAATCCGTGGGGGTTTTTTAAATTTAATCTGTGTGTTAATACTGCATACCCATTCTACTAAATAATGAAGCAATTCTGCTTGCTTGTTTGTTCTTACCCTTTGGAAAACAGAAGCTGGCTACAGCTTTCAAAACCCAAGTCTTGCAACTATTAATGACCATGGTTTATATTTCAATTTGTATGTGGTTCCTTTTTACCCGACATAGAACAAAATGCTAAGACAATGCTTAAATTAAAATGGCGTAAATGCCAAGATGTCACATGTGACCCCACAGACAGTTGAACACAAACACCGTATTCTTCCTCTGAGGCAGGCCCTTTTGGGCATCCACCGATCCTAGTCACTTATACATGCCCAGGTGGGAGCCCAGGTAAGTGGCTATTCATGGAACAATGTACAGAGGTTGTTCAGTAAGGGAAGAAGCAAAGGGATTGAGGGAAAGAGTGGAACAGGCTGCATGGTAAACAGACCTAGGGTTCAAGGTCAGTTACCCAGGAGCTTCTAGGTCTTTCACTCTTTCTGACATTCTGCTCCAGAAGAAATGTCCTGTGAAAAAAGATATCTGTGAAACTCACTAAACACCACTTTGGAAATAGACTCTTCTGTCCTGTAACTTGAATCACACCTTAACTTTAAGTGGCAAAATGCCTTTCCTCATAACCCATAAAAACTTTTAACGGTCAATGAAACTTGAAAAGTAGAAGGTGGGTAAAAAGTTGAAAGGTGCTTAATTTTTCTTTTGTGGGTCTCCTTTACAGTTTTTTTCAAAGAATGTAGAGATGCCACAGGCAAACTCACTGTTTCATGGGGTGAGGGTGGGGTGAAGGAGAGGAGAGGCCCCTTGGGAGACCACTCAAGTTAAATTAACAAAGGGCAGGATGTTTCTAGAGGCACAGTATTTACACTTATGAAGATAATCTCTAAGCAAATTGGGGCTGCCATTAACCAAAACTTTACTTCCCTTCGTTTTCAAAATCTTTATATTTTTTTAATGCATTGCTAAAGGCTTGCAATCTTTTGATTATTCAACAGTATTTTCCCTTCAAATAAACTAGTCCCATCTTCCCACCCATTATAGGATAGGAATTAATGTAATATCATGCATTATCTCAATTAATCCTTTTCATCTCCAAAGAGCAAGAACTGACTTTTTAAAAGGGGTTGAGGGAAGTAAAGAGACACATAAATTGTTATAGAAGTATGTAGCTGGGATTTAAAACCAAGCACCCAATGGGACCAAGCCTGAGAAAGCCTTCCCAGGTCCACCACACGCAGCCGGCTTGCTTGCTACCAGATGCCCCCGGACCACCGTCTCCCTTTACCTTGCTGGAAGCAAGCGAGCTTTGTCCAGCTGACTCTCCAACTGCCCTGGCTATGACATGGCACCTGTCCCACCTGAAGCTGACTAGCTGGCAGTCAGAGCCACAGCAACCCTGCTCCCTAGACAGGCCCACGCTATATCAGTCTCCTATTAGAAACCTTTCCTTCTCCTTCTGGGTCCTCCTTCTCCCTGCATCCTCCTTACCAGACCTCAGGGGAGGCCCATTGCTCTCCTGACAGATGGCAGCCTCACTGCTGGTCCCCTCAACAGATAGAACACCAACAGCTTGGAGGAGAGTATTTGGTTTTCACATTTCGATCAGGCTGAGGATGTGCCCTTGGGTCAAGAAGACCTCAGGTAAGTGCAGGGAATGTTGTATTTGGGTGGTTATCTCTCCTTTCATCTCCCACTCAGCTTGCCCGTTTTGTCACTGGAAGGCAAATGTGACTATGGGCAAGCCCTGACCTACTGCTCAGGCAGCTGGAAGCCAGTGGGGCAGGACAGGCATCCTAACTGGCCCACCAGAGTGAAACATACACTGAGGTCAAAGGTGAGATTTCAGAGGGGCTCCAGAAGTACCAGACATGCAGGGTCAGTGAGGTCATGGCTACCAGGCAATTTTGATCCCTGGATTTCTAATCCCATAGAAGGGTGGTGATGGGGATCCAAGTAGACTGGACATTGGGCAGCTGGCAGTGGTCTCTAGGTGATTTGCCTATAACCCGCAGAGGTCCAGGCCAGGGGGGTGTGCATGACAAAGCAGATGGCAGTCCCTGATGGGGAGCAGAAGGAGGACAGGAGTGAAAGATAAACATTCAAGATGTGAGTTGAAAGATATCAAGAGCTGCTGCTTGATGACCACGTGGGAGCCATGTAGTTGTGGGCAGACAATCCTAGGACCGAGACCCAGAAAATGATTAACCCTAAGGTTTTGCCCCCATCAGGATTGGCCATTTAACCAATACTGCAGGGCAGTGCAAGGGCTTAGCAGTGGGGAGCCCAAGAGAAGGGGCAGCCACCACCTTCCAAGATGCAATTCTCCAGAGGGAAGACATATTAAACCAAAGAAGGGGATTTCTTAAAGGTAGCGGGTGGAGAGGAAACAAGTTGCAGGGTCCCTCAAATCATGAAGAGGATGGAAAGTTCTGGAGTGGAACATCAGAAAGACATGTGTGTGTAACAAATACACACTACTGTATATAAAGTAGATAAACAACAAGGGCCTACTCTATAGCACATTCAATGTCTTGTAATAACTAATAATGGAAAAGAATCTGAAAAAGAATATATATATATAACTGAATCACTGTGCTATACACCTGAAACATTATAAATCAACTATACTTCAAGAAAGAAAGAAAGACACACACATGTGAATCCCAGTTCAGCCACTTACGGCTAGGTGAGCTAGGAAATCTCAATCATCTGTCAAACAAGGAAAATAGTAATAATGCCTCCCCACTAAAGCCACTTTTTGAGCCCTCAGTCCTGGCAGCCTCTGGGCCATAAAATCCCACCTACACCCCTCTCTGGCATTGGACCCAGGCTGGACCCCAGACTGAATCTAGACCAATAGGCACATGGGAATTTGGAATTGGGGCTTTAGAGGTACAGCCAGTTAGCTATGAGGGGCTGAGTTTCTAGGTTATGTAGAGTCAGTCACTACGGCCACCACTGGTTGGCAGTCTCAATGTGCACAAAGTTGAATGAGCAGATGATCAGCAGGAAGCAAAGATAGAGAAGTCGCTTTTTCTAGCTCCAGTCCCCATGGAGCTGTAATTAGGTCTAAGAGATTTGTCAGTAACATCCCATAAATTTTCTTTTTATTTGAAACTCTTTGAGAGAATTTCCGGTGCTTGCCAGCATTTTGCCCTGATTGAGAGCTTCATCAAATAGTGGCAATAACAATGATGACTCCAAGATGAGCACAGTGACAATGACAATGACTTCCATGGCCTCAAGTGGTCTTGTGTAAGACTGGCCTTGGTCTGGGTAAAGCCACTTATAAATCACTGATCTAATCATGAGATCACTACCACAATAAGATAAATGCATATCCCAGGATCTTGCTACTCAAAATGTGGTCCTTGGACCAACAATGGCAGCATCACTTGGGAACTTGTTAGAAATGAAGAAACTCAGGCCTCACTCCAGACTTGGTGAGTCAAAATCTGCACTTTTCAAGATCTCCAGGTGATTTTTATGCATGTGAAGTTAAAGAAGCACTACTCCTGCCCAGTGAAGAGAGGTGCCCATCAGTCACCTCTTGATCACCAGAACTGGCTCAGGTGATGTGTTTGGCTGAGCACACCTCCCATTCCTCCTCATGGTTCCACAGACGTCCTCCTGACTCTGAATGCCAGATTTAAGTGCACAACATCCCTGCTGAAATGGGAGCATTCTGCTGTCAAGAAGAAAAGCTGGACTAGGCATCTCAAGGGCCATCCGTTGGCCATTTGATCCTGGACAAGTTGCATGGCCCCATTAATTTACAGGATTTAACATCCATTTCTCAGATTATAAATCCTCAAAGGGCTCTTCCCAGTAGCCAGCACACCAAATAAATATGTCTATTAAATATTTGCTGCAGGCTTTTTCAGCCCCCACCATTCACAAGTCTAGTGGAGGCAACTTGCAAAGCACAAGGAAAACGAAATCGAAATCACTCAGCTTTCATCTTCTAGCGACCAGATTTTCAGTAAAACAGGAATAACCACCAATCCTAGGGTTTTAATGACACAATAGAAGGTTTAAATTATGGATTTCATAGAGTCAGAATGAGAATACACATTCTTATTTTTCTTTTCTTTCTTTCTTTCTTTCTTTTTTTTAAAGAAGATGTTGGGGGTAGGAGTTTATTTATTTATTTTTGCTATGTTGGGTCTTCATTCCTGTGCGAGGGTTTTCTCTAGTTGTGGCAAGTGGGGGCCACTCTTCATCACGGTGCGCAGGCCTGTCACTCTCACGGCCTCTCTTGTTGCGGAACACAGGCTCCAGACATGCAGGCTCAGTAGTTGTGGCTCACGGGCCTAGTTGTTCCGCGGCATGTGGGATCTTCCCAGACCGGAGTTTGAACCCGTGTCCCCTGCATTGGCAGGCAGATTCTCAACCACTGCGCCACCAGGGAAGCCCCCTTTCTTTCTTTCTTTCTTTCTTCCTTCCTTCCTTCCTTCCTTCCTTCCTTCCTTCCTTCCTTCCTTCCTTCCTTCCTTCCTTCCTTTCTTTCTTTCTTTCTTTCTTTCTTTCTTTCTTTCTTTCTTTCGTTTTTTCCAATTACCCTATTCAGACACAGACAGGAAGTTTCATTCTTTCTGCTTCGATGAAGAGATGGGGATTGCCAAAGGGGCAACATATTGGATCTACCTGACTCCAGGAACACATTCCTAGGTTTCATTTCAAGATTTTTAATTGATTTGAGGGAGAATAAGAAAGTGAAATGTGGGAATTAAAACAAAGAGAGTAGGTGTTACCGTCGGTCACTCCAACGCAGCTCAAATTCTGGCTGTGACTTAGTACCATCTGAGCTTGCCTAAGCCACGTGTCTCTCAGAACCTGAATTAGGCCATCTGTAAGATGGGGACAGCACTTGCCTTGCAGCCTTGTTCTAAGGACTGGGGAAAATGTTATTTCGAATCATGGTTATTCCATAGAGGAAGACATCTCATGACTGTTAAACTCACCAGGAGCCTCCTGAGGATGGAGCACCCCAAACTTGGCACCCAGAAGGAGTGATGGTATTTAGCCTGCAGAGTTGTTGCAAAGATGAAATGAGCTAATAATTATGAGTATCTTGACATAGTGCCTGCATATTACCTATATACATGGTGTCAGATACTGTTATTATTTTGGGGTCTGTTTAATGTGCTCACATCCCAGTAACACACTAGCTCTGTGACCATGAACAAGTTTATTGATGGATATTTTATTTCAGAAAAGATTCAGTGTACCTTGTCAAGGTACCTCAGTTTCCTCAACCACACAATATGACTGAGAAGACATAGAAAAAGAGTTGGTAATTTTTTTTTCTTTTATTCCCCAAATCCATTCTCTGCTCTGTTCTGCTCTGTGCCCCAGGAGGCTGACCCTGACAAGACACATCCCTGACTCCTTTGTTGGTTGACTTCCCTGTGGGTTTGGCCAATGGGAGGCCAGCAGGAAAGTGAGGATAGCAAGAGAGACAGACAGGAGTATTTCTTCCTCTTGCCCTCCTTGCTTCAGTGCAACATCTCAAGAACCATCAGTGTTTTCCATAGCTGCAGCTTCCTGGGAAGTGGTCCTTCCTCCAGAGCTCTGTCTATTACCAAGCTCTATAATACTCTTTCCCTCATCTTCCACTTCAGCCTCAGTGGTGACATCTCCCCACTATGGCCACTCTCTGGATGCCTCAACACCTCTTATTTGGTCTGTTAACACTGTCCATACCTCAGCAGGAAGTCCTTTCTTGAAAGCTGAAACAGTTGTTTCTTCTTCAACAATTGTTTCTTGAAACAATTCTGACTGAATTGTTTCATTCCAGAACCTTGTATGTATCAAAAAACTGGGCCCCCAAAAAGGTGCTCAATTGTAGGAGACATAGTGTTAGGCTACCTGTCCAAACATCTGCCCTTTCTTTAGAATTGCTTTTCAGCCCCTTTGGAAGGGCAGGACACAATCCTAACCTAAAGAGAATGAATCCATAGGCAGGATGGAGCCTGTTAAATATATTCTGGAAGACTTGAACTAAGAGAAACAAAGACTGAGTTGCTGAATGGTGGTGGATGTCCCAGCCTGATAGGACAGAGGAAGAGAATTTGGGGACAGACCTTACAGTGTTGCTCATTAGTCGTAGCCCATAGATCATGACACCGCCTGGAATGGGGACCACCCCCCAGCTGGTTTCCAGGGTAGAGACTTGGGTAGGTAATTCAGGAGGAAAAGGGACAGGAATGGAGGTGGGCCACCAGGAAGAACATCACTGTCAGTGACATGGTAGGAAAAGGAAGTGAGGGTGCACAGAATTACAAAAAGCTAAAGTGTGGCCTTGGTGCTGGAATCATCTAGCCATTGGACTTTGGGCATCCGTGGTGTCTTCGATTCTTCTAAACAAGACAAAGGGGTTATTTTACAGGCTAATCTCAAGACACTTGTTATCTCCAGTGGCTCCTATTTCAGGAGTTAGACTTTCCCTAGTTCACCCTACCTCCTTGAAACTTGCTCTCAAGTTTCTTCCTATCCTTTGCTTTCTGTTTTCCCATCTACCCCAGAAAATCCCTCTTTTGAAAGGCAATTTGGACTTTAAAGCTATTGACTTAATTCTGTGGCTGATGAAAATATTTCTGCTAATGGATGTAGCTAGAACCAGATTTGCTTTTAAAATGCTGACCTCTCAATAGTCACGTTTTGGCTTTCTACCTCCATTTTATTTATCTAGGTTGAAAATGAGTTTAATGTTTCAAGTTGTTGGTTTCAGGGAAAATGTTTATAGAATTCTTTTATAGAGAGACAATGACCCATGTATAAGGAATATTTACTTAATCACTAGTTCAATCATTGACTCAATTTGGGAAAATGAAGTCTTTGGGGAACTCGGGTCCTCCTTTTGTCTTTGTTTGTTTAAAGATGGCCTTAAACACCTTGTTGAAAATAAAGCACAGAAGTGTGAAGTATGGATTTTCATTTGCATATATTTAATTCCTGAGTAGTAGAGGGGATACTGTGCATTGCTGCATATGCCCACAATTGAAATAAAAGATCTTGATTCTTTCTTGAAACATGACATTAATATTGCTATTTTTTAAAAATAAATGTTTTGGCATCAGATATCTGCTATGTGTATTAGAGTTCCAATTTAAATTTGCAACTTCTATGACTATTTGGTTATCATCAGAGGTGCCAAATATATTTTCTTGGTAGAGAAACCATAAAATATGACTGCTCCTCTGGTTCACAAAATAAACTGAAGAAAGACAAAGTAGTTGTCACAGCCATAAGTCTCTACTGCAAGTAAAAGGAGAATATATATATATATAAACTGAGGCTCAAGTTTTAAAAATGAAAAATATCATAAATCAAATTTTAAAGATGAATACTTCCCCCATTCCCACTTAAGTTTGAAATGAGGTAGCTTATGTGTTGATTTCTTTTGGTTCAAATTCTGTTGTTTTTATTGTCAGTTCTAAGTGCTCTTAAAAATTATATGGCAATGCAAATTATAAATTAAGAAGCATGACAAGGAACTTTGACTCAGAGTCAGACTTCTGGAATGATAATTTTAAGAAATAACTAAAGAGCAAGAGGGAAGACATATGGGAACATATTATATGTATAGCTGATTCACTTTGTTATAAAGCAGAAACTAACACACCATTGTAAAGCAATTATACCCCAATAAAGATGTTTAAAAAAAAAAAAAAAGACAAGACGTAAGTGTTGGTGAAGATGTGGAGAAAAGGGAAACCTGTTCACTCTTGATGGGAATGTAAATTTGTGCAGCAACTATGGAAAACATGTATGGAGATTTGGCAATAAATAAAAAATAGAACTGCCATATCATCCAGCAATCCCACTTCTGGGTATATATCGAAAAGAAATGAAAACTGTATCTTGAGTTTCTGTATAACACTGGAATGATCATGAACTGTATCATATTCATCCAGCATTATTCACACTAGTCAAGATATGGAAACAACCTAAGTTTCTGTCAATGGGTGAATGGATAAAGATGATGTGGTACAAATACACAATAGAATATTATTCAGCCATGAGAAAGAAGGAACTCCTACAATTTGGGACAACCTGGATAAACCTTGAAGGTGTGATGCTCAGTGAAATAATTCAGATAGAGAAAGACAAACATTGTATGATCTCACTTTATGTGGAATCTAAAAAAACAGAACTCATAGAAACAGAGTAGAGTGGTGGCTACCAGGGGCTGGGGATTTATGGAAATGGGGAGATGTTGGTCAAAGAGTACAGACTTCTAGTTATAGGATGAACCAGTTCTGGGGATCTAATGTACAGCATGATGATATAGTTAATAATAGCATATTATATACCTGAAAGTTGCTAAGAGAGTAGATCTTAAGTGTTCTTACCACAAAAGATATGGTAATAATTATGTGAGGTGACTTAGATATTAGCTCACTATAGTGGTGGTAGTCATGTTGCAACATATAAGTGTGTCAAATCAAGTTGAACTCCTTAAACTTACACATGTTATATGTCAATCATATCTCAATAAAACTAAAAAAAATTAAAAAAAATTAAAAAAAAAGAAATAACTAAAGAAACAAAACCCATGGAAATGAACATATTCATTTTAACATTATCTATTATATGGAAAAACTGGAGACAGCTTATAAGTCAAATAATGAGACATTTAATAAGTAAAATACAGAACATAAAACTCAGTAGAATGACTTAGAGCCTTTGAATGGAAATGGCTTTGGTAACAACATGGAAAATCTTTGGCATACAGAGTTCACCAGAAAGAACAGAATACAAAGTTATATGGTCACTATGATTATGACTATGTAAAGCTATGATCAGATTTTATAAGGGAACATATAAAAATGAAACCACTGTATTAGATTGATGGGATTAGAGGTAATATATTTATAAAAGAAATCTTTGGGCTTCCCTGGTGGCGCAGTGGTTGAGAGTCTGCCTGCCGATGCAGGGGACATGGGTTCGTGCCCTGGTCCAGGAAGATCCCACATGCTGCGGAGCGGCTGGGCCCGTGAGTCATGGCCGCTGAACCTGTGCGTCCGGAGCCTGTGCTCCGCAACGGGAGAGGCCACAACAGTGAGAGGCCAGGGTACGGCAAAAAATAAAAATAAAAAATAAATCTTTTATCACTGTGATAAAATTTCTCTTTACAATTTGAAATGGGAAACCTGAATCTAGGAGAAAGAATTCTCTGATAGGACTCTGAAGTTGGAAGGGAAAGAAATGAAGGTTTATTTGTCTTAGGGATTATTGGTTGCTGGAAGCAGAACACCACTCAACCCAGCTTAAGTAAAAGGGAATTTATTGCAAAGAGATAATATGAACACAGAAAGAGAATCCTAGCTGGGTTGCAGAACAGTGTGGGGCTAGAAGTAGAGATGGAGCTACTGGCCCATCGTGGCCTCACCAGACACATGAATAAAACATTTTAAATGAAGACCAGATCCAACCCCAGACTTGCATGACCCTGAGAGTGCAAGCCTCCCTGCCTCACCCTAATCGTGCCCATGGGTTCTGTATTTACAACTTTTGACATTTTTTTCACCGTGGATTTTGCATTAATTTTTATTTATTAAAATACTGTAATAAAATATTCTTTGGCTTACTCTTTGAGGGTTTTTTTTTACTTCCCCTTCAATTTTGTGCCCACAGAGAGTGCCTCACTCACCTCCTGCTAATCCCTACAGTGGTGTTTGAAATTCCTCCCTCCAAGCCTGTCCCTGGATCACGGTATTGTTTCCCAATAGGATCTTTGCAATCTTAGTCCATTACCTGATAATAACACAGGAGCCCATTAGTAGGTATTTTCATGCCAGACTGGTTGTGTTCATCAGATGAGCTGAGAGTGAGCACAAGGCATAAAACTTTTGATTAGGAAGAGAATAAAGACAGGAAAACCTGTCAGGGAAAGCTCTGGCCCCTGGAGGGAGAGAATGGGTCAGAGCAAATGCACACCATCTTTATAGACTTTCCAGGGTTGAGTAAAACACTTGTCCATCCTCTCGCCTTCCTTTCTCTACCAACTCCCTATTAGGGTGAAAACTAGCCATCTGTGATGGATATGCCCATGACCTAGATGGATTTCCCCTGTAAGAAGCAGTCCACCAAGGAGACCCTTGATGGTGGATTTCAATGTTGGCTTCCTTCACCTACAGCCAGCCCTGGACACCCAGCTCTGTGCTCATGGAGCCCAGACAAGCCTTTCCTCTTGACTAAGGCTCTCACCCACAATTCCAGCATGAGTCCCACTTGCCCTCATGCACACTGATTGTTAAGGCATATCAGGAGGAAAGATGATGGATGATGCTTGCTTGCTTTTATTCAAAGTGTGCTTCTTATGAGAGAGAAATGTCACTTGTGCCCATTTGTTTTCATATTCATGAAAGTACTACATTTGCCGTCCTCTTCTCTTTTCTCTCTTCGTTTTCTAATCTTCTCCTCACACTTCTTCCTGCCCCCCTCTTACCTCTCACTCCTCACTCTACCCCAATATTTCTTCTAAAACGTGGCTCAGCAGCTAAGGGAGCTGTCATCTTTGGAACCTCTTGTCACAAGCGATGTGAGGAAGGATCTATCTGATGTGAGAAGCCCAGATTTTCCCTGTGGGGTGAATCTCTCTACTCGGACCTGAAGGAGAGTCATTCGCCTTCTCTCTGTGCACGTTTCTGAGTCTTCCTCTTGGGTTATTGGGTTAATCACTGCTCCTTCTTCCTCTAGGAGGGACCTGAGGCTGCTCCTATGTGTCACGTACTGCCCGATGGCAGATGAGAATAGGAAGTTACTGGTAGGTCAGCCTTTCCTGGGACTGGATGCCAAGAAGAGAAAGCACTTGGATTGAATTACCAAGCCCATGGAGAGTTCTAGGAATGTTCAGTCTTGGTGCCATCTTAAGATTGTCTCCTTTATTTGGTGGTTTAATTACCATATCTGTCAACTACATTTTTTTAAATCAGTCATCACAATCTTGGATGCTTTTGGCTGATCTTTAAATGACTAAACTCTGTGGCCAAGATAATGGCATTCACCTTCCAATTTTCATGCTTTTATTTCATCTGCAAATCATTTGCCTTTGAAGACAGTAACTGAATAGTTCAAACTTTCTGATTCATCTGTATTAGCAGACCTTGTAGAGCCCCAATAGAATGATCTTACAAATCTTTCTCACCCCTCTCCACACAAACACACACACACACACACACACACACCCCACACACTCACAACCCCACACAGTGCCTATTTTGCAAAGTAACACCAGAACCTAACAAAAAACTAGAGAAACAGAAAGACTTCAACTACAAGGTTTCCAACCTTAATTTCTCCCCCTCTTAATGCAGCAAGATCAGATACATTCAAGTGTGAAAGACATTGACCACTGTATCTAACAATTTTTCTGTGTTTAAGCCCATGAATCATATTTACATACACAATAATTATGCTTCTTTAATTATATAAACAAAAGCTGTAAACATATTTCTTTTGAACAAACTCTGGAGGTGACGGCACTTTGGCTAAGTGACACATTGGGCTCCTTCCTAAGGAATAAAACCAGGAGTTGAAACCAATGCCCCTCCCCCGCTGCTTCTCCCAGTCTCATTTCCATCCACCTCTATGCAGCCTCCAAAATGGGGACACAGACCGTCTCAGCACATACTGCTGCCTTGCACTCTGCTGAGGGGCGCACTGTTTTCCTAGAACACAACGTGTGTTTTATGCAGTGCAGCAACCATGTTTCCACCACCCTCTAATGACACAAACCTCCAATAGCCCAAATCAAACTCAGGATCAAGCCAACTTGTTATCTTTGTTTTGCTGTTGTGCCTTCAGATGGTCCTCCACAAAGCCAGAAGTAAAAAATGTATAACTCAATAGCGGAATCACTTCAGTGTGGGGTCAGACAGACCCAAGCCTGAACGCTGGCCGTACCACTTAAAAACTGTGACCTTGGGCAATTCAGCCACATTTTCTAAACCTCGCTTTTCATGTTGCTAACCTTGGGTTGATAATGCACACCATAGTGACCTCTAGCAGATATAAATCACAAAGTACTGCTCCAGGAACATTTTAGGGGATCAGGAAATGTGAATCTGCTCCATGTCACACACTTTTCCTTTCCTCTTTGAATCCTCCATTCAAAGCAAGGATGGAGGATTCCTCTTTGAATCCTCCATTCAAAGCAAGGATGGCCAATTACAGCAAGTATCATCTTGCTGTAAGAGAAGCTGCTTAGTATTACTAGTAGTGTGTGCATTAAACATGAATGATACAGCTACCCTGGGGCCCAGGAGCTTACCATGTCCTTTACGTTTGGGGGATTGTCTAGCTTCCTATTTGGGGCAGAAGAGGACACCAAAGCATCATGTAGGTTTGGCATAACACAAACAACAGAGATTTTAATGGCATCACCTCCCAAGGGAAGGACCAGCCAGCTTAAGGTAACCTGCTGTAGTCCTTTCTACACAATTTAACATCTGACAGTTTGCAGTGCCTAGCCAGCCATGGTGCTGTGTTTTATTACCAGCCATTGAAAATAATTAGTTGGTGACCCAGAAAACTGATATATAAAATCCTCTTAATCACCAATATGGCTTTCAATTATACAGCATAAACTTATTAACCTTTTTACTGCTGAGACTTGATTTATGGAATTTACCTACATGACCATTATGAACAGAGATAAAAAGTATATTAACTGAGGTGTTGGCGTTAACAATAAAGAACTGCTTTTCCCCATCGTGGAGCCTTAAGTGGTGATGGCAGCCTCCTATGAAGTCTCTAGGGATTCATTTGTCTCCTGCAATTATTCAGTAATGGTTGACTGAGGACCTATTGTCTGTCTGTGTGGCTTTGTAACTTAACAGGGTAAAGTCCAAATACCTTAGCATGGCCCCAGCCTTATCTGGGGTTAGTTTCACCCCAACCCAAACTTTTCCAGCTTCCTCTCCTAAAAATTCACCATCCTCCAATGAGCTGTGCTTTTCACCACTCCATTCTCTGGCCATATGTATTTTCTATCTTTAATGGATCCACCTATGTCTGCCAACAGCCACACACACACACACACACACACACACACACCCCTCATATCCACATACCCACAACCCTATACACACTCACACAGCCCCTCATACATAAAACCCCCCAAAACACCTGTATGCAACCCCATACACACATACATACAACACTTACATACTCACAACTCCCTCACAACCTCCCCCACAGCACTACATACCCAACCCATCACACACGCATATGATTCTCCCACACACACCCACAATCCCTCCATACATAGCACAATCCCTATACACATACCTACAACCGCACGACACACATATAGCTTCCTAACAAACCCCCAAAACCCACACCAACCACTTCGCACACACCTACACACACCATCTCCCTCACACATACAACACACACACACGACTCACACACACATGCGCAATCCCATGCCTACACACATACACAAAAACCCTCCCTTCCACACACATTGATACGCAAACCCCTTCTCTAACTGAAGAGGTCCTTCTCGTTTGGGGTCTTGTGAAATTTCTCCAGTCTCCAGGGTAGACTGTGTCACTGCCTCATTTCTGCTACTTACTTTGTTCAGAGAGCTCACCAGGGATCAGAGTACATGTCATCCCAAGGGACTCCACACTCCTTGTCATTAGGCGAGTGTGCCTCATTCATTGGTCATGCCCAGTAGAGGGGACTGCATCTCAATGAGCTGAGGTCACAAAGGAAGCAAGCAACAGGGCTCTGCTCCCAAGAGCCTTTGTCTATTTAAGTGTGTGTATGTGTATGCACTTGAAGCAAATTCAAACCAACCAATAAGAAAACAAGTTTTAAATAACATTATACATGAGACAGAGAGAGAGGCTTCCCAAGAGTTATCAAAACACAAATTTTCTACTTCAGCAGTATGTGTGGTGATGGCCCAGAGCAGAGAAACGACCCAAGGAAAGAACCAGCAACAGGAGCACCTGAGTGATGCTTCAGGAAGTAACCAGACTGATGGCTCACAGAAAGGGTCAACCGTGCATGAGAAGCGGGCAGGTGACAGGGTGAGCAAGTACTCAGAGGACATGCAAAGGCTTCAGCTTTGATCACCAGAGCCACTGCAGACTCCAGAATTCCCAAAGTGCTTTGAACTCACGCTCACCATGGCCAGTGTCACGCCCATGCTCTGTGTTGTGTACCCAGTGGGCACACCCAGCATGAGTGAAAGCCACTAGGAAAACATGGGCCCCAAAGACATGTTATTGAGAACAGTATTCCAGAATAATATCACAATAGTCATCTCAGGGAAAATCAGAATTTTGCTGGCCTTCCTTACACTTATTTTATGGTTTAACACTGCTTTCATTCAGAATTCTAATAGGAAGGGACAGTGAGGGTGAAATCATAATTGCTTCACAGTTTAAGGACACTGAGGTCTTAATCTTGCTGGGATTAAGTTATATATTATACAACATTAATTTTATTAATATTTTTTGTCCCAAGCCAGATTTTATAAATTCACTAATGGTAAGAACAGTATCATTTTGCAGTACAGCAATAATTAGCACAACATTGTAAATCAACTATACTTCAATAAAAAAATAAAAATAAAAGCTATTAAGCTTTATAAAATGTAAGTAACATTTCTCATTAATAAAATTTAAATGACAAAAAATAAAATGCAATTATTGGGCTATTAAAAGATTAATTTTTAAAAGATTGGGGTGATAAAATTGGATTGAATAAGGAAAAAAAAAGAACAGGATCATATTTTTCTCTGTATTCCTATATCTAGCCCAGGGCTAGAATAAATGCATAAATTAGTCATTTATTAGTCATAAGTGAACTAGTCATAAAATGAATAAATAAATAATTGGTATTCTTTAATCAGTCATTTCATTCTCCATTTCCTCTAGTGGACTTCAACAGAACTCCAGTGAAATTGAGCCAAATTTTTCGACTTACCACGTTATATTGTAATTATCAATTTATTTGTGTCTCCTATATGGGACTACACACTCTGCTGGGGAAATAAATATCATGATACTAAGAAACTAAAATTTGTGGAGGCTTACTATAAATAAGGCACTGAACTGAATGTTCTACATAAGTTTTCTTGTTATTTCTTACACAAACCCTGTAGCATAGATACTTTTATCACTCCTACTTCACAGATGAAGGAACCTAACCTTAAAAGATTTAAGTGACTTATCCAAGAACACACAGTGAGTAATTGGTTGAGCCTGGATTTGAACCAAGTAGCCTGGCTCCAGAGCTTCACCATGAACAAATAACTATCTGATTAGACTGCCCCCAAACAAAGAATTTCAACATGGATTCATTGCATAAACATTCGGTGCACATCCTCCCCTTGCCAGGAAATGTGTTGGTACTTAGGATACAATGGCCAATACCATGGGTATGTTAGCTGCCCTCGGAGAGCTTTCTGAATTACGTAATCACACAAGTTCATGATCATAAATTGTGTTAAGAACAATCAAGGGAGCTCACAGATGTAATGAGGGTGACCACAGGGGCCACTGAGGTGTGTAGGGATGAGAACCACCAGAGCAGCTTCCCTGAGAAAGTGGCAGTTGAGCTCCAAGCTACAGAATCTGTAGGAGTTTATGACACATTGTGTGCATGGAATCTGAAAATATTTGAGGGAGATGCTATTGATTGGCTCATTTCCTAATCCACCTTGCTCAAAAAAAAAAAAATCTTATTTGAAGTGGTTTGCAGAATTATGTAAAACACCCAATTACATGCACCAGAAGGAGAGGAGAAAGAAAAATGAAATGGTGGGAACATAAAATGCAGTTAATCCAAAATACATCACTTAGGGTCCCATACTCTTGCCCTAAGTAAACCATCAGCCTGGGAGCCATCATGGCAAGGAAAACTCATCAGTGATCAATTCCCAGTGCTCACAGAATTAAAGACCAGTTTCTCTGGGCATACTCTATGGGTATGAAAGTGTGACTTAACAGAAGCTTTCGGGAGCAGCTAGCCTAGAGGTTTCCCAGACTTGTCTTCAGACAGCCCATGGGATCTCAGGGGCTGTGGACCAGGACAAGGAGGCCCGAGAAGTTTCCAGCATAGTAGAAGGAGGCACAGTACTCATTTCAACCAGATAGGTTCTACTCTCATCTGTTCTACATAGTTGAATTAATTCTGCATTCTTTTTCTTTTGAAGAAAGACTTACAATGCCAGATTCTAAATATGTTTGGAAGTCTTGAATTCAACCCAATCCCTTCATTTTGCAGATGAGAGAGGTTGAGATGTTTTGCCAAGGTCATTTGCTGGTTAGTGTGAGAGTTGGGACAGCCCCTTCCCATGGGACCTCCCAGAACACAGCTGGGCAGCGTGAGGATTACAAGCCATAGAGCTTTCAACCTCAGCTCTAACAGCTACGTGTTCTAAACCTGGGATTAACTAGCCACTGTTGCATGTCTGGTAAAACCCCTTCCATGCAAACAAATATAGTAATGCAATTTATTTGGTTTACTGGTTATTCACTTCACGAAATCATTGTGTCTCCAGTCTTCAAGCAGATACTCCCCCTAAACATCAGCTTCCCCCCCATCCCTGTGTCTTAACCATAGAGATAGTTTCTGACTTATCTTAATAACTGTATCTGCTTGTGATAAAGAAACACAGGGGTTTCTCACTGGCCCAGGAATCCATAATTTCCTCCATCTACTCACAGGGATTCCATTCCGCAAGCCATCTGTTCTGGTGGATAAAAGCACAGACTTTGAAGCCTGAAGCCAGGAGGATGTGAATTCAATCCCAACTGTGCCTCTTTCTAGCTTATGACCTCCTACAAATTCTTTAACCTCTGATGTCCAACTTACTTGACTAAAATACAAATGGTAACCAGACCTATAGAATTGTTACGAGGTTCCAAATGAGATGATGAATGTAAAGCACTTACCTTTACAGGGTGTTTAGAACACAGTAAGCACTCAATAAATGTTTGCTATCATTGTTGCTCTACAAGTCGTTCCCCTTATAAATCAACAACCGTTAGTAATGACACCAAACAGAGATGATTCAAATGGTTTTAAAAGAGATTTTGTGAAACAAGAGCAATAAAAAAAATCAACTGCACCACATAGTTCAGTCAGTGTCTTACTTCACTCACAAATCATCATCTGTTCAGCAGGGGAAACTACAAACTGTCTGGAAATAATATGGCAAAGACAGTCAATGACAATTAGAGCATAATGGGTCTAATATAGACTTGGAGATGAATCTGGAATCTTCTACTAAAATCCATTTATTACAAAAAATTCTGGAACCACTTTATCATAAGTGGGCATCATTTAGTGCTCAATTACAATGAAATTCCACTGGAAATATATATTAAATGCAGAACATCTACATTAATACCAGGAGAATTTGGTAAGATTGATGTTACTGCAATGACTACCAGATGAATACTAAGTACCTTGCTTCAACCTTCCAGGTTCTTGGGCTCGGACACTGCCATCCCCTTACTCCTGTCATCTCCATTTTTGAGGGTCTTTTATGGAGGCAGAGGGCAGGTTCAAAGTCCGTTTTATTTTCTTGGAATCTTGCTTAGAGCTAGATGGCTCTCAAACACTGATTAATCAAGACACATTATATAATAAAGTTAAAATCACAAACATTCCAACACCTCCATGAAAAGCAACTCATTTTCCAAAAGGCTATATATGTAACAGGAAAATTTGTAAAAGGTGGTAATTTCAGACTAAGCACTAAAAAGACATTTTTAATAGCCCCAACATGGATTGAACTTAGCTGAGCAAAGAAATCTCAGTTGAAGAATTAGGACCTGCCTCATTCAAACTCAGGGCTGTTAATGACTCAGAAGTAGGCTCTACAGGGTAAAGGAGGTTTCTGTTAACATCCTATTTCAACACAGATTACTTGAGCTGAGACTGAACTTCTCCTGCGGTCATTTCTTTTGCTAATCAAGAAAATAAAGCTCTTCCTATGCAGGAATATATGCAAATGTGAGGTCAGATTCCCATTATAAAATTTGGGGTCATAAAAAATAGGTGAAAGCCATGATTTTCTTGCCATTTGTCATGATATATTCCTGGGCAAGGAGACAGGTGTATTATCCTGCGTACAGGGTGGTGGGTCACTTGCTTTCCTATCAAATAATCCAGATTCAGGTCTCAGCTCAACCACTTACTGACTGCAAAAAACTCTCAGACCTTTAATTTCATCTTCAGCAAAATGGCAATAACAATCTCATCACGTTGTGTGTGGATTGAGTGAGATGCAGCACGTGAAATCTCCTAGGACAAGTGTCCTCCACAAAGGGGATACAGCTAAGACTTGCTCATCCTGTTGTGGGTTGCAGGTACCTGCTCTATAGAAATCTACTGCTGCCCCAAAATAAACACAGAAATTGCTCCAGATCCAACCACCATGAAGGGCTAGAATCATTCTCTCTAGTTAAATAATCAGTTTCATCCCATGTCACTTGTAAATGGACCTCCCCCCAACTTTCTAGATGCCCACTAGGGTTTTGACCCTGCTTGTCCCCAGCCAGCCAGCCCCTGCCTTAGGTTTTCACCACATGGACCCAGACAGGGAATGGGAACCCAAGTCCTCCACCGGACTAGGATGGGCAAGTGGCAAATTTGGAGAAAACCCTACAGAAAGTCTATGCATGCTGCTATGCACCTATCCTGCTGTCTACTCTCTTTACAGTGCCTCCATTTTGAAATAAGGAAATTTCACATTTTAAAAATCTAGATTTGGGGTTCATTTTATAAAACCAGAAATTCTGGTTTCCATGTACCACAATCTGCTGGAAGTCAGTTGGGGCTGCCGCTTTAAATGGGTCCCACCACCCCGAAGGTCTCCGTCATCCAGAGCACCCCTGAGGCCTCAGAGGTTGACCCAATAATCTCACCATGTATCAGTCCAATTCCTGGCATTATTACTATAAGCTTGGTTACTTCACAGATATTAATTCCTGCATAATCCTCCTAGCACAATGAAGCAAAACAAAGCCACATCCACAGAAATGTGACAAGGGAAAACCAAAGGTGCTAAAAAATGAAATATGTGTTAAGTCTCCAGAGAAGTTCATTACCTGAAGGACGCATTATCCCCGTCCCTTCCCATGAGTCAGCACAGTCAGTAGTCAGTCCTAATTGGTTTAAAGCTTAGTATGAAATATTAGGATGCCACGGTATGTGATGACACAGCTGTATTCCTGAGGGGATGGCTGAGATGAATCTGTGTACAGCGGAGACAGATGGAGACAAAGGGAGCAGGTGGAAATGGGTTGTAAATATACTATAACTTAAAAAATAATGGGGTGTTTTTTCCCTACAGGTTTCTGGTGCTTCATCACTAATTAAATATTGAAACTACAAAAGGCGAAATAAAGTTTTGTGGCTCTTTGGATTTGGGGCATAAATGTAAATATTTTGTACCATTAACTGCAATTTCATTTGAAAAATACACACCTGGCCTTGGGAGCAGTGAATTGTAGGCATATGAGCTGAAAAGGGGGTAGATTTAAGGAAAATATTAGCAACTAATGGTGACATCCTTTTTTTTTAGGCTATAAGGGGTCAGGGGCTGCATTCCAGAGCAGCATTTTTTGAGTTTAGAAAACTGATGAGCCTTTTAAACAAAACAGGAGATTCTGATCCCACAGAGCAGATAGGTTGTTGCCAAATGCAGAAAATCAATAGGCAAATCACTGGGAATTCTTGGGAGCAGTAGTTGAATCATTTATGATCTCCATCCTCCAAGTTTGCAATGGTGAAGCACTTAGAACTCTGAGGCATTGATTCTCGATCTTGGCGTTAGGGTAGGATGATCTATAATTCTGTGAAAGGAAGCAAGAAACTTGTGGAACCACAAGAGTCATAGGTGCTTAGAGCTGGTTGGTCAACTTCCACCATGACTGATTGTACACTTAACCTCTTCACAGTTGCTCACAGGACAGTGGCAGACCTCATGGTCAGCTCCCATTAGGGGTTCATTCTTCCTGTTTGTTCACCCCAAAATCTGTCTCTACCCCTTCCCTCTGGGTTCCACACTTCCTGCAGGATCACACGAGAAAGTGTCTTCCTCTTCTGGCTCTATGCAACAACTCCATTGTCTGGACTTAGAGTCAAAAGACTCAGTTCCCTAGCCCACTCTCCCACTCACAGCCAAGGAGCATCCACTTCCTCATCTGTAAAATGCCTTCCATGACTCCCTCCTGAGGTTCGGTTTGGGGCAACATCCAAGTAGGATAAACTGTGTGAGTATTTTGTCAAATGGGAGACAGTGTGGGTTAGCAGGTAGACCCCATGACTTATAGCCAGGTTTCCTGAAAGGTGAATATGGAGCTTCAGTGTGTGATCTGGAGGAAACCACTAGGGATCATAAAATAATCAAACTCACAGAAGCAGAGAGGAGAATGGTGGTTGCCAGCGGCTAAGAAAAGGATGAGTAACAATGTATAAAGTTTCAGTTATTCCAGATGACTGCGTCCTAGAGATGTACTGCACAGGCCTATAGTTAAAAATGTTACACTGTGTGCTTAAAACTGTGCTGGAATTGTAGGTCTTATATTAAGTACTCTTATCATAAAAAATAATAATAAAAGTAAAGAGTATGAAAACAAACTTTTGGATGTGATGGACTTGTCTTTGGCATAGATTGCAGCAATGGTTTCAGGGATGTATATTTATCTCCAATGTCATCAAGTTATATACATTAAATACATACACGTGTGTACATATATGTGTTCATTTAAATATGTACAGTCTTTTGTATGTCAATTGCATCTCAATAAAGTGGATTTTTTAAAGTTCAGGATATAATAGTTTGCACGAAGAGTTTATGTGGGGACTAAAGGAGATGACTCATAGAATCCCTGGCATGCATTGCTGCTCGGCAAGTTTTGGTCTTTCCCTTCCCCAAGCGTTACTAGTAAATATATGAACTCAGTCCAGCTGAGTGAACATGTCTACAAACAAGACCATGAAAGTCACAACATCCTCTGGCACCTGTGGCTGACACTTGTGCTCCTGTGATCTGAGTGTCTCCCCAGCTCCGGCCCCTGCCTCCTGTATCCAGACTCGACTCACAGAAAGGGGCCAAAAGCATAGGTTGGAAGCATCCAGGATGAACACAACTCCACCTTCCCTCCTCTTTGGGAAAACACCATAGATCTGGTGGTGGGAGATACTTGTAGGAAGAGTGAAGGGGCTTCAGAGGGAGCCATTTGGGGTTCTTTGGAGAGAAGTAGCCTTTGGGCTGCCAAGCCTCTTGGAGTTGGACTATTTTCCAGGTAGGAAGACCCTTGCCTTTGGAAGAGGCAAGAGAGGCCAGGACAAAATCTTAAGAAAAAAATCTGAGTGATTAGGACTGATGTCCCTCTGATGTCTCTGAAGGGAGAAACTGAAAGAGAACCTTGGGATTTCCTCCTGTGCTTTCTAGTCGGGGGCTGGAGAGAAAGCAGGAATCAGGGGCAGAAGCCCCATTCAGGAAAAGCATGTACAAGTGGTGACCCTTCATGGAGCAGGATAAATGGGGCCCTCAGCTGGACATCCTAGAGTGGGGAGGAGCAAGGATCTCTGTCACTGCACAGAATTACTGAGCAATTGTGCTGAGTTAGTACTGCTCAGGAGGAGCTGTCATCATGATGTGCCCAGGTGAGAGAAACTTAGTAGTGATGATTGGAACTGCCATGAAGAAAGCTTGGGCTCTTCCATTGAGCTCCACTGGGATAAGAGGTAATAGGGAGTGGGTGACATATAGTGGTTTGTCATGAAGTTTTCAATATATCAGTTTTGGATCCCAAATGCAATGGTCAAATCCATAGGGAAATAACAAAAGTCATGATTAAAAAGCAAAGATTAGGAGACAGTCAAAAGTCAGCATGGAGGCTTCCCTGGTGGCGCAGTGGTTGAGAGTCTGCCTGCCGATGCAGGGGACATGGGTTCGTGCCCTGGTCCGGGAGGATGCCACGTGCCGCGGAGTGGCTGGGCCCTTGAGCCATGGCCACTGAGCCTGCGCGTCTGGAGCCTGTGCTCCGCAACAGGAGAGACCACAACAGTGAGAGACCGTGTATGGCAAAAAAAAAAAAAAAAAAAAGTCAACATGGTGTTATCCCACTTTTCAGAGAGGTAAAGTAACTTCTCTGAGGTCACACAGCTATAAATGTGGGAACCAGGACCTAACTCTCAGTGTGCCTGTCTCCAGAGCAGAGCAGATGTTCTTTCTTCCAACACCACTGCTTCCCAAAACAGAGAGGGGTACCTGGTGGTGGTCCCCACCTCAAGTTGGCCATTTCTGAGACAGACCCTTTGTACACTTAACCCATCCCTAACAGTGCACTCACACTGTCTCACTTTCCTTTTAAGTCACCAGCTTGGCATTAATTAATGTTAGGATAAAAACAACCAAACATGGTAGACTGCACAGTACAAATATAT
This sequence comes from Phocoena phocoena, assembly GCF_963924675.1. Classification (NCBI taxonomy): domain Eukaryota; kingdom Metazoa; phylum Chordata; class Mammalia; order Artiodactyla; family Phocoenidae; genus Phocoena; species Phocoena phocoena. Next base: position 127,733,123 of record NC_089220.1, on the reverse strand, counting down.
TTATTAACATTCCATCTGCATGCCAGACATACCACCTGCATTCAACAGAGGTGGTCAGGTTAATAGCTCAACTATGGGCCTGGCACCAAGCAAAAAAATAAAGTCCCACCCTTCACACTAGTCATTCACACAGAGCCATGCTCACCATAATCCCATTCTCTTACAGTATATGCTACAGAACAGGGCTCATCTTCCCTACATCTCTTCATTGCTCCTTCCTGGGTCAGACTCCGTGTGCCGGCAGAGGGCCTGATCCCAACAACAACGTGGGGAGGTAGACACTTGTGTCCCCACTTTATAGATGTGCCCACTGAACATCAGAGAGGAAGGGGAACTTGTCTACATCCCACAGCAGAGTGTGGCAGTGGCAGGTTTCAGCCTCACTGGTTGCCTCTCCCAGCCCCGCTCTCTCCACCACCCTATTCTGCCCCTCCTTCCCTCCCTGCTCCTCATTTGTTTCCCCCTTTTTTCTGTCCTTCTTTCTATCATTTTCTTTGTTAGAGATCATTTTCCTTACTCCTTTCCTGACTCATAATGCTTTTGAGGAAAATTGCAGTCTTTGTAAACATCCCGTTCTAAAATCCTAACAGGAATACAAATTCAAACTATTCCCAAAAGAGTTAAAAATTTCCCCCTGAGTTAAAAATGTTCCTGTCAGTACCTAATGCTGACTTGTATTCTCTAGGAATGGATGCAACCAAACATCTATTGATACAATAAGTGAATCTTTTGGACCCCTTCTTTCCCCAACCCTTGGGTAACTGTTCCATGGTCTAATGGCTTTGAGGTGGAAATGTTGCTCTAAATTTTCAAAATAAATTCCTTAAACCAGCCCCCCCTCCCCATTTTTCCAATTAATCCAGTGTTCTGTGTGGTCAGGCTGGAAAAAACATGTCCCTCCTTTGTAGTTTTCTTTGTATCTTTCAAAGTTTGGTAACTTATCAAATGTCCCATTAGTTACATGACCAAGCTAAACCTTTAGCGTGTCCTAATATACAACAATTGCCTACAAATCATAATTTGTTTCCTAAAATTCCTTATTATATGCAGATTAATGTCTACTGAGATAAACATTTCCTATCTAGTTTGGGAAAACCTGTAGGAAATATGCATTTTGTTATTCCATGCTTCTATTACCTAATTTTTTTTTTTTTTTTTGCGGTACGCAGGCCTCTCACTGTTGTGGTCTCTCCCATTGCGGAGTGCAGGCTCAGCGGCCATGGTTCATGGGCCCAGCTGCTCCGCGGCATGTGGGATCTTCCCGGACCGGGGCACGAACCTGTGTCCCCTGCATCGGCAGGTGAACTCTCAACTACTGTGCCACCAGGGAAGTCCTATTACCTAATATTTTAAAATAGAAAAGAACATATGTAATATATATACATATATATATATATATATATATACATATATAACTTTTTGCTGCCAGGAATAAGTCAGTTATTATAATTCTTGCACAGGTCTCCTGGTGCACCATGCACAGAATTTCTAAGGTAGATATTAGGAGTAGAAATGCTAAGCCATAGTATACATGAATATTCAACTCTCATAATAATAGCAGATTATTTTCCAACTCAGTTATACCTGATTATCCTTCAACCAGTTTATTAGAGAGACCTTTGTTCCACATCCTCTCCAAATTTGTATTATCTAAGTTTTTTATTTTTCCTCATCTAGTTCGTATGAAACAGTATTTCATAGTGCTTTGTAATTTCCCTGACTACTCATGAAGTTGAGTATGTTTTCATATGTTCATGCACTATTTGTGTTTCCTCTTCTGTGACATGTGTGAGCTCAGCTTTTGCAAAAGGCACAATGGAGTTTGCTTCTGCCAACAAGACTTCATTTGGAGAAACACCAATTTCCCACTCTCGTGGCTCTAACTAGGTAGTCAGCCACAGGAACCTGCCCTTACATCTCCCTGGCCCACAGGAATCAGCACAGTAGGCAGGGAACCCAAGGAAACCCATTTCCCTGCTCCAAGGAGTCACCCAAACTAGGCCATTCCAAGTATACTTCCCTAGAACTAATGGATAGGGGGAAGCAGCTCTCTGTCTGTTGAGGTACATGGTGATGTTAATAGCCATCTTCCCTGGATACATGAAAGAATCTTAAGCCCAAAGGAAAGAACATGCCCACTGACAGAGGGGAGCAGAACCAGAGACTGAGTGAGAGTCTTGATGAGATTATTTGAGATCCTGGATCTCATTATGCCTGAAGACAGCTTTGACTTCCCAGTAAGATGAGCCAGGTTCTCTTTTTCTCTCAAGTTCTTTGAGCTGGATTTCTGTCAATTGTAACTAAAATAAAGCAAAGCTATTTGAGGAATAAGCAAAAAAATTATAAAAAAGTGAAGGTTACAATCTTTTTATTAGCTTGGGCCAAGAAACATAAGGAACACATTGGCATGAAGGTTGTGGTAACAAATGACATTTCTACAGTGTTTTATAATCTACAAAACACTCTCACATCCATTGTCTAAATGGCTACTCCCTGCAATTCCGGGAGGTGGGCAAGGTGAATATTATTACTATTATCCACATTTCACAAATGAGGGATTTGAGTCTTGAACCTGAGACTTCTGTCATAAGTCCTTTTTCGGCCATCTGGACTGCTCTTTAATCACTATCATTCACAAAACTCTCAGAACTCTTAAGATAAACAGTAACTTATTTGCTTTAGAGTTAGAGAAAGAAAATACGTTTTGGGGGAGAAGTGGGTGCAGGCAGCATGTATTGATCACACATGGTGTCCAATAGTCAGCAAATAACTCACCTAACAGTATTCTTTGATTGAAAACTTTTGCTCCAAGCCCATTTACCTGAAAAACTTTGGAAAATATGAAACATTTGGCTCTCAAACTTGAGAAAAAAATGCTTCCAGATGTCCCTGGATCTACTTTAGCAAACCAACTTCTAAGAATGTTCCAGAATCACTATTTTCGGCCAGATTACAGGTTGTGTTTTATGAAAGAAACACATTCTATGTACATGATAACTTCTTAATAACTGAGCCATTGATTATCGAAAAGGGGCTTAGTGAGGGAGAAGAGAGTGCGTGGAACCCACAGAGCACAAGCAACCTTCCCCACAAGTTACTATGGCATTTTTAAGGAGAGGTAGACTTAATAAATTTCAGCATTGCATGGACAAGTATGCCACTGGAACTAAAAAATGTAACTGATAATCATTTTGAAGGAAACCGTGAATCTGAGCCACTGCTGGTGGCAATTCTGAGAAATCTCTGCAATTAATATTTTTAAATCCTTAAAGTCCTAATTAAAGAAGCAACATTCTAAAGCAAAGGCAGAAGAAATGAACAATCTAAACAGAGAGAAAAGAGATAGGTGAGTATAACAGAATCTAAACTGGAATGGAACTGAGGGATTTTCTTTAGCCACATACGGCAAAGAATTTCAGTAATTTCTTCAAGAGAAGGGAGTAGCCATAATATATGTATGTGGGTACGTATGTCTTTGATAGAATTTCAGTAATTTCTTCATGAGAAGGGAGCAGCCATAATATATGTATGTGGGTGCATATGTCTTTGTTAAATTTAACTCTATAGTAAACTTTGCATTCTTTTTGCACTTTTTAACTCCTTTGTTGAATCTTTTAGCTCCAGATTAAATATTCCCTTCAGATTTTTCTTTAGATAGGTATCTGGATCTGTGAACTTCAAGGAACCACTGCAGTCAGGATTCTGTTGACCAGAGGGGTAGGCCAAGTAGGCTGCATCAATTTTCATATGATGCTTTGCTTAAGCTTGCCCTTCTTTTGGTGGATCACATGCCTTGAGATCCCATACAATTACCCAGCAAGCAATATGGTCACAAAGACAAATAAGCATGCAGAAATAAAAACACCTACCCACCTGCCAGTGTAAGGTTAATGATGGTACCCCCAAGGGGATTGGAATATGGTTGGGTTAAAAACTCAGATATCACCAGAGCCATCTATGCTCATTCCAAGCAGCTTCTTAAGGACTTATATCCTGTTCTGTCACAGTGATGAATATCCAACACTTGTTGCTTTTAACATATATATATATATATATATATATATATATATATAAAATATTGATATATATAATAGTATTAGCATATACTATATATATACTGATATATAATATATATCAGTATGGGACATAAAATTAGGACTTTAAAAAGTTTACATACACAGAATTTTATATTGAATATATTCAAAGTTGTGACAGAGACTTCAGTTTGCCATCCAATGACCATTTTCTCATTCTTGTGAATACATTGCCCCCCAGAGTTAACTCCGTCAAAAGACTGCGTTTCCCAGACTTCCTTGCAAAGACCTGTGGCCATATGACTAAGTTATGGTCAATGAGTGGTAAGTGGAAATGTTGTGTAATTCTTCCAGGAAGTCTCCTTTAAAAAGAGAGGTTTGGGTTATTTTTTCCTTCAAACTGCTGTGATGTGACATAGTATGATGTGATTAGATGATGATGTAATGTAACATGATAAGTGATGAGATTGTTTCCATCTTGGAATAAGAAGATGAAAGCTACAATCTGAGAAGCCAGAATAGACAACTGGAAGTAAGCTGGGTCCCTGAAAAGTTTGTGTGGCTTCACATCATCCCCGGATTGCCCACCTCTGAATTTCCTTACCTGAGACAGAAACATCTAATTTTATTCTATTTTCTATTATATGCATCTTAACCTAATCTTAACTTATACAAGGGATTAAATGTGCCAGGATTAAAGGAGAGAGGAGGAATAGAATTAAAAAATGAGTGAAAATATTTTGTTCCCTCTCCCTTTTTCCTGCATCTAAGGACAGCCATAAACGTCAAATGAAGGCCAGAGCCCAGAATTACTTTCCAAAGGCTTTTGTCTTCAAATATCTAGCAATTTCAATGGGAGCTCAAACATGCTTCATCTTCCTAATGTTGATAATCTTTCTCCATCTTCATGGTTTAAGCAAAAGCAGAAGACATCACAGGGACACCTCAGATTTCTAGCTGGTAATCACCCTTAGTCATAGCAATAGAGATCCCATATTTCATTTTGATATCAAAATGCATTACAAAGCTACAGTAATCAAAAGAGTGTGGTACTGCCATAAAGATAGATATAAAGACCAATGGACTAGAATAGAGAGCCCAGAAATAAGCTCTGGTCTATATCGTTAAATAATTTTTGACAAGGGTGCCAAGAATATTCAATAGGGAAAGGACAGTTTTTTCAACAAATGTTGCTGGGAAAACTAGATATCCACATGCAAGAGAATAAAGTTGTGCACCTACCTAATGCCATATACAAAAATTAACTCAAAATGGATCAAAGACCTAGGCATATGAGCTAAAACCATAAATTCTTAGAAAAAAAACATAGGGGAAAACTTCATGATGGTGGGTTTTGCAATGATTTCTTGGATTCAGCAATAATTTATCAGATATAATACTACAAGAAAGGACAAATACCATATGATTCCACTTATAAGAGGTACATAGAGTAGTCAAATTCATACAGACAGAAAGTAGAATGGTGGGTGCCAGGGGCTGAAGAGGGAGGATATGGAGTTATTATTAAGTGGATAAAAAACTTCACGTGGAGAAGATGAAAAAATTCTGGAGATAAATGGTGGTAATTGTTGTACAACAATGTAAATATACTTAATGCCATAAAACTGTATACTCAAAAATGGTTAAAATGGAAATTTTAGTCTATTTATATATTTTACTGCAATTTTAAGAAAAAAATGAATTTGTTGTAAACTTAGTAATCTACCCTCCCAAAAATTTTCATGCCCTAATCCCTGGAACATGTTGAATATGTTACTTTACATGGTAAAAAGAACTTTGCAGATGTGATTAAAGTAAAATGGAGATATTACTCTGAATTATCTTGGTGGGCCTTGTGTAATCATAAACGTCCTTATTCAAAGGAGGCAGGAGAATCAGGGTCACTAGTAGATGTGACAAGGATAATAAGAGGTTCTATTGATACAAGGAAGGGCCCAGGAGCCAAGGAATGAAGGACAGATGGCCTCTAGAAACTAGAAACTGAAAAAGACAAGGAAATAGACTCTTCCATGAAACCTCCAGATGGAACACAGCCCCACAGACACCTTGATTTTAGATCTCTCACTTCCAGAACTGTAAGGGAGCAATTTGTGTTGTTTTAAGCCATTAGGTTCATGGTAATTTGTTACAGCAGTGATAGAAAACTACTACATAAATAGTCTCTGCCCTTCAAACACTCATCACTTGGTTTCAGCTACCTCTTGTCAGCAGGTACTAAACTATAAGAGCTCTGACTTTATCAAGAGCCAAGATAAATTTACAGAAAAGCTGTTGATATTTGATCTGTTGCCCCTCTCAATTCCTATGACTATGTCTTGGTCAAAGACACCTGGCTTTTCTCCCCTCTCAGGTCTTACCCATACCCTCCTGACCAAGGATGAACAATTATGAGCTCAAAGATTGCTATGGCATGTGCTGGGAGGACTAACCAGTATGGTTTGTAGCTCTGAGTGCCTCGTCCTGGCAAATGGTCTATGCCAGATCATCCCCCTCAGTCCAGGCAGTCCAGTGAAATAGAACATGGCATTACTGACATCCATCTGACTCTGGACTCAGTGCCTGGTGCCACCTTGTGCAGATATTACCAGCAATCCTATTTTCCAGATGAAAGACACTGAGCCCCAAGGTTGCACAACCAGTAGTTGATGGAAGTGGTGTTTGGATTCAGTTAAGTCAGGCTTGAAGTCAGCCTCCTCATATCCAGATTCTCTGAACTGAGGGACTCCAAAAAATAAAACACATCTGCTCCACCCAGTCCTTGGCCTGTTATTATGCTCACTTGCCTATAACCCCACATTCTGACCATCATATACTTGGATAAGACCAGAGGTGAAGTTCTCTGCCATAGTTTCTTTTATGATGCAACATGGAGCATCAAATGTGAAGACAAGAATGAAAGAGCATAGGGTTATCAAAGAGATGATCTTGTGGAAAAGATGTGTTTTTATCTCAGTGAACCAGATGGTCCATGATGTGACTAAGGAAACCTCTAAGGAAAGAAGAAAACAATCACGGAGATGAGGCAGAGTCTTTGGGAATTTGCGGGTGGGTATATTGGTGGGTTTGCTTTATTTCTTTTAAGGATTTTGACCTCTAATATTTATTAAATCAGTTTACTTTATCTCCATTATCACCACCCTAATCCAGACTTTAATCACCGCTCACAAGACACTGTAAGACCTTAAAAGCCTGTGAATTGTTCTTTCCATATCTTATCTAGTCACCTCTAGCCCCCAAAATCTATTCTCCTTACTGGAAGCCATAGTAATCTTTTTAGAACTTTGAAGATATCATTCCACTGTCTTCTGGCTTCCATTGCTCCTGTTGAAAAGTCAGGTAGCAAACTTATTATTGCTCCTTTGAAGGTAACGTGCAATATTTTTCTTTTGTCTTTGGTTTTTACTATCTTTTATTATCTTATCATAGTCTTATTATCATATTTACTTGAAATACAATACTGTGATATTGTATTTATACTTCTGGACATTACAGAGCTTCATGAACCTGTGGATTAATATCTTTCATCAGTGTTGGAAAATATTCAGTCATTACCTCTTTAAATATTGCTCCTGCTCTTTTGACTACAATTTCCTTCTGGGATTCCATTTATATGTTAGATCTACTGACTGAGTCCCATATGTCTATGTCTCTTTTCTGTATTTTGTATTTTTTATACCTGTGTGCTGCAGCATGGAGATTTTCTGTTGGCCTGCCTTCCAGTTCACCAATTCTACTTTCTATTATGTCCAGTAACTATTACTGTTACTGATATTGTTTATTCAGTTCTAGAATTTGACATTTGATTTGATCTTATAGATTCAAATCTCTGATACATCCTCTATATTTCCAGCCATTTTCACCATGTTCTTACCATATATATCTGGCTACTTAAAAGTCTTATTAACTAACTCCTATAGCTGGATCATGTGTGGGCCTATTCCCTTTAACCATTTTTCTCTTGGTTTTCAGTTATGTGATCCTGTGTTCTGGCATGTCTAGTAATTGTTGAATTCATGTGTATTGTTTATAAAACTTGTAGAGACTCCAGGTGATGTTATTTTCCTCTATAGACCATTTACCCCTCCCTCATTTAGGCAGATAGAGTAGTTGATGATCTTAATGTAATCAGAGATTATGCTATTACAAGGCTGTGCTGCCATCAAGGTAAAGCTCAATCTATTTCCTGTTGGCCTTTATTTAAGGCACAGCCTTCCAAGATTTTCACCTAAAAGACTGGCATACTCACTGCATCACCTCCCCATAATGAGTTCTGAGCTCTAATCTTCATCTCTTGAAACTATGAAGACTGTTGAAATGAAAACTCTGCTGTGCTTTTTTTTTTCCAGAGGACTTGCACTTAGGTTTTTTGCCTCTCACTTCATGCAGCCTCAGAATTCAACTGAGGGGAAAACCGGTTGCAGGCATGAGGTCTCCCAAGTCTCTTCCACAAACTCTACTGGTTTCCCTTTTCCCCAGGAACAGCCTTCCAGTAGTGCAAATCTTGGATATTCAACCTCTTGCCTATACCCAGAACCAGCAAATGGACCCAGGTTAAAAGAGGCTGCAGAAGTCAGTTCACTTTTCCAGAGTCTTAGCCACCCTTATCCTCTTTGCCTCAGCAGCTCTGTGCTGCCTTCAAACTTATAATTTCTATACTTTACCCATTTTTTTTCAGTTGTTCTCTACAGGATGAAACTTTGCCACCAGCTACTCCTGGTAGTCACTCAGTGTAAACTTTTTAAACTCACAGACTTACAAATCTAAGTATTCTTCTGTTTCACATCTCCAAATGTTCCTCACTAGTAATTAGAGTAAAAATCAAATTACTAGCCTTCTTTCTCCTGCATGTGTGCCTGCTACCTTCCCAGACTAACCTTGCATTCCTCGCACTCCCCACCCCCACTGCACTGTGGCCAAACTGCAGATTTTATCCTCAATCCAGGCCTTGACATACAAGCTGTTCCCTACCTTGGATGTGCTGCTTGAAAAGCCTCCCTAGAAGAAGAGTCTGGCTTGATAGTAGTGATCCTCAACCTGATCCCTTGGTTTGGGGGCTAAGAGGTGGTGGCGAGGGATATCCTCTTACTCCCCAGTACTCCTCAGGCAATTATTAGATGTACAACCTCAGAGAAAGTATTGCTCTCTCTGAGCCTCAATGCTCTCATCTGTAAAATGGGAAAAATATTCAAAGCTCTTTGTAAGGACTAAATTAGGGGTTGCATTTTAAAGTGCCTGCCTTTACGTGACTATGATCTTCCCTCTTTATTCCAAAGCACATCAACCAAGAAGGAACATTTCCATCAGTAAGACTGGCTTGCGTTTCCATGGCAATGGTACATTTCCCTTTTCTCAGCAGTCTGGCCTCAGCCATCAGATATGTTTTGAGACATTGTAATAACATATAAACATTCCCATCTTAACAAGAACCATGCCCCCACTTAAAGCCAAGAAGATGTTCTTGTTACAAGCTATTATTTCTTGGAAAAACAAGAAAAAAATCCTTAGAAGCAAGTATGTCTCATATTTTTAAAATATCCTAATCCTTGACTAACTTCAGTATGTCTGTAATTGCTTTTTTCTGCTCATGTTTTACGTCCATTATGTGGTTCTATTGTTCAAACATCGTTTCAAATGAAATTGTGCCATTAAAAAGACATAGCGCCTTTGGATCCTTTTAGTCCAGCTATGAACTTTAGACTTAATCCTTTAGGGCACTCTTGTCTGGTACGGTTTAATTTCTATTAAATTTTCGAAAAGGAAAGGCAGGATGGTCAAAGCAAGACAGACAAGAGTCTGTATTTCATAAATTAATAAGCATCACCGACCGCCTTTCTTGACCCTTTAAACTCTGTGAAATTAATATAAGTAGACAACCAAGGCCCAGTTGTCCCCTCCAGAGCCGTGAAAGTTCACTTAAGCAATCCAAGTTTACTTAAAGTTTTATAAACCAGCTTTTAGAGCAAGTCCTTTGTACTTATTACTAGTGACAGCGAGCATTACAGCAGCCAATGAACCTTACTGACTTGCAACCCCAATATGGTCGAGCACTGTTATCAAGGGAAATATCAGAATCAATGCTTGTATATTACATTGAGGTCCTGACTTCTGAAAAAGCCCCCTATAGACCTTTCAGAATATGTCAGTGAAATAAACAGCTAATACTCTGAGACAATCTACCAACGATGGTCAGAAAGTGCTGTTTATTTAACCACTTTTCAACCATCTTAACCCTTCTATAAGGTGTATGTTTCCAAAAGAAAGAAATAACAAATTTTCATGCCTCCAATTCTTTTGCAGTGGAACCACATTTATGCCCACTTTTTCAGGCGAAAACTCGTGTGATCTTGCCATAGGGAGCAGGGAACGCCATGTCATCTTCTTCCTCAATTAAGAAGCTTGCATTATTAAACAGCTCTGGTGGAAGTGGTGAAGGTACCACGCCTTTTCTCCCATGGCACCCCCATGTGAGCTTTCATTTACTGCCAGCATTTGCTAGAAGAAAGTTGGGCTCACCACCACGTTTTACTTACTGTAATTACTCATGTCACTGCTTCAATAGTACCCTCTCCTGCATATATAATCACCAACTCTGTGCATGGAATTTTTATGTAACTTTTAAAAAATTCTATTTCAGTCATACTTAGGTTTTTTTATTACTTAGTTGTTCTATCTGGCATAAAAGAATAATCTATAATTATTGTGATTTTTAGAGCATAAGTTTTTTGGGCTTTTTTCCCACTATAGTTGATCAAAGAACTAAAATATCTTACTAGAATACCAAAAATGAATATGTAAGATACTTCATATATAAAGAATACACCCCTTCCTTTCCAGGTGATAAGAAAGTAAACCTAAATATTTCTGAAGTCCTTCTAATGCTGGGATTTTCTCTTCTATTTTTTGATCTTTTCTTTTCCCCCAATCACAGTGCACTGAGCCATTCAAACGTCCCCATCTGTAGAGTGCTGGTTCCTGAGACTGGAAGTCTTCAAGAACACCACTTGTAAACTTCAGCCCCTGGCAGTGCATTCGATCTGAGCTAACCTGCCCAGAATTCAATCCAGAAGTCAGAATTACCCAGAGGTGCTCAGCAGAAGATCAAAAACTCCTGCTTCTCCCTCTGCAAGTCCAATCATCTTGTTTTGGCAAAAAGTAATTCATATACATTTAAGCTTTTATTGAGAGGCAGGCACTGTTTAGTGCTCCTCAAAGGAACCTGTTTGGACCAATCCAACAGCTGACTTACCTTAGGCATTTTATAAAAAGACGGTGCCCTTTGGATGCCTGGGAGTGGGGTGTGGGCCAAGCCCAGGGGTAGGAGAGAGGTCTGCTGACAGGGCTGAGAAGGGCAGGTACTCTGTCACAGCAGAACAAGGTAATTCCTTCTGGGCAGCCACAAGGGTCATGGCTCAAAAGGCAGAGTTGCAAAGCCCCTGGATGAGAAGTGGGGCAAAACTGGTAGAGATGGAGAGCAGAGAGAAAGACCAAGTGCAGAACAGCAGGTCCTATGCAGTCTCCAAAGGCCACATTCAAAGGCCCAGAAATTATTCTTATTGATATCCAAGCATGAGTTCCAAGGAGTTGATTGGATGAGGGTAGACAATTGGCTCAGATGAGCCAGAAGGGCCTTCCTGATATAACGCATTTACTAAGAAGATCCTTTTCCCTGTGAAAGGTACTCTCCGGGAAAGGAAGCATCCTAGCACATTATCCCTGAGGCAGCTATACCTCTACATAAAAGGCCTAATGTCAGTAAGTAGAGTCAAGGTCACCCTAACCCACATCACCTGAGCCTTGGACTCCCCAATACATTGACTATAAAGTATTGACTGTACCTTAGGATGACTTGGGAAGGGGGTGGCTTTTGCAAAAAATTAGGGCCAGGGGCATCCCCCTAACCAAGTGAAACGGGGTGTCAAGGGGTACGTTTTAAAATCTTCTAGGTGATTCTAATGTACAACCATAGCTGAGAACCACTGACCTAATATAAACCTGACTTAAAGGAAAGATAAGGAAAGGAGATTGCAGGTCAACTTCATTAGACTCCCATGATGCCCACCAGCACCAGTGCCACCACCACAGTTTATGCCAGGCACGTGCCTGAAACTTTCTGACTCAACCAACATCCAGCCTGCCTGCTTCTCACCAGGAAAAAAAAAAATGCATCTATAAAACCAAATCAACTCTGACACCCACAATTAACCCACACTTCAGCATACCCCTCCTGAGAATGGGTCTAAAATAACTTGAACCACATCATCTTCTCTTTAAATTTTTAAATGCCCTTAGGGATTTCAGTTCATCTGCCTTTCCCCTTCTCTCTGTTTGACAGACTCCTACTTATCCTCTAACAAAAACAATAACAAAAACAAAAATAATAGCGAGGATCATGATGACAGATCACATTTTTATGGGTGATTTGCTGTGTGCACAACTTGCATTAAGCGTGTTGTTTGCAGACACATCTCATTCAAAGCTCAAAACACCACTATGATGCTGTTATACTCATTTACAAAAGTGGGAATGGCCAAGGTCACAAAGCTAAAAGGTGAGGAAGCAAGCTTACAGACCCATGCAGCCCCATCCCAGCTGGGCTCCTCACCCTGCTGCTAAATGCCTCTGAAAATTCAGCCCAGATGTCACTGTCTTCGGTTTTTTTTTAAATTGTAATCATTGCTAAAGCCATACCAGCCACTAGAAAATTTATTACACTGGTATCAAAAATATGTGTACATTTGAAATTTTTCATAACAGAAAGCTTTTTAAAGTATTATGTAAATAATAATATTTTTAGAAATTTAAAATCTAGAGTTCCTTAATAAAATATTAGCAATTTTAAAAAAAAATGTCACTGTCTTTATAAAGCCCATCCTTTTCCCTTTAAACAGCCCAGAAAGGGGTCCTTCATTCCTGTAGTATTCCCACCTCCTCTACATTGTATCTCAAATGGCATTGCCACATTTTTTGTTTAAACATATGTATTTGCCACAAGATTGTGAACCACACATGGGGTGCCCTCAATTTTATTCACCTTGGTTTATTCCAAAGACAGCTCAGGGTCCAACAGATAATAAGGTCTCAGTATCTGCTCAATGAATGAATGGCCAAACAATTCATTCTTAAAGAAGAGTTCCTTCACTGTTAAAACCTAAGCAGTCAGGGCACCTTCAAGATGGTGGAGGAGTAAGATGTGGAGATCACCTTCCTCCCCACAAAGACATAAAAACTACATCTACATGTGGAAAAACTCCTACAGAAAACCTACTGAATGCTGGCAGACAACCTCAGACTTCCCAAAAGGCAAGAAACTCCCCATATACCTGGACGCCCTCAGGCGACCTACACACAGAGGCGGGGCCAAATCCAAAGCTGAACCCTGGGAGCTGTGTGAACAGAATAGAAAGGTAAATTTCTCCCAGCAGCCTCAGGAGCAGTGGATTAAATCGCCACCATCAACTTGATGTACCCTGCATCTGTGGAATACCTGAATAGACAACGTATCATCCCAAAATTTAGGCGGTGGACTTTGGGAGCAATTGTAGACTTGGGGTTTGCTTTCTGCATCTAATTTGTTTCTGATTTTATGTTTATCTTAGTTTAGTATTTAGACCTTATTATCACTGGTAGATTTGTTTATTGATTTGATTGCTCTCTTCCTTTTTTTATTATTTTTATATATTTTTTTCCTTTTTCTCTTTTTTTTGAGTGTGTATGTGTATGCTTCTTTGTGTGATTTTGTCTATATAGATTTGCTTTTGCCATTTGTCCTAGCGTTCTGACTGTCCATGTTTTGTTTCTGTTTCTTTGTTTTTTAGAATAGTTTTTAGTGCTTGTTATCATTGGTGGATTTGTTCTTTTGGTTTGGTTGCTCTCTTCTTTCTTTCTCTCCTTTTTATTTTTTATTTTTTGTGGTACATGGGCCTCTCACTGCTGTGGCCTCTTCCGTTGCGGAGCACAGGCTCCGGACACGCAGGCTCAGCAGCCATGGCTCACGGGCCCAGCCGCTCCACGGCATGTGGGATCCTCCCGGACTGGAGCACGAACCTGTGTCCCCTGCATCGGCAGGTGGACTCCCAACCACTGTGCCACCAGGGAAGCCCTCCCCTTTTTGTTAATTATTTTTTTTATTTTTAATATTTTTTTCTATTTTAACTATTTTATTTTATATTATTTTATTTATTTATTTCCTCCTTCTTTCTTTCTTTTTTTTTCTCCCTTTTCTTCTGAGCCATGTGGCTGACAGGCTCTTGGTTCTATGGCCGGGTGTCAGGCCTGAGCCTCTGAGGTGGGAGAGCCGAGTTCAGGACATTGGTCCACCAGAAAACTCCTGGCCCCATGTAATATCAAATGGCAAAAGCTCTCCCAGATATCTCCATCTCAATGCTAAGACCAAGCTCAACTCAATGACCAGCAAGCTACAGTGCTGGACACCCTATGCCTAACAACTAGGAATACAGGAACACAAACCCACCCCTTAGCAGAGAGGCTGCCTAAAATCATAATAAGTTCACAGGCACCCCAAAACACACCACCAGACATGGTCCTGTCCACCAGAGAGACAATATCCAGCCTCATCCACCAGAACACAGGCACCAGTCCCCTCCACCAGGAAACCTACACAATCCACTGAACCAACCTTACCTACTGGGAGCAAACACCAAAAACAACAGGAACTACGAACATGCAGCCTGCAAAACAGAGACCCCGAGCACAGTAACTTAAGCAAAATGAGAAGACAGAGAAATACACAGCAGATGAAGGAGCAAGGTAAAAACCCACCAGTCCAAAAAAATGAAGAGGAAATAGGCAGTCTACCTGAAAAAGAATTCAGGATAATGATAGTAAAGATGACCCAAAATCTTAGAAAAAGAATGGAGAAAACACAAGAAACATTTAATAAGGAACGAGAAGAACTAAAGAGAAAACAAACAATGATAAACAACACAATAAATGAAATTAAAAATTCTCTAGAAGGAATCAATAGCAGAATAACTGAGGCAGAAGAACGGAGAAATGACCTGGAGGATAAAATAGTGGAAATAACTAACACAGAGCAGATTAAGAAAAAACAATGAAAAGAATTGAGGACAATCTCAGAGACCTCTGGGACAACAATAAACATACCAACATTTGAATTATAGGGGTCCCAGAAGAAGAAGGGGAAAAAAAGGGACTGAGAAAATATTTGAAGAGACTATAGTTGAAAACTTCCCTAATATGGGTAAGGAAATAGTCAATCAAGTCCAGGAAGCACAGAGAGTCCCATACAGGATAAATCCAAGGAGAAACATGCCAAGACACATGTTAATCAAACTAAAAAGTTAGATACTAAGAAAAAATATTAAAAGCAGCAAAGGAAAAGCAACAATTAACATACAAGGGAATTGCATTAGGTTAACAGCTGATCTTTCAGCAGAAACTCTGCAAGCCAGAAGGCAGTGACAGGACATATTTAAAGTGATGAAAGGGACAAACCTACAACCAAGATTACTCTACCCAGCAAGGATCTCATTCACATTAGACACAGAAATTAAAACCTTTACAGATAAGCAAAAGCTAAGAGAATTCAGCACCACCAAACCAGCTTTACAACAAATGCTAAACGAACTTCTCTAGGCAGGAAACACAAGAGAAGGAAAAGACTTATAGTAACAAACCCAAAACAATTAAGAAAATGGGAATAGGAACATACGTATCTATAACTACCTTAAATGTAAATGGATTAAATGCTCCAACCAAAAGACATAGACTGGCTGAATGGATACAAAGACAAGACCTGCACATATGCTGTCTACAAGAGACCCACTTCAGACCTAGGGACACATACAGACTGAAAGTGAGGGGATGGAAAAAGATATTCCATGCAAATGGAAATCAAAAGAAAGCTGGAGTAGGAATTCTCATATCAGAACAAATAGACTTTAAAATAAAAATTATTACAAGAGACAAAGAAGGACACTACATAATTATCAAGGGATCAATCCAAGAAGAAGATACAACAATTGTAAATATGTATGCACCCAATATAGAAGCACCTCAATACACACGGCCAATGCTAACAGCCATAAAAGGGGAAATCGACAGTAACACATTCATAGTAGGGGACTTTAACACCCCACTTTCACCAATGGACAGATAATCCAAAATGAAAATAAATAAGGAAATACAAACTTTAAATGATACATCAAACAAGATGGACTTAGTTGATATTTATAGGACATTCCATCCAAAAACAGCAGATTACACTTTCTTTTCAATTGCTCATGGAACATTCTCGAGCATAGGTCATATCTTGGGTCATAAATCAAGTCTTGGTAAATATAAGAAAATTGAAATTGTATCAAGTATCTTTTCCAACCATGTTATGAGACTAGATATCAATTACAGTAAAAAAAATACAAACACATGGAGGCTAAACAATACACTGGTTAATAACCAAGAGATCACTGAGGAAATCAGAAAGGAAATCAAAATACCTAGAAACAAATGACAATGAAAACACAACAACCCAAAACCTGTGGGATGCAGCAAAAGCAGTTCTAAGAAGAAAGTTTATAGCAATACAATCCTACCTCAAGAAACAAGAAACAACTCAAATAAACAACCTAACCTTACACCTAAAGCAATTAGAGAAAGAAGAAGAAGAACAACAACAACAAAAACCCAAAGGTAGCAGAAGGAAAGAAATCATAAAGATCAGACCAGAAATAAATGAAAAAGAAATGAAGGAAACAATAGCAAAGATCAATAAACCTAAAAGCTGGTTCTCTGAGAAGATAAACAAAATTCATAAACTATTAGCCAGACTCATCAAGAAAAAAAGGGAGAAGGCTCAAATCAATAGAATTAGAAATGAAAAAGGAGAAGTAACAACTGACACTGCAGAAATATAAAGGGTCATGAGAAAATACTACAAGCAACTATATGCGAATAAAATGGACAACCTGGAAGAAATGGACAAATTCTTAGAAATGCATAACCTTCCAAGACTGAACCAGGAAGAAATAGACAATATAAACAAACCAATCACAAGCACTGAAATTGAGACTGTGATTAAAAATCTTCCAACAAACAAAAGCCCAGGACCAGATGGCTTCACAGGAAAATTCTATTAAATATTTAGAGAAGAGCTAACACCTATCCTTCTCAAACTCCTCCAAAATATAGCAGAGTGAGGAACACTCCCAAACTCATTCTACGAGGCCACCATCACCCTGATACCAAAAACAGACAAAGATGTCACAAAAAAAGAAAACTACAGGCCAATATCACTGATGAACAGATCACACACCATGATCAAGTGTGGTTTCTCCCAGGAATGCAAGGATTGTTCAATATATGCAAATCAATCAATGTGATACACCATATTAACAAATTGAAGGATAAAAACCATATGATCATCTCAGTACATGCAGAAAAAGCTTTTGACAAAATTCAATACCCATTTACGATAAAAACCCTCCAGAAAGTAGGCATAGAGGGAACTTACCTCAACATAATAAAGGCCATATATGACAAACCCACAGCCAACATAGTACTCAATGGTGGAAAAAAAACTGAAACCATTTCCACTAAGATCAGGAACAAGACAAGGTTGCCCACTCTCACAACATAGTTTTGGAAGTTTTAGTCACAGCAATCAGAGAAGAAAAAAAAATAAAAGGAATCCAAATCGGAAAAGAAGAAGTAAAGCTGTCACTGTTTGCAGATGACATGATACCTATACATAGAGAATCCTAAAGATGCTACCAGAAAACTACTAGAGCTAATCAATGAATGTGGCAAAATTAATGCACAGAAAACTCTTGCATTCCTATACTCAGAAAACTGTAAGACACTGATGAAAAACATTAAAGATGATACAAACAGATGGAGAGCAATACCATGTACTTGGATTGGAAGAATCAACATTGTGAACATGACTATACTACCCAAAGTAATCTACAGATTTAATGCAATCCCTATCAAACTACCACTGGCATTTTTCACAGAACTAGAACAAAAAATTTCACAATTTGTATGGAAACACAAGAGACCCTGAATAGCCAAAGCAAGCTTGAGAAAGAAAAACAGAGCTGGAGGAATCAGGCTACCAGACTTCAGATTATACTACAAAGCCACAGTAATCAAGACAGTATGGTACTGGCACAAAAACAGAAATATAGGTCAGTGGAACAGGACAGAAAGCTCAGAGGTAAACCCATGCACATATGGTCATCTTATCTTTGATAAAGAAGGCAAGAATATACAATGGAGAAAAGACAGCCTCTTCAATAAGTGGTGCTGGGAAAACTGGACAGCTACATGTAAAAGTATGAGATTAGAACACTCCCTAACACCATACACAAAAATAAGCTCAAAGTGGATTAAATACCTAAATGTAAGGCCAGACACTACAAAACTCTTAGAGGAAAACATAGGCAGAACACCTCATGACATAAATCACACAAAGATCCTTTTTGACCCATCTCCCAGAGAAATGG